>NC_142130.1:58832249-59457249 GCF_024610735.1 Ursus americanus
AAATACAGACAAATGTAGTCACACAGTATTACTAGTTCCCATGGAGATTTTTAAATGGATCTATTTAACCCACCATAATGATCAGGCCTTAAAATTGGAAAGGAAAAGAAAAAAGAAAAAAAAAAACAGCAATCTTTATCCCCAATGAAAATATCTCCATATTTTAATCTCATAATCATGCAAGATACTATGAAAATTTATCCTGGTTTCCCCAAGACATGCAACAGATGATTAATTCTCTTATGTTATTTCTAACAGTGGAGTGATCAGATACCACACTGCTTTATTTCATAAATTCCCCCAAATTAGCATTTGCTTTTAAGATCTTGATAATTGGTCTAATACTTAATGAGTCTTTGTAATTCCTAAATCATTTTATTCTAAATATTCTTTGCAGTAAATTTGTAATATTCTTTCCGTTCTATTCTATAATCAGAATACCTGTGATAAAAAAATGCATTGCTCATAATAATTCTGTCAAAAATAAATCAACCCTGATTACATATAGATTAAATAATATTTCTCTTCATGTTCTATTCCTACAGTTAATCCTGTAATTGATAAATATTATGTCTCCAATCTTAAAGTATGAACAGAAAATGCAAACATTTCTTCTTAAAATTTAATGTTACTCTGATTTTTTTAAACAGGGGTAATAGGTCATGAGGTAAAACATGTTACCTCAAACACTAATAGAAAATCAACATCTAAACCTGAATCAAAAGGCACAAAAAATAATGCTCTTTGACTTAGTCACCTGCTTTCTGGAAATGTATCCTAAGAAATCACTTATTTACATAAAAGGACCATTTTAATAATGTAAATATTCAATAGAAAATTATTTCTAAGAGCAAAATTTGGAGATTAACTAAATACGAAATCAGGGGGGAAATAGTTTCGTAAATTATGGAACAGCCACCAGAGAGAAATTTAGGCATGTAAAGTCTTTTTGGAAACATAGTATGCATTATGTTTAATTTCATTAAATGTCTGTGACAACATATGCACAGGAGCATACGCTAACAAAAATATGAAAAGGGCAATTTTGTAAAGGTGGTGAAATAATGCTAATCTGTATGCAAATTTATAATTACCGTTATGTGGATTTGACAATGAAAACTGATAAAATGGTAGTACCATTAAAAGGGGTGGAAATAATTATCATTTTTATATTATATAAATCATTCATAATCTATCTACCAATTAATAAATACGCATCTATTGATTCATTTTGAAGGTGAGTAGTCCTTGTCAGGCTAGAATGTAATTATTTTGATCCATTACCTTTCTTATGTAGAAACAATTCATTTTCAAGAAAGTTTCATCTTCAGTGAACTTCCACCTTCCATTTTTAATTCTATTAACTCCAGTTTCATAAATTCCAACTTTTATGGCACATAAATAATGCTAGAAAGGAACATGTGCTACATGCCCATAAGTGCTCAACTGTTTCTGTTTCTGCAACTTTTCTGTATATGAAGGATAGCGGGTTATATAATTATAGAAGTGGCATTTATGACCGCAGGCTTTCAGTATTGTGTAATCATATCACGCAGTGTGATACGTTAAATGTAAGGTTAAAAAAAGCAGGCAGGCTATACTTAAAGTCAACAAGAGGCCATCAACCTAGAAGAAAAAACAGTGACTAGGCATGAATTATGACACATGGGGCTATGTGAGGTAGGCTCTTTCAACCACAACCATTAACAGCTTATGAAAATACCATTAAAGGACTCATTTCAAAATGGTAATATTTATCAAATGCAGACAGGTTTATATGGTGTTCATCAGATTTGAAACAGTGCTACTGGAATTTCATTGACTTGTGAAAGAGCACTGAACCACAAAGCCTTTCTCAACACCTCCTCCCGTGCCCCTTTTTACTTTATACTTATTTGATATTTTTGTCAAGATGAGCACTGCATGTAATTAAGAACACTGAGTTCTAAGTCTGATTAGGTTTCTTCTTTGCTGCAAGAACTTGGACATGACATTTAACATGACCTCAATTTTCTCATGTAGGAAACAAAGAAATTAAAGAAAGATAGCATCTTTTAATAAATAATGTTTTTAACTAGGATATCTCTTGCTTTTCATAGCTTGTAACATTCCCCTGAACTTTTTGTTGTTATTGTTGTTATTTGAGACCTTAAACATTTATGTTTGTTTCCATTTTGTTTAGCAACTATCCCAAAAATAAAAATAGAAAATGGAGAAATATCAGAAATGTGTGTGTATGGGATACACATGGGATCTTTAAGGTAAGGAAAGAAGAAATGTAGGAAGAGTCTAAATTAAATAATCATCAGAATCTACGAATTTTTACACTATCAAAACCCAAGTCCTAGGGATTTCCAGTCATCTCTTAAAGCAGAACGAAGTCACGGGAGGTGAATACTACTATTTTGGAAAATGAACAACTGCCCACCACACAACATTCCACCATCATTTTCCTGCCTTTGTAATGAATCCAGACCCTCTAGATTGGAGATCATCATCCCCTACCTGTGTCAAATGGAAACCACCTAAATAATCCATCTTTGTAGGAAGAGGAAAATGTTTCCTAATTTGAACAACACTAAGAATATGGTCCACCCCTGTCCCCAGCACAGCTTGGTGAAAAAGGATCAGTTCCCTAAGGACAGCTGGAGCTGTTACATCTTCTCCAAACACCTGTGGGGCGTGTCCACACAGTTTAGGGGTAGCTAAAAACATGTTGAAGAACAGAAAAAACAATGGTCTCCACAGAAGAGGTCAACATCCTAACGCCCCAGAATCTGCATATGTGAGGTTATGTGGCTAGAAAAAATTTAGGCATTAATTAGTTTCTAGATGGCTGTTAATCAGATGACCTTAAAATAGATTATTCTGGATTATCCAGGTGGACATGAGGTAATCATAAGGGTTCTTTAAATGTGAAAGAGGGCAGCCAAAGAGTGAGGGTCAGGATGGGGAATGCGAGAAAGGCTCCCTGGCTATGGCCGTCTAGAAAGGAATGCAGCACACTGACAACTTCTGACCTCCAGAATATAAAATAATAAACGCGTGCTTTTTAAAGCCTCTCCATTTGTGCTCACTTGTTACAGCAGGGATAGGAAACTAATACAACAGCCTTACAACCTCTAAGAAAAAGCCTGTTTATTATGTTATGTTTGTCACCATACAGTACATCCTGAGTTTTTGATGTAGTGTTCCATGATTCATTGTTTGTGTATAACACCCAGTGCTCCATGCAATACATGTCCTCCTTAATACCCATCACTGGGCTAACAAAGAAAGAAAGAAAGAAAGAAAGAAAGAAAGAAAGAAAGAAAGAGAAAGAAAGAAAGAAAGAAAGAAAGAAAGAAAGAAAGAAAGAAAGAAAGAAAGAAAGAAAGAAAGAGGAAGGGAAGGGAAAGGAAGGAAGGAAGGAAGGAAGGAAGGAAGGAAGGAAGAAAGAAAGAGAGAGAGAAAGAAGGAAAGAAAGAAAGAAAAAGACAGAAAGAGAAAGAAAGAAATCCTTCCTCTGAGGTCATTAAAAAAAAAAAAAAGGCTGTTTATATTGTACAATTTCTTAATGGAAGCAAGTAGTTTTCCCTGTTTCTTAAGGAAAAGGTAAATCTGCTGAAGCTAAACTTTTACTGGCCAAATTGCTGAACTAGAGTCACACAGACACAGCATGGGCCTGCCTTCCCGTAACTGGACACCTAGTTCACCTTACAGCCTGATTACAACTCTATCTGCAAAGAGGTTTACCTGTCGCTAAACTAGAGTTTATGTTTGTAACTCGAATCACTTAGACTACTAGCTTTTTTTTCTGTAACCTTGCCTATATCATAATAACGTTGAATTAGAACCATGATTCAGAAAGAGTTTTCCATATTTTAGAATCAAATATAAAGCTACCAAATATTTAACACTATTTTACCAAAAAAGTCTGTTTTGATAAAAATATAAATTCTTTTTTTTTTTTTTTTTTTGTGGGCAGAAAAGCAAGGTTTATTGAGTGATAGCAAAGTGATAGCACAAAGCTCCCAAGGAGGGAGGGGACCTGAGAGGGTTGCCCTAAAAATATAAATTCTGTTATGCAGTATTATGAGATTAGAATGTTTCCAGTCAGTTCAATGGAAAAGAGCTTAGAGAATAATTTTCAAAAATTAGATCATATTCATAGATTTACTTTCCCTCATATGTGGAATTTTTAAAGAAAGTTAATTGTATTCTCTCAGATGTTTCATTTGAAACGTTCTTATCTTTTTGTTCATTCAAGTGGCTGATTTTAGACAAACACGGGGAAAAAAATACCAAATTTGAGAATTCAACCAAAAAAAATTCTCAGATTTGGTATTTTTATCTTCCTTTTTTACAGTCCCACTAGAATTCCTCACTATGTAACATTATTTCTTTGACTAATTTTTAGCCTTTTTTAAAAAAGATAACTTTACCCAGAGTTTTGTTTAAAATACTATGGTTGCCATTGCAAACCTATGTTTTGCATTTATTTCTTTGAAACAAAATCTTACCTCTTTGTGCCCTCTGAACTTAATCCTGGAGGATTTATCTCTTCATACCTAAAGAATACAAAGAATTGCATTATTCCATTTTACTTGGTTTTCAGAGATTTCAAATCACAACTGCAACTGGGTATATGTCCACCCTTTCTCCAAACTGCCTCTAAAGCTATGTCTACACAAGGACAGTAACTTAACCAATGGGACAACAGGCTCATCAGCTAAACAAAAATAATACAGCATTTTCCTTTTTTTCTTTTTTTCAAAGACACTAAACATGGACAGGACTTTTGAAGGATAATGCAATTCTGTCTCTAAATTCCAGTAAGGAGAAACTTCTAGCAATCTTTTGTTAGTGAACTATTTTTTTTTAAAATACTTGAATATATTAAGTCGCTTAAAGGTCTTTTTGTTTAAGAGAAAATATAAGGTGACTTTTTATACTTAACCATGTGTCTAGTGGAATAACAAAAAGTTGTTAAGTGATTTTTGGTTGATTTAAAAGCTTCTATTTATCCTGCTATCATTGAAATCAGCTGTCCTTCCAGTTTTTATACCTGAGCAGCTGCATATGGACAATTAAGTGACTCTGGTAGCTATTGTAAACTGCCAAGCTTGGATGTGCCCTATATAAAGTCACAAAGTTTCAGTTCAACAAAGAAATCTTTCAGCTGAAACAGATCCAGCTCAGAATTGTGTTACAATGGTTGCAGAGAGGGATCCTTTATGAGAAGACTTATTGCCTTTCCTGATGTTGTCTCTGAAAGAGAAATATATCCTTAAATATCTTAATGGTTCTTTATGTCCTATAGTATTTCAATGTACTTACTGAGAAGGTTTTAATGTTCCCCTCAGCTTGACTAAACTTTAGACAGGCTTCTTCCTGACTCTACACCCCTGACCTCCCCTTCCTTGGAGCATTTACTTAGAAACTTCGTAATTGTAAATTCTTTCTCTGTCCCTTTGAGATATGGATACATTTTAAAGCTTCTTGCCAGTGTCACAAGTCAGGAAAGTCTTTCTCAAGGATCTGGGTGCTTTTCAAAATGTAATCATGAAGGAAGACAGTGCTGTATCTTTGTTTCTGTGGGAGGGTAGGAAGCACGCACAGATGCCGATTCCAAACTCATAAATAATTCGAGCTCCTGGGAGTATCCCTGGTGGACTTTCTCCCAGATGTCCTCCCGTATTCTTCCACTAGCTCACCCCCGCGCTTAAACACTCTCCCGAGCTTTGTCGCAGCAAAGCTGGATTCAGACTCCGCTATGGCCGTTCTTCCCTATGCAGCCTTGAATATGGTCTTTGTTTGTTTCATTTTGTCCGGCACAGTTTTTGCCGTGATGGTACCTCAAATTTCTGTTTAATATGTTCAATTTTCTGCTATTATAATCCTCTTTGTTAACAACATTCGGGGCGGGGGGAGGGTGGAGAATAAACAAAGCTCTTTCAGTTCTCATTCTGACAAAGATATACCCCAAAAGAGGCATGAAAATCAAGAAATTTCTTACATTTTAATAGTGCTTTGAATTCCTAAGAGTGATTTCACTTATTTTCAGACTATTCCAAGGTTGTCAGAGAAATAGAAATCTCCCAAAACCTCTTTATGCTGCCCCAGAACTGGGTAAAGCCACAGATCTGTACCCAGACTGTCCAATAATGGCTTATGTGTTAAAAGCATGGAACAATTTACGTTTCACTGAAAGCTCAGGGTTGGTATTGGATCCAAAGAGTTTGTTTACTTTAGGGCTAAGAGGTGAGCTACAAAATATTCTCACTGGAAAACAAACAAACAAACCAAACACACAAAAACAAATAAAGACTCAGAAAACATAAAGAAGACGGGAACTCTAACACTTCTTGGGGCAGTTTATTGATTCCATTTTTGTTACTAAATCATCTCTTATGTAAAATAAACTTCCTGTGTTAGTAAATGGAACAATATAGAAAAATTAGTAATTTTTAATCAAGGAAAGGTAGCTTGTTTGCTCTATTTCTAGTTAACACTAATATATTCAATTAGCCGAAAGTTTGGGTCAAGAGCAAAAGTCAAAACAGAAACTGAATATGAAATGATCCATAGGCAAAGACTATGTTGAACAAAATGGGGATTGAGGGAGTAAGGAAAGCATCATCACTTCTCATTAAGACTGATGGCTTTTGGTGGGGTGGGGGAGCTCCTTTCACAGTCTCCATAAATGTTATCCTTTCTCCAATTCTTTAAAAAATATTTCTGGGGTGCTGGGTGGCTCAGTCAGTTAAGCATCTGCCTTTAGCTCAGGTCATGGTCCCAGGCTCCCAGCTGAGTGGGGAGTCTGCTTCTCCCTCTCCCTCTGCCCCTCCCCCTGCTCATGCTTTCTCTCACTCACTCTCTCTCTCTCAAATAAATAAATAAAATCTTAAAAAAATAAAAATAAAAAATCTTTTCCATTCAGATTCCTCAGATTTTATTGTAATGATCTATAGAGCTAATTACCAAAATCTTTCTGCTGAAAACACCATCCCTGAACTATTTAATCAGTACAAATATACCTGTGTATTTGTTCTTTCCCTTGGCTTCATTACTAAAGAAGTAGACAAATAACACCAGGTGTGAAAAAGACGTGCTGGTTCAAATAAAAGGGAATGCTAGTCATACCAAAATCATAGCCATGGTCTCAACTACTGTTTTATTTTATTTTAAATGTCACTTGATTCTGTTAAAATATTGGGGCTTGTTATAAAACAGTGACTTTCCTCATCAAATTATACTAGAAATTTAAAGACACATTTTATAATAGAAAAAAAAAGGATATTTTTTCACTATCCTCAAGCCAACTGGCCATTCTAAAATAAGGAATATGACTACTGTCAATGTCCTTTCACAAATACAAAGGTTGAAATGCTTTTCCCTCCCCTCCAACCAATACCCAGCACCATTGTCATAGTGAAAGTGAATACACTGAAAGTATAAGATGAGATACAAATGAAGCTATGATTATTAAAAATATTTTTTGATGACCCATGAAGCAAGTAGTGAGTGGGAAGATCACAGGCCTTCTCCTATAACTGCTGTTGCTAATGGTAACATGAGTAAACATTCTCCTATCTTCATGACAGAGGGCAGTTTTACAACTTAGAGCAAGGCAGCAACCCTCCCACAAAAAATGGGATATAAAGGTGCTATCTTTCTTAATGACCGCATTTCAAAGAGATGGCTCTCAGGTCCTCGAGAAGACATTCCTGGATTATAAAACTGGCACAAAAATTTTTTTAAAGGAATAGAGAAATAATTTACAAGGTTTCTAAAGTAAGCTTTGCAAGGAAAAGGAGGTCAGAGGCCTTGAGTTAGGAAAAAGCCCATCTATGATTTAGTCAAATTGAGAGGAACATTAAGGCCATGTTGGTTGGATGACACTGATTTGGCAGAGAAATGAACACTCTGGAAACTATCAAACTAGAGTAGCAGGTTCTTACAACACATAGCACGTCTCCTGAGAAAATAAAACTTTCTTCCTGAGTCATCAAAAATTATTTTTAATAATCATAGCTTCATTTGTATCTCATCTTATACTTTCAATGTTTTCACTACATGTATACTTGCTTGCCATTTTTCTATTTTCTCATAACAACTAAGGAGGGTTAAGGAAGTTAGAAAACATTAATCTCCTTAATTTACAGATGAGAGTGCTGGGGTTAAAAGAAGTCAACCCACTGGTTTAAGCCACACATTGTAACAGAAGGAGACTGTTAGACATGACACGTGTTGGTGTAAAAGGCTCCCCAGTGTGGCCCATTGTGTAGTGTGCTGTGTGTGTGACGCTACGTGTGTGATGTGTAAAAGCAAAAGACGCAAATTATATCTACTTCTAATTGATAGGAAACAAAATATTTTCCCAGGAAATATGACAAACTGTAAACCTAAATACAACATGTCTTAATTTAACTATTTCTTTTGTGGAGGAAAATATTTTTACTTTACTTTTCAAGAGTGTGTGGTCACTGTAAGAGAAAAATACATAGCTCTTTAAGAGCTAAAATAACAGTTTCTCTTAAAATATTATCATATGCCCATAACATGATGGGAAAATACTATTACATGTTTGATTGAAAAGAGAAAGGCCATATTTATCCAGCTAATCAGTGACATCGCAGAGTTATTTCACTTCAAAGGTGTTTTGTTTTCTAATCGAAAACACCTATAATCACCAGCAGAGCTTGATTGCAACTTATTTGTAAAAACTTTGAGTTTTCTTTTAAGAAAATGTATTTACTTTGATCAGTTAAATATTTTGAGCCACTAAAGGACTCTGCGGCTAACCTCTTTGTTGTCCTGCTAATGTTCTCTGTAGTTTGGATGGTTGGCCAAGAAATAATGATGACGTTATATACGACTAGAGGTAGAAAGGAAAGGCACATGGGAACACCTTCATATTCTACCTCATAACAGGATAATAAATTTTAGACTGCCCTAAAGAGAAATGCTTGTTGTGTTAGAGAGGATCTGTCAGTATAATAGACAGAAGTTCTATAAACTTCCTGGTCACTGGCAGTTTAACTTGCTGCAGGTTTGAAAATCCCCGACAGCTCCATCTCTCTTTGAAGAGAAATCAAAGTAGTGGAATGTGAACAAACAACTGACAACATAAAATTCATTTTATTTGCACTCGAAATAATATATTTATGGGTAATATAAGTGCTATGAACTTTTGATCTACCAATGATGGCACCAGGAAACAACAGAAAAACGAAAGCAAATAGTTTCAGGAAGGGCAATTTATTGGAAGTAGAATATTTTTGCAGAATTTTGTTTTCTTCTACAATAAAGTTTGAGGTGAGCTACCTTTTCTAAGGTGTTTCTGAAATGAAAGCAAAGCTTTTGAGGTTAAGATTATAATTATATAAGCTTTCTGAATCGTATTCAACTTAGCACAAAGGCATCTGTAAACAAACAAAAAAAATGTGAAAAAAATGTATACACGACATTTGAGCTTGTTCTTTTACTGGATAAACTGAGAAATTAATTTAAAATAAAGTATGGGGGATATAGTGTCATATTTGTAAAAATGAGCAATTTGGATGCACGCCTGTATGTTTTTTCAGCATATGAAAAATTTCACAGTTTAGATAACAAAGAGCAGGGTCGATGAACATTAACTTGTTATCTATGCAGCCTGAGCCGATTCCCTGCTGATAAACATTATTCCAAGCAACAGCGATATTTGGGAAGGGCAGCCTACCTATTGTGTTTGTATCAACTGAAACTGCTTATGATTGTCTGTCAATTGGAAAACTAAATGAGATGTAAAGATTCCAACAATTACATAGTTGATTCAAAGGAAATGAAGAAATCACCTTCATTTCTGAAAAATAAAATAGGGTGGAGAGGGGGAGAAGAGAAGGGAATGCTTATCTGAGTGATCCAGCTTGCCTTCTATTGTTCTAAAATCACTGATGGCTTGTTCAACATTCACACCGTTCCATATCTTTGTTTATCTGAGGTTTGTGTTTGTTGATACGATAAGGACTATATTAATACTGCCTTTAATTTTGGATTTAAATTTTAGTTAATTTAAGACTTTTACTGCATATCTAATGCTGAAATGTTTCCCAAGTATCTGTACTAGGTTAAGCAATATTCTTCTCTCCTGAATATAAAGAAATAAAAAGTACAACTATTTCACTGGTGATGTAAAACTCAAATATTAATTGATAGTTATAAGAAAGCTGTAATATCTGACCAACTAACTTTTACAGTGACATTTAGACTTTATAATGTCCTTTTTCCCCAATATTTTTTCTTTAAAATTAGATTATATAGAAAATTCCAATGTAATTATTACATATTTTGTTATATGAAATTCATTTTTATTTTTAGTATATAAAATATACTTCATATTTACTCAGGAAAGAAAGATCATTCTCTCTTCTCCTCACCCCCACACAAGAACCCTCCAAAAAAGTCCAAAAAAACCCTCCTATCATCGCTCATGTGAAAACTTACATACTTTATAATTAAAGTCCTCTAAGAAAATTGTGTCCATCTGTCAGCAAGTTACGAACGACTTTGAAAAAACACATACATAAGACAGATGTATTGATTTTGTAAATAATAATTGTCATAAAATGTGTCACACATTTTACTCAACTATGACAGCCACATTCTGATATATGACTCAGAGAAACTCTAAATAAAGAGCATCGAATTGTGTTTGAATAGGATCTAAAATTTTTAGTATGTATTTGGCAATCTCCTATGTTATTGATAATATTTACAAATTTACAAAAACTCTTTTCACAAAATTGTACAGCATCATGAAATAATCATTGGCTTTTTCTTAGAAATTTGAATATATGTCTTTCTTTATCCAAATTTAGTTATTTAGTTCTTTTCTTTTATGTTTCTGCTAATTTCTGTGGACTACCAGGAGTAGGTAGAATTGGGATGACGTAGGGTCATGACTGGCATAAGCATATATTAAAAGGAAACAGGAGAGAAAATAATATATACGACAATTTCAGATCATGAAGAGGAGCTGGCTGAAGAAGTACACTATGTTGGGGGGGGGCACTGACAGAGTATGGTGGCTAAAGTGACTCCCTCACAATCCACTTTATAAGCCACATCAGAACGTGGACTTTATCTTAAGGGCAATGGAAAACCACTGAGGCATTAAGCGGATGAGATAAATGAGTATATTTTATCTCAAGAATAATCATCCTGGCTGCAGCATAGACAACAGATCCATAGAAGCAATAAGAAACATGTGGAGGCTTCATTAATTCAGGAGCAACATGATAGTGGCCTGGTAGCAGTGGCCTGAAAGCAGACATAGCAAAGATGTTTAGAAAACAGAATAAACAGTACCTAGTGAGAGATTAAAGAAAGCCTGAGTCAACAATTATTTTAACATTTTATTGTTCACCAGGATTTGAGAGTACAGAAATAGGTTCAGGTTTGAAGGAAAAAGATGATAACCTCAGAAAGAGACTTATTGTATTCCTGTGAACCCCTTAAATTGTGCATAGATAGAGATTGGAAAAACAAGAAATCTGGAGTGGGAATAAAGGTTTTGAAACTAACACCCCACGGCTACTAAAAAAAAAAAAAATGAAATGAATGGTGAGGGGAAGTATGTGGGAAGAAGGTGACATTAGCTGTAATGTCTCCTCTTTCATTTCCAAATTTAGCTATTTGAGTCTTCTTTCTTTTTTTCTTCATTACTCTAGCTAAGGACTTCCCAATTTTGTCAGTTTTTTTTTTTTTAAAAAAAAACAACTCTTAGTTTTATTGATTTTTTTCCTATAGCTTTTGTATTCTTTCTTTCCTTTATTTCTGCTCCAATCTATTATTTCCTTCCTTCTGCTAACTTTGGGATTATTTCTTTCTTCTTTATTCAAGGTTCCCTGATGTGTAAATAGGTTATTGATTAGAGATTTTCTTGTTTTTTGAAATATTACAGTAATACGTATTTGCCTACTGTTACCAGTGAGCTTTATATTTTCATATGCTTTCGTATTAATGTCTAGCATCGTTTCATTTCAACTTGTAGAAATCCATTAGTATGTCTTGTAAGGTAGACTTGGTTGTGATGAATTTCCTCAGCTTCTCTTTTTTCTTTTCTTTTCTTTCTTTCTTTCTTCTTTTTTTTAATCTGGGAAAGTCTTAATTTCTTCTTAATTTTTTCCCCATCTTCTCAATTGTAGTAATATGCACAGAACAGAAAGTTTACTATCTTAACTAATTTTAAGTGTACAGTTTAATGACATTAAACACATATTGTTGTGCCACCATCAGCACCAGTCATCTCTAGAACTCTGTTCATCTTGTGAAACTGAATTCTATATCCATTAAACAACAATACCCTATTCCCCACCTTCCCCCAACACCTGTCACTCACCATTCAACTTTCTGTCTCTATGATTTTGGCTACTCTTAGGTACCTCATATAACTGGAACTAGAAGTATTTGTCTTTTTGTATCTATTTCACTTGGCATAATGTCCTCAAAGATCATCCATGTTGTAGCATGTCGGAATTTCTTTTCTTTTTAAGGCTAAATAATATTCTATAGTATATCTTTACCACATTTTGCATCTCCATCTGTCAAGGGACACTTAGATTGCTTAAATGGTTTAGCTACTGCAAATAATGTTACTATGAAGACAAGTGTACAACTATCTCTTCTAGATCCTGCTTTTGATTCCTCTTCTATGTTCCCAGAAATGGAATTGCTGGATTATGTAAAAAATCTATTTTATAATTTTTTGAGGAATGGCCATACTGTTTCCACAGTGACAGTACTGTTTTACATTCCCACCAACACTGTGCAAGGATTAAAATTTCTCCACATCCTTACCAACGGTTGTTATTTTCTGGGTTTTTTTTTTGCATAATAGTCATCCTGTGAGATGTAATATGTTATCTCATTGTAGTTTTGATTTGCATTTTCCTAATAATCTGATTAGTGATGTTGAACATCTTTTCATGTGGTTATTAGTCATTTATACATCTTCTTCAGAGAAATGTCTATTCAAGTCTTCACCCGTTTTTGAATCAGGTTGTTTTTCTATTGATGAGTTTTAATATCTGGATATTAATCCCTTATTAAATATATGATTTGCAAATATTTTCTTCCATTCCATGGGTTGCCTTCTTACTCTCCTAATAATGTATTTTGATGGTATATATTTTTTAATTTTAATAACCCACTGGGAATTTGTGGTCTAACATATGGCCTACCCTGGAAAATGTCCCGTATATACCCAGTGACTGAGTCCTGTTGTTAGGTTGAGTGTGCTACATATGTCTATTAGACCTTCTTCATCTATTTTGTTGTCTAAGACCTCTATTTCCTATTTGCCTTCTGTTGGGTTGTTCTATCCATTACTGAGAGTACGGTATTGAAGTCTCCAACTATTTTTGTTGAAATGTCTGTTTCTCCCTTCAATTCTGTCAATTTTTGCTTCATATATTATGATTGTCATTAGGTGTGTGAATATTTATAACTATTATATCTGCTTGCCATGATGAAATTCTCATTAATAAACAATGTTCTCTCTCTCCTAATCTTTTTTCATTTAAAATCTACTTGGTCTTATATTAATATAGCCACCCCTGCTCTTTTTTTTTTTTTTTTTTGGTTATTATTTCTGTGGAATATCCATTTCCATCCTTCCAATGTATTAGTGTCTTTGGATCTAAAGTAGTCTCTTGTAGATAGCATATAGTAGGATTGTGGCTTTTCTTTTTCTACGTTATACCTAAACTAAATTTAATTAGATCTCCATGCATAAATCATGCTACTTTGTATGTTAAATTGGCCATTCACCACATCTGTAACATAGGCAATAAAATTGGGAGCTGTAATATTTTTAGCAGTTGTCAACTCAGCAGGCAAAAATCTTGTAGATCTGCTTTTTTTTTTTTTTATGTAAGTCTGGATGCTTTGTGTTTTATCATTATGGCTTATCATTTTCTGATTATTCTACTAATTTGTTAATGAAGTTTTTCTGCTTGAGGCAGAGGTTCACTAATTTAGGTCTGGCTATGTAGGGTTTTAAGAAAAATAACATAACTTGAGGATCATAAATGATAGTCCTACATATTAAAAACCCAAAAAAGTACAAAAAATTGAAGTATTATTTTAATCTACATTTATTCCTCAATAAATTACTGTGATTTATGAGACAGTAAGCCTAATCTTCTGTTATGGAAAATAAAACAATGCAGTCATTTAAAAATTTTAACATAATATTTAATGATGCAAAATCAATAATATTCATAAAGATCAAATAACTATCAAAAAATGAAAAAACTATTTCAAAAATAAAAGATTACGTCAGAAAAACTAGTCATTTTGTAGGCATCTCACCAAAGAATCAATTTGACAATTTTTAAAAAATTTTTCCAGTTCTATGTTACATGGACACAACCTGAATGGTAGGTTTAATCATAATTCTTTCTTTGATTACGTAAGAGAAAAATATTCAATATTCATTGATTTGGAGAGTATTTGTCACCAAAAAAGTCAAAAAATAGAATTTATCCATATATTATCTTTAACTATTTAGTGCTGTTAACGCTGGAAAGGGTAATGCCCCGAACTAAATACAAAGGAATAAAAATAGTTTGAATAATGTACTTATTGAGAAATTATCTCCCTCATTATTGTCAGTGTACAGGTTTTATCCCTGTCTGAATATTTTCAAGTGATAATGTCTTCCCTTGCATACCACCTCTTCACCTCTGAGTATCAATGTTCACACTTTCTGTTGAATCATCATCATCATCATCATTTTAAATAGAGCAAAACAAAGTCTCAGAGCACAGAAATGCTTTACTTTTGCTGCTGAGTCTCGTTGCATGAAATGTCATCACTCAAGAGCAATCAGAAACATAGTCAAGCAACTCCTCAACCCTCAACCTTGACAACACATTTCATCCTCATAATGGTAATAGATGATAAGCAATCATTGGTCCATGTAGCTCACTATAATTGGCAATGCGCTATTTGATTCAAATTTCTAGATTCTGACTCTGTGTTTTTGTCACATCATTTTCTCAGGAATTTTGCCCCCAAGTACATTTCCCAAGTCTCAGTCCCCAGCTACTTCCTCCAAGATGTCACCCTCATCCCAGTCTTTTCTAAAGATTTGTTTATTTATTTGAGAGAGTAAGAGGGCATGACTGGGAGGGACAGAGGGGGAGAGAATCTCAGGCAGAATCTGCACTGAGCATGTAGTCTGATGTGGGGCTTGATCTCACAACCCTGAGATCATGACCTGAGCCAAATGCTTAACTGACTGTGCCACCCAGGTGCCCCTCATCCCACCCTTTTCTGTTAAAAAGGCCAACTAAATTGATAAACATCTAGCCAAGTGGATGGTAGTAAACACAATTTACTAATCCCAGGAAGGAAAAACAGAACATCACTAGAAATCCTCCAGACATTAAAAGGATGATATGGAATGTTCTTGTGCCAATAAACTCAACAAGTGAAATTTAAGAACATATTCAATATATATTAACTAATAATAAATGTTTATTATCACTTTTAGTAACTTGAAATGGTTAAATTCCTTGAAAATATGCCTTCATTTTTTTTTAAAGATTTTATTTATTAATTTGACAGAGAGAAACAGCCAGCGAGAGAGGGAACACAAGCAGGGGGAGTGGGAGAGGAAGAAGCAGGCTCCCTGCGGTGGAGCCTGATGTGGGGATCGATCCCAGAACGCCGGGATCACGCCCTGAGCTGAAGACAGACACTTAACGACTGTGCCACCCAGGCGCCCCTTCAAAACTCACTAAAGAGAATAATAGATTATATGAATAGTCCTATGGCCATTATAGAAACTAAGTTTGTAGCCAAACATCTTTCCACAAAGAGAATTCGAGGCTTAGATGCCTTCACTGGTGAATTTTCCACAAACCCAGAAAACAGAAGAGAAGGAAATACTTCCTAATGAACTTTATGAGACCAGCATTACCCTGATACCAAAACCAGAAAAACACAATAAAAAATTGCTACATAATAATATCTCTCTTTAATATGAATGCAAAAATCAATTGCATAATGTTGAAAAATCAAACCAAATAATATATAAAAAGCATCATAATCACGTGTACTTTATCTTAGGAATGCAGGTTTCTTGTAATAGTAAAACAAAACAAAACAAAACAAAAATGAGATCATGATTGATATTAACAAACTAAAAAATACAAAAACAATAACATAATTATCTCAAAAAGCACAAAACAATTATTACAAAATTCCACAACCACTTAGGATTAAAAAAGAAATCACTCTCAGCAAACAGGAAATAGAGGGCAACATTTTCAAACTGATAAAGGGAACCTATAGAACTTCCAGCTAACATCCCATCTAATAGTAAATGTCTGAAAGCCTCCCTTCTCCTAAGATCATGAATAAGCCAATTTAGCACATCTATTCAACCTGTGAGTCCTTGCCTGTGGAAAAGTGCAAGAAAAAGAAATAAATGGTATACATATCATTTCTATGCAAAAAAATCCTAGAGAATCTACCAAAAATCTACTAGAACTATTAAGTGAGCTTAGCAAATTCAGAGAAGCAAAGTTAAATTTACTAAAATTGAATGTATTTTGAAAATGAATAATTTTAGCAATGAACAATCGGAAGTTGAAATTTTAAAATAACTGTTTACAATAGCATAAAGAAATGCACAACACTTTTGGATTAGTCAACAATATATTGTTGAGAATATTAAAGAAGATAAATAAATAGAAAGATACACCATAATCAAGGATCAGAAAGCTCAGCAGTGTTCAGATGCCAATTCTCACTAAATTGATCTATAAAATAACTGCAGTCCTAATTAAAATTTAGGATGGCTTCTTTGTGGACATTGATTAACTGATTCTAAAGTGTATATGCAAATGCAAGGAACCAGAAATACTTAAAGCAATCTTGATAAAGAACAAAGTAAGAAGAGTTAACTTTAGTTTACCTAATGTAAAGTCTTCAGTTAACAATACAATAGCTAAGACAATGTGGTATTGGTCTTTATGCATACACATGCAGACCAATTGAAAAGCACAGAGTCTAGAAATATTTCACACATATATTTTCAATTCATTTTTGATAAAACTGAAAGATATCAAAAGGAAAAAGATGGTCTTTTCAATACGGTATTGGAACAATTAGATATTCACATGGAAAAAATGAATATTGATCCTGGACTTAAACTATATGTAAGTATATGCACATACATTATTATATACACTATATACATTAACTTGAAATGTGTAGTTTACCTAAATGTTTAGATAAAACTAAAAATTCCAGAAGAAAATATAAAGAAAATGTTTGTGACCATGGGTTAAGTAAAATTTTCTTAGGTAGGGCACAGAAAACTTGTAACCATAAAATAAAAAAATTAATTAGACTTGATTAAAATTTTTCAAATTTGCTCTTCAAAGGATACTATGAAGAAAATTTTAAAAAGGAAAGGAAGAGATTGGGAGAAAATAATTTCAAAACACATATCTGATAATGGATTTATATTCAGAATATACATAAAATTCTTACAACTCAAGAATGAAAAGTTGAATTAAAAATGGGCAAAAAATTGTACAGATACTTCAAGAAAAGTTATACGAATGTACATAATCATATGAAAACATGCTCAACATAACTGTCATTAGAAAATACAAATTAACAACTATAATGAGATGCTGTTACACACTCACTAGAATGGCTAAAATTAAAATAACTGACAACACCAAATGTTGGAGAAAATGTAGAGCAACTGGAACTTTTATATATTATAAGTGAGAAGTCAAAATGATTCAGTAACTTTGAAAAACAGTTGCGCAGTTTTGTTTTAGACTTATGCATACACTTACTAAGGAACCCAGCAATTCCACTCCTAGGTATTTACTAAAAAAAAAAAATGAAAATCTGTATCCACAAAAAGGCTTGTATATGAATGTTTATACTCACTTTACATATTTTACAACCCCCTCTCACTGGAAACAATATAAATGTTCATCTACTGGTGAATGATTCCATAAATTCTGATATACCATAACATGGATTACTCTTCAGCAATATAAAGTAACTATGAAGCTACTGGGAAAATCTGAACACAGACTAGATATTAAATAATATTGAAGAATTACTTTTAACTATTTTGGGTTTTATAATGAGAAACACAATAAAAATGATGGATAGACCAATATGTAAAGATGTAAATATTTGGCCATAAATTAATAATTGTTGAAGCTGAGTGGTATTATATTGGATTCATTATGCATTCTCTTTACTTTTGCAAATATTTGACATTTTCCATAATAAAATGTAAAATAAAGTTCACTGTATTCTATATAAAAGTAATCGTTCTAAAATATGATATGAGAATATTGTCTCAAAGCTTCCTCACTAAAATGAGCTACTTGTTTACTTTTCCAATGTAATTATTAAAAATGGAATTACGTTAAATTGTAATTATTTGGTGATTGTATTTATCATACATTTTTATTTCTTGTTTATGATTTCTCTTTATGCCAACAGTCTTTGATTATTTTTTCTATGTTGTTTCTGCTTTATTCCAAGTTCTGTTGAAATAAAGCTAATAATATTTCTAGGAAATATTTACTGAGTGCTAACTCTGAACAAAGGATTTTGTCAAAGAAATTAACTCAAAATTAGCTCAGAGCAATAGAGCTATTCTGTGGGTTGAACTTTGCTATCTATACTCTACAGGTGAGGAAACAGAGGTTCAGAATGATAGCATAATTGACCAAAGGTCATACAGCTAAAAAAGGAGCCAAAGATTTAAATTTGGTCTAACTATAATCAGAAATCTTGACCATTCTGTGCCTGCTTGCTTGCTTGCTTTCTGTAGGCTCCACGTTCAGCATGGAGCCCAATGGGGGACTTGAACTCATGACCCTGAGATCAAGACCTGAGCTGAGATCAAGAGTCAGTTGCTTAACTGACTGAGCCACCCAGGCACCTCTATGCTTCTTTATTTAACATATATTTGTTCCATTTTCTCCATGCTCATTTTAATACCCCAATTTAAGACCTAGTTCTTATTCACGCAAAGAAAGCTTTTTTCTCTCACTTTACACCTTTAATTTTTCTTTCCTCTATGTCTGTTTTTGTGCTGGTTACAAAGTATGAAATCATAGTTCAAATGCAACCTCCTTCATAAAGTTATATAGTGTAGTGATTAATATAATTGATTGTGTAATCATTATCTGGATTTGAGTATTGAATGTGTCAATCATTGACCATATACTCTTGGATAAATTACTAAATATGTCTGTTTTAATTTTTCTCATCTACATAATGGGACAGTAAAATCCAAATTCCATCGTTTCTCTGAAGGGTAAATTAGATGCGTTTGACAATGTTTTTAGTCCAGCGATTGACACAAAAATAATTATTAAGTATAGAAATCCTTTCCAAGAAGCCTTTGAAGTATAATTCATCATCATGGAAAAAAAAGTTATCTTAGTCACATACTCCTCTAAGCTTCTGTGGCAGGCAGCTTCTAAGATATCCCCAAATGATCTTCACCTTTTATTATCAACAACCTTATGTAATCCCTTCCCTTTGTGTAACTTGCTTTTAAACAATAGGATATGGCAACATTGAGGGGATGAAACTTCCTATGATTAAGTTAGAAGACACAGTTATTTACACCTTGCAAGCAACCTCCCCCCTCTAATTCCCATTGGCTTTGATGAAGCAAGCTACCATGTTAGAAGGCTCTACATGGCAGTGAATCAGAACTGTCTTCAGCTGACAGCCAATAAGAAAGAGACTAAGGCCCTCAATCCAAGAACTATTAGGAACTGAATTCCACCAACATCCAAGTAAGTAAGATTGGAAGATCACTCCTCAGCACTAGATGACATCTTGACCAAAGCTTATGAGAGACCATGAAGCAGAGGGCCAAGCTAAACTGTGCCCAGATTTCTGACACAGAATCTGTGAGATAATGAGTGTGTGTGTTTTTTAAGTGATATTTTAGGGTAATTTACTGTGCTGCAGGAGATAACTAAACAATGTTTATAAGTTTTTGGTCTTGTGCTAATTAGTACCAGTTGGCATGCAGTATTTATTTTGTCTACTACACAAATCTGTGAATAATTAAAGTACATAATCTATCTTTTCACTTTTATCTAGATCAACATTTCTTATTTGTTCTATTAATATTGGTTTGATGGATATTTTGATGAATGTATGAATGGTTGTTGTAACACTGGTTTATTCTATCTTTACCCAAAGTACCTAAACTACCCCCAGATACATCATACAGCTCAATTTCTAGAGCATTTTCCATTTGCTGATGCTTCACAAAACATCTGTTATGGAGGCATGCCATGAAAAATGTTTTCTATTTACATTGGTTGAATGCACAGTGAACAAGATGCAGCGATCCAGATGGCATGCGACTTAACTCAAATCAATATACAACTTCTTTCTTAGTGTGTCTTAAATATTTTTGTTCAATAGTAATTAAGTCCTGCTACTATTGCACAAAATCTCCCATACACATAGGGATTTGGTACATTAAATCTCAATTGTTACAGCATTGCTTAAGGAAAGAAAATCACAAGCTCAGCTACCCAAAGTGTGCTTGATAAGTATAAATAATTTTTGATAAAACAATTCCACATGTAATTTGAATAGCAGTTTAAAATTTTGACATTCTCCATCTGGTTCTGTATCTTGATGGCAAGTTATGTCCAACAATAGCTATAGCAGTTAGCATATCGTAGGTACTCAGTATCTATCTGTTGAATTCAACCAAAATGATTTATCTTCTTTCATAGATTCTTTTTTGAGTAAGATTTCCTCATGACAGAATAAGCCACTTTACTGAAGTATTACATGTAGCAAATCGTCTTACTAGGATGTAAGAAAAATTTCTATTTCAACAAAAGTAATATGGACAATATTATATTTTATTATGAATATTAAGAAAGCATCTCATCAGTGAACTAAAGAAAGCAAATTTAATGAAATATCTATAAATTAACCAATATGCCAAATGGATAATGTTCTATTGAAATAATAGAATCACTGACAAATGTGAAATTGTTGGCATATCGGTGATTGGAAATTTTACTTCTCTTCATCATTACTGATTTTAAATTTAAATATATATATTTTTACTTATATTTGGTTACACTGGTAGACAACTTTGGACTAAGAGTTCTGGTGCTTTAACAGTCACTATGCATGCCTTCCTTCCTTCCAGAAGTTTCGGATTGAGGTTTTTCCAAATTCTTTATGCTACTGCATAGACTAAAAAGGAATGTACCTTTAAACTACCTGTTCAAACAAATAATTATATTAGCATCAAATCCACGAAAATTTTGTGCCTCACTTGAGGAGGACTAGCCCCATGCCAGACCCCTGGCATACTTTAATATGTGTCACTATTTAAATTTGTATTATGCCTTGAATCCCTAATATTGAAGTTGTTGATTATTTTTAGGAGTTTTTTTCCTTATATTTCTTTTTATACCATTTCCCAATCATATGTAGAAAAATACGTTCTTTGCAGACATGACCATTTGGGCTCCCTGTGGGAAAATGATCTTTCTGGCTGAATTCTTTTCTTTTTCATTTGAACTTTATGGAATGCTTGGATATAACTCTGAAGGACTTGGAGATGCCTCACAGAGAACAAAGTTGTATGTCAGGATGCAGTATAGGAAATTTGCTCCTAGTACTGTAAGAGACTAAAATTTACCAATATATACCTGTGCCAAATGAAATAAAGCTTCATAATTCAAAACCTAATAAGTTTGCATTTCGTTTCATCCACTATTAGAGGCAAATTGCGTTACTGTAATTTTTACAGGTGAAACAGTCTGGGTGAACAGGTGAAAAGGAGCAGCAAAAAGTATATATGAACACTACCTGATCCAATTTCCTAGAAACCATAGTAAATGTTCTATTTAAGACTGGATATGACTAAACTTTATTAGACTTGAACTGTATTCTGGGTAATTGTCCGGTAATAACCTTTGCTAAATTACACGAAGTCTTTACTTTCCTTAACAGAGAACACAGACTCCCCAACCTCTAATATTATCATCATTCAAGATAATGAGCAACACAAACCATTCTATTACCAATCTAAAAGCAATAAATGTCAAAGTAAAGAAGTATGCAATATTCTGGCCTGAAAGAACAAAGGACAAAAGTAATGATAATACCTCTTTATATTTGCAGTCTATTATATCATGCATAACAAATGATGCCGTAATTGTAGACAGTGTTATTTTAACAGGTTGTCAGGAGAAGGTAGTGGGGGAGGTGAGAGACTGTTTTGACTATTGCTCTGAAAAATGCTTCCAGCTTCTTAATTTAAAAAAGCTAGCAAGCGGTGGATATCATTTTTAGAGTGCGTTTGATTTTAGTTCATCTTGGAGTCACATAAGCTGAAGATTTCAGTGTTTGATGAACCGTCCAATTCACTGCATTGGTGACTTCAAGGTAGTTAGAACATAAGACCTACTACAATATATTTCTTCCCAACGAAATGATCATCAGAACGAACAGGGTGCAGATAAATAGTTTCTTAACTAGTTATTTCAGTTTAGTGGGAACCAATGTTGGAAAGGTAAATGTGGGTTAAGCAAATAAGCCCTGTTTCTCAGTGAATATTGAAAAATAAAAATGATGTTCTGTCCTACAGCATTATAGCTTATGTGTGTCTTTGTCCAAGTGAGATCCGAAGGTTTTAAGACTGTGCAGGGGAAGGCCACTGGGGCCACAAATGAGAAAATCTTGGCTCAAGCGCTGTTTCCCCTAGCTAACATATAAAACTACTTTTTAAATATGCTTTTCAAGTGGAAAAGGACTTGAAGATCCTGGAGTCCACATAAATTACATAAAATACAAGGATGGCCAGGAAGTTCTGATGTGTGAGAAAGTTTTTCACACAGTTTTGGTCTTAAACCTATTGTTTCAAATTTATCCAGAGACATGGGGTAATGTGTAGATTCTTTGTAGAGAAAGTCTATTGATATTTGATGGAAATCTCCCCTTCTTAAGGCTTTGATGGCATTCCATACTGGTAATGCTATCAGCCTCTGTCTTCTTTAAGTTCTTACCCTCCCCTGTACTACTGAAAATTGGGACAATATAATCCTTTAAGTTCAGGATCGTAAGAAGAGGTTGAAATTCTTTCCCTTTGGTCCACAAAATTACCTTTGCAATCTGTGCCCATCATGAACAGCATCCACAAAATATTTTTGCTAGCATTAAATTGAACATATTTTTCTCCTTCGAAATATGTACAAGTGGTCATAATTTACAAAGAGTGATTAAGTTCAGTTTGTAAATAAAATCACTGATTGCAACTAGAAAACTCATTAAGAGAAAGGAAACATTTTGTTTTATAATAATTGCATTGGCTCCACCCTCTAGGTGTGAAATTCACATAGGTACGTTCTGCAGCAGGATTAGTACAGGAGTTCATGCCTCACAACTCTGTAAATGCTCTGTGTTGTCAGTTAGCAACCCCTGCCCGCCTTGCTCCAAGTGCATTCCTATAGTGGTTGATAGATGATATTTTTGCACGTCTTTGTGCATTAATCTCATCTTGTGCAGAAGAAGTGCTTTCTTTATAAAAGTCACAAATGAATAATGTCATTATAGCATTAGTATACAAATGAACAATATTCTAAGGAATATGATTATTTCAGTCTCAATTTGGCTGCTCTATGGGGAATATTTTCCTTCAGTGAACTTTATTTCAGAGTAATGAGATAATGTCTTTCTTTTCTCTCTTAGAAGGACCAGAATGATCTGTATATATCAAAAGCTTATACATGAAAAAACTTGTGAAAATAATATTTTTTATTTTTATTTCAGCCAATATTTAATATAATTTCTTTAGAAATAGGATATTTTAAGGATGTCTTTGGAAGCTATAATTATTTGCTGATTGCATTTGTTACAAAATTCAATATCTTTGGTTTTCCCCTCTTTTACTCCTTTTAAGAAAAATGTTCACTTTGAACAATCTGGAAGAAGATTTTTAGGAGTATTCATCTCTGGCAAGAACAGTTTAAGTTGCTGATGTTTACCTTCCATGCCATCAGACTCTTATTTAGTCATATGTGGGCTCCCTTTCAATGAATTGTCTCTTGAGAGCAACCTGATAAACTTGGTTATGATTGATGATTAAAATATTGCTTAACATTTTTATTAAATTAAATTTGCTAAATAACAAGCAAATAACCTCCCAAGGTACAAAGTTTTATAACTCCATCTTCTCAGAAAACCATCTTTGAGGTAGAATTTTTAGCATTAAATCAAAGGCTGCAACATTTTTTAGTTTTCACATAGGATGATTCCTTTTTGGGGGCCCTAAAATTATTCCAGGTATAATATGGCCTATTCTGAGTACAATTTGTCTTTTACTAGAAAGTTCCCATTTAACTCTAAATTAATTAATGGCAAGAATTTCCATCTTTTACATATTGTACCGGATAATTGGAACTCAACAGATATTCTGTATGTATTTCTCCAGATAACAAAAATGAAGGAAAATCTTAGTCATTCCAGATTAATGTGGCCGGCAAAGTAGAGAATTCAATACCAAACAAAATATTTTTTGTTTTAGTGAATTTGTGGGGTTTAATTCAATTCTTAGGTTGTAAAGCTGGATCTGAAATAATTAAGAAAATGAAGCATTACACACACACACTGGGCTAAGCCAAAAATATTTGACCTAACACTTCTTTGTAATAAAACCACTAATTTATAATGTCTCTAATCAAAAAGGGCCACATTCTGCTTTTATATATTCAGGTAAAATTATCTGTGATTACTACGAGAGTACAAAATAATTTCTTGACAGCAAAATTTAGCCCAGTGCATTTAATTAAAATTAACAGCCCAATATGATGTGGTCATTATTTAGAAGGAAGGAGCTAAGATTATAGATCTAGACTTTAGTATGATAGTCAAAATGAGAGGGGAATAGGTTTGGTAATAACCAATTCATTGATGATGCTACTTTAAGTGACTTTTAAGTTCATTTTTAATGCTTCTAAAGAAAATAGAGTACGTTGCTGCATTCTTTCCTACCTGAAGCTACCAATTAATATGGTGCTTGCATTTTGAATTGCATTTGAATTCCAACTTCAAAAAAAAATTAACGTTTAAGGCAACTTAAAATATATTCCTAACATTATCTTATAAACTCTGTCTCTGTCTGGTACTTATTACTGTCCTATTTGGCTCTAGATTTTCTTACAAAATAGAAAATAAATTACATTTGAATAGTTGGATTCATTCTTTAATTTTCATGGCATATGCAAAAATGCATTTTCTTAAGGCTACTAATTGTTTTTAAACAAACACCATCTTCCATTTAGTCCCTCAAAAACCACAATGCACATTTTGAAAATACGAGCAATTTGTTGTTGAAAACTAACATGTATTATTTCTAAACCAAAAACAAATAAAATACCTGAATACTTATTTGTTATTGTGTAGCTGAGTACCAATTTATGCAACATGTATATGGTGCTAGACAATGACTGTACCCAACCTGGAAACATGGGAACTATTTTCCCTGTTTTACAGATGAAGAAATTGAGGCTTAAAGATATTTCTTAAAAAATTGTTGGAAGTCAGACACTTGAAGGAAAACCCAGTTTTGTCTGAAGTCAACAACTCTTCTAAGCATGATACCGCCGTGCCTCCAACCATACTACCTACAGTGTTTTTCACTGTCCTGAAAGTGCGAGGCACCAAACCTGAAGAGAGAACATGGTTCAGGGACCAAAACCCTAAGGGAGAGATGTCCTAACAAATTAACCCAGATGGACGTCAATTTGGCTTTCCAGTGGAATATGAGAATCTGTTAAGAGAAAAAAAAATGTGCTTTTTACTCCCCCTCTCTGTTTGGTAGAGGATGGATCCAGACCGGTTTTTGTTGAAGTTAAAAGCCATTGAGCCCTTCCCATGCAAAAATAATCTCTTCAGCAATAACGATTATTTTTTAAAAAGTAAGAATACCTACTTGTCCAATAAAAAAACAAATATTATGTAGGTTTCTTCTGGATATTATGCAGGAGAGTGCTGGCATACACCTAACATATATTATTTCAAAATTTGCGAGCTGAGGATCTCAATGCAAAAGTAAAATTGCATGTAGCAAGACCAGTATGTACAACAAATTAAAGCAGAGTTTGGTTTGAATAGTGCTGGAACTTCCATTCATATGTCTCTCCAATGATTTGGGCATAAGTGTGTCTCTACGGAATCACTTGGTGCTTCACATCAGAATAGTTTAAGAATCCTTGATCTAGATTTTCAAAATGTAAATTTGTAATATCTTAACGGTGTGTCAGTTACATTTTAATTTTCTCTATTGGGAAAAATGAACCATGACTAAGACAGCCAAGGAAAACGTCTGTGTTCCATTAAAATCAGGCCAGGCCAAGTCTTTATCAGGCAGATTATATTCAGTAAGTAGTGGGTAGATTGTGGTCAATAGTTCCAACGATGTGAAACCTGGATAGAGTCTCAAGACTGGGAGAAGAAAGGACTATGAAAGGAAGGTTTAGGAAGATAGGACGCATCTCGGGGATTAAGATGATAGATTGTACATGAAAATAAGAAAACCTGAAACAGTGTTATAGCCCAGTCAGTGGACTTTCTCTAATGCCTTTATGTTTCTTTCCTTTGCAGTATGTTGTTATTCGGTTTCTTTATAGTTACCATGTAACCTTTCTTTCTTCCTTAATGTAGTCTGTTCAGTTGGTTTATTTGGTATGTAAAGGAGAAAAACTTGGATGATTGTATTAGTTTCCTGTAGCTGTTGTAACAAATTACTACAAACTTGGTGGCTTAGAAAATACAAATGTATCATCATATGGTTCTGGAAGCTAGAAGTCCAACATCAGTTTCATTCTGGAGGCTCAGGGGAGAACCTGTTTCTTTGCCTTTTCTAGCTACTGGGCCACCTGCCTTCCTTGCCTCATGACTTCTTCCTCAAACAACTCCAACCTCTTGCTTTAGTCAACACATCTCCTTCTTCCTCTTGTGTCTTCATGTAAATTACCCCAAGATCTCCATCAGATTACTTTGTAAAGAGGACAGGAGGAAATTACCAGGGGAAATACAAATAAAAGTTGATCCTTGCTTCCATGCCTTTGTACCCCTTTTCCCCAGAAAGCCTGTCTTCCTTCCAGGCATATTTGGTCTGTCTAACTCTGTTTATCCTTTCTGATTGAAGTCAAATATCAGATCCTAGAGGATGGCTTTTTCATTGCCTCCCCTACATTTTCAGGCCTGATCATATATCTTTTTTCTTGTTTCCCTTCGTATTTCATACTAATTAATGCATTGTCCCTCCAGAAGTAAATCTGTTAATTTGTCTTTCTAGACTAGACTCTGAAATCTTTAATGATAGAGATTATGGCATTAATTTTTTTCATCTACCCAGTTCCTAGCACAGCACCTGGTGCATATAATTGTTTGATAATTAAATAATGAGTTATGAATGAAAGAATGCCTTCATAAATAAATAGCAAGAGCAGAAGTGATAATATATATCCCTCTAAAGGCTTATATTAGCTATATTTATAGACTGAAAATACCTAAAATGAGTCCCACAACTCTAATTAAGATTGCATTTGTAACTACAATATGTTTTATGAACTTTCCTTTTTAAAGTGATTCAACAGAGCAGGGATTTGTGTGTGCATGTGTGTGGTGGGGGGCAGTGCCAGTCATGCAAACAGAGTAATGCATTTTTTAATGGTATGTGAGCACTTTCATTTAAGTTAGTTTTGAGAAAAATTAAATAAATTCTAGATTTTATTTTACTGTATCTCATTTCCCAATTGAATGCAGGGATTAAATATTTTGCCTTTCAAGCTATGTTCTTTTGATTCAAAACCTTGCTTTTCCACCCAGAAGTGATGTGTTCTTGGCAATTTACTTCACTTTTATTTATATTAATTCCCTAAACTACAAATAGGAATGTTAATAAACTTCCTACAAAGAGTTGTTACCATGGTTGAAGACTGAGTCACAGTCTCTGTGTTCTTTTTTAATTACCACTGAATCTCTTAATAGGTCAATTAGCATTCAGAACAGTGCCTGACATTTTATAATCAGTCAATAAATGTTAATTAAGATGATGGTGATGATGATATGGATTCAATGGATTTGATGATTCAAAAATATTTATTATTCAAGCAAATTAACTATATTGTGTTAAGTCATATCTTAGAGACCTTGATATTGCTAACTTCTGATCTAAGTTTTCCTAAAGTCTCTTATCACTTATTTTTAATTAATATCTTAGTTTTCTCTTCAGTCTCTTAGTTTTCATTTCTTGCTATTGTTAGTAGCTTAAATGCTAACATCACTTTCTGTCAATTAGTGTATTTAGGTACACAAAGAGTTAAATAATATTGAGAGTATAGCTACTTGACCAAAGAAGGGAATAGCAGAGAAGGAGTAGATTAAGTCAAGGTGTCTGAACAGTTTGTTGAATGGCTATTTACTTCAACTAGTTCAGAAAATTGTTTGATAATATTTGATGCAGAGACCACAGTATGATGAAAAAGGCTTTAGTAAGTGGGAATTTTAAATCCATGTTACCTCTTAATTTATTATGTATGCACATTACATATTAAATTACATACATTTATGTTTATGAATGTGCATGTGTGTGTGTTTATCATTAACTTATTATAACTCTGTCTTCATTACTGAACATCGAATTTAAGTTGAAGCAGCAACTTTTAGAAAAAAAATGGAGTCCATTACCATTTCCTCAAATTCTGACTTATCTCAAGAATTGATCTATTTTTGGAAATTATATTCATTTGCCTGTGTTTTTTATTCTTCCCCAAATTGGCAAGGATGTCAAGGCAGCAGCTTTGTGGTGTTCTGTGCTTGAGAACTCTCGCTGGCCGTCAGCCACCCAGGGAGTGTGAATGGCAGGTGCCATCTAACCTCCCAGTCATATCATTTCCCTTCTTCCTGATTCTGCCAACCTTTGACTGTGAACAGCCATTCCAATAGTGAAGAAAGAGAAGCAGAAAAGAAACAAAAAGGAGATTTCATTTATTGGCTTATTAGTCTCGTTGATAAAAGTGTTTTTGGTAAAGTACACTAGAATTTATGGTTAACCCTCCTTTGTGATCTTAACTAGCATATTGGTCATCTGTATCATCTGTTACAGTGGGGCATCAGTACAAATTCAACAAATAAAATATTAAAGGACATTAGAAATATCTTCTTTTTTTGTTTATGTCAGAAATAGTTTAATATATTTTCTTTTAACTTAACTTTGAAAGAAATATTTGTGCATACAGTCATAGAAACAAAGAGAAAAAAACTAGTATTTTCTAACAATGTTGGTTTTTAACATCTTACAGTGGCTTAGATTCTCATTATTAACTTGTTAATTTATTAATAATTAATTCGTTAATTCTTTATTACCTCACTTAATGAGATCTGAAATCTTTGGGACATTATAATCAGAGCTAACTTTATTCCATGGAAATTTGGGAGCTGCCACCTTTTCAGACTAGTTTAGGGAAACGAGTCTATTGCTTTAAGTTACATTCTCTGTTCTTTTTCTCTCCTTATCTCTTCCTAAAGCTTAATTTGTGCTTATACATTTCTATGACACAGTAAAATCAATACATGGAGGAGGGAATATAGTTAATGATGATATTTTCCTGACCTACATAAAGTCAACCACCTTCTTTTATGAATGTTTTTTCATTGAATTAACTCATTCTTCTGGTAGGGAGTCAACATAATCAATAAGTATATATAGGCTGGAATTATGTTCTTCTGTTGTATGTTTACATTCCCACCAGATGGCTATGTGCAACTCCATAAGCTTGTAACACATTTTTAAATAACCTCTTAATCATTTTCTACGGCTACCACATAAAAAACAATGCAACTCAAATGAGGATTTTTATCTTTTCCCATACCATTCCCTACATAGGTTGAAATGTCCATTTTTTGATTTGCAAATTATCACAAGGTTTTGTACGTTGTTTATCTATAATGGGAAATACATGTGAGAATATGATTTTAAAGGAAGTAAATAAGTTTTAAAAGACATGACAAATTATTTTGACACACTGGGATGGTGTGGATGACATTTTCACAGAGTTTGAACCATAGTAGACACCAGAAGAAGACAATGCACACAGGGCAATATTTAGGTAATGAAAAATAATGTACTGAGAAAATGGAAACATTTTAGATTATAAACATTAACCAAGGTAGTTCATCACACTTAACTGATAAATCTGTGTTATAGGAATCCATAAGATTAAAAAAAAAAATGAAAAATGGCTTACTTAACAATGTAACCTTCGAAAATATGTGAAGTGCAGTGCCATATAAATAAATGTAAACATACTCTGAATGAAGTAACTTATAATTTTGATTTATGCTTAGTATATATCAAGTATTTAATTTAAATTTAAATCCAAATCAAAATGTGGATGTAATAATATACTATCTTTAATATTTAAATTTGTTTTATCATTTGTCATTATTAGCCTATTATCTCTGAATTCCAAATCTGTTTTGCTGTATTTTGCTTTCTTATACTGAGGGTAAGAACTCTACAAATACCAATTCTTTGCCAGTTGGCCTTCTGTTATATTCTGCCAATAAGGAGCACTAAAGACATATTGGAAGCAGGAGCAGAAAAGAAGAAACTTCTGTATTTCTGTTTTCTTACTGCAACTTTACCAGAGTTTCAGCAATTCCTCACAGCTTCCTGCTTCTTTATGGCACACTCAACCAGCCGCCTTGGGCCCATGAGGTGCCACAATGATTAGGTTATAGACTGCTAATCACCCTGAACTCCAGCACCTTTGTTCCTCAGTCCTAGGGGGGAAGCTGTTTTCTGAAGTTAATAATTTTGGGTATAATACAACCCAGATAGTAAGAGCCTTGTTGCTCTTTCACTTCCACATGCTTGTGTAATAGTATTCCTACATTAAATTCCCTCTATCCAGATATCTAGTGTGATTTTTGTTCTCTAGACTAGACACTAAGAATCATCTTTTTATGGTCTGACTCCCCCATATTCTTTATGCTTGCTTGCTTTTTTCTTTTTCTTTCTTTCTTTCTTTCTTTCTTTCTTTCTTTCTTTCTTTCTTTCTTTCTTTCTTTCTTTCTTTCTTTCTTTCTTTCTTCCTTCCTTCCTTCCTTCCTTCCTTCCTTCCTTTCACACAAGATAATCAGAATTGAATTGAACATAATCATTGGTTCTTTATATACTACCACCATTGGTCTATTTGAACTCTATTTTCATTTAGTTGTTTTTTTAATTTAATTATTTTCAACGATGTAATTAGCACCAAATTAAAGGTAGTAGAGTGCAGTGGGGACGTGGCTGGTATTTTTAATACATGGCAGCAAGTCAGGTGGATATGCATGTGAGGAAACGTGTGTCTTGATTTCTACCTCATACCATATACAATCACAGATATAAGTCTAAAGTGAAAGGAAATATTTCAAAGAAATCATAATAAATTATTATGAGTTTGGAGATGAAAAATATTTCTTCAACAAGAAAGAAAGATTAGCAACCATAAAAGAAATTTTGCAAATTGGTCTGTAGTAAAAATCAGATATTTGATTGCTAAAAACACCGCTAAAAGTGTAAACAGGCAACACATGGAGTGAAAGCAAGTTTTTCCAATATGTTGACAAAAGATTCATATCTAAATATAGAAAGAGAACTGACCAAAAAAAAAAGAAACTCAATAGAAAAATGGCAGAAAAGTTGCATACGCATTTCATAAGAGTATATCAAATTGACAATAAATTTATGTAAAGAAGTTCAACTTCATTAGTAATAGAGAGAATACAAATTTAAGCCACAAAGTGATACCCACTAAACACATATAAGAAAGGCTAAAGTGAGAAGAAGAAAAAGAAGAAGGAGGAGAAGGAAAAAAAAAACCTAATTAATGTTGGCACAGATATGGAGTATGATAGCGTTAATAGTGGAACGTGATAGTTCAATTTGCTCTAACAATTTTGGGAAACTACTTGGAAAGATCTACTAAAGTTGAACATCTGCAGACCTCTGTCCCAGCAATTGCTCTTCTAGATATCTGTTCACCATCTATACATGTACACATGTTCACCAAAAGCTAATACTAGCACTATTTGTACGGGCGTTATTTATAATAACCTCAAATTGGAAAAATAAAGTTTGATATATTCTCACAAAGAAATTATACAGCAAGAACGAATGCTTTATAACTATACCTTGAAAATATGGATTCATTTCACAGCCACAATGTTGAACAAAGGAACCAGACAGAGTATATACCATCTGATTTCAGTTATATAAGTTACAGAAATAAGCGAAAACTAATATATGACATTAACAGGTAGGATAAATGGTCACCCTGGATGGGAATACGAAGTAATGACTGAAAGAAAGCCAAAAGGGTGTATTTCTCACTCTTAATGCCCTAGTCTTTGACCTGAATGTCAGTTAAAAGGGTGTGTTTAGTTTGTAAGAACTCACTGGGCTATCCATTTGCGAAGAATGTACTTTTCTATAAAAATGTTACACTTCAATACAAAGTTGAAGGAAATAAAGAAAGCTAGGACTAGCAAACCTCTAACCACATGCATTCACCCAACCTGTTTTTCTGCCTCTCACCAGCAGAGGTATTCACTATCCAGAATCCTATGTTATCATTCCTTTTCATAGGGCTTTTTTTTTTTTTTTTTTTGCATATCTATTCACTCCCAAAAAGTATTTTTAGGAATACATGGAATTATTATTTTTAACTTTATAAAAGGATACTATGCTGTGTATGTAATGGCTGTTGAGATTCACTTTTTCCCCCATATGATATTATATTGTTTAAATTCAAATTTGAGTACCAAAATTGATACTATATAATGTTTTTGTGTGCCGGTGAGTGTATGTGCTCATGTAAACACATGTTTGCTTAAATATTTAGATATATAAGTAGTTAAGCTCAATCCTAATGTTTTGCTGTCTGATTTCTTATGTGCATTGTTCAACAAAATTAGAAAACTGGCTCTCCACATAGGAAATGTGATATATTTTCCATCTAATTTCTGTTAAAATTTAGCCACATATTAATATCAATTTAAAAAGTTGTTCTAGAAATAAAAAAGTTTAAATTAGTGTCCCATTTTTACAAACATTACTTTTTTTTTTGGATACTTTCTTTTTATTAACAGTAAGAGTTAATTCCAATTATCACCATATGGGTGTGATAAAGTTGTTAATCAACCTTCTGTCTTACTATTATTAACATTAATTTGGCATCACACATACTAATATATGCAGACAGAATATTCACTTGTTAGGCCATAATACTCGGGCTTTTATTGATTATAATCACTAGATACATTGAGGGACATAATTTGACTTACGGTTTTTATGAATTCAAGCTATAGCAAACACGTTGAATTAAATTTTAGTATATACAAAAATTAAAACTAATTTCTTAATTAATTATAGCAACAAATAGTGTAGCATTTGATTTCTAAGAGTGCATACTGATAATGTGTTCTAGGCATAATTTCTGAATGATAAATGCAACATTCTTGTTATTAGCTTTTTAGTCACATGAGAATAATAATAGGCTATAATCATCATTAAAATGAAATATCTCTATTTCTTAGAAAAGAAGAGGAAGAGCTAGCATAAGGAGTGAAATACAAAATTCACAGCTGGGAAAATGATATATTTTAATCTGCCTTTGACATAATGGATCCTGAACAAGGGCCTCAGCATCACAGAAAATTTATTTATTCCTAGGAGTAACATTTTCAAGGCTGGTTGGAGATGGAAATATTTTCATTTGTTGGGAAATAGTGCTCCTTAGAAGATTTTTGACACCTGCGGAAGATGAAAACATATTTACCCCTGTGGGAGTTTGTCTGGAATATTATAATTCATGAAGAAATGCCTGAATGAAACATAGTTTATTTCACAGACCTTCATTTTTATATTAAATTCAAAATGGAAATAAAGCTCTTCATAATTAAACACGTCTGCCTTCATTTTGTCAACACAACCTTTCTATTTTCAAGTGAACAAAAACCCCTAAAATTGATATAAAAGAAAGTGTTTTAATCTCTTCTCAAATTTGTTCAAACCTGCATCAGCAAGTAGCAAGACTCCTATTTATGTGTGCTCTTTTATGAAATTCTTATTGAGGCCTCCCTAAAAATCCATATCAAATAGTTTCCTTTAGAATAAAGATAAGAAATTCTGCTAGGCTTGGTAAAGCTTTTCCTAAGCACTTTTTCCTTCCACTGTTTTTGTATCATGTTGATAATTAGTTCTTTTAACAAGGAGGAAAACTATTAAAATATGTTTCTTTGAATCATGGTCCAATTTTCTTCAAATATATGTGATTTGTAGTGTAGCCAGAGACCTGCTTTCTAATATATTTGGGTTGTCTTGGAGTCTAATTTATTTCATTGGAGTCAAGTCTTTAAATTTCAGCCCTCTTTTTTAGAATGATGATAACATGTGACATAATAATGCATTAATAACCGTTTTGTCATGTTAATCTGTGGTTGATTTTTTTTTAATAACAATCTATTCTAACTACTGTATGACAACTCTGGAGATAACTTTACGTGAATCCTGGAAGGAAACTCTGTTCAGGACGCTAAGGTAACACAAAGGATCAGATTGAGAAATCAGATTTATGAGAAGAAAATTGAAGTGATTATACGGCATAGAAAAAGCAAGGTGAGGTAGGTCTGGGTCCACAAGTGCAGTCTGGTCCTTCCTTGCTTCATTAGAATGCTCTCTGGCTCAGATTAACGTAAGAAAATTCTAAGTAATTCTGTGGCTATATTATTTACACAGGAGGGAACGATTTCAGCATGAAGCATCTTTATTCTATACTCAGATTAATTCCATAGTTTATGTGACATTTTCAGTAAAACCATGCCCCATAAACTCATTTATAATTTCCAGGTTTGTTTAAAACAAGCAATCCTAGACAGACTAGGTATACTCTGATAAAAGGATTGCATAGCTAAGGTCTCCCTGGCTTAAAAATACTACTAGTTAGTTTTCAGGGTGGTCTGTCTTTGAAGGTTTACAGGGAGGGTTGAAGGGCTTTCTTTGATTAGAGCATCTGCCCTTATAAAAGGAAAGAATGGATGGAATGCCCGTTGCTAATCATTTTCTGCAAAACATTACTGAATGGGAAAGAGAACCAGGTGAAGTAATAGAAGTTGGTGATAAAAGGAGAAATAGGTTGCCTAGCAGATAAAACACCAAAATGAGGATTTGGGAAAGAGGAAGGAAGTCACTTAGGAGAATATTTGCCTATTTCACAAATCTATCTATATCTACCCTAATAGATGTATAAAGTTAAGTTACTATCACCTCCCTGTGAAGAACTTTTTCAGTGTTATGTTTTGTTTTCGTTATTGAAATTGCCCTAATTTACTGTATGTTTCCTTGGTGAATATTACTTACGATCTTAAATCAGGGTACTAAATATTAGTTTATGATTTCAACCAGGGTACTAAAAACATAATGGAAATGCACAAATTAATAAATTTTATTATATTTACCAGGTTAGTAGCCACTAAAATGATTGAGAACCTTCTGCTATCACTTCCTTGAGAATAATATATGTTGATTTTAATTTTTAAAAAAAAAATAATACAAAACAATTAAACATAAAATGATACAGTTAATAAAATACAACTTATACCTAAATCATAAGGTTAACGTACTTTGTGTGGGTGGATACCCTACATGGTATTAAAATCTTGTCACAAGAGAATTAAAGCAGTGAAGGAATAGCATTCTTGAACATAACATGACTCTTAAATTGCCCCTAAGAACAAAATTATTATGTCTGAAGGAGAGAATACAGTTTTCACATGATTGGTCTATAGAAGCAGATTTTCATCCTTCCCCAAATGCTTGTCTGAAGTAGCTGCCAAATATAAATCATCTTCTCTTTTTCTCAATAATGTATCAGAAGCATATTATTAAATGTCAGGAAATTGGGAAAGTCTCTAATGGAGATCTTGAAAAGCAGGAACCAGATGAAATGCTTTTTATTTGTGACTGATTCACAACATAATAATGTATGTTTTATGTATTCAGTAGATAATGTTAAGTTAATGAATGTCTTACTACTCCCCATTAAGAATTACATGATCTTGTATTTGTGATAGGCATTATGTTGGATTTCATTGTGAAGAAATGGAAGAATGTGTAAAACTAAAGCTACAATTCAGATAGCTTCTTTAACTATTATGTTTCAGGTGGGTACATAATAATTGTTCACATATGTCTGATGATATGTGTAAAGTGTTTTATATAAAATATTTCTAAATTTTTCCTTCTCATGATATTCTGTCAGATTGCAACTGGTCATATAGTCTTTCTTGATCTCGTGATTTCCCATCAACCAGATAGTTGCCAAAATAATCAGACCTTATTATAATCCAGAAAAATAAAATCTATGGTTCAATCTTAAATGCCAAGTGCTGAAACACAAGGTCAGTAAGCAAGATGAGAGCTCAATATTTTGGGAAAAGATTTAAAAATTGTGACAGAAATAAAACATGTATCTCAGATTTTAAGTGCCATCATTCCAGGGAGCCTGGGTGGCTCAGTCAGTTAAGCCTCCAAGTCTTGATTTTGGATCAGGTTATGATCTCAGGGTCATGAGACCATGTCCCACATTGGGCTCTGTGCTGGTGTGGAGCCTGTTTGGGATTCTCTCTCTCCCTCTTCATTTGTCCTCCACCCCTGGGGCATGCTCTCTCTTTAAAAAACAAAAAACAAAAAACAACTGCCACCATATCTTATGAATGAAAGTAAAGCAGGGGTAATATCCTTATAAGTACATTAATCATACTTTATTTGGTAAGGTTATTGCACAATAATTTGAGCAGATAGCCAAACAGGTCTTAGTAATTGACCCTAATTAATAATAATGGCTAAGAAGGGAATAATGAAAGCATAATAAGTAATTCACATCAAAATAGATATGTAGAGTTAATAATAAATTTGTAATGGTAATGACAGGAATTCTTATAAAGTCCTTCTCAGGTTAAAAATGAATAAGTGCTGAGACTTCTGGGAAGATGGCAGAGTAGGAGGACCCTACGCCCACTTCATCAGACATACTTAGATAACAACCACATCAATGCAACTCACCCAAAAAATGACTTGGAGACTAGAAAAACAGACTTTCCACAGTTAATCATAGAGAGGAGGCCACATCAAAAAAGGGAGGGAGGGGCGGAGATATGGTTGGAAATCAAACTTCTGGCAAGACCAACCACAAATGCAAGAGGTACTACAAGTATGGAGAAAGGAGAGCAGACCCCACACCAGGAACCCCAAAAAGGGGGACCTGACCTCTACTGGGTATACAGGTCCTTACAATATTTGGCTTTGAAAACCAGTGGGGTTTAACTTCCTGAGTATTTATAGTACATAGGGCTTAACTCTGGGTACTTCAACAATCAACCCCATCAAGATGCAGCAGTTTGAAAAGTGCCTGGGGTATTTTTGGAGATTTATTTATTAATCTCAGAATGTGTGCTGGAGGAAGAGGGATCTTTAGGAGACTTCTCTAAGAACAACAGAGCTAGCAGAGTTCCATTTATCTACCCCACTTCCAGCCTAGAAAGACAGATTTGTGAGAACCAGTTCGAACACTCTCCACCTACACTGATAACATCATGCCACCTTGCCCCTGCATTCTCCTGTGGATTAGCCCTATCCAACCCATGCCACTAGGCAGGAGCCCCTCCAAAGCAGCTCCTACTGCATCACATCCTGCAAACAGCCCCAATAGGGACCAGGGTCACTCCAAAGTGACTCCTGGGGAGAGAGGAAGATAACCACACACATTAGCTCAACTACAGCCCCAGCAGACAGACTGGGGGCAGATATCTGGTCTGAGTTCTAGTCAGACCTCAAATGAAACCCTCTCAGGGGACAATGCAGGGAGAACATCTGCAGCTTACTGTGACCATATCCCTGGCCGATGGGCTTAGACAGGCATGTGGTCTGACTACTGACACCAGCCAACTACAAGCCACAGCAGCCTCTGGATGGCACCCTAACAGCAAAGGGACCAAACTCTGCCCATAACAGGTGAGGGGCCAACTGGATTAAAGGCAAATATGGTTCAGTCACAATAATAGGGCACATGCAACTCACATAAGAGATACCCCTGAAGAGATAACCCTCAGTCGGTTAAGTGTCTGACTCTTGATTTTGGCTAAGGTCACAGTCTCAGGGTTGTGAGATCGAACCCCACGTTGGGCTCCACGTTAGGTGTGAAGCCTGCTTGAGACTCTCTGTTTCCCTCTCCCTTTACCACTTCCCACTCTTTCTCTCTCTCTCTCTGCCTCTCTAAAATAATAAAATAATAAAATAAAATAAGAGATACATTGAAGCACCTAATTCTGATAAACAGCAGACAGTGTATTACAGGACACCACAAGAACTCTTCTTCTAAAAGCCACTACTTTCACAACCAGGAGACATAGCTGATTTCCTAATACATAGAAACAGACACAGAGAGCTAGACAAAATGAGGCAACAGAGAAATATGTCCCAAATGAAAGAACAGGACAAATCCACAGCAAAAGAGCTAAAGGAAGTGGAGATAAGCAATATACCTGATAAATAACTTAAAGTAATGGTCATAAAGATATTTACTGTACTTGACAAAGGAGTATAGGATCTCAGTGAGACCTTCAACAAAGAGAGAATGTAAAAAAGAACCAATCAGAGATGAAGAACTCAATAATTGAAATTAAAAATCCACTAGAGGGAATCAATATAGATTAAAGGAGGGAGAAGACAGGATCAGTGATCTGGAAGACAGAGTGATGGAAAGCACCAAGCAGAAGAGCAAAAAGAAAATAGTAAAAAAAAAAAGGAAATAGGTTAAGGGAACTCAGTGACATCATCGAACATAACACTCACATTATAGGAATTCCAGAGAGAGGAGAGACAGACCGGGGGGTGGGGGGTAGGGGGGGGTGGTAGAAAATTCATTTGAAAAAAAAATAATGGCTGAAAACTTCCAAAATCTGGGGAAGGAAACAGAAATCCAGATCCAGGAGGCATAGAGAATCCCCAACAAAATCAACCCAAGGAAGTTCAGACTATGACACATAATAATTAAAATGGCAAAAGTAATGATAAAGAGAAAATTCCATCCAATAACGATAGAAAATACATTCTTTTCAAGCGCACATGGAACATTCTCCAGAATAGATCATGCGCTAGGCTACAAAATGAGTCAAAATAAAATCAAAAGATTGAAATTATATCATGCATCTTTTCCAAACACAATGATATAAAACTAAAAATCAATCACAAGAGAATATTTGGAGGTTAAACATGGAGGTTAAACAGGATCTACTAAACAATGAATGGATAAATCATGAAATCAAAGAGGATATTTAAAAACACAAGGAGGGGGGCGCCTGGGTGGAACAGTGGTTAAGCGTCTGCCTTCGGCTCAGGGTGTGATCACGGCGTTACGGGATCGAGTCCCACATCAGGCTCCTCCACTATGAGCCTGCTTCTTCCTCTCCCACTCCCCCTGCTTGTGTTCCCTCTCTCGCTGGCTGTCTCTATTTCTGTCGAATAAATAAATAAAATATTTAAAAAAAAATTAAAAAAAAAATAAAAACACAAGGAAAGAGATGAAAATGAAAACTCAATGGTCCAAAATCTTTGGGATGCAGCAAAAGCTCTTCTAGAAGGGAAGATTATAGCAATACAGGCTTACCTCAAGAAGTAAGAAAAATCTCAAATAGACAACATAGTCTTACACCCAAAGAAGCTAGAAAAAGAAGAACAAACAAAGCCCAGAGTCAGGAGAAGAAAGGAAATAATAAAAATTAGAGCAGAAATAAGTGAAATAGAGACTAAACAAACAAAAATAATAAACAGATCAATAAAACCAGGAGCTGATTCTTAGAAAAGATCAAAATTGATAAGCTCCAAAAAAAAAAAAAAAAAAAAGAAAGAGATAGAACTCAGATAAATAAAATCAGAAATGAAGGAGAAATAACAACTGACACCACAGAAATACAAACAATTATGAGAGAATATTATGGAAAACTATATGCTAACAAATTAGACAACCTGGAAGATACGGATAAATTCCTAGAAACATGTAACTTACCAAAACTAAAACAGGAATAAATAGAAAACTTGAAGAGACTGATAACCAGAAATGAATTGATAATCAAAAAACACCCAACAAATAGAAGCCCAGTACTGAAGATGGCTTCACAGATGAATTCAAACATTTAAGGAAAGTGAATACCTATGATCCTCAAACTATTACAAAAATTGAAGAGAAAGGAAAACTTCTAAATTCATTCTCCAAGGCCAGCACTACCCTGATATCAAGACACTACAAAAAAGGAAACTACAGGCCAATGTCTCTAATGAATACAGATGCAAAAATTCTCAACGAAATATTAGCAAACCAAATCCAACAATATATTTTAAAAAATCATTCACCATGATCAAGTAGTGATACATTACATTAACAAGAAACAGGATAAAAGCCACATGATTATCTCAATAGATGCAGAAAAAGGATTTAACAAAGTACAAAACTCATCTGTGATAAAAAAATTTCTCAACAAAATAGATTTAGAGGGAACATACCTCAACATAATAAAGCCATATATGAAAAACCCATGACTAAAATCATACTTAATGATGAAAAACTAAGAGCTTTTCCTCTAAGATCAGGAATAAGACAAGGATGTCCACTCTCTTCACTTTCAAACATAGTACTGGAAGTCCTAGCCACAACACCAGACAAGAAGAAACAAAAAGCATCCAAATTGGTAAGGAAGAAGTAAAATTTTCACTATTTGTAGATTGCATGGTGCTATATATAGAAAACCCTAAAGACACCCAAAGACTACTAGAACTGATAAGTGAATTTAATAAGGGCAGAGGATACAAAATTAATGTACAGAAATCTGTTACATTTCTATACACTAATAACAAAGTAGCAGAAGAAAAGGTAAGAAAACAATCCCATCTACAGTTGCACCAAAAATATTAAAATACCTAGGAATAAACAACCAAGAGGGTGAAAGACCTATATTCTGAAAACTAAAAAACACTGATGAAAGAAATTGAAGATGACACAGACATACGGAAACATATTGCATGCACATGGATAGGAAGAATATTCTTTTTTTTTTTTAAAGATTTTATTTATTTATTTGACAGAGATAGAGACAGCCAGCGAGAGAGGGAACACAAGCAGGGGGAGTGGGAGAGGAAGAAGCGGGCTCATAGCGGAAGAGCCTGATGTGGGGCTCGATCCCATAACGCCAGGACCACGCCCTGAGCCGAAGGCAGACGCTTAACCACTGTGCCACCCAGGCGCCCCAGGAAGAATATTCTTAAAATGTCCATACTACCCAAAGCAATCTACAGTTTTAATGCAATCCCCATCCAAATACCAATAGCATTTTCCACAGATCTAGAACAAATAATCCTAAAATTTGCATGAAATCACAAAGAAAACCCCAAATAACCAGAGTAATTTTGAAAACACTGAAAGTATCACAATTCCACATTTCAAGATATACTACAAAGATGTAGTAATCAAAACAGAATGGTACTGGCACAAAAACAGACACATAGATCAATAGAACAGAATAGAGAGTACAGAAATAAACCCAAGTTTTTATGGTCAATTAATATGTGACAAGAGGGGCAAGAATACCCAATGGGAAAAAGACAGTCTCTTCAATCAATGTTTTTGGGAAAACTGAACAGTTATAAGCAAAAGAATGAAACTGGACCACTTTCTTAAGCCATACACAAACTCAAAGTAAATTAAAGACCTAAATGTGAGTCCTGAAACCATAAAATTCCTCAAAGAAAACATAAGCAGTAATTTCCTTGAGATTGGCCACAGAAATATTTTTCTAGAGATGTTTCCTTGGAATGGGAAACAAAAGCAAAAATAAACTATTGGGACTATGTCAAAATAAAAAGATTTTGCGCAGTGAAGGAAATCATCAACAAAACAACAAGGCAACCTACTGAACAGGAGAAGATATTTGCAAATGATAACTCTGGTAGGGGTTAATAAACAAAATACATAAAGACCTTATACAACTCAACACAAAAGAACCCATGAATAACCCAATCAAAAATGGGCAGAAGATCTGAATAGATATTTTCCCAAAGAAGACATACAGATGGCCAACAGGTACATGAAAAGATGCTCAACATCACTAATTATCAGGGGAATGCAAATCAAAGCAACAATGAGATATCACCTCATATCTGTCAGAATTGCTAAAATCAAAAACACAGGAATTACAAATATTGGTGAGGATGTGGAGGAAAAAAAGTACCCTCAAGCACTGTTTGTGGGAATGCAAATTGGTGCAGTCACTGTGGAAAATATTATGGAGGTCTTTAAAAAATTAAAAATAAAATTACCATATGATCCAGCAATCCCACTACTGGGTATTTACCCAAAGTAAATGAAAACATTATTTCAAAAAGATATCTGCACGCCTATGTTTGTTGCAGCATTATTTACAATAGCCAAGATATGGAAGCAGCCCAAGTGTCCACCAATAAGTGAATGGGTAAAGAATGTATGGTATATATATATATACACAATGGAATAGCAGCGATAAAAATAATGAAATCTTGCAATTAGCAACAACATAGATGGATCTAAAGAGTATAATGCTAAGTGTAATAAGTCAGTCAGAGAGAGAAAAATACCATATGATACCACTCATATGTGGAATTTAAGAAACAAAACAAATGAACAAAGGGAAAAAAAAGACAAACAAAAAACCCCATAAATACAGAGAAAAAAACTGGTGGTTTCCAGAGGGGAGGCAGGTGGGAGAGTGGGTGAAATAGATAAAGGGGATTAAGAGTACACTTACCTTGATGAGCACTGAGAAATGTATAAAATTATTCAATCATTATATTGTATACCTAAAACTAATATAAGACTGTATGCTAGTTATGCTTGAATAAACAACAAAAAAAAGTCAAACTAGAAAGGGAATAAATAAATAAATACTACTAAAAATTAATATCACTAATTTTTATAATCACCACTCCTTTCACTGCAGATTTAGCTACCTTGTGAATAATACCTTTATACCCTTAACTAGGTCAGAAATAGACTCAGTGATGAAGATTTGCATGCAGTTGCTCTACTAGGGAGGGCTCTTGGAATAATCACGAGTGACGGAGGAAGGCAAGCAGGATTGGGCACAGAGAGGAATTGAACTGTGAAATATTTGCAACAAAGGCCTTAGGTGATCCCATGGGCAGCTTTATAGCTAGAACATGACTTCTGAGTTGCCCTCCCCTCCAACACTGAGCCAAGGGGCTTTGTTTTTCTATCTCCATTTTGACCAGTTTTTGGATGAAGCCCTGAGGAAGAGGCTTAGCTTAGCTATGGGTGAAGCAGTTGTCTTAAGCCTAGAGTAATTTCTGGGGAGAGACTCAGCAATGAGCTGTCTATAGGCAATATTCCTAGAAGCCAGAAAAACTAATGCCTCAGTCCTAAAAGTGAGGGAAGCATAGTGTTCATTCCATCCCTTTATCTGAATAAATAACATAACAAAAATCCTTCAGAAAATACCAGCAATCTATAACCACAGACTGTTTCACAATAGCTATTCATATAAAACTTACTTATCAGGAAAACTTGTATAATTCAGCCATATAATGGAGTCTTTTGGAACACTGCAGATATATTTCTTTATGACTATTTTTCATGTTGGTTTTTGGCTGTAATTTAAGATGAGAGGAAATAGAATATATACCTGGTTTAATGGTTAATTTTATACACCAACTTAGAGGTATTTTTGGATGAGATTAACATTTAAATCAGTAAACTTTGGTTAAAGCAGATTGCTCTCCATAATGTGGGTGGGCCTCATCTAATCAGTTGAAGACTTTACTAGGAAGCAAAACAAAACAAAACACCTCTCTGATCAAGATAGCCTCCCCTAGCAGACTTCTTTAGGACTGGAACTCGGCCATCAGTTCTCCTGGGTCTCTAGTCTGCAGGCCCACTCTACAAATCTGGATTTGCCAGCCTCCATAATTACATGAGCCAATTTATGTATATAAATTTCTTTGTGTATACTCATATACACATATCCTGTTGGTTCTGTTTCTCTGAAGAAACAGATTAACACATCTAGTTTAAAAATAAGTATTAATCTATTAATGAAAGTTAAGAAATTATCATAGTGATTTTCATATAATTATCTTCCATCTCATTTTGGTCTCATTTTGCACTAATATTATATTCCAAATAGATATTACTGCCTAACTGAATTAGGATTTAGTGCACAGATACCCTAACCTTTTATTTGTCACGGGGATGCTCCTCAATAACATTATATAAAATATGCACATCTTTGACTAGAGTCAAATAAAAGAGGACAACGTCAGACAGGGATTTAAAAATATGTCAAGTACTAGTTTTCACCTTCTCCTTTATTGCTTTTCCTAAAGACTGGATTAATGAAATTATTAAAGCTGTTAACTCAATTAAATATTTTTAATGTGCACAGTGTTTTGTCCATATGGTCTCACTAATTCATTTCTATAAATAAAACTGTAAACTACATTTGTTTAACTTCATGAATCTCATTATAAGCTAAACCTGACATCGAATCTGATGAACTCATAAAGGGCTCGAATACTGGTCTCCAGTGATAGTCTGTGAAGGCAACTAAAATAATAAATTAAAAATGAAGCATCCCATTGACTTATAAGTAGAATCAATATATTCGAATATATATCAGGCACTCTGACACTGTATATGTGAAATTTATATATACAAATTCAAACTACTCAAAAATTCTCAGAGTGGTGCTCAGCAATTTTTGTTTTTAAAAACCCTCCTAGTGATTCCGATGCATGCTAAAATTCAAAGCGTTGGCTAGTACAATCATTAAAAATAAAACAATGAGTTATGTAACTGATGATTGAGGATAAAATGGAATTATTTTTTAAAAATCAAGTAATCAAAAAGAAAGCAGGAAAAGAAAAAAAGAAGGAACATGAAAAGATAGGACAGACACAAAATACATAATAAGATCATAAATTTAAACATTATCATATTGATAATGAATTCAAAGTAAAATACCTAAATGTTCCAATTATAAGACAGAGTTTATGAAACTGGATAAAATGGCAAAATTCAATTAAATGTTGCCTGGAAGAATAGTGTTATTAAAATAATCATAAATATTCATTTTCATAAATATAATATACAGTATATAAATATATATATTTTGAAATAGAAAAAGTATATTGTAGATTAAAAACAAAAAGAATGTGAAAAAAATGTACCATAAAAATACTAATCAAAGGTACACTGTAGTGGCTAAATTAACATCAGATAAGGTAGATTTCAGAAAAATGAATACTATCATGAATAAAGAAGGACAATACATAATAATGGTGTCAATTACCTAAGAAGACATAACAGCTTTAAATGTGTATGCACTTAGTAACAGAACTTCAAAATACTTGAAGCAATAATTTATAAACTATATGAAGAAATAGGCAAAACCATAACCAGAATTGGAGAGTTTACCAATCTTCTTTCAATATTAAATATATAGATAGGAAATTGGAAAGCATATAAACTGCTTGATCAATACTACTGAACAACTTGACTTAATTTATACTTGACCTAGATGACTTAAGATTGAAACACAGATTTTTTCCAGTGCACATAAAACATTCACTAAATTAGAATCTTTAGCCATAAAATATGCTAAATAAATTTCAAAGGACCCTTATCATATAAAGTATATTCTCTTACTATTGTAAAAATTTTTTTTTAATGATTTTTTATTATATTATGTTAGTCACCATACAGTACATCCCCGGTTTCCGATATAAGGCTGGATGATTCATTAGTTGTGTATAACACCCAGTGCACCATGCAATACGTGCCCTCCTTACTACCCATCACCGGTCTATCCCATTCCCCCACCCCCCTCCCCTCTGAAGTCCTCAGTTTGTTTCTCATAGTCGATAGTCTCTCATGTTTCATTCCCCCTTCTGATTACCCCCCCTTTCTTTATCCCTTTCTTCCCCTACCGATCATCCTAGTTCTTATGTTCCATAGATGAGAGAAATATGATAGTTGTCTTTCTCTGCTTGACTTATTTCACTTAGCATTATCTCCTCCAGTGCCGTCCATGTTGTAGCAAATGTTGAGAACTCGTTCTTTCTGATAGCTGAGTAATATTCCATTGTATATATGGACCACAACTTCTTAATCCAGTCATCTGTTGAAGGGCATCTCGGCTCCTTCCACGATTTAGCTATTGTGGACAGTGCTGCTATGAACATTGGGGTGCATATGGCCCTTCTCTTCACTACGTCTGTATCTTTGGGGTAAATACCCAGTAGTGCAATGGCTGGATCATAGGGTAGCTCAATTTTTCACTTTTTAAGGGACCTCCACACTGTTTTCCAGAGTGGCTGTACCAACTTGCATTCCCACCAACAATGTAGGAGGGATCCCCTTTCTCCACATCCTCTCCAACAATTGTTGTTTCTTGCCTTGTCAATTTTTGCCATTCTAACTGGCGTAAGGTGGTATCTCAGTGTGGTTTTGATTTGAATATCCTTGATGGCTAATGATTTTGAACATTTTTTCATGTGTCTGTTAGCCATTTGTATGTCTTCATTGAAAAAGTGTCTGTTCATATCTTCTGCCCATTTTTTGATTTGTTTATTTGTTTCTCGTGTATTGAGTTTGAGAAGTTCTTTGTAGATCTTGGATACCAGTCCTTTATCTGTAGTGTCATTTGCAAATATATTCTCCCATTCCGTGGGCTGCCTCTTAGTTTTTCTGACTGTTTCCTTGGCTGTGCAGAAACTTTTAATCTTGATGAAGTCCCATAAATTCATTTTATCTTTTGTTTCTCTTGCCTTTGGGGACGTGTCATGAAAAAGGTTGCTTTGGCCGATGTCGTAGAGGTTGTTGCCTATGTTCTCCTCTAGGATTTTGATGGATTCCTGTCTCACATCGAGGTCTTTCATCCATTTGGAGTTTATTTTTGTGTATGGTGTGAGATAGTGGTCAAGTTTCATTCTCTTGCATGTAGCTGTCCAATTTTCCCAGCACCATTTATTGAAGAGACTGTCTTTTTCCCAACGGATGTTTTTTCCTGCTTTATCAAATATTAGTTGCCCAAAGAGCCGAGGGTCCATTTCTGGGCTCTCTATTCTGTTCCATTGGTCTATGTGTCTGTTTTTGTGCCAGTACCATGCTGTCTTTGTGATCACAGCTTTGTAGTACAGCTCGAAATCCGGCATTGTGATGCCCCCAGCTTTGTTTTTCCTTTTCAACAGTTCCTTGGAGATTCGGGGCCTTTTCTGTTTCCATACAAATTTAAGGACTGTTTGTTCCAGTTCTTTGAAAAATGTCCTCGGTATTTTGATCGGGATAGCATTGAAAGTGTAGATTGCTCTGGGTAGCATGGACATTTTAACTATGTTAATTCTTCCGATCCATGAGCATGGAATATCTTTCCATCTTTTTATGTCTTCCTCAATGTCTTTCAAGAGTGATTTATAGTTTCTAGAATATAGGTCCTTTACGTCTCTGGTTAAGTTAATTCCAAGGTAACGTATGGTTTTTGGTGCTATTGTAAATGGGATGGATTCCCTAATTTCTCTTTCTTCGGTCTCATTATTCGTGTATAGAAATGCAACTGATTTCTGAGCATTGATTTTGTATCCCGCCACATTACTGAATTGCTCTATAACTTCTAATAGTTTGCGAGTGGCTTTTTTTGGGTTTTCCATGTAGAGTATCATGTCATCTGTGAAGAGAGACATTTTGACTTCTTTGCTGATTTGAATACCTTTGATCCCTTTTTGTCGTCTGATTGCTGTTGCAAGGACTTCTAGTACTATGTTGAATAATAGTGGCGAAAGTGGGCATCCTTGTCGAGTTCCTGATCTTAAGGGAAAGGCTTCCAGCTTTTCCCCATTGAGAATAATATTTGCAGTAGGCTTTTCATAGATGGCTTTTATGAGATTGAGAAATGTACCTTCTATTCCTACACTCTGAAGGGAAAGGATGCTGTATTTTGTCAAATGCTTTTTCGGCATCGATTGAGAGGATCATATGGTTCCTGAGTCTTTTCTTGTTGATATGATGTATCACGCTGATTGATTTGCGAATATTGAACCACGCTTGCATCCCAGGTATGAATCCCACTTGATCGTGATGGATAATCCTTTTAATGTACTGTTGGATTCTATTAGCAAGTATCTTGTTGAGGATTTTGGCGTCCATATTCATTAGGGAAATCGGTCTGTAATTCTCCTTTTTGAGGGGGTCTTTGCCTGGTTTGGGGATCAAGGTAATATTGGCCTCATAGAATGAGTTTGGTAGCTTTCCTTCTGTTTCTATTTTTTGAAATAGCTTTAGGAGAATAGGTATTATTTCTTCTTTGAATGTTTGGTAGAATTCCCCAGGAAAACCGTCCGGGCCTGGAGTTTTGTTATTTGGAAGGTTGTTTATCACTGACTCAATTTCGTCATAATTAATTGGCCTGTTTAAGGCATCAATTTCTTCCGGTTTCAATCTTGGTAGTTTATAGGTTTCCAGGAAGGATTCCATCTCTTCCAGATTGCTTAGTTTATTGGCATATAGCTGTTGATAAAAATTTCTAATAATCCTTCCAATTTCAATGGTGCTCTTCGTGACCTCTCCTTTTTCATTCATAATTTTAATAATCTGGGTCCTTTCTCTTTTCTTTTGGATAAGTCTTGCCAGGGGTCTGTCAATTTTATTGATTCTCTCAAAGAAACAGCTTCTAGTCCTGTTGATCTGCTCTACTGTACTTCTGGTTTCTGCTTGATTGATTTCAGCTCTAATTTTGGTCAACTGCTTCCTTGTGCGTGGATTAGGCCTGTCCCTCTGTTGCTGTTCCAGCTTCTTGAGGTGAGAATATAAAAACTGCATTTTAGATTTTTCTATTCTTTTGAGTGAGGCTTGGATGGCTATGTATTTCCCCCTTAGGACTGCCTTTGCAGTATCCCATAGGTTTTGGACTGTTGTATTTTCATTCTCATTGGTCTCCATAAATTGTTTAATTTGATTTTTGATTTCCTGGTTTATCGAGTCGTTCCTGAGCAGGATGGTTCTTAGTCTCCAAGTGTTTGAGTTTCTTCCAAATTTTTCCTTGTGGTTGAGTTCCAATTTCAGAGCGTTGTGGTCTGAGAATATGCAGGGGATAATTTCAATCTTTTGGTATTGGTTGAGACCTGTTTTGTGTCCCAGAACATGGTCTATTCTTGAGAATGTTCCATGGGCATTAGAATAGAATGAGTATTCTTTGGTTCTGGGGTGTAGTGTCCTATATATCTCTAAGAGGTCCAACTCGTTGAGTATGGCATTCAAAGCCTTTGATTCTTTGCTTAGTTTTTGCCAGGGTGTTCTGTCTATTTCTGATAGTGGAGTGTTGAGGTCCCCTACTATTAATGTATTTTTATTTATATGCCTCTTTATTCTGGTTAAGAGTTGGCTTGTGTATCTTGCTGCTCCCCTGTTGGGGGCATATATATTTATAATTGTCATATCCACTTGTTGAATACTTCCCTTAAGAATAATATAGTGCCCTTCTGCGTCTCTAACTATAGTCTGTAGTTTAAAATCCAATTTATCTGATATGAGAATTGCTACCCCAGCTTTCTTTTGAGGTCCATTTGCGTGAAAGATGGTACTCCATCCCCTTACTCTCAGTCTGAATGCATCTTTGGGTTTGAAATGAGTCTCTTGTAGACAGCAAATGGATGGGTCATTTCTTTTTATCCAATCTGCAACCCTGTGACGTTTTATGGGATGGTTCAAACCATTTACATTAAGACTGATTACTGAGAGATATGATTTTAATGTTGCCATGTTGCCAGTAAAGTCTTTGTTTGTATTGGCTGTGACTTTCTGTTCTGTATCACTCTTGGGGCCTTTTTACTTTTATAGAACCCCCCGTAATATCTCCTGTAGGGCTGGTTTCGTGGTTACAAAATTGGTTAGTGACTGGCGATTCTGAAATGTCTTTATTTCTCCATCAATTCTGAATGACAGCCTTGCTGGATAAAGGATCCTTGGCTGCATGTTTTTCTCTGAAAGAGCTTTAAATATGCTCCCCCAACCCGTTCTCTCATTCCAGGTCTGTGTAGACAGGTCTGACGTAATTCTGATGCTTTTGCCTTGGTACGTGAGAAATTTCTTTGCCCTGGCCACTTTCAATACTGTATCCTTGCATCTAATATTTGCGAAATGCACTATGACGTGACGTGGCGTAGGTTTGTCGTGGTTGAGCTTGGGAGGGGTCCTCTCTGCCTCTTGGACACGAATGTTTGTTTCCCTTGCTAGATTAGGGAAGTTTTCAGCTACAATTTGTTCAAATATCTCTTCTAGACCTCTGTTTTTCTCCACCCCCTCGGGGATGCCGATGATTCTAACATTGGATCATTTCATTGAGTCAGTAATCTCCCGTAACCTACATTCGTGGGCGTGGATTTTATTAAGACCATCTTCTATTTTCATTTTTTCCTCTATTAACCCATCCTCCAATTCACTAACCCGTTCCTCTGCTTCTGCGACCCTGGCTGTCAGAGCCTCTAGTTTTGCCTGCATTTGGCTCATAGAATTTTTAATTTCTGTCAGATTCGCTCTCATTTCTGTCCTTAGGGATTCTATATTCTCAGTAACCTTTTCGTTAATAGTTTTTTCAATTCTACTCATCATTTTGACCATCGTTACTCTGAATTCCATATCTGATAATTTGGTTACATCCATATCCATTATTTCTGTGGCAGAGGCCACAGACTCACTGTCTTTTCTTTGCTGGGGGGGGGGGCTTCTCCTTCTTGTCATTCTGATGAAGAGAGGTTGTGGGGTTTCCAGAGCCCAAATTATTGACTGGGTCCCAGGCCGTGCCCCTTGTTTTATAGGGATCTTAGGGATGTGGGCTTCTTCTTTAAAGATTTTATTTATTTATTTATGTGGCAGCCAACCAGCGAGAGAGGGAACAGAAGCAGGGGAGTGGGAGAGGAAGAAGCAGGCTCCCAGCGGAGGAGCCCGATGAGGGACTCCTTTCCGGAACGCCGGGATCACGCCCTAAGCCGAAGGCAGGCGCTCAATGACTGCGCCACCCAGGCACCCGGGTTGTGGGCTTCTTGATTTTTCAGCCTGCCTTCTGGGGGAGGAGCCTGCCGTGCCGATACTCAGGCAGCCCTGTTTGGGTAGAGTCTCCGTGTCCCCTGTGAGGGGGGATGGGGAGGGGCACTCTCTGAGCCGGTATTTCCAGGCTTTTGTTCTCTGGCGGCTTTCCCTGGCTGTTTGCTGTGCCTCTTCTGAGAGTCAGAGCAGCAGCGGCCAAATTTCAGCCTCTGTCACAGAACAGAGGATTGCGGCCCGTTCTCTACTAATGTTCTGGCCACTTTAACTCTGTTTCTGTTGGTGCTGCTCAACCCTGTAGCATCCCGGGATGTGCGCCCCACACCCGGTGTCCCAGCCCTCACTTCCAGGGCCGGCGTGTCTCTGTCCTTTGTGTTTTTTTTTTTTTTAAAGATTTTATTTATTTGACAGAGATAGAGATAGCCAGCGAGAGAGGGAACACAAGTAGGGGGAGTGGGAGAGGAAGAAGCAGGCTCATAGCGGAGGAGCCTGATGTGGGGCTGGATCCCATAACGCCGGGATCACGCCCTGAGCCGAAGGTAGACTCTTTTTTTTTTTTTTAAAGATTTTATTTATTTATTTGACAGAGATAGAGACAGCCAGTGAGAGAGGGAACACAAGCAGGGGGAGTGGGAGAGGAAGAAGCAGGCTCATAATGGAGGAGCCTGATGTGGGACTCGATCCCACAACACCGGGATCACGCCCTGAGCCGAAGGCAGACGCTTAACCGCTGTGCCACCCAGGCGCCCCCGAAGGTAGACTCTTAACCGCTGTGCCACCCAGGCGCCCCTGTCCTTTGTGTTTCTAATGCCGCCAGCCGCCAGCCGCCCTGCGCGCGCTCCCGGATCTCCTGGTCTCAGTCTGGATCCAGTGAGCGCACCGGGATTCCAGTGATCCGCGAGATGCCTGGTGGCGCGCACCCGGCTCACGGTCTCAGTCTGCTGTTTTGCGGGTGCCGTCCACGAGCCCGCCCGCTCCCCCGTGCAAGTGGCTACCGCTTCCCAGCACCCGAACGTGGCGGCTCCCTCCCCCTTCCGTTTATCTTCCGATATCTGTGCACAGCTTCATGGCTCCCCGCTTCGTACCTCAATACTCAGCGCTGGAGATGTTCATTTGTAGAGATCCAGATGCGTCTTCCTGCGTCTCAGGCTGGTTCTGTGGTTGTTTAGGCTGGTCTGGTACCTCTCCAGCTCGACTCGGAGGACCGGCTGAAAACGGTGTCTCCTACTCCTCCGCCATCTTAACTCCTCCAAGCTATCATCGCTTGTTCTCCCTTTTGCTCCCTCTGATAGAAGACAGCTGCCATGTCAATGAACTGCACCATCAGAGATCCTAGGGCAAGGTCACAGACCCCAGCCAGTCACCTTCAACGAATCTGTTGAAGAATACAGGCCACTTGACCTGTAGAGTTCCCCACTGTGTGGATTTTTGCGGAGTACATGCTCCTCGTCCTCCATATTTCCTTCCGCACTTCCCTCGCCTCGAAGGTCCCGCCTCTCTACTATTGTAAAATTTAACTGGAAAACAATAACTGGGGGATATCTGGAAAATTTTCCAACTATTTGGAGACTAAACAATGTGTTTCTAAATAGCCTACAGTAAAAAGAAATCTGAAATAAAATTTGGAAACATTTTGAATTTAGTGAAAATAAGAACCCAGCACATCAAAATTTGGAGGAAACAACAAAACCAATGCTTACAAGGAAATGGATATCACTAAATACTTTTATTAGAGAAGAAGGAAGTTACTGAATCAATTATCTAAGCTTCTACCTTAAGAAACCAGGGGAAAAAAGAGTGCAAATGATAAAGATCTGAAGTTCTTGGAAAAGAAATTTGCTCACAAATTTAGATCACAAGACTGCATCTTCCCTTCTCTCTTCGGGACCGTTTCTGTTACTCTCCTCTCAAAGAGAAGCAAACAAATACCAAAACATGCAAAACCTCTGGTTATTGCAAATAAAAAGTTTTAGATTTCAAAACTTATTTCTAACAAGACATACTGAGCATGCCTTGGATTTAGAAAAGAAAAACTCCATTTTCTTCATTTATTTCATTTAGTGTAACAAAATTAATTCTCAGTGCAGTTTACATATTCCTGGTTGATATATAAAAGAGTCCAGGAAGTATTCGGAGAAAAGCATACTGACAAATAGCTCAAGATAGGTTCTTAATACACAGAATATCATATTTTTAAATGCACTTTGAAATGGTATTGACTGAACTGTACCTTATACCGATGATTCACAGTAGGCATACATGTGAACTAAATACATGATGTCTTTTTAAAAAATCTCATGCAACTGCTAACAATATCTCTGCTGCCATTTACTTGTACAGTAAAGGCTTTGACCCAGGAGAGGATTTTACATTGAACTCTACAAAATTTCATCTTTTCTAGATTCACCCCATTGCTACAAATTTAGTGCTTATTATAAATTCTGATTCTGACACTGTTAGGGCTGCTGTACCAAAGTACCCAAACTGGATGTCTTAATAATGGAAAGTTCTTGTCTCACAGTTTTGGAGGCTAGAAGTTCCAGATCAAAGTTTGAGCAAAATTGCTTCCTTCTGAGGGAAATGTGTGCCATGCCTCTGGTGGTCTGCTGGCAATCTTGGGTTTCTAATCTCTGCCTTCATTCTCCTGTGTGTCTATCCAAATTTCCCCTCTTATAAGGATACCAGTCACTATGGTTAAAGGGCCCGCCCTACTCCAGTACGACTTCATCTTAACTAATTACATCTGCTACGATTCTGCTTCCAAAGAAGGTCACGTTCTGAGGACCTAAGGGTTAAGACTTAGCCATATGAATTGTAGTAGGACAGAATTCAACCCATAACAGAAAACAAACATATTTTCTTTTTCTTACACACTCCTTTTATTTAATTATACAATACCTCTTAATGGTTTCCGATTGCAATTTGAATAAAATCCAGTATATCGATATATTCAGGAAAAACCCTGCATCATCTGACCCCTGCCTGTATCCTCTCTCTTCAAACCACTCTTTGCTCTTTGGATTTCATTTATACTTCTCTTCTTAAATTTTTCTGACACGATGTGTTAGCACCAGAATAGCTTCACATTCACTGTTCTCTCCACGTAGAGTCCTCTCTGCTACAGTCATCTATTTATTCACTTAGCCAAAACTTATCTTCTAGACACATCTTAAATAATTAAATTGCCACCACATGCAAACATGTCCTATGTCTAAACCCTAGTCTGAGTTAGTGTTTTCATGTGTATGGTCCAGTAGATACCTTGTTGAGCATAAGACACACTTGAAATTGTATGTATTATGTCTTCTCTGCTGATTATAAGTTGCATGAGGCAAGAAATATGTTTGCTCATCAATCTATTCACAATGCACGGTAACAATGCATTTGCCACTTGGTTAATACTTAAAAATTAACTGAATGAATACAAGAGTCATATAATCCACAAACAGCCTGCAATGAAGTTGTTCAACCTGTGGCATAATAATCACATTTGTATTTCTTCCTTATGTCTAACGTATTCCACAAAGCCTTAACAAATAATTTATGGCATCTAGATTCAGCTAACATTAATGATTATCAGTGCCTAACACATTTCTCTGGTCTACCAGAATAACAATCCTTAAAGAAAAAAAAAAAGGAAGAAAATTTAAGTCTAAATAGCTTATGCTAAGTGAACCAATATTGACTCCTGGTGATTACTGTTTTTGTTTCAAATGCCCATAAATCAGAACATAATAAATATTTGAGAAATAGATGCCTCGCCTATGTTAAATGAGCCATTCTTTATTTTACAGAATACAATTAGGTCTATTTTTGAAAACTACTGTTGTGCATTTCAAATCATTTTGTAGGATGATTCAAGTATGACAAAAAAAAAAAAACAGTTTGCAGGTAATTATAAGTTAACACCATTCCTGCAAGTTCAGGGGATTTTAATTAATTTTAGAACAATTAGTTTTTATCATAAAATCTGCTCTACACAATAATTTAGCTATGTTAAGCATTATGTTGTTCTCTATGTAAATTAGTTTTAAAGCCCCTTCCAGAATAAAAGCTTTGTAAGAGTAGAAACCCTAGGTTGTATTTCCATGCTCCCTCTAGTATTGGCTCATACTGACTGTAAAGATGGCTCTGGATGACACCTGTCTGGCCTCGGGTCCTAGCCCTCTATGATTCCTCCCTCAGCTCCAGCCACACTGACTTTCGTGCTATTCCTTGTCGATGACAAGCATGATCCTCCCTGGGGGACACTGCCCTTACTCTTCCCTCTAGATCAGCACAATCCTCCCCCAAATATGCACATAGTTTGTAGGTCTCTACCAAACAATGGTATCAAAGAGGCCTCCCAAATGGCCTTCACTAAAATCACCTCATATTCATCCTGCCTTGTTTTTATTCATAGCAGTTTTCACCATATAGTATATGATATGTTTATTATTTGTTTACTCTGTGTTTCTCTGGACCAGAATGAAAACACCATGAAAACAGGAATCTTAGCTGTTTCGTTACTGTTCTATTGTCAGTACCTAGAACGGCGAATGGCATGCCATAGCAGGCACTCAGTGAACTCTTGTTGATTAAATGAGTGAATTATAAATGAATAAAAAATGAATGCATTGAATGTTTCCAATATTTCATAAATTTATCCTGAGTCACTGTTTAACTGCCAATGTTGGGGTTAATGTAGAGTATGAAATCGTCCATAATACCTGGCTTGCTAAAATGTAGCACGGAGGCCACTGGGGGCAATGGAACGTTTCAGAGGAGGGCGTAGGCCTTTGGAATGCTGAGGCCTGTGGGACCACTCTGCCTTAGGAATGCCGTGGGGAGCTGCCTTCCCCAAAGCTTTCTTAGCCCAAACAGCTGCCCTGTAATCTAAGAGATGTATGCATTGTTCCCTAAGCTATGTTTAGCTGAACTCACAGAACACGCTGATCAGCACATTGTATCTTTCCCATAATCAGACTCATCTATTTTCTGTAAGACCCTTGCCACACATCACTTGCTTGAGAAACAGAGTAATAGATTGATGATTAACCTGAAGCACCAATAAAGGTGAGAGCACAGAAGAGCTAAGGGTCTTTGTCTCTGAGCGTTGACCCCCTTGCCTTCTCCTCTCTTTCACAGCAAAGTCTGGAGTCATCTTTCATCTGTCAGTACAGGGATTGCTGGCCATTCCCGGCATGCCAAATTAAACAATTCTGCTCAAACTATTGATGAACATAATAATACGAGGTTTGTAATTTAGGTACAAAGTAACAAAAAATAAAAATATGGTTTTATTGTTTTTATTTCTTCGGCCATTATTATTAGCGTACTATCAATGCAAATAACTTGTCACTAGGATACTCCAGGGTGAAATATGACACACAACTTGTGAGTCCTCACAAGTCTATGTCTGTTTCTTATCTTAGTCTCAGATCATTTTCTGGACCACATCAGAATGGTCATAAGTAGTTCGTCTTTCGAAATAACTCAGGTTAAATCTCTTTCAAGATATGACTAAATCTTGATGCTGACAGTAACTCATACCTTCTACACAATCCAGTTTAGTATTATCTGTATAACTATAACCAAGAAAAATGTAATTGGATTCATTTTGTCATATAACATGGTTTCAGAAATTTAGAGACAATGATAGAATTGTGAGTGGTCAAACCAAAATGGTTTTCCCCGGAAGACTCAAAAGTTACCATATTTTCTCACTCATAAATGGGTTTTATATACACAGAGCTTTCAGTAATATTGACCATCTCTTTGCCATTATATGGCTGCAAAATCTAGTTGAATTTTTATATGGACTCTTTCATTTTAAAATGATTTTAGTAATGTCACATAGAAGTAATTCAAATCAAGTAAAACCAGTTCCTCTTCATTTCCATTTCCCTTTTGTTTTTTTATTAAATAAGACTCATAAGACATCAAGAAAATATGATATCTATGATGCAGAAATGAAAATGCTATTAAAGATATCATTACAGCTTTTTGTGCATTAAAAACATTTTGCAAACATAAAAATTTGATGGCTTAAGTGTAAATGAATCAGAACAGCTGAAATTAGATTGTTCTTCCAGTGTTTAGTAATAAAGGGATGCAATAATAGATAAAATACTTACTTATGATTTGAGTAGGTATTCCATTATAATTGGAAACATAAATAGGCATTTTAAAGTCTGCTTTTCAGCAGAAGATAGATTATCAAATAAGTCTTTTCAATGTGTGTTTCTCTTTTCAGGATCTAAAGTAATATATTCTACAAATTTTCTCATAAAATATCATCTAGTTTGAAACTAGGGACAGGGAATCACCTTCATAAGAAATCACTTTTCATGGAGTCGTTAAGTTGGCCTTAGGAAATTCTTTATTCCTTTATTCAAGTCTATATTAGCAACATATGTCTCTTATACATAATGATGCCTCAAAAAGAAAACTGCATTAGATGGTTAGCTGGAAGACTCCAATTTCAGGTAATATTTTACATGAGGAAGTTACCTCCACTCATTACAGAGGGAGTTTCAATTCATAGCGAATATTAATTACAACATGTGCATTTAATTCTTTTAAAAATTGTCAGCAATAGTTGTATTGGAGGTATTAATTAATATTTTAGGCTTATATATTCTCTCCAGTCCATTTACTTTATAAAAATGAATTTTCAGTCTGTCTGCTTCTTGTTATGGTTGAAAATAATGCTGAAAATTTTACTGTGTGAAGTCAGAGAAAATGTGCATCAAGCACTCAGAATCCGCAGAACATCATTCTTTACTCTCCAAAACCCCTTTCCAGAAGCATATACTATATTTCCCACTGACTATTACATAGCTATCTAACCAACTGCTCTAATACATCTGAGATCAGTATCAAATTGATATTTTCTATAAATGATAAGAAGATTAAAACACGTTTAATTGACGGTTGTTAATAATTAGAATTTCAGATTCTTAGAAGTGATAAGATACATGTCTTGCCAAAGTCCAAGTGTTATTTCCATTTGTATGTGTAGCTTTCCTTCCTCTTAACCGTATAAGCTTGGTTAAGTATACTGTTAGAAAGAAAAAACAATAAGTAGAGGTTCAAGAACTATACATATTTGCTATTTTTCTCTCCTTTATCTCAGTTGTTAAGTTACGATCCATGCTTTAATTTGGAACAGATCTGGATGGAATCCAGGCTCTTCCTTTTATTTACCAATAAAATCTTGAACTCTAGCTAAAATATGTCTCAAATACAGTTGATGTCCAAAGAATATCATGCCCGCCCTTCTTGCTCTTTTGTCTGTTTTCCTGGATCAACATTATTAAAGAAGATACCTGTTTCTAGTCATTTCCTCAAGTTGCTTTTCCACTCCAAACTTTTGGGTGCCATAAAAAGGCATAAAAAATAGAAAGTTAAAAAAAAATGTAATGCTAACCAAAATAGGAAACAGGACCATCTAGAGAAAGAATAAATAATTTTGATTCAAAAACTATTAAATTAGTATTTGCTATTCTTCCTATGGATCATTATAAATTGTTAAAACTTAAGGGTTTCAGAAATGCCTTACTATAACTTTTCCATTTTTGCAAATGGTGAAAAAAACCAGAAAAGTCATTTATTTATTATTTTCTCAGTTGTCTTTCAAAATTAATTTAAATTAAAATAATAAATGCATGCTACGTGTGTGTGTGTGCTATGGCCGAGTGTTTGTTCTCTATCAAAATTAATGTTGAAATCCTAGTGCACGATATGATAGTATTTGGAGGTTAGGCCTCTGGGGGATTACCGGAGCCTTAATGAACGGGATAAGCACTCTTACAAAAAGATCCCATAAATCTCATTAGCTCCTTCTACCATGTGAGGATATAAGAAGTTTGCAACCCAGAAGGCCCTAACTCAAGCTTGCTGGAACCCTCATCTCGGACTTCCAACCTGAAACACTTATGCGAAGTAAATTTCTGGTGTCTATAAGCCACCCAGTTTGTGGTATTTTGCTATTGCAGCCCAAATGAACTAAGACAAGGTGGGATCCAATATGAAATACATACATATATTTCATTCATATATATATATTAATTTATATATATATAATTTATATATATATATAATATATATAAAATCTTCATCCTCTCATGTCCAACTCATGTCCAAATACAATTAATATTCTTTAGCAGGAGGCTGTCATGATCAGCTTGTGAGTAAAAATAAAATGAGGTAATGAAAACTTATGAACCTGACTTCACACATTTTTTTAAAAAAATAAGCCACTTTAGCCATAAGCTGCACCACACATCTGTTTAGCTCTGACAACAAATTTGGTTTCTCCAGTGTTGCTGTCATTGGCCCCCTTTGTTAGGTGCTCTTTGGCCTTGGGATCCAAAATTCTCTGACTCTAAGTTTCTTCCTCAGACTCCAGATTTTCTTTAGAGCTGAATACATCAGACTGGAGGCCAGAAAACCAGCTAAGAGTCTGCGGCAATAAGAAATGTGATAAATGACAACAGGTTGAAATGACTCAATGATGGGGTCAAAGAGAAGGTATCAAATGCTGTCAGTATTAAGAAGAAAGCGTGTATAAACCTTGGGTCCCCACCCCCCGCACTCACCCATACACATACACACAGCACTACTGAGTCTTCAGGGGGTTAAGTAATCTCAACTGAGTGGCCACCAAGACCTAGAAGCAAAAGAACATGCCACCAGTTTGCTGGCCTACTGTTTGCCCAATATCCTTAGGTATCCTGGTAAACTGGTATCCTTAGGAATCAGTAATCTGTAGTTGCTTCTAATGGCCATAAAACTTTTAGAAAGTGCTCTTGCCCTAAAAACAAGTGAATAAGTCCTTTAAGAATAGCTGAAAGCCCTAGATAACATTCTCTTTCCCTACTTTGTCAGTATTGATGAGCCACTCAGAAACATGCAAAAAAATTTTTTTCTAAATAATAATAAATTCAGATAATTAAGGAGTTTGGGTGGATTTTTAATTTGCAGTTGTAATTATAACTGGCTTGCAGCATAACCAAGTGCTTGCAATGTAGCACAAAGGAGTCACTGTCCCAAAGGTCTAAATGGACAGCTATTCAAAAATATGTGAAATAATGGTGATTCTAGTCTTGTCTGCTCCCTGCAGATGATATTAAATGCCCCTGCAGTACTTCAGGAGAGCATAATAAGATATAACCTTTTAAACAAATATCTGTATGAGTGGGTGCTAGACAAGTATGCATTTACAAGTAAAATAAATCTGTCTACTACTTATTTGATACCATTTTCAGGGATATCAAAAGTGATATCGTTATTCCACAGATGACTTGTTCTGGGCATTGTATCATTTATGTTAAAGAGCTGGCACTTCTCCCTTAATGGCACGTCTGGTAGGTATGGATAACTTTCAGCTGACAAAAGTTTTACAATAAATTTCAGATGGTCTGCATAAAAAGGACTTGTGTCTCTTGGCCGCTGTAATAGAGGCATCTGCTGCTTTGTTTAAGTCTGCTTTTTCTTTTCTTCCCTGCTTTTTTTTTTTTTTGTAATTACCATTGTACATCTCAATTAACCAATCATATAAATATTATTATTATTGTTATGGATATGATTATGATTACTTAGAATTTCTCCCTCTGGTCTGTAAATTGATGATTTTGTTGGTTCGACAGTCTATATTTGTACAGTAAATTCATCTCAAGCCATCACTCCCAGAGCCAAACAAGGTTCAGTGTAACTAGAACAGCATTTTTAACTAATTAGGGTAAAACTTAAGAAGAACTTATAATATGTTTGTGCTTGCAAAGGAAACTTTGGAGTTTTATCCTCTTCTTGTTATATATAAAGTCTCATCTCTGAAACACTAAAAAGGTAATTCTTCTCACAATATCTGTCTTCTAGGTGGGTCAGTGACTTATCACAAGATTTTGGCTTTGGACTTGTATTACACAATGTTCAAAATAGTAGACATGTTAATTAAATGCAGAATGCACAAAATGGGTGAGTAGGAACTATATTGTGTAACATAATTAGGATCTAGAAATATAGACAGCTTTTGGAATGGTGGGCATTTTCTATGAAGATAAAACTTAAAATAGGTGAAAACCATATTTGAAAAATAAAACCTTCAAAATTTACATGATGAGTCAGTCATAAATAAGAAGCAGGATGAGTGGACAAGTCCCAGTAGTAGTACAATGTGTTCATTACACTAGCTAATGTGATGTAGACTGCATTTAGGAAAAAGAAGGAAGCTAGTTATCATTTCCCTGTATGCACTAATAATTGCTAACATTTATAGAGCATTTTCAAAGCAATAAACATTATATTAAATTCTTTATTTGTTATTTTATTTAAAACTTGCAATTAAAGATGTACATTGCTTCTTATATCATTAATAGGCAACAAGGGTAATGCATAAAGTTATCCTTAATCAGATCATTTTTGGAATACTGCATCAGTTTGGGAATAACAGCTTGGCAGGAATACAGTGGAAGCTCAGTATATTTAACGAAGTGATATCAAAACAGTGAAAGCTTAAAAAAAAAAGTTGATGTTACTTGTTTGTTTGTGGTCCACCTCCTCCACCGGATGGTGAATTCATGAGCACAAGTCCAGAGCTCTCCAGTCTAAGACTGTATCTCAAGTGCCTAGCATGATACCTGCCACAGAGCAGGTCATCATATATTTTCTGATAGACTTAACAAAATTAAATTTCTCTGCATAGACAATCAATATATGGGGATCCAGGACAGCTGTCCTGAAATAATTCAAGAATTTTTCTGTGGAAGATTAGATTTACTCTGTATGCTAGTGGTAGAAAGAAAACAGAGCAAAACAATTTAATTTAAAGAAAAAAAATGTAATAGTCATTACTCCCCCCAACATAGAGGAAGTAGAATGAGAAGCGGTTATTTCACTGTCACTGAATAGTCCAGCATAATCTGGGTAGAAGTTTTCAAGAGTAGTGAAAAAGTATTTTACTCTCCAAATGATAATAGGTGTCCTACGCATTAAGTTCATTTATAGACTGAAATACCTTGGTTTTAGTTTGCATTCCGGAAAGAAAGAAAATATCTAAAAGCTTTCTAGTCTTCTAGGAATAGTTTGATGATATTTTGAGTTTATGTTAGAACTACTTTCATTTGTAATTATTACATCACTCATAAATCATTTTGGCAAAATCAGTAATAAAGTAAATAAAGTAAATTACATAATTCAATACAAAGGTATAAGTGATCAGTTTTCATGAGAATAATCTAAACATATAATTCAGGAACTATACAGCAATTTATAATGTAATTTAATTACTACAAAATTGCTAATTGTATCTAATTAATGGCTGGAGCTATAAATGTGAATCTGTTTGATTTTTAGAGGAACCATACAGATTCTAAGTCAAATTAATACTCCTTTCCTTCTAGGTACATATCACATAAATACAGACACAAATAAATCATTAGAGTTAACCAATACATTTTATTATACACCCTATATATTCAAGTTAAACATTTCCATTTCCATAAAATAAGAAGGAACTAAAGACTAAAATGAAGATAAACTTTATTGTATACTAGAGTATCATGGAATGTTCTTTAAATATACTTCCACTGCCTATGGGAATATTGTCATTTTTTTCAACAAATATGTATTAAGCTCTTGGTAACGCTCAGAACCTTTGTAAATGCTGAAGATATGCAAATAAGGCAACAAGTTTACGTCTTTAAAGATTTCAAAGTCTTTTGAAGATTAGAGACAGGGCATCTAAACAGTATTTTGTAAACAATAACCCCTATAGTGAAAACAAGAACCAGTGTATCAGGATATCCATAAAAAGAACAATTTTTATTACTTAGTGGGAAATGCAACAGAGTCTATGAGAAAGAACAAAGGTGATGTTTGAATTTGACCTAAAAAATACGCAAGCATTTACAAGGGAGATAAATATAAAAACATGAAAGTGTATAGCTCGTTCAAAAAAATACAAGGAACATAATGTCCAAAAGCCCAGGAAACCTGGGGCTGTATTAGCAGCAAGGCGGCTAGAGTCAAATTTTGAATATACTTATATGTGATGATGACTATGGATTTTAACCTGCAGAGTATGCAGTGAAAGAATCAAACTTTTATTGGAATAACTCATAATTTATTCAGCTATTTTGAAGGCTGATGGTGGTCATTCTAGAGATTTCCTAGAGCAGAGGAACAGTGAAAACAAGCAGGTCCCAAATCAGCATTGTGACTGAGTTTGGGAGTGATTTTAAGACACTGATTATGGCTGTGGCCATATTTTTCAAGTCATGACCAATAGAGTGTGATGGTTTCGAATCAGCTTAGTTAAGCAGAAATAACATTTCCCAGTGTCATTCCTTTCCCTGTGTCCTTCCAGATTAGGTAGGCCACAGAGAAATTTCCATTAAAAGCAACTGGCATTATGCTTTCAAGGTTAGTATAGGGCACCAAGTGCTGTTTCTGCTCATGCATGCTGTCCTTAATCTCTCCCTCTTCACACCTAGCTAATATCCTCTACCTGGTCCCAAAGCCTATGCCACACGTTTCAGGTTTATGTTAAGGTAGAACCTCAGTTTTAGAATTCAATCATTTTCTGGTATTGGACTGCTGAGTAGCAAGCCACCCCAATACTCAATGGCATAAAACAACAACCATGCAATTGTGTTCACAAGTTTGTGGTTCAGGAGTTTGGGCAGGGCACAGTGGGGACAGCTTGTCTTAATACTATGATGACTGGGATGCAGGTGGAGTAGCTCAAAAGGCTGGATATGCCTGCGATGGTTGAATAGATTATGTCTTGGACCTTGGTTCTGACTCACATCTGGACTCCATAGTTCTCCATACTATCATTGTGGGGGCCTGGAATATTTGAGAGAACCACTTCAATCATTTGCTTAGTACCTGGGCTAGAATAGATACAAAAGCTAATAGCTGACTGGGCTTCTTTCTCTCTGAGCTTTTCCCTCTTTCCATGCAGCCTCTCAATGTGGTCTTCCTCATGTTTGGGCTTCCTCATTGCCTAGCTGTCTAATGAGAGTCAGACTTCTTACAAGATAACCAACTTGACCCACAGAGAGCATTCCAGGGGACCTGCATGGAAGCTGTCAAGTGTCTAATGAGATAGCCACAGAGATTCCAGCACGTCATTTCCACTGGATTTTGTCCGTCAAACTTACTAAAGCCAGTCCTGACAAAGGGAAGAATGTTGTCTCTCAATGAGAGGAATAGCAAAGAACTTTCAGTCATCTTTAATCTACCACAGACTAAACAAAACTATATGCAGAAAAAGCAAAGGTAAATAAAGAGTCAGGAATGGTTGAGATTTTCAAAATAAATTAATTACCTCATTAATGGACAATGAGGTCTACGCTGGCTTCTGTGGGTTAAGCTTGAAGCCTAGCACTGCATTTTAGGTAAATGCCTAGAGATCAAACACTATTTACCTACAGCCTCATCATTTTCATATATAAGACATAGGATAAGAGAGAACACAAGTCTAACTTCATGAGAACCAGTAGGGTAGTACTTGATATATGAAAAAGAAACAATTTTAGATATATTTTAGTATAACCTTTTAGAGTTAAGACCAGATTTCTTACTGATGACAGTTCCTATATGAAGAGAGGTTTAGAGATCTCAGTCATTAGGTTTCTGCAGGATATGTCAGCAAATGGCTGCCCTGTGGATGTTGAAAGACCCAGAGTCTCAGTCTCACATGTTAGAATGAGTAACTGCCCATGTCTCTGCTTGAACTGTGAAAGTGCTGGTGGCCCTGGGTGGAGGGAACGCAGCTAATGAAGCAACTCTATATGAGCGTCCTTTAGATTGGCCAGGTCCTAGAAGTGACTGCAGTCGTAAAGGTGGAATGGGGTCACTTATCATATGAATTATCTGCTTGAGATGAGGAATGCAGTGGAAGATGTTAGACATGAGGGAAGGTATGGAAAAGGGGCTCACCCCTGGGAAGGACAGCGGTGTGATCAAAAGAAATCCAGGTTCTAGTCCTTGCTTGCCTTTCTGAGTCTTATCTTCCTCCTCTATGAAATAAAGGGATCAACCATGATCTCTAATATTCCTCCTAATTCTGAAAGTCCACAACTGATTTAGAGATATATTACAGGCTACTTCCTTTCTAGCCTGCATGTAAGGATAACACCAATGCAACATATGTCAGACATCCATGTAATCCCATGACTTTTTCTTAAATGCATGATTTTGTTTAGATTATCCTTACCTCTTCTTATTTAAAGTAACCATAAACTTGAGATTTTCAGGAGCGACATTATTTTTAAAAAGTTCTAACTATTCCTATTATTTAGACCATATATCCAAGCATTATGTGTAAAATTTTGATCACTATAAATACACACAAGACTCCATGGTCAAAGGGAACAAGTTTCCAAGATAAAGAATATTTATCTTTAGCCAAAAGTATATGAGAAGTTGGGCTGTTGTCTAATGCCAAAATAAAATAAAATGTATATCTTGTAGAGAAACAAGGAAACAGGAAAAAGTATGTATTAAGTGTGAAATACAAAAATGACTTCCTCCTAATTAATGACTACGAAAGTATATTTTGATTTATCAACACCAGTATATTTTACTTTCTGTAATGGTTGTGAGAAGTACTACTTCAGCTTTCTGAAAATAGTACAGCATAAAATATTTCCTGGTTCTTCACATGCTGACAGTCCTTTTCCCCCCCTTTTTCCCAAAATGTTAAATTATTCCCTAAATGTATGCAGAATGGGAGTGTTTTGCTCAATGTCAACACATGTTTTATGTGAGTTTAACAGAGGTAAATATTGTCAATTTTGAGATGGAAAAAAAAAGTAAGAGAGAGACTGATTTTCCCACGATCACTAATAAAGACTCCTTGATGAGTAAATTTATATCGTGTTTTACAAATGTTGGCAAAACTATTCCTGAGCAGCTCTGAGTCAAAACTGTCATTTCTTAGCTGATGAAAATGTGACTACAAATTCTTCCGAATGCATGCTAATTTTTGCCCTCACATGAGACCTGCAGCAGTTTTCAGAAAGGTTGCAAAAAGAATGGTTTGGAAATAGTTCTGCTGTCAACACTGTAGCTAAAATGAGACTCATCTTTTGCTGTTCAACAATCCAGGCGTTTACTCCCAGCCTAGCCCATGTTCAAGCAGACAAAGGGATGATCAGGACGGGGAGGAAGAGAGCATGGCATCTACAGACTCTGTGAAATGTCAGTACCACAAGGCTTAGTATGAGACTTCGAAACCAGATGATAAATGTGTACCTTGGTCAAGTTGGTATGGGTTATGGTCAAGGTCTCTCTGGTCATTTCTTTAAAAGTCAGGTTTCTTTTTAGAATGAAAGGTTGAAGAATCATCTTCTTCTTTGGGGAATTTTAAGAAAAGACTATTTTTAAGGATACTTGCAGCAAAGTTTGTTCTGTACCTCAGAGAATGAGCTACACAAACTCCCAGAGTCTCCTCGAGCTCTACAATAGAATAAGGTGACAAGATATGTAATTATATGCATATAATGTGACAAGATCATAATGTTCTGTAATGGAGAAAAAGGCCCAGATTAACAGGCAATAGAATCATAAATTTAAGGCACGATTATCAAAGCCACAAAAGTGAAGTGGAAAAATCATAATATAACTCTGTCGATAAAGATACACCTCTACACAACACAGATAAGCACCCGGGTAAGTCAAGGCAAAGGATTTTTCTTTTTAACTAAAATAAAATATGTTGTTCTTTGCATTAATGGGAACATTAATTAACCATTCCAATGTGGTTCTTGTAAAATTGAATATATTTATTTTCATAACATTTGAAGTGAGAACAAAAGAAACAGAAAACAAAACAAAGAAGTTTTAAATATTAAAAGTTTATCCCTGAACAAAATTTTTGTGATGGTAGCATGAAATCTAGGATCATTTTTACCACTATTGCATTGATCCAGGTCAAAGCCCTCTCAACTATAACTTTTTTCTCCTTTTTATTGAAAATGAATGCTGACATTATAGAATCACTACTAAGATTGGACAGATGACTGAAATGAAAAAATCCCTGTTTTGAGGGTGAAAAAAGACTGTTCTTGAGGTCTGAAATAAATTTTTTGCTGGGATTGTATGCATACGGGCACAATAGTCTTTTCAGCAACAGACAGAAAAGCTTGCCAGGCTCATAAATCTGAGGAAACAAAAGAGGAACAAATACCTCAGAAAACCCAGCCCCCCGCAAATCAAACAATGAATAATCTCTCTCGGAACAGAAATATAACGTGAATAACAATAATATTACATGCAAAAAGTGCACAAAACCCTGACGGTAGCTTATAGAATTGGATTCAAATACAGAGGTTTTTTTTTTTTTAATCCACATTATTTTACTGTATTTGAGATAGTTGTAAAAATTGAAGTGATTTCAGATTTAACACTTTTCAAAGCCTTTTCAATAGCCAAGACTGACTTGCACAGATGTTAAAAATGTGCATTCTATATGAATAATAATATCTACATAGTGCATGGTGTTTTAATGACCTCTAGCCAAAGACCACCGAGAATCCACCTGTGGTTGGACAAGCTGCAGTGAGGAAGACCACACACCATTGGGAACTATGAGGTGTCAGTAAGATGGTTTTATTTTTCTTTATTTTTTGAAAAATTTTTAAAGACTTTATTTGCTTGAGAGAGCGAGAGGGAGAGGGCAGGAAGAGGGGCAGATGGAGCAGGAGAGGGACAAGTAGACTCTGTGCTGGAGTGTGGAGCCTGACTCAGGGCTCGGTCCCACAACTCTGAGATTGTGACCCGAGCCAAATGAAACCAAGAGTCAGACGCTTAACCAACTGAGCCAGCCAAGTGCCCCTATTTTTCTTTATTTTTTTTTTAAAGATTTTATTTATTTCAGAGAGAGAAAACAAGCGTGAGCAGGGGGGAGGGGCAAAGGGAGAAGGAGAAATAGATTCCCCGCTGAGCAGGGAGCCCAACCCTGACTTGAGACCAGGTTCCCAGGATCATGACCTGAGCCAAAGGCAGCCACTTAATGGACTGAACCACCCAGGTGCCCCAGTAGGAGGGTTTTAGAGAAAACTTGTTACAGGCTGTGTGCTTTGGTTAGCTGACTGGGGCGGGGGGGGGGTTCGAGAAAGCAGTTCACTCTAAAGTGAGTGAGGTCAGAAAATAGGGAGAATTCTACAACTGTATATCTTAATAAATCTCAACTAGAAGGAGAGAAGACTGGAGTGAGACTAAAGTTGTGTAAAGAAGCAGAGAACGCCCATGTTACCTGGGAGTGAAGCCTGTGTGGGAGGGAGGTACTTAGACAAAATCGTCATCTTCTTTTGTTTTTGTTTTTTTTTTTGGTCTCATTTTATCAACGTCACAAAGTGGCCTTGTTTGATGTCAGTGTTCTGTGAGATCCTTTATGTCTCACAAGATTTGACAACACCATGACAAGCAGCTGTAAGTGCCAGACCAGTTCCCAACTGTCAAAGGAATTTTTCTCACTTTCAGGTGTGATATTTAGTGAACCATAAGATGATCAATAAAAGTGGCCTGAGAAGCACACACATACAAGTGTATCATTTAATGGACTTTATAAAATAATTTCAAACACAATTATTTTATTTTATGGAACTCTTACATAATGTATGGCTCAGTCCACCAACTTTCCAAATATCAATTCATTTAGCCTCCATAAAGTAAGAACTATTTCTACCTCAATTTTTAAATATCAGGAAACTGAGGCACAGAAAGATTAAGCCACTTGCCCAAAGATGCAAATCTAGTAGGTAGGAAAGTTGAAAGTTAAACCCAGGCAGCTGGCTTCAGAATTTAAACTCTTTACGCCATGCTATGCTACTACTAAAAGCTACTCTACTCTTTTGGACTTTAAATTAATTTTCACATTATATGTGTAAAATTATGAGGAAACGTATCAAAAGTTTGTTTTCCTTAATAGTTAACCATTCCCACCTCCTGCTCATTATCAATGTTCTAAAACTTGGCACACTTCGGCGTTGCTTGATTAGGAAGGAGACACTGCAGGCTGCTCTGGGTTCAACCATTGTACTAGCTGTTATTCAAGCCAGTGGGCTGATGAATAGGGACAGGCCAAGCAGAGGACAGAATGGAGAAGGAGCAAAGAGAGTTCAACCCTGACCTAGCCCCATTAGAACAAAAATCTGGATTACCCAATTACTTCTACCTCTCAATATTTACTGTGTTTTGTTTTAATTTAAGGTTGCAGTAGAGCTAGTCTGCTTTGGCCAATCACAACTAGATGACTATTTCTGCGCTTCCAAACATCTCTGTAGCCCTCGATGATATTTATTTGATTTGAATTAAAAACTGAAAATTGAGGCTTGGGTAATGATTCTGTGCTACTGACTCAGCCGCTTCTTCTATAAAGCCATTCTATCTGCTCTGCCCTACGTGTCAATACTCTTATTTTTGCTAACATGACCTATTAGCAATTATGATGTACAGCTTGTCCACAATGGTAAATCCAGTATAGATTCTCTTAAATAAATTTGAAATTCCTCATAAAATAGACCCATGCATTCTGGAAATGTATGCATTTCCCAGGAAGAACTAAGGTCTTTCAAGTTGGGGTAAAATTCTACAAGCTCCCTGTACCGGTTCTGGACTTTGTATTACCCTCAGTTCTAACCATTGAGGTCTTTCACTGGTAGATTCAGTTTATCACGTTTCCTGTTACCAAGGAATGAGACACATTAATATACTCCTCAGCTTTGTTCTGAGAGTCACATGTGACCTAAAGCTTCTCATCTGATGTCTCTGGAATAAGCATTAAACATCCAAGTTTAGGTAAGTTGGCTCTTCCTCCCATTTTGTCTGGCAGCTCCCATTTTATCACTCAGCTCTTAGAACTAGGTACCACTAGATATTGAGTATTGAAGACTATGCTTATCATATTGACTATGCGTATCAAATATTACAAATCACAATCGATCACTATCATGTCTGATATTTTTCCAGACACTAAACATAAAATGGACTACAAAGTAAACAAAAATCCCAACACTTGTTAAATTTATATTTTAGAAAGAGACTGTATTAGTTAGAGCAGGCAGCTACAAAAACAAATAAACCACAAACTATATAATGGCTCAAACTATATAATGGTTCAAATAATGGCTCATTTCTCATTCAGAAAAATGGTCAAAACTGCTTCTTTGGGTCAAGGTGGAGGAAGGGTTGCTTTGCCCCACACATGTGGCTTTAAGATAGTACTGGGATACAAGATGTAGACAGAAGAAAACAAACACGCAAACAAATAAATAAAGGAGTGCATGTGGAATCTTTGTATGTCTTTATATTCCAGGGCTGGAAGTAATACTCTTTACTTCTGCTTATATTCCACAGCTAGAACAAGTAATGCCCTTAGACATGGGTGCATAGGGCCCCTGTCTTATGCCTTGCACCTCTGGAGACCTGTGCTTTAGGGTGCTTTATCTGAAAGTTTCTAAGTCCCCTGGCACTGGCTTGGGTTTGGTAAGAAGTACTGTCCAAGTAGGACACCTGGATCCCAGACTAAGTCCTCTGTGGACTCCCACCTCCATTTCTCACCTGGGGTTACTCTGTGATCCTCTACCTCATGTGTGGGGTCAACCAGATGCTTCAAGATGCTCCTGGACTTAAGTCTGCAAGGTTACCCTGAGATCCTGTGCCCAGGCATTGGCTCCAAGAGGGTGGCTTAATGAGTAAGTCACTCCCACTTGCTAATAACTTATATATATATATATATGTATTTAATTTATTTATCATAGAAAAATCTTTAACACCTTTTTTTTTTAGTTTCAGAGGTAGACTTTAGTGATTCATCATTTGCATATAACACTCATTACATCAAGTGCCCTCCTTAATGCCCATCATCCAGTTACCCATCCCCCCACCCACCTCTCCTCCAGCAACCCTCAGTTTGTTTCCTAGAGTTAAGAGTATCTTATGGTTTGTCTCCCTCTCTGATTTATGTTCTTATTTTTTCAGGATTGCCTGAGATTAGGGTGCCTTAGTTGGTTGGCATGCTGATGTTGACTGACTCACTCAGGTTGGACATTTGCTGAGTTTAGAGGTCTAGGCTACCTATGACTAGCTCCAGCACTTGAGCTTGAGCCACAGGTATGAACCCATACATTAGCCCTTTTATATCCATCAGCTCTCAATGGCCCAAGTTCTGAGCGAAGTCTGGTCTGCAGTACCCACTGTGCTAGCTAGTAGCAGAAAGCACCCCATGTCAGGCTGTCCTCCAAGAGTGGCTACACTTCTTTCTTTCCTAGGATTTTGAGATTACTGCTCCACAATGACAAAGGGTCTTTGGATTGTTGTTTTCTTGCCTCCATTAGATGTAGCAGCACTATGCTCATCCAAGTCAGTGTTAAACCAGTGCCAGAGGGCAGATGGACATTTCTTATGTAGACACAACCACTCTTCTTGCTCCACCCATAGACCCCTTATTTATCCTTTCCACTGGTGGTAGTGTGTGTAAGGCAGTGATACAATCAACACTGAAAGAGATCACATTCCAGAATATAGTGATTATGGTTTTAAGAGTTCAAGAGAATACCTAGCTGGAAGATGCACTATTATTCTTTCCAAATGGTAACTGTAAGGTGATAAGAAAATGAATCATCTTTCACACTATTCTGCATTCTCTGGATAACACTTGCATTTTTGGTCATCACTAATAAAGCACAATAAGAATCTCTGAAAAAGTCATTGAAAGCTGGTACTCTTAAACAGCATGATGGATAATGCAGTGTCTTGAGTAATGATGCAATCAGCATTAAATAAATGGCATTCTGACCCACAGAAGAAAAAAGATATATATGGTTTAATACAGTTTCCAAAAAAAACATGGCATTACTAGTAATAATAGCATTGCTACTTTTTTCTCATAGTGGAAGATAAGAAATTATCCAGAAATGTCACATTTGCCAATAAAATACCTACAGAGGTTTCTTAATCTTAACAGGAGGAGCTAGTACCTGGATACCATAGAGAACATTTGCATGCGTTTGTTGGATAATAAACCGCTACAGAACTAACTCTTCTGTGCCCATTATTCTAAGTGCTCACTGATAAGTCACTGTATCTCAAATGGACTCATGAATTCTGTATTATATTTTTAATCAAATAGTTTAAATAAATGAAGATCCCACAAAAATATTTTCCTGGGTCTCTGCATACCCCAAGGGTGGACAAGACTAGAATTCATTCACATGAACACATCAAAGAATGGAAAATGTAGTCTAGCTATAAGTCAAAGAGGAAATAGGGAGTATTTGTGTGTGTGTGTGTGTCTGTGTGTGTGTGTATGTACGTACACAACTAGCAATGCTGTCATTGATAGTCAAATGATGAATATAAATGTGCATATTATCAAGTATATTAGAGTACAAAAATGTGCTATGGAAAAAAACAAAGTTAAGAAGAGAGATGGGGAATGTCTAATCCATGATAGACTGAACACTGGGAACAAAACGCTGTTCACCATATTGCTAGATTTGATCTTGATTTTGTGCAAAAGGAACTACTTTCTTATCTCCATATAAACTTGTGTCTATAGTGAATTCTTCTCTTCTTTGCTTATATAAATTTAGTTCATTGTTTAAGTCCAGATCAATTAGCATTTATTCAATCAACTTTCTCTTCTCATTGATCATTCCCTCCTCCAGTTTCCCCAAGCATTTTTTTTTTTAAAGATTTTATTTATTTGACAGAGAGACACAGAGAGAGAGGGAACACAAGCAGGGGGAGTGGGAGAGGGAGAAACAGGCTTCCGGCTGAGCAGGGAGCCTGATGCCAGGGCTCAATCCCAGGACACTGGGATCATGACCTGAGCCAAAGGCAAATGCTTAACGGCTGAGCCACCCAGGTGCCCCACCCAAGCATTTTGTTGATGCTTCAGCAATGCTGCCTATCTCACTCTGTACTATGTTACAAGGAATATTGTATGTTCCTTGACATCAGGATCCATCACTTTCTTTTACATCTGTGAGTTTCACAGTGCTTACTGCCATTGATTTAAGTTTAACAAGTCCTCTACAAATGTTTGTTGAATTGGCTTTTTGGCCTGCTCACCTGGAAAAGTAGCAAAGACTTATACCTAATGTAAATAGACCTAATAGAACAAAACCCATAAGACCTCTTGACCTTGGCCATTTAGACCAGTACCTGTTAATACTAATTATGGAAATAAAAACAATGAATAAGGATAATAATAGAAGGTAATTACAATGGCAAAGAAATGGAAATAACTAACTTTTTAGGGGAAACAAAACCACATATACACTCAATAACCTGTTTGCTTTAAATAATAACCCCTTTTCACAACTTAATCCCATTAATAGATGATCTGATGATAGATGAAAAAGAGAAAGCCAGATGAACCTTCTATGGGAACTCTGCAGTTTCTGTCTTCTGGCCAAGGCCTGAGAAAATCACCCATATGTCACAGGGGCCATGTCAATAGAAACCCCATTTGTAAATAAAAATACTACATATGATACTATATTGTTAGATACTGGATCACGAGTAGCAATGATACAAGGGCATCCTACTAATAGAGAAAACCTTAAAATAAAACAGGACTAATTGAGGGAATAGGAAGGAAATTAACTCCAGGGACATCAGTACATAGATTTCTAACACTTGATGATAGACCTTCCTGTTAAGGCTAAATCAGTTAAAGGTCCCAATTTAGAAAACATTCCTGGAATGGATGTGATAGACATCATATAACAAATAAGGATTTAACAATTCCTAAAACTAATTTAGCTATAGCAAAATGGACTGCAATTAAATGATCTACCCCATCTAGAACAACAGATGTAACCCAATACAATATTAAGGGAGGACATATTCAAATTAAGGGGAAAATTCAGAAACTCCTAAAAGAACAAACTATTGTGTCTACTATTTTACCATATTATAACCCAACCTGGCCTATTAAAAACCTAGACAGTATATAGATTTATGGTAGATTTTAGGAATTTAAATAAACACTCTCCCAAAATGAGGGAGCACTCCAAGATACAGGCACTATCAAAAACAATATCACCACTGGATCCTGAACTTATTATATAATAATAGACTTATCTGACATATTCTTTGCTATACCAATTGATGAGGAGAGCCAACTCATGACTGAATTCATATGGTAAGGTAGACAATATCAGTTTAGTAGGTTATCACAAGGACACCTTAACAGCCCAGTAATGCCCCACAATCTTCTCATACAAGACATCCAGGCCTTTCAGGAAAACACAACACACACAAACCATTATTTCCTATATTGATGACATCCTTATTTATGATGATAACTTGGAAGAATAGACTAGGGTCAAGAGAGAGTTAATTGAATTTCTTACACTCAGAAGATGGATGATCAACCTAGGTAAGGTGCAAAGACCCCAAATTACAGTAAAATTTCTAGGCATAATTTGGCCCTCTGAGCATAGGAAAATGCCAGAGCCAGTCATAAACAAGACAGATTTCATACCAACTTCTACCACAAAAGAAGCAGCTCAGAAACTGATAGTACTGTTTAGATGTTGTATATAACACACACTATATATGAGAAAAGTATTAAAACCCATCCTAGAAATAACTAAGAAGAGCAGGGAATTTAGGGGACAGAGACTCAAGAAGCAGCTTTTACTTATTTGAAAAAATGCTACTGGAAATATAAGACATGAGGACTCCAAATATAAACTAGAGTGCCTGTTTTCACAAGGGTTTGCAACATGGTCACTGTCGACTAAAACACCACAAGACCACAAATTTTGCTCAACTGGATTTTGAACTAAAAAGTTCCTGTGGTATGAGAATAGACACCAACCAACTTGAAAGGCTTACCTGGGCATTCTATAAGGCCCTACAAAACACAGAGCCACTAAGAGAAAATAAACTAGTTATACTTAAACTCCAACAGCCTATTCTGGATTGGATAAAACAGATCCTGATAAACAAAGGGAAATTATCCCTGACCGCAAAGTCCTAACAAGGAAATAGTATGATTCAGAATGGGACATTTGAATGGATGGTCAACCTTCTGCATTATCTGAGGATCTCAGCACTGCCTATGGTACACTTGGCAGTGTTTCCAAAGGGCAAGCCTATCCAAGATCAAGCAGTTGGGCAATGAGAACCATCATCAGTCCAAAGCACTCAATAATTCATGGTTTACAGATGGATCAGCCTCCATGACACTAATCAGAGTATGCTGGTAGCCTGTGGCCTAGAGGAGTAGTGATGGTCTAACTGACAAAATCGAACTCTGGAGAATCAGGACAACATGCTGATCTAATAGCCATAAAATTGGTGATTGAACAACCTATTAAGGAAAATCAGAATGAGGTATATCTTTTCTCAGACTCATGGTCAATAGCTAATGGAATAACTATTTGGAATGGAATGCTTATTTCCTACCCGGATACAGGAAATAAGGACATATGGCAGAAAACAGCACTGGCTGACATCTCAACATTCATCACACATGTCTCTGCACATCAGAAGTACAATTTCAAAGGAACCAAATCTAATACCAGGTGGACAAACTCAGTAGGAAAACTATGAAACAAGGATTCCTAAGATTTATCTTAAGAAACACAATGATTCATGGGTAAAGAAGAAACCAATGCAAACATAACCATACATAAACAAGAAGGACAATGGAATATAAAATCTGAACAAAAAGGTATGCCAATTGATAGGATTATTACACAGGCATATCACCAAAAGGTCATGCAGGTACACAACAGCACCAGTACATGGTTAGAAACAAGAAATATGCATATACCTAGCAAATATCTCCAATTTCAAATTAAGAGATATGAGAATTGCCAAAAGTTTAAAGCTTGAAGGTCATTTAATGAATACTGCACATAGGATCAAAACTGACAGACCCTTCCAAATTATACATACCAATTATATATGATCCATGCCTATGTCATAAAATAAACTATACGCATGGACCACTGAAGACAGGTGGTCAGGAACAGGATTAGCCTACCCCTGCAGGAAAAGTGACCAAAAATCCACCATCAGAGCATTGAAAATCAGGATTGCCTCCTATGGTATCCTAATCATCATAGAATCTGACCAGGGAACCTGCTTCACAGAGAATACAATAGAAAATTGGGCCAAAAACAGAGCATAATGTAGAACTTCTACTTAATTCTATAACCTAACTGCCTCTGGATCAACTGAAAGGTATAATGACTTGCTCAAGCAAAAGTTTCAGTTGCTTACTAACAATCTAGATATGAAAGCATAGACTAAAGCAATCAGGGAGGTAGTAAGTTCTCTTAAAAATAGATATAAAAGGCATAGAAAAATTCCTATTAAATCAATATTGCAGTAACTCACAAAGAATTATAACTAACAACACCCCAGAATCTAAACGAAAAAGTATTAATTAAAAATTGTAATAATGTATATATTACTAGAAATTATAGCACCTGCCACTAATTGAAAACCTACTGGGTGACCAAAGAAAAAGGCAAATTACATCAAATTAAAGAAAATAATATAATGCTTCTATGAAATTCTCAAGCATGAAGAACACCATCTTATATTGTGCCAACACAGGATGCAGGTGCTAAAAACGTTGATATTTATTCTGTTAATGACGGCAGAACATCTAAGTAGTGGACACATTTTCATACACATCATTACTGGATGCCTAATACTTAGCCTACCATGGTGCAGGGCTATTATGCTGGGAGAAACATTGTCAGTAATGGCCATAACAGTTATAGATTTCCTTGAGTGGAAAGAAAAACAAGAAAGAATTAGAAATGTACAGAAAACTTTATTTTGCAGGCATGAACTCTCTAAGCATCTTGAATCCTATAATTATTGCCAAGGGGGTCAGTGTGACATGCTGCCTATTGGCCACACTATTTTGCCTATTACTCACTACCGATGCCATACTCATTGCAGCTATGGATACTCCACAGCAACCACTCCAAACTGAAATGCCACTCTCTGGTCAGGATACAGTTCCACCATTTGTGACATCCTCCACTTCCTCCACAGGTCATCATCCTGTCTACTTTATTATAACTGAGAATTCACCAGCATGACCAGCATCAACCTCTCCACCCCAGTTTTCACCATCAGCACTGTCTACCCACTGAGAAACCTTTGACTGATGGAGAAACCAAATACTGAGGGAAACTGATGAAGCAATGGTGATCTCCATTTCAATCTCTACAGGAACCAAAAAGGATCCTGAACAACACCTTCTATGGATACCAACGTGGAAAATGAGGATTGGCCTGAGAGCTCTTGACTGACTCTTGCTATTATAACCCAGAGTATATACCAAGGCAACCCAGTACTTACCCTGCTCTTTATCTCTATACTGGCTTACTGAATTAAATGCATTATTGGATACATTGCAGGGACTCTGAAAATAAGTCTGATTTAATTCTTGATTTACGTTATGTGCTAGCATTTTATTGTAAAGGAGCAGCTGCTGAACATGCAGAATGGGCTTTTGGATGACTCCAACAGCCAAGACCCCTTCCAAATCTTATCACCACTTATATGTTAGGTCAACTTGCTGCTCTTGCTCATTCAGAATCTGGAGACTAATTATCCATCCATTTGGTATTCCCAGATATTGTGTGTTGTTTAAATTGCTTATTATAGTCATTTAATGGAAAAAAACCCTACATGTTGGTGGCACAAATATCTCTGTTTTATATTCTGCACCCTTAGCCCCCAGTTTTTGTGCAGCTGCATCTCCTACGCATACTTTATGTGTAAATGAAACATCTCAAGTTAGCCCTATACACTGATCCTTACCTGGTAGATCAAAATCTCATGCAATATAAAGGCAAATATTTGGCTTTAGCAATAGATCAAGCATGGCTACAAGGTATCACCCAAATACCCTGATATATACATGTTAATAAGGCATTATTAGAAAAAACATTCAAATACTTTTGTAGAAAAATGTGAAACATCCAATTTAATACCTCATGCTATGAAAGAATCAAACATGTAGTGAGCAGAAACTTCCATTTACCACACTGGTGAGACTATTGCAGATACTCTAAATATAAAAGAGAGAGAGAGGTTATATGTGCTCTCTGAGCACAGACCCCAAAAAAGTGCTTTTGTAGAAATGCAGCAATGTTTCACCATTACAGGATGCTCTTTGAACTCATTTTACCAACTAACAGAACAAAAGATGACAATTCTAATGACACATATGGAACCACAGTTTGAAACACATAGATCATGAACTTGGTACTTAGAGGTCTCATCTAAAGGACTACATTATCTGGCCATCAGCGATGGATATCAGCATGGGACAAAGCAGGAGATTATGAAGAAGTCCATTATGATTATGAAGAAAGAGGAAATAAAGAAAACCATAGAGGAAACAGAAAACACCACACAGACCACACAAAGTACTACTATAACACAAACATCCGCCATATCAATTGATGTAGTTAATGAGACAATTACTGATTCTGCCAAAAAGGTACCTAAAATAAACTACAAACCATCTCCATTTCCAAACAAAAAAACATCTGTACTTAGGAGTCCCATGGGAATACAGTACCAGTGATGGCAAAGAGGTTAGACTTTACGTTACAGAATGGCCTAACTTATGCCATTCTGGTAATTTAGTTATATGTGAGACAACCATTGGCATATCCAGTACAGAATTCTATAACTCTGATGTATTTTTCAAATCCTACACTGATTCTCTTTCATATTCTGAACTCAATTAGAAACACCTAATTTTCCCATTGGTACTAAGAAATTTAAATTATGAAACATATAAACATGGTTTATCTCATATATGTAAGTACCCAACATGTTACTCAAATAGTAAAATTATGTCTCAGTGTGTAACTTAAAGAAAATTTCTGCTCTATAAATGTTACAGAGATGACTGCAAACCTGGCAAGATGGCTGGATCTAAGAACATGAGCAATCTGAGGCAAAGACCAGTGGTTCCTGGACAAAATAACAATGGTACAACAATGAGTAATGAGACATGGCCAGGTAAAACTGAACAAGTAGCTATATGCCCATATTAAGTGTGGGCAAAATCTATACTTAATGTTTCCTCTGGGCCTGATAGTATAGAACCATTCATACCCATATTAAAGGAATACAAATTATCAGTTTGGTGCTACAGCAAAATAGGAGTGTCATAAATAGATTATAATCTAAGCTTCAATTTATTAAATTATACTAAAAGTTCAAGTGATGAGGTGCTAAATAACATAACCATGAACCAAATAGTATGGTGGCCCATGCCAAAAAATACTTACTCTACTTTGAACTTTACCAATATTTTCGTTAAAAGAAAATGTGATGTGGTGTATAGGTATTATGAATATAAGCCACAGGCTGATTGTTATAATAGTTATGAAACCAGTTTCACAGAACAAGTACACGCATTAGGATGCGTGAAATCTAACACAGACATAAACACAACCAGATGTGAAGCAGGAGCCTGGAGTTTTCAATGAGAAAATCTCTGCTATACTAACAACATCCCAAAGATTACTACTGGTCTAAAATAGTAGTTTATTTATGGAACAGAACACACAAGGAGTCTATAGATGACTTGTAGAAACCCAAGGTTGGAAGTAAAATGTTGAGATCAAGTATGTGGGACAACTTGCAAGCAATATTAAGATCATGCCAATAAGAATTTACCATTTGGAATTCTAAGTATTTTACTGTAACCATGGGCAATGATGATGCCTCCGGGACAGAGACAGTTACGGCACACCCTCACAATGATACATGGGCCATTATATCATTGAATATTCATAAGCTGACATTAGACCACTTACAACACCCCCAGCTTACATTTTATAACCCATATTCACTCACTAGAAAGTTAACTGAAGATCCATGGACACTATTACTTCAAGAGAACAGGAAAACCATGTAAAATATATAAAGGACACACTGGAAATCTAATATATGATGCTTATCACCCTAATGTCTCAACACCCCAAATGTGGGAACCCAAACCCGTTAAATCCCTTACTGTAATAACAGAGGTCACCATAGTAGCATATAGTTTAAAATTCAATACACAGGATTTTAAGGCCAGATATAGATCCCCTAATTGTGCTCAATTTTATCCATCCAATTTTATGCCTAACTACAACCTATGCCAAAGATTGATTCATTAAAGGTAAGAAAACCCCTACAGTTCCTTGTTGGATTTGAGGGAGGACTAATTGGAGGTGCAATGGCAGCAGCCTTTTCATATTTTCAATTTGATCAAATTAATTTGGACTTGAAAAGTTTTGAAAATAACTTGTTCCACATGCTGTCACAGCTTTATCATCACTGGGTGTCTAGATGGATATCATTAGTAGCATCTTGTGAAACATAAATGATTTTCAGAGAGAAACAGATAGGGCACTGGATATTCTGAAGAAAGCATTGGAGGATAATTATAAAAATAATAAGATCCTAAAAAATATAAGGGATTTTTTTTAAAGGTTGATTGTCAATTATTACAGTTAAGGTTGGTAAATACGTGGAATACACTTAGAACAGCCATGATCTCTGGACAATATCGGTCACCTGAAATTGCAGATAATCTGATTAGAACCAGAGTAGATACCACACATCCAAATGTCTGTGATTCCCTGGGCAACTGTGAAATTAGAATATTGGCACTTAAAGCAGGAAATATGACATCAGGTTATCAACTTTTGTGGTTCCCCAATATCAAAAGGGAGAGTGAAAGTTACAAGCCATAAAAAGCTACCAATGATAGAAGGAAAATATGTTCCTAAGCATATGTTGGTAGATGGAACCAAAATATCTTCATCACCTCTACACCTTTAGATATACTCTTGGTACAAGTACCCATGACTATACCCTTGATGCCTCCTCAAATAGTATAATATGGGAAATGGGACCATGATTCTCTGCTCTAAGCCAAACCTTATCGTCCCCCCCACCCCCGACCAAACCTTATCTTATCACATTGGAATCAGGGGCAAATAAGAAACACAACATGACGGGATGTGTAAAAATAGAACAGGTAATGAATGTGACGATAAAAGGAAAATGGTATTATTTGAGATCAGTAGAAGATAGAATAACTATTACAATAACCAGAGAAATATTCCAGACTGAGTCTTCTAAAATTAATTTAATAAACATAAATCATACATTAGAAAAATTAAGACAAATAAAAAAATGTCTAGAAGATAAGACTAATAAAGTGAAAAGGACTTTGTAGGAATTGGCAAAAGAACAAAAACATGCCTTCCCTAAGATTAATGACAGCCTTGAATTCTGATGTTATGGCAATCACACGCATGCTTGATAGTGCTGTGCAAGTTTGTACTTCCTGGGGATTCATAAACATGACTTTTACATGGAAACACAATTGTCAAGGATGCTAACTGAACTGAATGGTTTAAGAACATTAATTTCTGGTCTTTTGGAAATTTAATCTGGTATATTAAAGAATTCTTTGTTATGTTTTTGCTAATAATACTGGACGTTGATTTAATATAGTCTGTAGTAACAAAACTATAGATTTTAAAGGACAATTAGACGGTTAGTGATGTAGACTTACAAGGTATATGATATTTTGGGGAACTTAGATTTGTATAGGGCATTAGGCCCATAGGATTAATTAGTGTTTAAGTGATTTGAAATCACAGGGTGGACCGTGTACTAGTTTGTTATGATTTCAAATCCACTTCTTTTTTTTCAAGTTTTTCTTTAAATTCCAGTTAGTTAATATACACTGTTTCAGGTGTAGTTTCAGGTGTAGAATTTAGTGAGTCTTCAATTACATACAACACCCAGTGCTCATTACAACAAGTGCCCTCCTTAATACCCATCACCCATTTAACCCACCCCCCTTCCACTCCCCTCCAGTAACCCTCAGCTTGTTCTCTATAGTTAAGAGTCTTTTCTGAACTGCCTCTCTCTCTTTCTCCCCCATGTTCATCTCTTTTGTTTCTTAAATCCCACACATGACTGAAAATATATGGTATGTCTTTCTCTGACTATTTTGCTTAGCATGATACTCTCTAGCTCCATCCATGTCATTGCAAATGGCAAGATTTCATTCTTTTTTATGGTTGAGTATATAATGTCTGTGTATATATATACCACATCTTCTTAATCCATTCTTTAGTCCATGGAGATTTGGGAAATTTCCATAATTGGCTACAGTTGATAATGCTGCTATAAACATCAGGGTATATGTATCTCTTCAAATCAGTATGTTTATATCCTTTGGGTAAATACCTAGTAGTGCAATTGTTGGATCATAGGGTAGTTCTATTTCTAACTTTTTGAGGAACATCTATACTGTTTTCCAGAGTGGCTGCACAAGTTTGCATTCCCACCAACAGTGTAAGAGGGTTCCCTTTTCTCCCCATCCTTGCCAATACCTGTTGTTTCCTGTGTTGTTAATTTTAGCCACTCTGACTGGTGTGAGGTGACATCTCATTGCAGTTTTGCTATGTATTTCCATGAAGATGAGTGATGGTGAATATTTTTTCATTTGTCTGTTGATCATCTGGATGTTTTCTTTGGAAAAATGTCTATTCATGTTTTCTGCCCATTTCTTAACTGGATTATTTGGCTTTTGGCTGTCGAGTTTGATAAATCCTTTGTAGATTTTAAATACTAATCCTTTATCAGATATGTTGTTTGGAAATATCTTCTCCCATTCCGTAGGCTACCTTTTAGCTTTGTTGATTCTTTCTTTCACTGCGCAGAAGCTTTTCATCTTGATAAAGTCACAATAGTTCATTTTTGCTGTCGTTTTTCTTGCCTCTGGCAATGTGTCTACTAAGAAGTTGCTATGGCTGAGGTCAAAGAGGTTTCTGCCTGCCTTCTCTTCTAGGATTTTGATGGATTCAAGTCTCACACATAGGTCTTTCATCCATTTTGAATTTATTTTTGTGTGTGGTATAAGAAAGTGGTCCAGTTTCATTCTTCTGCATGTTGTTGTCCAGTTTTCCCAAAACCATTTGCTGAAAGACTGCCTTTTTCTCATTGTATATTCTTTCCTGCTTTGCCAAAGATTAATTGACCATACAGTTGTAGGTTCACTCTGGTTTTCTACTCTGTTCTATTGATCTATGAGTCTGTTTCTGTGTCAGTACCATACTGATTTGATCACTTCAGCTTTGTAATATAACTTGAAGTCTGGAATTGTGATGCCTCCAGCAATGCTTTTCTTTTTCAAGGTTGCTTTGATAATTCAGGGTCTTTCGCGGTTCCATACAAATTTTAGAATTGTGTGTTCTACCTCTGTGAAAAATGCTATTGATGTTTTGATAGTGATTGCATTAAATGTGTAAATTGTTTTGGGTAGTATGGACATTTTAACAATATTTGTTCTTCCAATCCATGAGCATGGATTGTTTTTCCATTCGCTTGTGTCTTCCTCAATTTCTTTCATAAGTTCTATAATTTTCAGAGTATAGATCCTTTACCTCTTAGATTAGTTTTCTTCCTAAGTATCTTATGGTTTTTAGTGCAATTGTAAATGGGATTGATTATTTGCTTTCTCTTTCTTCTGCCTCATCGTTAGTGTATAGAAATGTAACCGACGGAGTGCCTGGGTGGCTCAGTCGTTAAGCACCTGCCTTCGGCTCAGGGTGTGATCCCAGAATCCTGGGATCGAGCCCCACATTGGGCTCCTCCACTGGAAGCATTCTTCTTCCTCTTCCACTCCCCCTGCTTGTGTTCCCTCTCTCGCCAGCTGTCTATCTCTCTGTCAAATGAATAAATAAAATCTTTTTTTTTTTTTTAAAAAGAAATGTAACTGACTTCTGTGGATTAATTTTATATCCTGCCATGTTGCTGAATTCCTGTATTGGCTCTAGCAATTTTTTTGCTGAGTCTTTTGGATTTTCTACATAGAGTATTATGCCATCTGTGAAGAGTGAAAGTTTGACTTCTTCTGTGCCAATTTGAATGGCTTTTATTTCTTTTTGTTGTCTGACTGCTGAGGCTAGGACTTCCAGTACCATGTTGAACAGCAGTGCTGAGAGTAGACACCCCTGTCATGTTCAGGACCTTAGTTCTTAGTTTTTCTGAATTGGAATGATACTCACTTTGGGTTTTTTTTTGTAAATGGTTTTTATGATATTGAGGTATGTTCCCTCTATCCCAACATGGAAAAGAGTTTTAATCAAGAACGGATGCTGTATTTTGTCAAATGCTTTCTCTGTGCATCTATTGATAGGATCATATGGTTCTTGTCCTTTTATTTATGTAGTGTATCACACTGATTTGTGGATGTTGAACCACTCTTGCAGCCCAGGAATAAATTCCACTTGGTAATGGTGAATAATCCTTTTAATGTACTGTTGGATCCTATTATCTAGAATCTTGGTGAGAACTTATGCATCCATGTTCATAAGGGATATTGGTCTATAATTCTTCTTTGTAGTGGGGTCTTTGTCTGGTTTTGGGATCAAGGTAATGCTGGCCTCAGAATGATTTTGGAAATTTTCCTTCCATTTCTACTTTTTGAAACAGCTTCAGAAGAATATGTATTAATTCTTCTTTAAATATTTGGTAGAATTCTGCTGGGAGGCCATCCAGCCCTGGACTCTTATTTGTTGGGAGATTTTTCATTGCTGATTCAATTTCTTTGGTGGTTTGGGTTCAAATCCACTTCTTTATGGCTTAAGTGAAGTAATTTAGATATAAGGGTGAACTTTATATTAAAGAGGCTGTGTCAGGATGATATCATCAAAATTGTGTTACTGCATGCTTATCAATATGAACACATGAGAGAGCAACTATGATGTAATGGACATCGAAACTTTGAATACCAAGAATCTGTGAGAACTTAGTGAGAGTGTGAAGTCTCGGAAGAGCTACACTTTGCTGATCTAAATAGGTCTCCAAAGACCTATGGACGTAAACTACTGCTGCAGCAAGCCTACGCCTTCCAGAAGTGGGGAAAACCATGCAATGGTCATATGAAGAAGAGCAACTTGCCTGAACAATCCCTTTGTTCAGCTAGCATTGTGCTCTGGTAATAAGGGACTTTCTATTTGTTCTGGAAGCTGAACATCAGCTGTTGGTCAGCAAAGCCGACTCTTCTGGGAACTGAGAAAAGTGTATCTCAACTAAATTTGGACTTTATTTTTTTCATCATCCCTATGCCTGGAACAATAGCATAATTAATTTATCATTGGCTTGAAGTATATTATCAGCTTATTAAGAGATATTATCCTGTATGCTACCAGCATGTGAAATATTATTATTATAAATTTTAATTCATGCAGTGAATCTGTATTAAATAAATTATTGGCAATGACAGTCTCAGTCTCTGAGCATAATTTGCCATGAACAAAACACCTAAGTCTTTGTTTTTCAAATACCCTTATATTTAAAATTATACTGAATGTACAGCAGGAAAACAAAAATGAAAGAATATAGCAATGATTTATTAAAATAGGCTTTTTTCTGATGATCAGTACATAAAGATATATGATCAGCCTGGCTCATTAAGTCACTAAATATCCAATAACATTTTTGTTAATAAATTCTCCCTATCTAACTAGAAACAAAATTGTTCAAAAACTTATATAGGGACTTGAACCCTAATTCAGGAATACTGTTTTCAAAATGCCAAAGTGATCACAACTCCTATTACAATATTTGGAGATAGAGTGATGGGGATGGGAACTCAAATTGTGAACAAGAAGGAAGTGTCAGGTAAAACCTGGAAATCTCAGGTCCAAACCTTTTGCCTGAATTAAAGATAGCATCTTTGGCAGAGGCTTGAGGAACAAGACAGGCAGGAATTCTGATCCTTACCTTTTTCCTCCCTTTTCTTCATGAGCTCCAAATTGGTGAAAGTAAGGGGGCGTCAGTACGTAATTTATCATTCCTGATGTCCCAAGATGCAATTGCTGACCCAGAGGGTGGTTTTTCCCAAGACTGGACCTCCAGTTTCCTAGCTAGAGACAAATTGGTCCCCAGGGGAGGTGGTTTGGTAAGTCACCGAACATCCCTTAGGGGCAGCGGTTTGAATTACAGCAACAGGCAGCATGCCTTTAATCCTGGAACAGAACCTCACTGAAACCCGTTATAAAGCATCTGCTGACTGAAGACCAGTAAGGATGGTTTTGGTCCTTTTGGTACACTTACATCACCTCCAACAGGAGGATCATCTTCTCTTTAGACCAAACTGTACATTTACTATGTTTTGCACAAATTATTATTAGTTATATTATTGATTTGTTAGACTTCAGCAGGGAAGAAATAAAATACTACCCCTTTATTCCTTTTCTTTGATGGAGACTATGAATTGCCTTTTTGTCTTGTTCATCTCATCCTTAAATTGTTAGCCACAATGTGGCTACAATGTGGGCACTGATGCCAACCTTCTTTATTACTTGGGAATCTTACAGTGCCTCATATTTATTAAAATGTTTGGTATTCCAAATAGCAGTCGGTACTGGGTCTCACTGCTAACCTCCAAGCTCAGATCCTTCATTGTCCCTGCTTAACATTTGGTTTCTCAGCTTGGTGCTGTGTGCCTGGCATTTGTTTCTTTCCTTTTATAGCTGTGCGAATTTCATATGCATACCTAGAGACCTGTTAGCAACAGACCTATTTTGAAAGAACAATAGAATAAATAAATTCACTTCGAGTTCTTTATATCATACTCAATGTGTGGGCTTAATGTTGATGCAGGAGCAAAATCACAGATAGGCACCTCTTTTGAATTTAATGTTTATGAAAAATGAAGACTGTGGTTTAGTGGGGGTGGTAAAGTAAGTGGAGGGTGGGGAGCCTGAGAAAGAAGAGGGCTGTTTAAGAAGACAGGATGGTGGGAGGACTTGGAGAAGATGCTGGTCAGCTGGAGTTTGTGGCTTAAGGAGATGGAGCGTGCAGCTTTCAGGACAGCAGAGGACTGGAGGAAGCGCACGTTTATCTACAAAATGCCTACAGCTGCACAGCGTCCAGCAAGGAAATGTAACCCTTGAAACCGCACTCCCTGGGCTAAGAAAAACAGAACCGAGACAAAAATCTTTCAGTTAGATATCCTTTTTTTCTTTAGTGGATGGATCAATATATTACAAGCAGCAGAAATATTCACAATAAGGAATATCGATAATTTGAGCTAGTGGGGATTTAAAGTGCATATCTGCACATACATAGATTAACAAAGTTTAGTTACTTTCCAGAAAAAAAATAGCCTGTACTAGATAGATTGTTTTGTCAGGCATGTGCTACATCCATTTGCTTTCAAATATAGTAATTTTGTTATTGTTACTATGAGCTGGGCTTAGAAGTGCAGCATCATTTAATATCTAATGAAATGTTTTCCCTCACATGGTTATTTGTCAATGATATTTTGGTGAGGAATTTTATCTACTAGAGCACTTCTGAGAGAGATGTTTAATTCAACTGCTTCTGCTTCAGGCTGTGGTCTTTTTATCTGGAAACTCCTAAAAAATACATAAGTTTGAGACATTGTTTACTACATTGTGATATTAACGTTGTATAGTTAAAGTTGTGTTGGGGCATCTGGATGGCTCAGTCGGTTGGGCATCTGACCCTTGATGTTGTCTGGGGTCTTGATCTCAGGGTTGTGAGTTCCAGCCTTACTTTGGGCTCTACACTGGACATGGAACCTACTTAAAAGATATAAATAAATACATATATACATAAATAAAGTTTTATCAATTTTGCATGCCAGGTCTGTGTTCTTTTTTTTCTTTTTAGGATTTATTTATTTATTTATTTATTTGAGAGAGAGAGAGAGAGAGAGAGAGAGAGAGAAAGGGGGAGAGGGGCAGAGGGAAAGAGAATCTGGAGCTGACTCCCTGCATAGTGCAGAGCCTGATGGAGGGCTTAGTCTCAAGACCCTGTATCATGACCTGAACCAAAATTAAGTCAGATGCTTAATGACTGAGCCATCCAGATGCCCCAACCAATTCTGTGTTCTTAACTCATACCAGTCTACTGTTATTTTCTAAATCCTATTTCTATTTATTATTAAGTGTAGAGTTTTATATGTATTACAAAGAAAGGCATTGATTTACTATTTCTTAAAGTCATCTTTTTGCCTGCTAGCTGCCTAAATATATATATATATATAAATTTAATCTAAATGTAAATTAATATATATTAATATTATATTTAATTACATATAAAACTGAATTTGCTATATCTCTACCATCAGTAATCCCCTACCTTACTGAATTTGTGTGATTCTAATGAAGATGAAGATAAAAAATTATGTGAAAACATTTTGATTGACTTTTTTTTTAAGATTTTATTTATTTATTTGACAGAGGGAGAGACATCCAGCGATAGAAGGAACACAAGCAGGGGGAGTGGGAGAGGAAGAAGCAGATCACCAGCAGAGCTGGGGGCCCAATGCAGAGCTTGATCCCAGGACTGAGGGATCACGCCCTGAGCCAAAGGCAGACACTTAACGACTGAGCCTCCCAGGTGCCCCCAATTGACTATTTTTTATAGCAGTTTTGGGTTTACAGCCAAATCAAGCAGAAGGTACAGAGATTTCCATCTAACCCTGCCTTCACATATACACAGCTCATTCACTATCCAAATCCCTCACTAGAGGGGTACATTTGTACAAATGATGAACCTACACTGACGTATTATCACCCGAAGCCCATAGTTTACATTAGGGTTCATTCTTGGTTTTGTACATTCTTTGGGTTTGGGCACATGTATCACAACATGTATGAACCATTACAGCATCATACAGAGTAGTTTCAGTACACTGAACATCCTCTGTGCCCTGTCTGTTCACACCTCCCTCCCCACTAACGCCTGGCAGCCACTGATTCTTTTACTGTCTCCATAGTTTTGTCATAAAGTTGGAATTATACAATATGTCCTCTTTTCCAAATGACTTTTTTCACTTAGTAATATGTATTAGGTACATACACGCATACTTAATAATATGAATTCTCCATGTCTTTTCATGGCTTGAAGCACATTTATTTTAGCACTGAACAATATTCCATTGCCTGGATATGCTACAGTTTATTTATCCACTCACCTACTGAAAGATATCTTGCTTGCTTCCCAGTTTTGGCAACTATGAATAAAGCTACTATAAACCTCTGTGTGGAGAGTTTTGTGTGGACGTAAGTTTTCACCTCTGTTGGGTAAATACCAAGGAGAATAATTGCTGCATTGTATGGTAAGAGTATGTTTAGTTTTATAAGAAATCACCAAACTGTTTTCCAAATCGGCTGTATCATTTTACATTTCCAACATTACCAGTGCTTGGTGTTGTTAGTATTTTGGATTTTGGTCACTCTAATAGGTATCTTGCTATCTCGTTGTTGTTTTAATGTTCAATTCCCTATTGACATATGCTGTTGAACATCTTTTCCTATGCATGTTTGACATCTATATATCTTTTTTGATGAGTTGTCTGTTCAAATCTTAGTTCGTTTTAAAATTAGATTGTTTCTTTTCTCATTGTTGAATTTTAAGAACTCTGTATATTTTGCATATCAGTTCTTTATTAGATATGTCTTTTGGAAATATTTTCTCTCAAACTTTGGCTTGTCTTGTCATTCTTTTGACAATATGTTTTGCCCAGCACAAGCTATAAATTTTAATTAAGTTCAGCTTATCAATTATTTCTTTCATGAATCATGCCTTTGGTCTTGCATTAAAAAGGCATACCCAAGATCATCTAGGTTTTCTTCTGTGTTATCTTCGAGGAGTCTTATAGTTTTTCATCTTATGTTTAAGTCTATGATTCATTTTGAGTTAGTTTTTGTGAAGGGTATAAGTCCAAATTCATTTTTCATATGCGCATGTTGTTCTAGCACTATCTGCTGAAAAGACTATCTTTGTTCCTTTATACTCCCTTTCCTCCCTTGTTAAAGATCAGTTGACTGTATTTATGGGGTCTACTTCTGGGCTCCCTTCTTCCCCATTGATACACTCGCCTATTCTTTCACCAATACCATACTGTCTTGATTACTGTCTTGATTACTGTAGCTTTATGTTAAGTTTGAAGTCAAGTAGTTTCAATCCTCTGACCTTGCTCTTCTTCAATATTGTATTGTCTATCCTACGTCTTTTTCTTCTCTATATAAACTTTAAAATTAGTTATCAGCATCCACAAAATAACTTGCTGGAATTTTGATTGGCATTGCATTGAATCTATAGATCTAATTGGTAAAAATTGATATCTTCAGTCTGCTTACCCATGAAAATAGAATATCTTTCTACTTATTAAGCTCTTCTTCAATATCTTTTATCAGAGTTTTATAGTTTTCTTCATTTGGATCTTGTACTTGTATTCTTAGATTTATACCTAAGTATTTCTTTTGGGCAAGTACTTATGTAAATGGCATTGTGTTTTAAATTTCAATTTCTACTATTCATTGCTGGTGCATTAAGAAATTGACTTCCAGGAGTTTTTTGTTGATTCTTTTGGATCTTCTACATAGACAACCAGGTCATCTCAGAACAAAGAGTTTTATTTCTTCCTTCTCAATCAGTGTACCTTTTGTTTCCTTTTTCTGTCTTATTGCATTATCCAGGACTTCCGGAAGGATGTTGAAAAGCAGTGGTAATAGGGAACAGACTTGCCTGTTCCCAGATCTTAGTGGGAAAGTTTCAAGTTTCTCTCCATTAAGTAAGACGTTAGCTGTAAGTATTTTGTAGATGTTCTCTATCAAGTTGAGGAAGTTTCCCCCCACTTTCCTAGTTTGCTGAGAATCTTTAACATGAACAGGTGTTAGATTTTTTTTTAATATTTTGTGTACCTACTGATATGATCATGTGATTTTTCTTCTTCTTTAGCCTATTGATGTAATCATTGGTTTGTGAATGTTGAACCAGGCTTGCCTAACCAAGATAAATCCTACTTGGTCATTGTGTATAATTTTTTATACATTGTTGAATTTGATTTGCTGATGTTTTGTTGGGGATTCCTGCATCTATGCTCATAAGATATACTGATCTGTAGTTTTCTTATAATGTCTTTGTTTTTGGTATTAGCGTAATGCTAACTTCATAGAATGAAGTAGGGAATATTCCCTCTGCTGAGATTGTAGAGAATTGATATAATTTCTCCCATTAATGTTTAGTAGGATTCACGATGAACCTACCTGAGCCTGGTGTTTTGTGTTTTGGAAGGTTGTTAATTATTAATTCAATTTCATTAATAGATATAGGCCTATTCAGATCATCTATCTCTTCTTGTTGGGTTTTGACAGATTTTGTCTTTCAAAAAATTGCTCTGTTTTATCCAGGTTATCAGATTTGTGGGCATAGAGTTGATCACATATTCTTTTATTATCTTCTAATGCTCTCTATTTCATTGTTCAAAACATCTAGTTTCAGGACAGTCTTTACAGTTATTGGAAGCAATTATTAAATCTAACCAATACGGTTCCCTAATCTCATATATACCTGTAAAATATCAGTGATAAAAGCAGACTAAGCACAAAATATGAGAAAGAATTAGAGCATTTAGTCATTTTCCTTGGTTCTATAAAATGACAGAAACATGAACACAGTATTAGGGTGTTAAGAATTGTCCTTATGGGGCACCTGGGTGGCTCAGTTGGTTAAATGTCTGCCTTTGGCTCAGGTCATGATCCCAGGGTCCTGGGTTCAAGCCCCGAGTTGGGCTCCCTGCTCTGCAGGGATCCTGCTTCTCCCTCTCCCTCTGCCCCCACCACTCAGGTTCTTTCTCACTTGCTCTGCTCTCTCTCTCTCAAGTAAATAAATAAATAATCTTTTTAAAAAATGGTCCTTATATCACTCATCAACAAATATTCATATTTTCCTGTTTGATGAAAGTTTGTGGATAATAAACCTGGATTAAGAGTCAGCAAATTGTATTCTTTCTCATGTTTCCCATAGAAAGGAAATAACAAAGGATCCATTCCTATAACTGAGTGCTGTTGTTTTAAATGATATGAGGAATTATAAAGAAAGCGTTTTTTTCTCATATACTTCATGTCATCCATTAAATGACATATGCTTGATAAACATAAAATTTTATAGAGGACGCTATTTTATCTTCATAGTTTTTACTGAATAGCTAAATATTAAAACTATCGCAAAAACTTAATTTTTTTCTTATGTAACAAAACGAGATATTTTCATAACTCTAAATAATGCCTTTTGCCTATTTTCATTTGTTCCCTGAAATATTTCCTAGCCTTCTGTAGAGAATATGTTGAGAAAAAATCTATATTATAGTTTCAAATCTTGAAGTTAATAGCAACATCTTATAAAACAGTCGACAATACTGTTGGTCATGATTTCTTCCCTCGTTAGGGGGTCATTTCAGGACAAGAGCCAGAGAAATCAGGATACTTCAGGGAGAAAATCAATAGTAAAGACATTAGAGAAAGTCCTTCTGAGAAGTAATATTAAGACAATAAGCTCCAATTAATCGGAAAAATTCCTATAGTTGTGCTTCTAAAGATGTTAGGTCTTTCATTAAAATTTTTTCCTACATCAGCTCAATAATAATACTCCACAATTTTAGAGCATTATACAATTCATAGCAGTATAGGAATGAGACAATCACCATTATTCCAAACCACATGCATGCACACATGTGCACACCTATACATACATACATCACCCACATTACCTACAGGTTTTTGTCCACATGCCCCACTTCTCCCCTAGTGAATACTACTGGCTACCTTAAAAAAAACCCCAACCTACAGCCTTCAAGTTCAGCTATAGCCATGCAAGGAGAGAACTCTTGACCTTACATAGCAGCATTGTGCAACAGAATTTTCTGTGTTGATACAAACATTATATAAATGTGCTTTGAGACTGTAGCTGCTAGCTTCATGTGCCTATTGAGTACGTGGAATGTGGCCAGTGTGACAGAAGAACAGAATTTTTAATTTTGTTTAATTACCTTAATTTAAACTAAAATTTATACAGTGACATGTAGCCAGTAGCTACCATATTGACAGAATAATATATAGATTCTAGACTTCTGTTCCTTTTGATTTTCCCAGGAGTGAGTTCCTACTTTACTGCTCTATCACAGTTGTACTTTACTCTAACTGCACATTAGATGAGCCCATGGAGTTTTAAAAATATCAACTTTTTAGCATCACTTTGATGATTTTATTGTGAATCCAAGGTTCAGAATAATTGCTGTAACTGAAGTGTGGACTCACAAATCTTTCCTTATCTCTACTAGTACAAGTACAACCATTTAAACTAGAAGTTATTCAAAGCTTTGCGATAACAGGATAAGAATAGGCCCAGAGGATACATCCATCCCAATCAATAATTCACAATATGCGTTTAGTGGGACAGTAGATCCAGAGGAAGCTAGCAGAAGTTTTGTTATCAATTAGTCTGGGATATTTGTGGTAAAAGAAGTCAAATGATTTTCTTTACTGTAGGATTTCTCAGAAAGTGTAACTGCTAGTGTGTTGGGAAATTCTAAGAAGTGTAAGTTGTGCCAAGATTGCTTTTTTCCCCCACAATTTACTTGGCCAGGATGTACTGTGGGCCATTCTTCTACAGTAGTGTTTTGCCAATTAGACTTTGGAAAACAACAACAACAATATTGACCTTACTAAGGGAACTAGCAAATTTATTTATTATATTTATACTAATTTATATTTAGCTGGCTCCTTCAGTAGACATGTGTGATATTCAAATTCTTGGTTTCAAGTGAAGACTCTAGAGTCAAATGGCCCAAATTCTAATATTGCTTCCACCATTTTCAGGAACTGTGAGGAATCTGAAATTTTACCCTCCTTGTAAGTTAACAAGTTAGACACAGTGTCATAGATGCTGGCAGAAGGATTAAACTCTCTAGTCAAAAACAGATTTGTCATTCAAGGCACAGCAGACATCATGAGCTCCCTGTTCACATAAATTCCTCTTGACCCCAAGTACCATGGGTGTTAAGCAAAGAGGCCCACGTGGATGCTACATGCACAACATGCTTTGGTATCACAGTGAGGAACTGAGAGCTTAGGAGGCCCCTACCTTATGAGTGGTTGTTGTAATACCCACCTAATCTTCGCCCTGTAGGGAGACATTATCTTTGTCCTCCTAGTCTGAAAACAAATCTGCCTTCTGCTCTGGAAGAAGACAATGCTATTTCTATCTTCCAAGGCTATTTGCTATACCAAAATCCTTGAATAAATAGTCTAGAACAAAAACTATCAACACCTCTCTAAAAAATGTATGGAAATTCAGAAAACTGATGGAGAATTGCTTTCTGACACTATTCACTTGTTGCATTACATCTCTAAGTTTTAATGAAAGTAACAATTGAAGTAAAAATCATGTCTCCTTCAGTGAATTAAATAGTGTTCTAGTACTAGTAAATAAAACTCAGCTTAAATAAATAAATAAATAAATAAATTTCTATAAAATTTTATAAGGGGCTTAGCTCAGTCTTCTAATTTTGTTTAACAGTGTTAATTTATTTATTATTAAATAATTATATTATTTATATTTTTTTTATCAAAGATAAACTGTCATTTTCCTGTTATATAAAAACTCCACCAATTCAGTAACCCTCTTTTCTTCCTTTTTTCTTCCCATTCTTTCCCAGATATGACCCCAAATCCTGGGACCTTACATGTAGCTCTGACATCAAAAAGATGTATCTGGACTGGAGTTTTCAGAACTCATCCATCGTGGTCTTACCTAATTCATAAAATCCTCATTTGTTCTCAGGTATCAAAACCTATTGTGTATCAGTCTATGAAAATGCAAGATGGAGCCATGAGCCAGGAAACAAGTGGTCTCCAGAAGGTAAAAAAAAGAGCAAAAAGGTATACAGCAATGTTGATACTTTGATTTTAGGACTTCTGACCTCTAGAACTATAAGATAATAAATTTGAATTGTTTTAAGCTGCAAAATTTGTGGTAACTTGTTAGAGTAGCCATAGGAAATTAATATTGCATGTTTGTCTGTAAGCCCTGTCCAGGGATATGATAATAGTATGATAGCTGGGCTTTAAAAAAATGTTTCCCAACTTCATCTTCTATGTTTATCTTACATTCCATACTCTATAGAAGGAAAGGTAGAAAAGAAGCAAGAAATCCAGATATTTTAAACTCAAAACTCTATTGTGACAGGAAGATAGTCCATTCAGATGCTATTCAAGGTAGGACTGGTGGTAAGAGATGTTCTTGGTACAAGGTGGCAGTCCAGTTATTGAAATATTCACTGGTAGTGTGTTGGGTTGACCTGGGGGAGAAGACGACTATCCTGGTCAGTGCCATGATTCAAACATTTGAATATACAAGATAAATAATAGACATAAGAACCGAGGAATTGGATGTTGTTATTAAATTGCATTGATTCCTTAGATAGATAATGAAAGGTTGAAAGCAAATAACTAAGAACTGGAAACTAGTATGAGAACCAGAGAATCTGGAAACACAAAGGAGCCTTATCTCATGCAGCAGGCAAACAGAAAAAGGTGAATGGTAGCTTAACAAATTCCAATCTAATTGTATGTAATTGTGTTTTTAATAAAAGGAATATATATTGCATGCAGGTGTACAACACTGTGTGTGTGTGTGTGCGCGTGTGTGCGTGTATGTGTAAGGCATGCAGCCAACTTTGTACCTACTATTTATAATAGGAAAGCTTTGATATGATCATGACCATCAAAATTGTACCTACCATAGACAAAACTGAAAAAGTCTCAATAAAACTATGAAATGTGGGGGAAAAAAAAAAAGAAGCTACCAAGTAGCTGAACATTAAAGATCATTGAATGTTTGAAGTGAGGTAGGTCTGTTATGCCAAATTCAGGAATCTATTTGGGAAAACCTAGGACCTGACACATGGTTTTGGAATGTCTGTGTAGATGGCTCTGAATATTTTGACCCTTTGGATTTGTCTGGACCACTTGAGCCTAAAGAAGTGCCCCATCCTCCCCCACCCCTGTTAAGAGTTAGTGCTTGTTTCAGAAAGAGAATACAGAGATTTTTTTCTCACAAGGTCCTAGTTGCTATCTTCCAGAAAAGCCACCATCTTTTTCCCTGAAAACCTATAATTAGAGTTAAGTCACTGCATAGCTCAGCCAAGCCATGCTGGGACTAATAGGACAGCAAAGAGATTACCCTAAAGTAACTGCTGGAATGAGAAAGCATTTATCACTAGGAAGAGTAGGACAGGAATCTGAAGGAGTTGGTTCAAAAGAGCTGGAACAGAAAGCTGGAAAAAGGGCAGTTTGTTGACTTGGGGCACTAGCTCAGTGTGCAGGATTTCATATCCTGACAAGACCCCCAGGGCACGGTGCAAACTTACTGCTAAGACCAGATCTAGAAGCTTAGACTACATAATGGCCACAATGAATGAGATTAAAATGCCTAAATTGCTAGAGCAGAAAATAAGGGATTAAAGGCCAGGGAAAGTGGGCACACTGGAATGGATATATTAAGTGAGGCCTAAAGATTATGTGAGGTCACTCAGAGAATTATGAGAACATTCAGAGAATTATGTTCCATGACCTTAAAGACACACCATTCACCCAAGGCTATCAGAAATACTCTCGTGAGAAAAATGCTTTGTGACAGGCATCATTAAGAACTTCAGTTATGGCTTTTCATAGTCAGGTCAGGTCACGGCTGATGGTGGAGAGGCTGTCATAGAACTTGCTGAAAGTAATGGGAATGATGATATGGTCTCAAAGTAATAGGAGGAAGGTGGCAGTGCTGAGCCACCAAAAACCAGGGGGTTATATCAGCATAATGACAAATTTGGAATGGTCCCCTTGGCTAAGGGCATTTGATACATAGAGAGTCATGAATGATGTTTCAAAGACCACAGGGGTCAAATAAATGACAGCTAACAAAAGTACCACTGTAGTGTGGTGTGTGTGTGTGTGTGTGTGTGTGTGTGTGTGTGTGTGTGTAGATGATGAACACAAAGCTGAAAGCAGTCACTCCAATAAAAATTATAACACCTTGTCCAGTTTTCAAATCTAAACAGATTTTCAAATCTCAACCAGAACCTACTGCCTGAACAGACAACCTGATCCACAGAGGAAAGGCTGAAATATCATGGCCAATATAATAATTCCCCCAGTCCTTCCTCAAAGGGATATGGCTACTTCCTTGAAAACGTCCACATTAGGTTCAGAGGAATACACAGACATTTCAAGGATCACCGGACACAAATTTCAGTTGATATTGATACTTGTGGACTTCAAGCATTATCATAGTCCCCTTTTAGGTGGGAGCATATAAGTGTCAAATAACAAATTAAGTCTTGGCCCAAGACTGCATGCTTCTCTAGTTAGGAGAGAATAGTTCTATCTTTTGGGAGTGAGAGGAAAAATAAAGATAAATGCCAGTCAAGATCCATTCAAGAATACAAAGGAAGTGATTTTTATCGTATTCCTATTTAATTTACCAGTCTGGCCCCTGCCAAAATTGGATAGATCTTGGAGAACCAGTTTAGACTACCAAAAGTTCAATTAAATAGTAGGACCAATCACAACTATCACACCTGATGAAAGTATCATTACTAGGTACATAACACGCCGTCAGGGGTTTATGGCTTTCTAGTCTATCCCAATCAGAAAAGAAAATCAGAAACCATTCACATTCATTTAGAATGCACCACAATATTAACTTGGTTTTGCCCCATGGCTAACCATTCTATCCTCTATCTTCATATATCATACAAAGATGTAGATTATCTGAACATTTCATAGAATATAACGCTGATTCATTACCATGCTGGCATCTTGCTGATTAAGCAGGATGAGCAAGAGGTAGCTATGTGATCTTGTCAAATTACATGTGCTTCAAAGGGTGGGCGGTAAATCCCATGAAGAATTAGAAACCTGATACTTCAGCAAAAAAAAAAAAAAAAAAAAAAAAAGTCCAATGGCCAGGGGTATGCCAATACTTCCCATTCAAAGTAAAAGATAAATTACTGCATCTTACATCCCTTACCTACTAAAAACAACACTCAATGCTAGGTAAGTCTCTTAAATTCTACAGATAACACGCTCCTCTCCTAGGAATGCTCTTCTGACCCAGAGACAGGATTATATAGGAGGCCACAAGTTTGAATGAGAACTGGAGCAAGAAAGTTCTTGGCACCAGCTCCATGTTGCAGTGCAAACAGTACTGACACTCAGACAATCCAGCATCCCATATTTTTGGACACAGCGTGGAAGAAGATGCAATGTAGACTTTATGGCAAGCATCAATGGAAAAATCACAGGACCCTCAGTTTCTGGAGTAAGGCCATGTAATCTCTAGTAGAGAATTACATATGTCTTAAAAAAGAGTTACTTGGCATACTGCTAGACCCTGGTAGAGATGAAATGTTTGACTATAAATAACCAGAGAACCTACTTTATAATGAAAGATGCATGGAAGGAGCTCCCTGAATATGGAATCCACAGGCTACATTCACCATCAACAAGATGGAACCTCTTAGAACATCAGAATGGCCTGGTATAGGTGTAGCTAAAGTAATACGTCAAGGTCAATACCCGAATGAATTGGGTAAACAATTATAATTGTGAATGAACAAGTACAGAAATGCTGGCCTTAAAAATATATGGCTACCAAGAGCTCAGAATCTTAAGGAATGAGAATTTGGGTCATTCTATGAGGTAATCCACCAAGATCAGTAAAGGTGATACCTCAGGTTGAAGGAAATTTATTGAGGATAATGATGAATACCAACAGCAGCCTCAGGACCAACTGTAATGAGGTCTCTGATCTCCTCGCACTTCCAGGTTTCTTCTCATAAAGAGGCCCCACCAATGTTTAAAGGAGCTGTCCCCTGAACATGTGTGGTAAAGTGAAGCTACATGGTTCAAAGGGTGGACTGTGCAGACATGGGGATGAGACATGCAGATTCACCTACAAGAGAGAATTTGCTGCCCACTTGTGATGAGTGTGACTAACTGACAGCCTCTAGCTGTTTGCTCATACAAGGTTCACCTCAGATTTTAAGGCAAAGTCCTTTATGTTTCAGAGTGGCCTTCAATCAATGATTGTGCAAGGTCTTGGGTAATTCTGTAGCCATTCTTTCTCCACACAGGACTCCTTCAATGCATAATCTTTGCTCTGTTACTCCACACTGGTTTAGCAAAGACTTTGTAGGATCAGCAACAAGGTCTGACAACTACCCATACCCAAACCTGCCTCCTTCTCTTTCTTTTCCCAGGTATTTCTCACCTATGAGAAATAAATCTTTCACACCTAACTTCATCTTAGCATCTACTTTCCAGAAAGCCGAGCCTGCTTCAACTAGCTAATCTTCATACTTTCTCTACGTAATTAAGGAGAGGTCTTTCAGAGGATTATACTAATATCATCATATTGCAACTACATTAGTAGGAAGCCATGATGTGGGAGTGGCAACTGTGACATGCAATTGTCTAATTATTGGGGCCAAACCTACATTTTAGTATAGAATAGGCATGTGTGTGTATGTGTATATATTTGTGTGCATGTGTGTGTGTGTGTGCGTGTATAGAAAGAGAGAGACAGAGAAAAAGATGATAAAGTAAAATATTTAAGTAAGCCTCATGATGTATTATCATATTGTCAAAAGAGGATAAAAAATAACAAAAGAAAGATTTATGACTGAGTAATCAAGCTATTAGCTTTCAACTTGCTCGGTAAAGAGTCATAATCTCATAGCTTTGTATCAACAGCTATCTTGAAGTTCAGAAGAGAAAAAAATAGTGCATATGATTAACACCTACAAATTGAGAGAGGTATACATTTAAAGCACAGCAAAGACAGAAAAAGAAATATATTCTGATTTTAACTCGAGTTCATGAATCATTTTGAACAGAAATTTATAATTTCCAAATAATTGAAATACAAATTAATACAAAAGATTATTTTCTAAGATATTAAAAGAGCCCTTCATGTTGAGTATTAGACAATACAAAATTGATTTGAAATATGCTGGGACCGAGTGCTTATTCTTCATATAAAATGAAAATGTAATCTCTTTTTCCTCCCATAGCTATGATGAGAGTATAATTTATTATACTCAGAAAGAGCACATGTTCACAGAAATTATGCCCTTTATAATTTTGTTGGGCATTTTAATACCAAGTCTTCAGTGATATTTATCATTGCATGGACAATTGGCACTTCAAAAGGTTCAAACATTAACATTTTAATTCATCTGCAGACTTATTCCAGAAATAAGCTATACACAACATGGATTCTCTATTACATCTTCCCTTGGGCAACTGTCAACTTCTACTATCTAACTATGTAACTATCCTTTGTGGTTTTACTCTTCTTGAAAATGGGTATTTGGCATTTGATTATTCAAATAAAGATATTTTATTTGAAAAAAAAACAGAATTGTGGATGTTGACATTATCAAAGGAGTGAATTAAATCGGGTTTTGAACACAAGCTTAGTCAAATTATTTCCAGGATAGTCAAGAATACTGTCCTCTATTACATTAAAAAATGAACATAATCCAGTATGAGAACAAAGATGTAAGGGTCAATATAAAAAGTAACTTTCCTTTACTCATGTATGTTCTATAATAAATAGTTTTTTACTTTCTAGAATTTGGTGATTTCCACATTAGAAATATAAGTTTAAAATGCTAGGCTTCCTATGGATGAATTATTTTTGTCCATCAGCTGCCTATTGATTCATTGAAGTTTGCATTTATGAGAAAGAACAAAAGGTGTTGGGCTTGTTTCATAGAATCAGAACAACAGAAAAAGCAAAGTCATAATTTACTTGAGTAAACTCCAGCAGAGAATGGTTATATAAGAAGGCTACTGATCAAATCACTCTTCACAGAAGACAGAAGTATAAATAAACAGGGTAGTTTGGTGGACTCATAAAGTAAATAAATCCTAGACTAAGAAAGAAAGTTATAGAAATTCTCTCCTTAGAAATCTTTAAGGAGAGAGAAAACGTCTCTCCTCGGCTATCTTTAAGTTCTACAATTCTTTGATTCCAGGATGTCTGTGGTATTTATTTCTTGAAGATCATTTGAGCATTTCCACCTACTTTGACACAATGCTTCATGTATGCTACTTTTAAAAAATCAATGAACAGATTTTGCTTTTCAGAACATTTTTAGGTTTACAGAAAAAATAAGCAGAAAGTAGAATTCCATACCCCCTTGTCCCTCCACCTGCTACACACATTTTCCCTTCTTATTAACATCTTGCATTAACATGGTACATTTGTTACAACTGATGAAACAATATTGATACATTATTATTAGTTGAAGCCCACAGTTATATTAGGGTTCAGTTCTGTGGGCTTTGAAAAATGCATAAATATCATGCATCTACCATTACAGTTTCATATGGAATAGCTTCACTACCCTAAAAATTCCATGTTCTACCTATTCTTCCCTCCCTGGCAACCACTGATTATTTTACTCTCTATGGGTTTTCCTTTTCCAGAATGTTGTATGGTTGAAATCATACTAGTCCAACATTCTCAGACTGGCACTGCCTTTTCAGTGCCGGCTGCTCCATCCCTGCTTTGTAAATCAGCGCGTCTCTTAAAATAGGAAGTCAGGAGTTTTAAACATCATGTGCCTTATTAAATACATGATGCTTATATTTAAGCATCTTCTCTAGATTTTATCCAAATGTTTAAGGATACTAATGATAATAAATAGCATCAAGTTCTATCTAGATGACCAAATATGAGTTTATTTTGAATTACAACCTAACTCAAGATATGCCTTTTATACACTAGTGTACATTTTTATTTGGTATATTTAAGCTATCAAGAATTGCATTTAGCTTTTTTAGAAGCTGACATCTATGGAAAAGCATATTTTTCAATATTGAATATTATATACAACCTGAAGCAAAGTATTGCTAATATGTCAGCTACATTGTGTATCATCTTCTTTCTCAATTTTGCTGTCTATAGTGAAATACATCATCTAATTGTTGTTGAGGTTGTTGTGTGTTTTTTTTTTAATTTTGACCTGATTTTTTTGTTATAATTGTTTAAAATACCCCTTTACCCCCTGATTTTTTTAATATGATGGTTATGTGAGACCATGACTTTAATGACTCTAAATGAATCACTACTTTTATGTTGTGCTCTGTTCATGAGACCAGAAGAAGAAGCTTTTCATGATCATCAGAAATTCAAATTATCTGTTTCACTCTATTAAATATAGAACTATGAGAGTTATGTTATCTTTATCATTTTAAAAATATAGTGTAGTCTACAAAATATAGAAGTGTTGTGGGTGCTAATTTACATCCTGTTAATTAAATGAAATAGCTTCAGAAAGGCAGAACAATATTTTTCCCCCTAAGTACATTCCTGAAAGGGATTCCCAGAAATTATGGAGATTTGAGACTAAAAATTAAAGCTCTTTTGAACAAGACATCCTATGCATTCCATCCCTGAAATGAATAAAGCCAAACATTGCTTGGCACAGAAATAGTGAAAAGAAAAGTTACAGTTAAAGTTACTAGTTATGTTTTTTCAGCACTACGGTATCTACATATATTGCCTTATTTTTTTAAAGATTTTATTTATTTATTTGAGAGAGAAAGAGAGAGAGCGAGCGAGCATGAGCGGGGGAGGGGTAGAGGGAGAGGGAGAAGGAGAAGCAGACTATGCTGAGCAAGGAGCCTGATACGGGACTTGATCTCAGGACCCTTGGATCATGACCTGAGCCACCCAGGTACCCGTATATTGCCTTATTTTTAATCTTCATATAAACTCTATAAAGAAGGACCTAGTATCATACCCATTGTATAGATGAGGAAATTGAAAAAGAACAGGTTTACCTTTTGCAGACACAGCCCAAGAAGGAAGAGATATTCACATTGAGGCAGTATCAGGACAGAGGCTATATGCTGAAGTACTACAGTGTTGCCTACCTGTTCTTTTACTGACTTATTTTCTTTATTAAATAAATATATTACAGAAAAGATATTTTAAATAAATATGAATAATGTCAAAGGAGTGTTATAGAAGTTATCACTCAATTTCAAAGCAGATGAGGTAAACTGATACAATCAAAGGAGTAATATATCCTTTTAGAAAGTAGATTTTATTGGCTCTGCCACACATTTTCATAGAACCTCTTCTGTAGATCAAAAAAGTTTCCATTTTGCTCATCATAAATTCATTCCTTATTTAAAATGGCATTAGTCACATAATGTTTAAAACTTAGGTGGTTGTACATTTTGTTAACTGCCTGAATATTTCCAAGACAGTGTTTTATAAAAATCTAAGTTATATTTGTACAAGGATAAAAAAAATTAATGAGAAATGAGCCTTGGAGGGTCCTTGACAAATCAAACTGGATTCTTCTATGAATTTCTTTTGCTTTTTCTTTTCCTACGGAATTTACCATTCTCCCTCTTCCCTTTTTTCAGATCCTACAAATGTTAGGAAGCTTTGTGATCGATACAAACTTTCATAATCACAGAATCACAGATACGAGCTATTGTGATATACTGTGCCAAATGATCAGAGAGATACACAGATCTGTGGCCTTGTTCCTGCCTTCATTGAGTTTATCATTCAGTTAATGAATAAATAAAACAGAAGTGACAACAAAATGCACATATGAGAAGCAAGCCTTTGGGTCTGTGTATTCTTTTTTCTGCAAAAATTCAGATATTAAATATTTTAGGGTTTATGGGTCTTTTATGGTCTCTTTAACTTTTTAAAAATGTATATATATCTTTAAAAATATAAAAGCTGTTCTTAGCTCTTATGGTATATTAAAGAAAGAAAGAAAAAGAAAAACAAGCAAAAAAAAAAAAAAAATCAGGTGGCAGACCACTTGGCTCACTTGGCCTGTGAGCCATAGTTTTGCCAATGTCTGATCTGTAGCAATATGTTTGTAACATACTGTATTTCTACTGTTAACAATGGAGTTACAGACAATGAACTAATTTAATAAATGTTTTTTTCACTTACATACAACACATGAAACCTATATATTAATAATAAAATCTTCCCCATCTGGAGTTAGACTACAGTCAGTCTAAACTCTTCAATACACTGTCTTGAAACAAAAAGCTAGTAAATAAAGTCTCTGAGAGTGTACACACATACACACACACAGACACTCATATGCACAGAAACCTGTTACAAAGCCTCAAGACAAAAGTTTTCTCTTTACCCCAACGGAAACACTCCATGACTCTTGTTCATAAATTTTCTGCTCACTAGTATACTTCCTTTATGATTTTGTCCTGATTTCCCTGTCCACCCTCTGTTAGAATCAATAAACTAGAAATTACAGAAAATTTCTAATAAATAGGCCTCTTACAATGGCCCAGGAGAGTTGCCTAAAAACAGAAAAAGAAAATAAAGTCTCACAAATGTAAATAAAACTATACTATACACCACAGTAAAGTAAAATAGAGAATCTTCATTTTGGTGACTCTGTTCTAAAGCAAAATTATTTTCAATAGCTTCTTTGAAAAGATAGGAAAGTAGCCAATCTTATAGAAAAACTCTCATTCAAATACTTAGAATTCTGACATTTGATGTTATGATAAAGCCAGGGGTAATCTTTGAATCCTTATCTCTCTACATTCAGTCAAACGTTCCCTCAATGTCTCTCTGAAGATATATTTCCAAATCCATCTTCCTTTCTCCACTTCTACCACTATATTCTATATTGTCTCTTGTTGGAATAATTGCAACTGTTTCCTAATTGGTTTATCTGACTCGAGTTCTCTCTTAGACTCTAATTCATTTTCCACTTATCAATCAGAATCAAATTTCTAAAACAAAGATCTGATCCTGTTGCTTCTCACCTTAAATATTTGCAATGGATCTGCATTCCCAGTCTCTGCCTCCAATCTTCCTATTACTGCCTTCCACATCTGGCCCAATGCCATCTTCTCCATTTGGGCCCCACTAATCTCAGAGAGGCTGTGTTCTAAGCAGCTCCTGTCTTCCCACAGACATCCCCCTACTTTGTGTGCTAAACTCCACTTCTGCTTCCCTGTCTGTAATCCATCCAGCCAGTTTTCAACACAAAGCTAATTGCCATCTTACATTTTTGAAAACTTCTTTGACAGCCCAAGATTGAAACCATTACTAACTCCCTTCTGCTCCTATCATAGTTTATACAATTAGTACAGCACTTGTCAAACTGTGTTTTATTTATTTGTATATATATCTCCCTTGCCAGACTATGAGTTCTTTTATGAGATTATCTATTTTTGCCTTCAGATTTCTAGCACAGTCCTGGCACAAAGCAGGCACTTAATCAATGTTACTGAATTGAATTAATTGGCATTTGAGAGCAGCAGCAATGTCTGGGTGCTTTTAACCAGGACAAACAGTATGTCCAGGTAAAACAGAAAACTGACTATGTCTTAGATTTATAGACCAAAAGAAAGGTTATTACTCAAAATAATCATTCTCCGCTGATCAAGTAAAATTGAAAGTATATGTGGAGAGAGTTTAGTCACTTTAGGTTAGAAACTTTTTCTTATTAAAATACAAACCCCCTAAGAGTGGAGTGAAATGTTAAGCTGTTATTAGGTATTTAGTCCCAAAAGTCAATCATAGATCTGGAAGCAGACTAGAGGTGAAAGGTAAGAAAAAGGATTTGGAGAGTCCTAGACTTCTTTATAAATTTTGATGGTTAACTTTACGGGCCAACTCAGCTAGGCCATGGTACCCAGATAGCTGGTCAAAAACCAGTCTTGATGTTCCTGTGAAGGTTATTTTAGATAAGATTAACATATAACTCAGCGACATTGAGTAAAGCACATTGCCCTCCCTCATATGGGTGTGCCCTATCCAATCAATTGAAGATTTTAAGAAAAAAAAGACTGAAGCTCCTTAAGAAAGAGGGAATTCTGCCTCCCGACTGGCTGTCTTCGCTCTGGAGCTGCAATATCAACTCTTCCCTGGGTCTCCAGCCTGCTGTTGACCTTGCAGATTTTGGACTTTCTCGCTCCCACAATTATATAAGTTAATTCCTTAAAATCTCTCCCTTAATCTCTTCTTTCTCTGTGTGTCTCTGTCTCTGTTTCTCTCTCTCTCTCTCTCTCTCTCTCTCTCTCTATATATATATATATAAAGAAAATTAATATATATTAATACTCATATTAATTTTCTTTATATATATTAATTTTTTTAAAGAGGGGGGAAGTAGGTTACTGGCTACTCAAAATAGTTCTTTAAAAATATTCACTACTGTAGCTGGTCATGCACAAGCCTGATTCCCAATATAAGGCTTTTTTTTTTTTTAAGATTTATTTATTTGACCGAGAGAGAGAGAGAGACAGACAGACAGACAGCAAGAGAGGGAACACAAGCAGGGGGAGTGGGAGAGGAAGAAGCAGACTCCCAGTGGAGAAGCCTGATGCGGGGCTCGATCCCGGAACGTTGGGATCATGCCCTGTACCAAAGGCAGACGCTTAACGACTGAGCCACCCAGGCGCCCACCAATATAGGGCTTTTGAAAACAAACACAAATGTGGGACCTCAAAATAAAGCAACTGTCAAGTATCATAATATGAATCTCAAATAACACATTTTACTTTATTTTACAGTTTCTTTTCTCAGCAATTGGCCTGCACCTGTTATCTCATTTTTCTCACAAGTGAAACTTTCCATGTTGTTATGTGGTCAATTGACAATACCTAAGGGAGAATTACACATTTTACGGGCTGTGTTCTCAAACTGGCTAGGTGGCATCCTGTTACTAGTATCACACATTTGTTATTTCCTTCCTAATATGTTACAAATCTCTTAGGTTTCAGTGCTGTTTATTTTTCTAGTAACTGTTTTAGTAGAAACTAGTCTCTAACCTCCTAATTTTTTTTTAACCCAACATCATCTAATGGAAATGCTTCCTAATAACCAGTATTTTCAGGTATAAATTTCTTATCATAGAATAAGAATATCTTTCTGTTTTAATAAGAGCATCAAATTAGTTTCACCTGCAAAAGCAAATCAAAGAATAGTTCTAACCAGAGCAACATTGTACTTCTGTTTTCTTAGCAGCTACTTCTAACAGACATGCTTTATCCATATATTATATAATTCTCAGTAGCTTCATTTGAGCTAACATAGTTTCATTACTGAAAAAAATTATTTCCTTTTGCAGTCTATTTCTCTCGTTCATACAATCTTAAAACCAAAGTGCCTGGTGGCATTATGCAGCTCATTCTCCAGGATCCTACCCTCTGGCAGTGAACTCATCCAAGGCTCTGACAACTCATTTCATTTTAGAGTCATCCAAGAGCAAGGATTTCTTCAGCTACATAAGATTTTATACCATCAACCTAATAATTCTATAGATTTCCAGAGCATAAGATAATGTGTGTGTGTGTGTGTGTGGAAATATATGTATATAAGCATATATGCATATGAAGCTTGTTAACTTATTACATATTTAACAGATTTAAGTGGCACTTTCCACTAATCTTTTTTTTTGTTATTGTTTTGCCATTTCTAACCAAAAGTGTGACTCCTTTCTGATATGGAGACTCTCTCGGCTATATCTTTTGCCAGTATCACTCATAAAATGCTTGGACATTTCCTGTGAAAAAGAAATGCACTGCCTCACAGCAAAGTCAGGAATGTTGACTAGTTTTTAGTTTTAGAAAGTTGTGTCATATACTACATAGAGCACTTTAATCCCACCCCACCCTCCCCCTATACCATTGGACCATACTACATCTGCCATCACTGTAGATACCTTGAATTTATCCGCTACACCCACACAGGCTTATACCAGAATCATTTAAGGTTACTAAGCAAATCATTTTGGCAATTGGTTTTAAAGGAGTCTCAGATTTCCACTCCATAATTCAGGCCATCTATTCATTTCTATAGTGTTCATAATTGGATTTCAAGGGTTTTTACTTTTTCCTTCTACTGCCAACTTATCTACAGAATATCTACCAATTATGGACTCTATCCTAGTTCTTGACCAGTAGGATTCTGCCTTGGTAGGAATTTTAGTCAGGGTTCAGCTTTAGGAAATAGAACACACTCTATTTTTAAAAGAAAGAGATTCAAGGGAGCATTAGGTATGTAAGAAAATTACCAAAAGAGCTGGAGCACAGAATTTTAGGCTAGCCCGAGCTTTCCAGAGGAGCTGAAATTTCTGTTATAATCAGGTTGATGCGAAATTGAGTAGCCAGTACCAGAACTTGGCTTTAGGACCAAAATCCATATGTGTTGTACTATTCTGTTTTGGCTAGGTTGTGTTGTAAAAAAAAAAAAAAAGAAACCTCACAATCTCTTTGGGTTAAAACAAACAAGCAAACACCAAACTTTATTTCTTGCTGACATAAAGTCCACTGTAACTCATGGGGATTCTCTTGGGCAGCAGCCTTCTATGAAATGTCTCCTGGTTGTGTCTCTATGTAAACATGGGGCTTGTGTGAGTACCATGGCAGGCAAAAACACAGAAAACAGTTCAATGGTTCTTAAATATTTTCTCCTAAAAGTTACATATGTCACTTTTGCTTGATTCTCATCGGTCACACAAGTCACATGGCTACCTCTAACCTCTGCTGGTCAGGAAAATCTATCCATACCTTGGGTCTGGAAGAAGCAAAATTAATGGGCAGTACGAGTGACCCATAGTATGTCCTCTTAATGCTCCAAAGTTCCACCTAACTGTGGCAAGAGACTCAAAGACAAGACTTCTTGGTGTTCATGATTGTCTCTATGTGAGGTCCAGATGTGGTTGCTCTTAATCCAGAGATCTAAATACTAAAGACAGATTATATGCCCCAACATCGAAGTTATAGACATGAACAGAATTATTGCAATGAACACTTCCACTTTGTGAGAAGAAGAATGGAGGATACATAGAAGACACTGGTCTGTAGCATTCCGAATTCCCAATGAACTTAGGTGTGGGAATATTCCTTCCTTATGCCCTTTTCCTGCTCATGAAAAATATCTCCTCTGACTGTGGTCCCTGAGAAATTCTTCCTTCACCATTTTCCTCCTTGGTTATATAAGATCTGGGCATTGGGGAAAAATGATTTTCCTTGTTACAGAGCAGTTTTCTCAGACCAATTTCGGCTTGTACAAGTTTGTGAGCCAAAGGTTCACTTTAGGTCTTCCGTTAGAGATTACTTTTAGTTTAGTGTTTGCTTCTTTTGGTAGGAACCTCTTGAAAAATTAGTAGACTTTTGACTTAATTCCAATCAAGAGCACATGCTAATAGCCAAATCCACTGTTCTCAGGATATTATTCGCAAATTTGCAGTATGTATTTAGTTTCTGTCTCACCAGCATCTGTTTTGACCAAGTTGTGATTCTTTATACCTTGGTTGTGGTAGCCCTGTGACTGAGATGTACCCTAATCTTTTTTCCAGGAGACATTTTAACTAATTAAAGGGTTTACTCAGCCACACACTTAATTATATCTTAAATCTGAAATACTTTAATCCATTCAGAGATTATAATAACAGATGTGAAAGTCACACCCTTAATTTGATTCCTGTCATTCAAAGCCTTCTAGTTTTTTTTTTAACATGTTTTACAAGTACATGAACAGTGAAGCCCTGAGAAATAGCTGCCTTTTCCAAACCTGGAAATCCCTAAGTTTCTGGTTTATTTCTATTCCTTTTTACCTTGTTTGTTAAATGGTCCACTTCATTCCTGAGCTCATTTCTTTCATACACCTTCCAACCACAGTCAATAGTAATAGAAATACACTACTCATGTTCACTTTGCTATCTTCTTCCTCTAGACCTACAGGGTCATTAAGTACATAATCATCCTCCCGTGTTTCCTTAAAAGTCTATTTTACAAATTATTTTGCCAATGAATAGTATGGACTATCAATTTTCAAACTCAAATGACAGTCTCCTCATCACTTCTGCCAAGCCAATGATACATATTTTAGGCTTTGTTATCACAACATTCCAAATCTGGAATCAGCATCTATGGTACTGACATTAGCCTAGGTCATGCTATGGTAACAAATTATCCCCAAATCATGGTGTTTTGAAATAGCAATGGTAAACAAACAAACAAAGGATGGTATAGTTCTTGCTCAGACAAGATCTACTATATCTCTGAAGACTCTCCAAGGCAGTGATGCATGTGATGGCTCAACTGCAACTCCTTTTCAATACATACTTCTACCTTTGCTGTGGCCAAGAAAAGGAAAAAGGTAAAGAATTACACACCAGCTCTTGTATGCTTTTACTTGGAAATGATACATACCACTTTCTTCACACATTCTCTTGGTCAAAGCAAGTAACATGGCCCCGGCTACTTCAAGAGGTTTGAGAAGTGCAATCCTACCACATGTTTGGAAGATAAATGCTCAGAATATTGGTACATGGCACTAATGAGTAACACAATTGTGACACAGGAGTAAGGAAGCTACTCCTGCTGCCTCTGTAACTGCTCTTCAACTACTACACGTCTTGTGATGGGAGATTGAAATCTTGAGTCTAGCTGTCACTGATGACCTAGCTGTTTCTGGGCACTCATAGTTTTACGGCAAAAACAAAAAAATCCAGAAAGATGGCATCTACTTCAATTCTGCCTGCACAATTTTATATGAACAACATTATTTTATGGCATCTAATTTGTATTTTGAAACATCTAGAAGAAAGTCTGAGAAAGGTGGGTTTTAGCTTTCCAGGACCTGAAGTATAGGACAGCATACTAGGAGAAACTTGGACTTGAAGCTGAGGGCTAACCTACCATATGAATACACCATGTTTAATGATCTATATCCTCTTTCTTCAAAGATTCTATAGCTCTGTATAATCTTATCTCTGCCTGGTAGGGAATAGTATGTGACAACAAGTCTAATTCCCTTCCTGTGATATTTAAAAAGATATTTGGCCCCTACAACCCTCCCTTTGCTCATAGCTAAATATAATTATTTTCACTGTTTCTCATAACATATATTTCTTCAACCTTTTTTTTTATCCAAATCGGAATCCTTGTAGCTTGTCAATAACATCCACCTTAAAAGGTAGAGCCAAAACCTAAATATAATCTTTTGGAAAAAAAATCTGTAAAGAGAAAATATACCATGTTTTATCCTTACTATTCAAGTTCTCTAAGTTATACTATTATTTATGGAAACAGAACTAGTCTGCTATCACCTGAAAGTATAAAAATCTTCTTCAGCATTGTTTGGTTTTGCTTAAATAGCAAATTAATTGGTAGGAAAATAGCAAATCTTACTAAATATATTTGTATTTTGCATAATATTTTGGAAAATGATGACTGGTTAATTTTTTTTATAAGAAGATTGACAAAATGAAATTTTCAAGTGAAAGATCGTCTATCAAGCAATTAAGAGTAAGTGAGAGGCCTTTGGGAAAACTGAAAAATATTTAGGCGAAAACAATCTATTTCATTATCCTTCTACGAAAGTATAAAATAAGGTAAAGCTGTTGTATTGGCTTATCATAAAATTACGACAAAAAATTACACTAATGATGAAAAGCAATTTTTTAGATCATAGATTCAGGGGTGTTTTCAAACACCATGATTATATCCCATCTGTTATGTTTCATTTTTCATCTGTTTTCAATACTGTTGAATGTTCTCTCCTTGAAAATCTGTCTTGGCCCACTATCTATGATTATGAAGTCCCACAGCTATAAATTCTGTCCATGTTCTAGTAATTTTCAATTGAATCTCTCAATTATGGTTTCTTTGCTAAAATCCATATTCAAGTAAACAAACTTTCTACTTAACATCTTCAGTTTGATATGAAATTAAGTATTTCAACTTTAGTGTAAACTCTAATTTTCAATCTCTCTCTCCACTTGTTCCTCACCTGCTCCTTCTTATTAGTGCACTCCACCATTTATTCACCCAGCTTCTCAGGTGAACACTGGAATTAATTTTCTTCACTTTTTTTTTTTTAATCCTAGTAAACCCTGTTGGCATTATCTCTAAAACATTTCATGAATATCTCCAGCTTGTCTCCATTTTTCTCTACAGCTACCATCTTGATTATAGGCAGCAGCTTGTAATCTATTGCTTGGATTACTGATTAGTCTACCATTTTTCTAAGTTTTTTATCCACTTCTTTTTTTGCTTCTTTACAATGCACCCTCCACAAAATAACCAAAAATATATTTCACAATTTAAAACCAAATAATGTCATTTTTTGCCTTAATATCCCAGCATGGATTCTCATCTCAGGATAAAAGCCAATCTTTGCATGACCTGATGACTCCCAGAGGAAATTATGGTTCAAGAACAATCAATCAATAATATACAAACAAACAAAAAAATCTAAAAGTTTCAGTGATTTAAATTTTTTTTCTCTTTAATGCTGTATATCCATTATGGGTCACAGGAGGACTTTGTTTGGTACAGTCACTCAGACCCTAGGCTAACAGATCAACCACCCTCTTGAATGTTGCCAGTTGCCCCACAAAAGTGAAGAAAGAGGTTTGAAGAGACTTTTATGGGCAATTAAATGCTGGACCCAAAATATAAAAATGCCACTCCAGTTCACAATTCATTGTCCAGAACTACTGATATGGCCCCATTTAATCACAAGAAAGCTAGAAAATGCAATTCTAACTTGTGTCTGCAATATGCAGAAATGGAAAAACCAAATGTATTTCACAAACATCACTAATGACTATCAAAATATATACGATCCAACCCCTATATTAAGTATTCTTATTTTCAGAATGGGCTGAAAATATATTGTTATGCTAAAACACTGTGCTTGTTCTCATTTAGGAGACTTTTCAGTTGCTGGTCCCTTTTTATTGAATTATGTTTCTTCAACTCCATCCATAGTTGCCTTTTTGTTATCATTCAGAATTTACTTTAATATAAAGTAGCTTCTCTAATCTCCATATTTTTTTCATCATATCATTTTGTTTTAAATTCTTTGGCATACTATCTATATGAAATATTTAAAAAGTTCTTTTGTTTACAGATTTCCTCCCCCTGCCACCCAAGAATGTAAGCTTCATGAAAGTAACACATTTTATCTCTTTTTCACTACTATATCCTCAGTAACTTTGGGGTGAATCTAATATGGTTTTTTACATGAATGGAATTTGGATTAGCTCAGCATGAGTTCTCTGGAAATGAAAGTAAACTTCCTAAACAACTGTGTTTATTAAATGAGGAAGAGTCACAGGATGCAAAATCGAACACAAACTTATTTTCCTCCTCTACTACCCATTCAAACTTGTTCTGTGGAACTAGTTACTTCTCTATCTTCTGATGAAATTTGAGGCACATTTTATATCATTTGTCTTAGATAATAAAATGTTTTCTGGTTACTTCAAGCCAAACAGTCTCATTTTAGCAAGCAAAATTTCCAATCTCTAATACTTCAAATTCATATGGAGTTTTACATTCTCCCTTCCCTTGGCTCCTGACAGTTTCAGGCTTGGGAAGTCTACAGTGGGAAGAGGGATATGATGGGCTAGAACACTCACCTCTAACTTCTAACCTCAACCATCATCATAATAGCATGAGGCTGCCTTTTAGCTTCTCTGGAGTTGGAGAAAAAGAGGAGGAGAAGACAAATTTGAGGGTCTGGGGAGGTCATGTATGCCTGATACCAAATTTTCTCTGGCCAGCTATTGTCTAATCCTGATTCTCCCCAGACTTTCTAGACATTCAGAGCTGAGTTTGCTTTCATGACTTTGCAGAGAATTCCTTCTGTCACTGGGGATCTTTTTCTTGTAGTCCCCTAATTCAGACACTGACTGACAGTATGTAACACTATTCTCAGCTCTGATTTTCTGGTAGTCTATACATAAGGCTCTAACTGTTGGGATTCCATTGCTCCTCTAATTGGACCTCTTGCTCCAGACTACTTTCATACAACTCAAAAGTTTCTTGCTTTCCTAAATGACCAATATCTGGACTATGAGAAACACTCTTACTTCCTTGACAAATGGGGCAAGGGATTTATATCATGGTTTCCTTTCCCTGATCCACAGGCAGAACAACTAGTTAGTTCTCATTTCTCACTGATATGTTTTTCCAGGTGTAGGTCTCACACTAGTATTTAACTGAAGAAGACTCCAAGAGATATAGGAAAAGCATTCCAAGTAGTCACTTTTAAGCTCCTACTGCTATGCATAGGTGGGGAGAAATGAGCACAGCAGGTCAGGACAGGCAACAAGAGATTCATCAGTGGACAAGGCAGGGTCCTTATTCTCAGAGAGTTTGGAGTAGACAACTCATGCTTGAACGCCTTGAATCACTCTTAACTGTCCCTTGTAGACTCCTTGACTTCAGGATTCAATACACCCTTTCTCAGCTTTTTAAAAAAATATTCTCTCTCAAATTTTTATTTATATGTCTAACTATGGTGAGAAAAACCTTGACAACTGTTTAAAGACTTTTTCATGAAAAAGTCATATTCTTTCAAACTTTTCATCATTTTCAATTACCAATCCAGTATTTTTTGCTGGTTAGAATGGAATAAACAGTACTCTTTCCTCATATTGCTCCTATAATCTGTGCAAATATTATCATGAAGGAAAACATCTTTTATGTTTTCGATATGACCAGACTGTCTATATTGGGCCTACTCAAAGTGACAGCACATAATGAAATAAGGAAGTTGTGCCAGAATGTAATTCAGTCTGCTGCTTTCTTCATTGATAGAGTCGCATTACATAAAACAAATGTCAGCTGACCTAAACAATGTGTTGATGACAGGTGATTTTCATTCTGGCATAAGCTCCTATCTTGTTGGCACAGGTAACAAACAGTTCATAGACTGATTGTGGTGCCAGACCACACTGTAAGAAGCTCTGGTCTAAACAGGGGATTAGTGAGTCAATATCACGTCAATCTGATTTTCCTTTCTTCTCGCCTACAAGGTAAAATTTAATGGATTCCTAGAAACAAATATACATAAAACCATTAATATGTTCACAATAGCCATATAGGATATTTTATAGGGGTTTCAGAAACTTTTAGAACTATTCACTTTCTGAAAATCATGTCCAAAAACAAATTTACACAAATAAAGAAGATCATCAATGTCTGGGGCACCTGGATGGCTCAGTAGGTTAAGAATCTGCCTTCGGCTCAGGTCATGATCTCAGGGTCCTGGGACTGAGCCCCATGTCTGGCTCCCTGCTCAGTGGGGAGTCTTCTTGTCCCTCTCCCACTGTCTCCCCCCCTGCTTGTGCTCTCTCTCTCTCAAATAAATAAATGAAATCTTAAAAAAAAAAAAAAAGATCATCAAGGTCCATAGCAATGGTTATGGTAATATAATGGAAAAAAACTTTTATGAAGATAAATCTCTTACTTTGAATTAATTCCTACCTACCCTTGAATTTGAAACACTGTTAAAATAAATTTAGCTCAAAAGGAAATAAGAAAAATAAGAATTCAATTTATTTTTAAGCAGAAAGATATGTTTAAATTTTGTCTCCAATAACAATTTCATTAAAAAGCCAAGGTCTGCAGACAACGAGCTAAAAATAAATCTACAAATCTGAGTCATTAAGTCAGTCTTCAAGATTTGTGTTCTAAGAGTCTTATGACTAAAAGAAAATACCAGTTTTCTCAAAGTGTCTTGATTTTAAAGAGATTTAAATAGCAGTAAAGAAAACATCAGTCACCTGATTCTTGGAAATATTCATTTATTTAACTTTAAATATGCCATGCTGCTTTGAAAAAACAGAGGTAAACAAATCCCGTGTGAAAATTGTTAAGATATTTCTTGTGTAATGTTAATGTTGCTGTCTTCATAAATCTCTGATTCTAGCCACAGCCCCTGCTCTCTCGGACTTTGATTTACTCAGAGGCTGACCTGTTTCTAACCCTGTCTTGAGCCAGCCTCTAGGATTATGGGACTATGATCTGGTACATTCCTTAGAGGAAAAATTTAACTGAGAAATGTTTTTTTCCTGACAAGTGATAAAGCCCTACTCTTTTTAGGTTACGCCAAAGACAAAGGTGTGGTTAAAATAAATTGAGACTAGGAACACAGTATGAATTAAGGAGACAACTTAAGTAGAAGATTCTGTGTGTAAGAAAGCAAGGTAAGACAAAGGAAGGGAGACAGACCGTAAGTTGCCTGGAAGCTATCAATTCCTAATTTTATAAAGCTTAGACTCTAGGAGAGTAATTAGCATCAAGGCCAGATCAATTTTCCTAGACACAGTATTTTATTAGATTGCTACATGACAGCATACTAATTAAAACTGATTGGTCTAATTAGAATCCCATTAATAACGAGAAAGGCAATGACAGATGTATCACCACATCCACCACACCTTGATGCATCAGATGCTCTGACATTCCGGCAGTTCGGATACAGGTTTGTTTTAGTTTTTCTTTTTTGTGATTTGTTATTTTAAGAAAGACAGGGAACAAACATGGTAGAGGGGTGGTGGTGAGGGACAGCAAGGTCCCCAGTTCTCTGGTAGTGAAGACCTTCAGAAAACAATTAGTGAAAAACACTAGGGAAAGCTTAAATATATTATCATTTCAAAAAGTCAGGCTAAAGTAAGAATATAATGTATTTAGAGACTTGTAGGACAATAGTAAATTCTCAGTGTAATTCTGAAATAAGCTACCTGATTCAGTTTCTTGCCCAAATACCATGGTAAAAAAGCAAAGATGAAATTAGATCAGTATACCTTTTTTTTCATAGTTATAATCATAGTTTCGTATAAATTATGACCTCAGATTCTAATCTTGAAACACAATATTCTATTTCTGTTGTTAACATTGAGTCACTGCTCCCCCCCCCCAAAAAAAAAAACCAATGATACATATATCAGAATACAGACTGGGAGGCTAAGGCATATTAACAGAACATATTTATTATTTATTGAATAAATACTACTGGGTACCTTCCATGTGTCAAATGTTATTCTAGGTGACAGATATAATCTCTGTCAAGTTTAGCTTTTCATAGGAGGAGCAGTAGTGAAAGAAAAGCAGTAACCAATTAAAATAAAACAAAATAAAAGCCAAAAAACCTATGTATACTTGTAAACCCTATTCTTGACCTACTTCAGCAGCCCCCAAGGAGTACCTGGGTGTCCTCGAGCTCCTCTACCCACTCTACTCCCATCTTTCAGTCTATCATATGGCCTAGCATGGCTTGGACATGATTAAATATGAACTATTCCTCAGGATCCAGGAATTTCCACAAACTTACTGAGTGCTGGCTTTCCTCATCCCTCTAGGACTCAGTACACCTCTTCCTGGCCAGTTCTGCCCTTGTCTCCTGGGCATCTAGAACTCCTAGGCTCTAGCATTTTAGGGACATTCTACTTTCTATAACAAGTACATGATTTGGCCTTTATGAGGTCCTATGTCTCTTCCCTCCTTGTTTTTTTATTCAAAAGAATTCCTTTGTATTGAGCACTCTAATTGGGTTGTACCCCCTCATTATATATGCTAGATTATTCTATGAATATCAAAAGCTCTGTCTAGAATTTTTCTGTATTTTTTCTTTCCATGATTATATTGGTCTTCAGGATAGAAGAAGTGGAATATTTTAAACTTACTCCTAAATAATCATGTACCATCCATTCTCAGTAAATTTCCCTCCTATAGGCTTGGTCTCTTTTTTTTCCCAGGTGACAAAGATAATATGGGTTTTTCAACCCATTTCCTATATATAATTTATATACAACTACATGCCTCAAATGTTTCAGGCAGTCCCAATTTCAATTTTGTGTGTGTGTGTGTGTGTGTGTGTGTGTGTGTGTGTGTGTGTTTAATAGAAAATTCTAACCATGACTCCAAATATCAATAGCAAAGGTTTGTCTCCCAAGTCACATTCCAGTCTGTGCTGGGTAGTCGAGAGGAAGAGAAGAGAAGGGGACTCTACTCAAGCTGTTATTCAGAGCCCCTAGTTCATTCCATCTTGTGATACCATCATCTTTAACTCTGACCTCTGATTTTCAATTTTACTGCAGAATGGAAGGATAGACGATGGATAGTATCTGACAGATTTTCATGTGTCAAGCCTGGGAGCAGCTTACCGCTGCTTATCCATATTCCGTTGACCAGAATTCAGGTACATGGTTCCAACCTAACTGAAAAGAAAGTGTCCTAATTTTTATGTGTCTAGAAAGGAGAGGGAAAATATTTGTAAGCACTAGCTTTCTCTGCCACACTGATGAGCATTATTTGTCCTAGCCCCATAAATGCAAGCACTTGTCATATCAATAAATACAACTATTAAGTTTCAAAGATATTTACTGTCTTTTGAGGAAATCCAGGACAGCATTTGGAGAAAAATTACAATCAAATTGAGGAGTGACTTTATCAGAGAGGCACTTCAAGGACCTTATATCTCCAATAAAATTTTACTTAAATTTTTGAAAAATCTCGACTATTCTTATAGAGAAAGTAGCATGGAAATACTGAGGGCATTAATTATTATCAGAGTGCTGCTAACACAAATTTTAAAAAACGAAGGTTTTGGGTTTTGTTTGTATTGTTAGTTTCAAGATAAGCAACACTGAAAAACACTCAGAATGGAAAAAGTCATGCCAACAGGTTCAGTGGGTTTGTTTACTGAAGGAGCTATATCAGCTGTCTTAGGAAGGAGTGTAGCTACATCAGAAATAGACTGAAGTCAGGAAGCTAGCTTGAGTAAAACTCAGGAACTTAAAGCAGGGCTTCTGCTATATTGCAGAAATCTTGGCAAAATCTTAAGACAGATATGTGTAATGAAGTATGAAGATCCAGGATTTGGTCCAGGCTAAAGTAAACCTCTACTCAGATCTCAACGGGCTACAGTGCATTGAAGTAACAAGAGACCATACTTAGTTGCTCTGACATCTGTGAGGGCTCAACCTTTTACTTTTCATTTCCATACTAACTGTATTCTTTGTCGATCTCATACTCCTATATCAGCAGACGCATACTCCTACATCCACAGACATCTTATGCTTCAGAACAGCCATATTATCTCTTTTAGGAACAGAGGATAGCTATATGTTGCTTGAAGTCTCTGAATTCATTTTCTCAAATTGTTCATCTAGAATATCCCAAATCACAATTGATGGCAACTTCATCCTCCCAAAACTCTGGAGCTCTTTTTGAATGCTCACTTGTCTCATGACCCATATTCAATGTTTCAGGAAATCGGTTAGTTCTACTTTACAAAGTACCCAGAATCAGACCAGTTTTTGCCAATTTCCACTGCAACTACCACCAAGCCATCATCATTTCTTTCTGGTATTATCGCAAAGTTTTTGGTTTTGGTTTTGGGGTTTTTTTTTGATGTTTTTGTTGTTGTTTGGTTGGTTGGTTTTGGTTATTTAACTTTCTAAAAATTATTATTGAGGTATAATTGACATATAACATTTTATTAGTTCCAGGTATACAGCATGATTTGATGTTTGTATATATTGTGAAATAATCACCAAAATTAGTCTAGCTAATGTCCATCACCATATATAGTTATAAACTTTTTTCTTGTGATAAGAACTTTTAAGAACTACACTTTTAGCAACTTTCGATTATGCAATAGTATTAACTATAGTCATCATGCTGTATTTTATATCCCCATGACCTCTTTATTTTATAGCCGAAAGTTTGTACCTGTTGACCCCCTTCACCCTTTTTACCCACCTCCCAGCCTCTGGCAACCACCAATCTACTCTCTGTATCTGTGACCTTGGTATTTTTGTTTTCTACTTTTAGATCCCACATTTAAACAAAATTGTATGGTATTACAAAAGCTTTTTAATTAGTCTTTTTGTTTTCAATTCTTTCTTCCTACAATCTACTCTCAAGCTAGTTAGAGTGATTATTTATTTATTTATATATAAGATTTTATTTATTTGAGAAAGAGAGAAGAGAGAGCATGAGCAGGGGGGAGGGGCAGAGGGAGAGGGAGAAGCAGACTCCCTGCTGAGCAGGGAGCCCAATGCAGGGCTCAGTCCCAGGATCCCAGAATCATGACGTGAGTCAAAGGCAGATGCTTAACAGACTGAGCCACCCAGGCTCCCTAGAGTGATCTTTTAAAAACATAAACCTGATCATGTCATTTTTTCTTTACAACTATCCAAAAGTACCCCATATCATCTAGAGTAAAAATGATAGCCCTTCTAAAGACCTTCAAGTACCTACTGAACCTGAAACCCACCATTTGTGCTCCTGTCCCTACCTCTTAGATCTCCTCCCTTACTAAGAGCCCCCAGCTATGTTCCTTCTGTCCTAGATCCATATTACCCCTGAAAAGTTCCAGATATACTCCCATTTTAGGGAATCTCTTTAGAGAATCTAAATAATTCAAAAGTGATTCAACAGTTCTTACTATTTGGGAAATAGAATGGAACAATTAAATACTTGATGGACATATGAATGAATAAATGAATGAATGAATTTGATACTGGATATATTTCACATTGTTTTTGAATCCCTCTAACCTAAGTATCTTTACATTTTAAATAACACCATAAATTATATTGTAAATTTCATCTATGTTGGGAGGTTTTATTTAAGAGATTTTAATTATTATTCATGGAATTGATTGTGTTTCAATAAATATATCCAAAATAAGGATGGAAGTTATTTTTTCATTAAAATAAATATTGGATTCACTCATAGACACCTTCTGTCAATGCCTTACACACAGAATTTTCCCACGCTTAATCAAAACTCCAGTAGCCTTTAGGGTAAAACCCAATCACTTTGGCCTCCTTCAAGTACTATTGTTCAAAAATTGTTGATGTACCAACACAAGTAATTTTTATCTGTCTCACCAAGGTTTTCTAAGTTTATTCACATATAATATGAACTCTCATTGCTTGAGAAACAAAAAATGTGTTCAATGACCTAGCCATGGAAATTCTTTTCCCATATACTTTGATGATTCCATTCCTATTGCCTAAAATTACCTCCTCCTTTTCTACCTTGTCTACTTATTTCGGGGAAACCCAGGCTTGAAATCTCAAATACCTCTTCCTCCACAAAGCCATCACTAACTCTTTCTCCATGCTTCTGAAATCTACCTCATATAATTTTGTAGTCAAGTTCCTACTTTCAGAGGTACTTGTATATTCTGCTATGTAGAAAATTTATATTTTATAAGTAGAGTCTTCTTTCCAAATAGATACCACATCTTCAGGTCAAGTACCTAGTTGGATTTACTGTTTCTAAGTGTCCAATAGATATTAATCTTCAGAATTTGGGAACAAAGATCGGAATAATCAGGAATTCCTAAAATCTTGAATTTTTCTCATTTTTGTAGTGTTTATAAAGGGAAGATTAGTACTTAGTATTTTAGTTCAACATGTAATAGTACTATTGTTTACAATGTCAGTAGTATTTGAGTTATATTTACTAAGAATTTTAACCTAAGCAAAAGTTCAAATACTGGAAAACATCAGTGTACATTACTGGGAAGTCTTTGAATGACTTAATGTCCTGATCTCCTAGGAGAGTAACAGCAAGATTCAGAATCATGTGTCAAAACTGCTCATTTAAGTAATTATTTTGCACCCTACACTTGTTATTTGTTATTTCTTAGAAAACCATTCATAAGATTTGTACAAAGTATAATATCTATCAATCTATTTATTTATCTTAATTTGCAAGAATGATTCACAATTAGCAAAAGATAAGGTTAAAAATACACATTTTAACATATTAACAGCTACAAATAAGACTGCCCCATTATGTGGTGACTGGTTCCTTCCTACATGCTCCTGTTCCAGTTCTTGAAAATGCTGACCTTAATATTCAATGTGTAACAATGTTTTCTGCTCTTGCTGTTGACTTGCTATTAACAGATTCTTCAAATCAGTAGTCTACATTTATAGTTATGGTCTAATTCTCTCCTTCCTACATGCTCCTGTTCCAGTTCTTGAAAATGCTGACCTTAATATTCAATGTGTAACAATGTTTTCTGCTCTTGCTGTTGACTTGCTATTAACAGATTCTTCAAATCAGTAGTCTACATTTATAGTTATGGTCTAATTCTCACAGGAGAATTGTAAATAATTTTCTTATTTTTCCAACTTGTCAACCGCTTATTATCAGGATTTGAGATTTAGAACAACATATAAATTTTCCAAGAGAAGTCAGGAAGATGTTTCTGCAAGAATTCTCTAGTTGGATTACTATATACAATCACCTGCAAATATTATTTAACTATCTAATTGAAATATTTAATATACGACCTTTAATGTGGAAGATACTGAAGATTAAAAAGTGAACATCGTGTAGTCCCTGATAGAGCTTACATTCTAGCTAGAGAGACCAGCAGTTAATCAAGAAAGTGCAATGAAGTATGATAGGAATACAGTTGGGGAGGTGCTGGATATTGTAGTAAGAACACATAGTAGGAGTTTGGTATCTCTTCATATTAAAACAAAATATAAGTAATTAGCCTTTATATAGGCTAATAATAATATGCATTTATGTGATTAAGTACAGAAAATCTGAATTAAAATTGAGTAGGGGGACACTTTCTGTGTCATCATACCACTGAATATTTCTCAGACAGCATGTCTTCCGCTTTCTGTGAAAACCAATAAAATGGACTTTTTGTCCATGTTTCATTCATCAAAATGATGCCGCTCACAGATGATTTATTTGCAATTCATTACTAGATAACCCTTGAATAAAGGAGTTCAGTGTATTGCCCATAAATAGAGAATGATAATGATACTCAGGAGAATCAGAATCAATATTAAATCTTTTTAAAAAATTCTGAATGTTACCCTGATCTAGAGAGTAATACCACAGACTTAAGAGTAAAAGCAATAGTTAAACGTATCAACATAAACTATTTGGAGTTTACTGAATTATGTATTAACTTTTACTGAACTCTAACACTCACACAGAAAAGTACAAAGTTATGTGTTCAATTAAAGAGCTTTGCACAAAGCGAATGCCCCATAAAAATAGCACTCACATCAAGAAATACAATGCTGGTAACCAAAACCCCCCTTGTATTCCTTCTAGTACTATCCCTCACCCAAAACGGTCAGCATAACTTCTATTAGTACAGATTGATTTTATCTATTTTAATACTTTTTAAAAAATGAACTTCTTCAGCATATACTCTTTGTGTCTTGCTTCTTTGGCTCAAAAACATTTTGCGTAATCCATCTAGGTTGCTGCTACAGCAATAGGTCCTTCATTCTCATCGCTGTCTAGTGTTCATTTTGCTGACTACAAAATACTTTATTTATCCATTGTACTGTTGATAAACAACGGGGTTATTTCCAGTTTGGGTTATCACAAAGAGCAAGTCTATAAACATCCTGGGACGTGTATTTTGTGAATAAACACACACATTTCTGTTCAGTATGTATCCTTAAGAGTGAAATGTTCATAATAGATTATGATGGTGACAGTGGATTCTCTCAGGCAACAATGAACCATGCTGAGGGCCTTTATCTGACTGAAGCCCCTATTCCATTTTCAATATTTTCTGAGGCTTTTGAGTATACACAGCTTGAGTATGACCCAAGGCCAAATAGGAACTTTTCCAAGTCCTGGCAGAAGTCTGGATTTGAACCAGAACCAGAATTACCTCCAGGTGGCAGGGCATAAAGGCAACATTTAATAAACCTTCTCCCTAAGTTATTTGACATTTTGTCAGAAATCAGAGTCCAGGAAGCAACACAGAGAATATAAAAGGCAAAAATCAAAGAAATTGTGTGTTCTTCAACTTTAGGAAGAGAAAATCAAATAAGTTACTAAATCACTTGAGCCCTCGGGCCAAGCTCAGGATAGAAACTTGAAAAGGTTAGTGCATTTTCTTCACAATTTGTTAAAAGCACATTGATTGATGATTAATCTGTCACAAAGTAATTACTTCATGAATAGACAACTGTCATTGGGAAGAGCTCCCTATTTCTCCTAAAAAAGCCAAAAAAAAAAAAAATTAAGAAATTCAGGTTCTGCAAATGATTACAGTATTCTCTTGACAACACACACGTGATCACGCACACACATGCACACAAATAAATAGTTTGAAACACTGAGGGAAATTACTTGATCCTGTTTAGGTTTTAACATGTAGTAGTAGCTTTTGTTCAGTTTTAACAGTATTTGAAGGATCAGCACCAGTAAAACACAAAAGAAAAAAACAAAAAACACCCGAGAAATTTTGTATGGGATATTTTTCCTTTTAGTTTACTCAGTAACTAAACCTCTTCTTTATGTTTGGGTGATTTTATAAGTCAGTGTGGGATGCAAAACTTATATCAATAATAGAAATATTCACTTTCCAGACTCTTTTGCAGCTTTGGTATGAGCATATGACATAGATCCTTCCAATAAGATCCAAATGCTTGCCCCAAAACGTGAAATAGGAAAAAAGACTTGTGTTTCCTAGATTCTATGGCAGTGAAAATAAACAGCTCCTAAAGGAAAGCACTGGCAGCTCTCATTCCACAGCATTCAGAGTCCAGTGTGCATGGTGAATGGGTTTCAAGTTACAGTGTGTGCTCATAATAGAGAATGGTGCCCTCACTGAACTAGATCTGTGGTTTAATTTTGGATACAATCAGGCTGCTTAGTCTCCTAAAATCTTAGCAATACTCTGAGCTACCTAATATCTTTCTGATAAATTCATTTTCTAGTAGTTATAGCCAAAGTCATTTCTGTGGCTTACCACGTGGAACCATGGGTAACAGGGTGAGGGTTATCAACAATCAAATAATGATTATTTTCTTTTCTTTTTATTTTATTTTTTTAAAGATTTTATTTATTTGACAGAGATAGAGACAGCCAGCGAGAGAGGGAACACAAGCAGGGGGAGTGGGAGAGGAAGAAGCAGGCTCACAGCAGAAGAGCCTGATGTGGGGCTCGATCCCATAACGCCGGGATCACGCCCTGAGCCGAAGGCAGACGCTTAACCGCTGTGCCACCCAGGCGCCCCGATTATTTTCTTTTAAAATGTGTAAATTATTTAGGAAATGAATCTTAATTTCATAATTCAAAATTTCATTTTTTCCCCAAGAAAAACACGCTGCGTTATTTCTACCTGTTCTATTCCCTCATCAAACATTCGATAAAAATTGATGATAAACATAACATGACTATTGACTGGAAGTTCTATTAAAAGGTTTGGTAATAAAAGAAATCATTGTTTTAGATAAAATGAAGCTTCTGGGATGCCTGGGTGGCTCAGTCAATTAAGCATCTGCCTTTGGCTCAGGTCATGATCTCAAGGTCCTGGGATGGAGCCCCGCATCGGGCTTCCTGCTCAGCGGGAAGCCTGCTTCTCCCTCTGCCTGTCGTTCCCATTGCTTGTGTTCTGTCTCTCCTTCTCTGACAAATAAATAAATAAAATCTTTAAAAAAAATAGATAAAATGAAGCTCCATTATTGCTTGGGGATTTGGTCTTTTGTGTCCTTATTTCTTTTCATTAACTTAAAAAGGAACAGGTAGATATTTCTAAAATAAAACTCAAAAATTATAACAGTGTTTGCATTAAATAACATAATGAGAATTTTTCCATTTTTATGTAGCTGTGTTGAGTCTACCTAAGTAGGTACACTATTTATAAAAAAAACATTTAAAGATGACATTTGATCACATTTGAAGAAAAGCATATTAGAGGATGAACAGGTAACAGCAGGGGAGAAAGTGTTCCACTACAAGATAAAATGACATTTTGGCGGCTGAGGTCATGAGTTAAAGAAAAAAACAAAAACAAACAAAAACAAACAAGGAAAAACACCATCAGCTGTGTTCTCCTAGCTCCATGGCTAGCGAAACTCTATGTCAGCCAAAAAATAAAATTTTACTTATCTCAAATCTCTTCTAAAGTGAAAATTATTTTGACCTTAGAATAATATTTTTCAATTAATAAGAATGGATAGGGTAAAATCTAAAGGGGTAAAATCATATCTCAATGCATTTTTTAATAGTTCAAAAGAAATCAGAGAATACCTATATCAGAAAAAAACCACCTATTTATAATACCATTACTTCTCAAACTACGGAGCCACAAAACTCCATCAGTTATACATGACTGCTCTGGTACCAAAGGAGAACTGTGTGTTAATAAGTCCATGTTTACGAACTTTAGAGTGGTTACTATGAGGGCATTCTGTAAAAATTACTCTCTGGTGAAGTTAAAGAATGCCAGGAACAGAAATCTTCTTCCTGAGGCAAGGTAATTCCCCTGAGTAAATAAAAATACCTACAGCAGTGAAGACAAATTATGATGACATTTTACAACACACACAAGGAGCTTCCTTTAAAATGTAAGATTTGCACAAACCCTTTAGAAAAGCCATTGGAAAGGTCAAATTGTAATCCAGTGGTTTTCAGCTACAGTGCAGTGACAAATCGGTGTGTTGTAATCAGTCATAGGGATGCGCTACAGGTAATTTGTTACAAACAATATTTAAGGTACCACAGGGTGGGAATGATTTGCTTTTTATGAATTACAGTCTGGTCAAGGTTATCCACATAAATAACATCATTCTTACTTACATCTCAAACACCATCTAGAGAAGGACTATGTCTTTCATGAGAAGTTTATTCTTCCTAAGTAGCATTAGGGAAATAATGAAGAGAACTATAGCATTTTAGCATTATATAATAGATCAAGGATGTTAGGGAAGTAAGTCATTTAGTTCAAATGTTCTTAGAAATATTAAAAATAAATTTAAAATAAATATTGCTAGGGTATAAAAATGTTGTTTCATATAATAGAGGAAGAGAAAATAGCATAAAGCCATTTACGCTAAACTCTAAATTTAAAAAAAATGATTAACAGGGAAAGCAAAATAATAACAAAAAAGAGAGATTTATACAGAGTTGATTTAATTTGGTTTTGTTTACCCATAAAGAACAGTAAACAAATTGATAGTATGATGGAACCTGATGAGTTATTAATTATAAGCATAAAAGAAAAGCATTATAACACCCCAATTAATTAAAATTCTTAACCACATTTGATTGTATATTTTCCCCTATATTGTAAAATTATTAACTTCAGGGTTATAATTGGTTATAATTATTTTTTTAAAGATTTATTTATTTATTTGACAGAGATAGAGACAGCCAGCGAGAGAGGGAACACAAGCAGGAGGAGTGGGAGAGGAAGAAGCAGGCTCCCAGCGGAGGAGCCTGATGTGGGGCTCGATCCCAGAATGCTGGGATCACGCCCTGAGCCGAAGGCAGACGCTTAACGACTGAGCCACCCAGGCGCCCCAGGTTATAATTATTTTTAGAACTTACTCAAATTTTTTATCTTATTATTTTTAAGTATCATCTTGCCCCATATCAAAAACAACAGCTGAATTACAACATACAGAAAGATGGCAACGGCAACATGGTTCTTTAATGTCTTAGAATCCACAGCAAGCAATAACAGAACAAAACAAAACAGAAAGAAATGAGATAGCAAAAACATGGACAACATCTACACGCAAAATGGCCATAAATTATATCCATGAATCTTAAGCATACACAGTTGGAAACAAATACCACCACAGGCCCCACACGCTTTCCTGATCTGTGTAGGGGGAAGCAGAAGAGAGCAATGGAGGATCTAGCAGAACTGAAAACAGAACTCCCCAATAGCCATAGATGTTCACTGGAAAGCTCTATATACCAAGAACAACAGCCGAAAATCAAAGTGCCTTTGCCCAACCTAAATTCTAGTAACAGTTGAGTACAAAAAGTCTGTGGTTAGGTCTGAATGACCATTTGTTGATAATGTGTCTGATGTCAAGCTATATTTCTGTAAATTTCTGTACATTATTCTAATGAAGAAGCGGGGAAAGAATGATTAAGTTGAGCTATATCTTTTGTGAATGCTTTTTTATTGTTTTTGTTTTTGTTTTCTTCACAAATCTCTGAGAGATATATGGGGATAGCATTTATGATACATTTCTCAACACATTTAACTTGTTGCAGCCTCTTTAAGCCCAGTTCCTATTTCTAATTTCCATTGTTTCCTACTAGGGATCTAAAGAGTGTTCTTTATATGTTGCTGGAGGAAGGAATTTAGGGTTTCCATTTGCCTCTTTTCACTCTTTCTACTCTTTTCCTTTCACCTCATCAATTACCCTCCAAATGAACATCCCTGTGGGGATTGGGGGTATGTTCCTTGCTTTCTCCATTCTCAGAGTTAGGAGATAAATTAAAAAAAAAAAAAAAGTTCAGTAAAATTTAGACATGATTCTATTTTGAGAACATGTTCAGGGAAATGAGGAGGAAAAGGACAAGGGCTAAGAGAGGAAAGAAAAACCTGATATAAAGAAGGCTCTGTCCCTGGTATTTTGTCGACTGCACCAATAACAGTGATCATGAAATTAATCACCAGTGTTCAAAAAACAGTATGGAGGCAGAATAAAGTGCTATACATGGGGTAGGGGACTCGGACACTTCCATGGACCAGAAAGTAATATAACTGGGTAAATCAGACTAAGTCGGGTGGTCTAGAAAGCATGTCTCTTGATAAGGGAGCAATTGCTCTCAGTTACAGCCAATTCTTTGCAGGTGGGAACCAAAGAATGCAAAGAATGCTGCCTTCATGTTGCTGATGATTTATGGGTAACCTTTGACTAGGAAATATATTTTTTACATCATTTTCTAGATAAACCATCATGGCAAAAAAATGCATCTGTGGACAGAATTCAGCTCATGGATCATCAGTTTGATAACACTGTCCTAGTTTCATTTTTTTCCTTTATTATTTGACAAATAGTTCAAACTAAATAGGGCTCTGATGTAAGAGCTATCACAAATAAAAGTCATACCCACTTTTGAGGTTAATAGTTTGATGGGCTCACACATCTATCTTAATATAGCTACTTGCTGAGTTAAATCAATAGACAAAGATGCTGTATTGGCAGGGTTCTGTGCTCCTAGGAAAATGGCCAGCATTACAATTGACCATATGTGTGCAGGATAATACACACACACACACACACACACACACACACACACACACACACTTACACACACACTTTCTCCCAGGGTACAATTTCAAAATTTTGTAAGGTCGAAGTTTAAACTAATGCATATGGACTATGTCAACAACATTCCTAAAGTCTAATCCTAGGAAATATATGAATACTATACATTTTTATGATACTTCTTTAAAGGAGTTTATTAAGCTGAAAACAGTCTCTGTTTGGATTGACTCCTTTTTACAAATAAGGGCAAAAGAAACTCCAAAAGTTTGAGTAAATTGCTCCAGATTACACAGAAACTGAGTTAATAGAACGAGTGTAAAACTCCACGTAGCCCCTTTCTACACACAGTACTACACTGGAGCTTCTACTTAAAAGTCCCGGCAGATGATCCAACAATTATTCTTATGGTTTTGTAGTGGAGTATGAAGTGTTTCGATAACTGAAGTAATTCTGTAATATTCTGCAGGAAGCTCTCTAAAGTCAATAGAAATATCTTGCATAGCTCTGATAACAAAAAGAAATAAAAAAAGAAAAAATGGTATTACATCAAATTTTTGAGATATCTCTTATTTTTAAGAATCATAGGTCATTCAAATAATTGGCCAAAAATGTATTAATATTCTAAGAGAGAAAATAACATTTTTATTTAAATATTGCTTATGATAAGCATGATGATCAGTTTAGGGAACATTTATCAAAACTTTGACGCAAATTTATATGCTTTGTGCATAATTTATAGTAAGATCAATCCCCATGCATCATATATAAATATATATAATGTCCGTTTAAGTTTCTTTAAGTTTTAGAATTCTAAGGTCAAGTAAGATAAATACTGTTAAACTTCTTTGTGCTCCAGAATGTGAGGTATTATGGCTATGATCGAATCGATGTTGAGTTCGTGATCAGGAACACAATCTTCACTTAAATAAGAATGCAACACATACTGCGAGGATCCGTTTTCTAGTTGTTTCCCCCTCCTGTGTTCAAGAAACATTTGGCAGTAAGTGAGAGACTGCCTGGGCTTTATAAAATAAATTCATATTTATATTATATTTTAAAGAAATTTAAACTCTATCATCAGTAGTTGGAGAGATCCTGCAGTATTCCAAAAGATTAGGAAATAAGTAGCCTAAGCAAGCTCTTCTTTCATATAATACACAGGAGTGTGTGTGTGTGTGTGTGTGTGTGTGTGCATGTGTGTTAACAACGGTCAGTTCTAACTTTTAAATATATGAATAATTTATGGAGTTATTTTGTATTTTATATTTGTATTTGTATTATAAAGAAATAATAAATGTATAATTTTATGCTCAGAAAAAAATTTTTTTAATGCGTATGCTTTTTATTTTATAAGCACAAAACGGGTTGCATATTCAATCAAAACAGTTGCTGAATTTGAGTCTTTCAAGAGAACCTAAACAGAAATGAGTTATAAAAGCAATTTCTATTTTTAATTTTGACGAAAATGATATTGACTCTCACACTTTCCTTAACTTCCGTCTTCTTAGAATACCTTCACTGTCACTAGGAGAAGATAATATTCAATTGGTTCTCAAGGGGATAATGTGGATTTCAGCTCCAAGAATTTACATAAAGGGTCCTGAACAATGGAGATTGTAGTCCTATACTACTCCTTGTTTTGGTGACCATGAAGGGACAAAGTAGTGGCACGTTGAGTGACACTCTTCAGTGGTGTCAACTCTCTCCCTGAAGACAATGGGAAATTCCACCTCCATCCCCAAAGGCTCCCCTCTGGGATGTATTTTCAGACACTAGGATCAACTCCCATTAAAAAGCCTAAAAAGAAAAATGCTTATGTTCTTTTGTAACCCTGCTTGGCCCCAGTATAAACTAGAGGGTGGGGAAATCTGACCAGAAAATGGTAGTCTTAACTAAAACATCATACTGCAACTTGATCTCTTCTCTAAAAGGCAGGGGAAATGGACTGAAATCCCATATAATCAGGTCTTTATGGCCCTATACCAAACCCTGACACACGTTCTTTTACGGGGCCCAAGGACACCTCTCTCCTCACCTTCTACCTTCAATCCACCAACAATTCAGCTGTCTTGGGCCCTTCTCGTTCTGTTAATCTGCCACCATACCTGTGTTCTGTCAAGTTCTTTGTGTGCCCTCCCCACTTTGTCTCTGTTGTAAACAGGTTATTGCCAAAATTGTGTACATGTCTCCCTCCATTTTTCCTGGTTCATCTCCTCTTTGTTTGCTTTCTCCTTTGTGTATCAGATCTGAAATACGCCTTAAGAGAACTGGATGAATGCTGCCTGACTTTTGTTGTATGGGGGAGCTTCTCCCCCATTGTTTCCAGGCTAATGGCTATGATAATTGGAGCCAGTTGTCTGTGGTTAGTCTACCTCAGGACAGAAACTTTGAGGAGTATTCCCAAGCAGCTGCCAAAACTCCTTTTGTTTCAGGGAGGTTCCCTGCCTTCTCTGGCCTGATACGGACTGCCTATTTTCACTTTTTGTTGGTGGAAAGAAAACATGTGTCTGTTATTCTGTTTGAGCAGATGAGTTTTGAGACCTGGAGTCCTCTTTGTCTGAGCTTTTGTCCATCTCCAGGCTTGCTGGGGTCACCTCACCTCCTCTGTTTCTGCTTCCCCCTTCCTCCTGTTTTTTTCTGCACCACCCACAGGCACGGCTTGTATTACAGCTGGCTCCTCTACCATCCTCTGTGCCTCTGCACCATTGGCTCCTGCTCCTCTACCCTGTCAAGGAGCAAAAAGCACCCCAAGCTATTGGGTCACCTCCTTATGAGGTTTAAACTGAAGTACTTCCCAAATCAGCATGAAGTGGCCCAAGGGCACCCTTGGGACTTAAAAAATCTAAAAATTAAAAGTTATGAAATGTATTCATAAATTTCCAATCTAAAGAATTCTGGTTCACAATTGGTTACTACTCAGTTTTCACTGGAGAGTAAGGTTTCTTGGAGTTAAAATACTGCTAAATGTAATAAGGGTGATGGAAATAATGAAAGCAACTCTGTATGTAGGAAGTAGAAGATGTATAAGAAAGGTAAAAGGAACGGGGATACATTTTTTTTTTGTTTAGGGAAAAAAAGAAAGTAATTTTGTCCTAAAATGAGGCTGGTTATTTAAAGAAAGAGGGCTTAAGACAAAATCTGAATGAAAAAGAAAGTTGTAGAAGGCTTGTGAAGGAAAAACTTTGGAAAAGAATTTTTATGTGTGGTCAGGACTGACTAAGATTGAAATGAATGGATATTTAAAGTATACTGGTTTATTATTGAAATTCTGCTTTCCTCTCTGTTAAAAAGACAAAATTTTCTTGGATTATTTGGTCTGCTCTTGATAAGAAACTATAAACAAAGCGGGTTTTTTTAATCTGCCCAGAAAACCAAAGTTTCTATATTTTATCTTTATCAGATCTTTCATTAAGTGTATGAAATTCCTGAAGTTTTAATGTATCCTGGTATAAGGTCATCACTAAATATTCTAATTATTGAAATGCTTTATGTCACAGACATAACCAAATTTTCTTATCAACTGCGTTATAATGAATTCTCATCAGATCTGCAACCATGTCCATTTTTGAGTCTTTTGTCATCAATATTTATTGTTCTGATGCTCTTGCAAAATGTGTTTCATCACCAAGGAGATTCATGAAAAGGAGTTTTGACAAATACAGGTATCTGATATCTTTAAAATCATAAAATTAAACTGGGTAAGAATTTCCAGAAGAGCTGCATTCAAACAAAACAAGAAATAATGACTTGGGACTGAAGGAATTGAGGAAGATGATTATAGTTTTTAGGACAATAGTTTGAAACACTGCCAGTTCTCCAATGTTTGCTCTTCCAGATTTAAGGACATTTTCTCTTAGGGTATCTACGACTTACAGAAATATGGTAAAATATTCTTTTGTGAACAAATTGAAACATTTAAGTTTTCTCTGTACTTGAAGCCTTCAGAATTCAGAAAGTCACAGTGAGTATCCTTTCTTTCATAGCAATTATAATTATTTGCATAAGTAGAATAAGAATCTGTTCTCACTATGACAGGACACTACTGGAAATGTTGGTATGTTACCAAGGCTTTGACTGGAATGTCATATTTGAGAGACACATGCATTGATTCACATATGACTAGACAGCTTTTTAAAGGATTAAGTTCACTTTATGGAGCCAATAAAGCCCCTTGGAAAAGTTGGCTTCATACCTTGTTCCAAGAGTTTCCAGTAGCCTTCCCAGGTGAGTAAAAAATGTTATTTCCTGACAGGTACAAGAAGCCTCAGAATATTCTGGGGACCTCAAGAAGAGAAATTCATTTAAATCTACAGGTATTACAGGCAAGTCTGATGGCAAGTATTGGGCTTGGTTTCTGGCCTCGAGATACTATTAAAAATTCAATCTGAAATTCCTTATAAAAAGTTCCAGCAAAGAAGATTTCAAAGAATCTATTAATCAATCACCATTCTTGCTGAGCGTATGTAAATAATTAGGCCAAGTTTCTTAACACTGGACTTGTTTTACAATCAAATTAGTCTTGATTTGGCTATCTTTGATAGAAATGAGGGTGATTTTAGAGAAAGATTATGTTTCAATAACACACTTTTGTGGATGTTAGATTCTAGTTCTGGTTAGTTTCTTTGAGTGTTTACTGTTGCCTATAAACCTGGGCTGGACCCTAAATTCTTCTGGTTTCCTCAAATACCTAGCTATAACTCTCCAAACTAAGGTTTCCAATTTTCTCCCATTCTCTTGACTTGAAATCATTAAAAACTAAAACTTCCCCTTTTCCTGAAGATCTACAAACTCAAGCTGGATAACTTGAGGTCAATTTCAGAGGAATTGCCACAAAACTCAAGTATAGACAATCTTAGTGCCTGTTGCTCTAAGGGCTATTCAAGGGAATCACCAGAGACATTTGAATTACAAACTAGGACAACAACAACAACAAACCATCAGATTGCCACTGCCTGCTCCCACTCCATCTGAAGATGCTTCAAGCCTGACATCTAGAAATCTTTTCACTTATAGCACTCTGGACTCGGGCACTAGGTTTGTAATGTGCTCCAACCATTAACCTATGTCTTCTTTCGTTTCCATAGAAATGCCTCTTATTAATTACCTGATTGCTTGCTAAACAAAACAGAGATTATATGATACCTAACACCACCTTCCATACCTGCATTAACTCCTCCTGGAAAGTAAAAACCCACAAAGATAAAATCAGGCAGCAAGCCACTTGGCTACAAGAGGCCCTTCACTACATCCTTCACTACATTCTTGCAGAAATCAGGGCGCTCTACACAGTGGCTAACACATCATACTGTGTATGGATCAATTCTTCCATAGAGATTAAACAAAGTCTCCAGCCAGGGAAATCTGCAGGTGCTGGTCTGCAACAACTCTGACCCCCCCCCCCAAAAAAAAAACAAAAAACAACCAAACAAATGACTATCAACACCCAGTAGACCAAGCCACAACTTCCTTCTACTCCCCACTGTCCATCCAGCTTTCCTACAACTTAGACAACAAGGACTTCTGGGGCCCTCAGGCAGGGTCAACATCTCACACAGCATGAAGCAGTTAAGAAGATGGACCATCACCCATTTTCCCTTAAAAGCTTTTTAAAGGTCAGAGTCCTTGGGTAGGGAATGTTAGAGTAAGGACTTAGTTGGGTTCTAACGGGATGCCCGGAGGCCAGCAAAGGGGGAAATAGGGTCAGCTATAGGGAAAGTCAGATACCTGTCCTGGCAGCACTCCACAAGAAGCCAATCAAGCCAGACTGGCCCAAGACAAAGAAGGCCAGAGAGCCTGACCAAGTAAGAGAGAAAAGGGGCAAAACCTTGATCCCAAAGAAATCCCCTCCATAAATAATAAATATCCCATCCTCTTGTTAACAACTGTCAATAAAAAGTAGAACCCTGAACCCCAGGGAGGTGTGCAGGTGCTCCTTAGGCTCACCAGCCCTCACATCTCGAGATTGTACTCTCACTCTAATAAACTCTTCTCAACCACCCTGTCTGGTCCATTCTTGAATTCCTTTCTTGCAATGAGAGTAATAGCCTCCAGCAATGTCCCTAGAGGGACTGGGTGAAGGCTTCAGCGCCTGAAGTTCTCCCCAGACCATCTGGCAACAGTTGGTGTCTAGATTCAAACAATATTTTCATTTTTTGTAGCACAGTTTAAATGGGAAAGTGATGAACTAAATTGTGTCCACAGGAGAACAAGAAAGAGACTGATGGTCTGTTCCCTTCTGGAGAGACAATTGAAAAAACAGGGAAACCTGTGGATGTGAAGGGGACCCATGACATCAGTCTTCAAATGCAGGAAGGACTATCACTGGAATAAAGTGTATGCTCAGACACAGAGATAGGATGCAGATTTCAGCTTAAAAGAAATGAGCTGCCTTAGTTACTAAATCCCTGGCGCCAAGGCCATGCAAAAATGAAAGAGGACTTAGCTGCCTCTATTTGACCTCAGGCTGTCTAGTTGGGCTCTTCTTTCCAGCCTGTCTCTTGGCTTAGGGGTAAGACCTTGAGGGCAAAGTATTCCCTGATGGGAACCAAGACTACCCCCTCAAGAAAGAAGCCTGCAAAACCCCACCCCTGATGCACTCCGAGATAGTGGTCAATTTCACCTTCACTGCCTACCTGCACGTACCCACCCATGTTTGGCCCACATTTTCCTTATATAAACTTGGAAGTATTTTTGACACTTGGAAGATAGTCTTTGAGATGCTAGTCTACTATCTTCCTGGTGTTGGCCCCACTGAAGCAAATTCCTTTCTTGTTTCACTACCACTTGTTTCCCTACCTTGGGATTTTGTCAGTCCCAAGTGGCTGAACCTGGTCTATCTGGGACTCCTGCAGCCAGATGCTCTGGCACCTCTGTGCCCCAGCTACAAAAAGAGCATGAATTTGGCTCAAGATTCAACCAACAGACTTAGCTAATATTTTTAACAGTCTCTGTTTCAGTCATTAAGCAGCAGATCCTTCTTCTAGTGTTAAGACAAAGGCCATAGTGACACAATTCATTCACCAGCAAAGACTAAGACTCAGTGTTATAGTTTTTTTCCTATTAAATTCTATGATCTGATTTATACTCATAAAAAGTTGGAATATTTAATGCACCCCGTTTATTTGAGGGTGACCTACATTGGGTCATAATTTAAACATTAATACCCATATGCGATTATACCTTAAACAAACACACACAATATCACCTGGCAAAGTATATGTGAATACAGATTTCTAAAGAAACTATCAGGTAGCAATTTGTGTGCCCATACACACACACACACACACACACACACACACACAATTATTACAGATTAGTGTAAAATAATGTAGAAATTATAAAAACATATTCAAGTTCCACATCAGTGTAAATATACTTAACACTACTGAATTATATACTTAGAAATGATTAAAAAGGTAAATTTTATGTTATGTGCTTTTTACCAAAATGAAAAAAATTAAAAATTATATTCACAAATGTTGCTTATTGAAGAGTTTTATTTGGGTAGATAATGCTGCTTAGAATAAAAAAGAATCAAATGTCTGAAATAATATAAAATGTGTTGCATTTTGCGAAAAATAAAAAATATGGTATTTAAAAAATAAGTACACCAAAAAGTATTCTATATTGAAAGGTTGATAAAGGCCACAGCAGTGATTAAAAAGAGTAATTATTAAAGACTTCCAATACCTTATCTTATTGTGTAAATTAAGTGGTTCCTGTCTGAGAGGTAATGAAAAAAGGAATTGCTTTGGAAGTTAATGCATTCTGGTGGTATGTATTAAAAGAGTCAGGGACCGCACGTTGATCAGAAATTACTAACAGAATGCCAGTGAATCATTCGCATGGTCATCAACCGAGCCCTGGGCAGCAGCAAACAGCATGCCCTAATGAGGGCCTGACTCTTATTGTCTGAATGTCACAGGTGCTATCCTTTCCATGAAGTGGCAGAAAGCTACACGAATATACCATATGTATTGTGCTGGAAAAAATAAGAACACCAAACGGTGTCCTATTATTTTCTATAAGTCAAGTGAGAGTTTAATATATAACTGCTTCCTGGGAAGAATTGTGATATGATGCTTAGTCGTCTAGAAATAATTTCTTCACTTTTTTCCAGGCTTACTACTTGTTTACTTGATTTTAAAGTGATGCTGATCTGCCATTATCGTCCCCTTGCATCAATCAATGGAAAGAACTCTGCTTGTTACACTTAAAATATGATTTTAGACTGATTTTGTGCCTGCATTCTGTGCATATTTAATTTGCCTTGTATTATTGTTAGGAGTCAAACTGCATCCCCCAAAACATATGCTGAATCCTAACCCCCGAGTATCTCAGAATGTGACATTTAGAAATGGGGTCACTGCAGATGTAATTAGCTGAGGCGAGGGGAGGTCACGTTGGTGGACGGTGGGCCCTTAAAGCAATGCAACCTGTGTCTTTATAAGAAGAGATAAGAAACAGATGGGAAGAACACCCTGTGGTGATAGAGGCAGAGACTGGAATGAGGCAGCTGCAAAGCACCGAATGTCAGGGACTGGCGGCCGTCTTAAGCCCAAGGGAGGCAAGGAAAGATCTTCTCCTACAGAATTTAGAGGGAGTCTGGCCCCAGCTGTTTAGATATGTAGTCTCCAGAACTGGGAGATAATAAATATATTTCTTTTGGCTTAAGCCACCCAGAAGTTTGTGACACTTTGTTACAGCAGCCCCAAGAAAGGAACAGTCATCTAGACCAAATGAGCAGAGAAAGTAACTAAATTCTAAAAAGAGAGAGACCCTTGCGTCTAATTATTTTACAGATAGTAGAATTCTTTTAAAAAGGTCATACTTCTCTCAAACTTATTTCTGAAGCTCATTTAAAAATGGTAATTAAGAGGTCTCTATTCCCTTTGATATCCAAATTATGTTTTGTAACTTGCTTAATCACTGAGTTACAGTAGCACTAATATAATATAATACAAAATCAAAGCAAAAGCCGTAGCGAAGGAACTCAGGCTCCATAAACGAATATTAGTTGATTATAAGAAAGAGTTACCACCATGATTTCACATATTCGGGTCATTTTTAAAACACTTTTACACTTGAGGTTTGGCTATTAGCTGTGTTACAAAAATAAGTTAAGGCTAGAAGGACTTGCGAAATTAATTAAAGCAATCACTGCATTTTGTAGTCTAGTCAATTTAGACCTTGTCTTGGTCAAACAGTTGATCCATGAGATCCCTGGGACTTGAACCCACCACCTCAACTCTTGGGACAGTATTTTTTTGTTAATTCATTACTTTCCTCCTCCTTCTTGCAATAATGATTATAACATAAAAAGTGCTGTTTGGCCAATAAGAACCTCAGGCACAAATTCAAATATGCAAAAAATGGTTCTATCTTTCTATAACTGAATCTTTTTTTTTTTTTTTCCAATTTCAAGTTTCCATTCTGCCACATGGCACAACTGTCTTCCTTTATCTATTGTTTTAAATAGTATTACATCTGTATGGTATAGAGTTCAATGACATAAACGTTATTTCCCCTTATGTGAGGTTAGGGAGAAAAAAAAACTAAAATCACAAGGAAATATAAGAACAACCTCTCTAACAAGAGTTTGCAAACTAAAATTTTAAGTTCATTAAAGAAGCTAAGGTCAATAAAGATATCTTACAAACCAAACACAAGCAACAGCACCAACCAGAAAAAAATTATCATATATCTACCTGTGTCTCTTCTGGCATTTTAAAAACTTTTAAAAATTTTTCCAGGAATATTTTCTCTGTGTGTGTGTGTGTGTGTGTGTGTGTTTCTAATCGAATTACAGATTATCAACATTCTGTAGCTTTTTTTTTCACTTATTAGAGAATATTTCATGTTAGAATCAAAAGAGTTTTTCTATTCTTTACACAGTTGGACAATGAATGCTCTCCCCAAATGGACATGAGTAACTAATAAGTACAAATAGATTTAACTCAACATTACAATATAGAAATTAAATTTTATTTTGTAAAATCCAGCTGTGTGCTTATTACAAAAGGTAGGTATACATTAAAATAATAAAAATTAAGGGTTAAAAAATAGGCAAAATCTAATTAAAATATACCTGGTTTAACTTCAAGAATATAAGATAAAATAGAATCTAAGACTAATGCCTTAACCTAGTGAGGGAAACTTCATGTCAAAAGAAACAAGTTACCACAAGTATTTAACAGTGTTTGATATAAAATACAATATAACCTGTAAAGCAAAAAAACTGCCAGAACTTTCAAATTGGGCTTGGGATATATGGCAACTCTCTACTATTTTCATTTTTTTTCTGTAGATAAAAAAATTATTATAAAATAAAAGGTTTCTTTTTAAAAAGTCACTCTATCTTCTCTCACTTACCACTTTCCTTGTAAAGAAACAAGCATTAGTGGTTGCCATAGATATGAATCATTAAAAGACTACTCTTATTAACACAGTGAAGTCTTGCTCAGAGAAGCCATGAATTTGAGTAAAGATTCAGAATTTGGATTTCCTTGCTCATAAACTGAAAAGAGAATCTTAAGCATCTGTTACAATAAAGCATTAAGCAGAGAAAATACTAGTTTTAGAAGATTATTTCCTTCCATTGTGTTTTTCAACTAACTGTACCGTCCACCTCCAGCCACACATTTCAGATTATCTTTATGGAATTACATGAAATAAAAATCCAATCCTTTTCCTTATCACTTGTAATCTAGATCTCCAAGATTCTTCCAGTATTTATTTTATCTCTAAAATTAGGTGGTTCTAAATTTCTAAAATGGTGATGAAGTTTAATGAGATGGTCAAAAACATTAGTGAGTCACCAATTTTAGAAATGTATATCCACTAAGAATGCCTGCTTTTATTCTTGTCAAGGATTACTATCACATTAAATATTAAACATTCATGTCTGATTTTCTCATAATTAATGAACCAATGTTAATACATTATTATTAAGATAAATGCATACTTTATTCAGATTTCCTTAGTTTTTACTTAATGTACTTTTTTTTTTTCTACTCCAGGATCCCAACCAGGATACCACATTACATTTAGTCATCATGTCTTCTTAGGTTCCTCTAGACTGTGAGACTTTTCCTTATTGTTTTTGATGATCTTGCCAATTTTGAGAAATACCACTCAGGTGTTAAGTCGAATATCCCTCTGTTGGTGTTTGTCTGATGTTTTTCTCATCACACCATATTAAGAATTCTTGCAATCTATATGACTTATCACTAATGATGTTGACCTTGATTGTCTGGCTAAGGGAGTGTTTGCCCGGCTTTTCCACTGTGAAGTTAGCTTTTTTCTCCTTTCCATATGGTAGTCTTTGAAAGAAAGTCACTATATGCATACCACAGGTAAGAAATGAAGAGTTCTGCTGTACCTTCTTAAAAGGGTGGTGGCTAACTACATAAATTATTTGGAACTTTTTGGTTCAAGGGACTTGTCTATTGTTCCTTCTTTTAATTTAATCAATCTTTTCTTCCCATCAGAGTGAACTTACGGATACTTATTTTATATTATTATAATCCAATGCTATATTATTGCTGTTGTTCAAATTGTTCCAGCTTTGGCTACTGGCAGCTCTTTCAGGTTCCTCTTGTGTCCCTTCTACATACTCTCATTACTGTGTGTCTGGCTTTTTATTCTTTTATTTTTCAGCACTTTCTTACCTCCTGCACTGCAAGATGCTGAAGGTACGTCTTATATGGTCCTGCCCCTATCCCAGAATCAACCAATTTTCCAAGGATTTCCCTAGAGTTTACTATATATATTTTCATATAATCTAAGTCCACCTTCAAATAACACTATACTGTTTTAGTGGAGCCAACGCATGTTGAAATGAAGCATTCCCAATTGCTCTCTTTTGTCCCTATAGCACTGCTGTCACTCATTACATTTATGCATATGTTATAAACACTTGACACATTGTTATGATTATTTCTTTAAAGATACAGTTATCTTTCAGTTCAATTAAGAATAAGAAAAATGGGGGCGCTTGAGTGGTGCCGTTGGTTAAGCATCCAATTCTTGGTTTCAGCTCAGTTTGTGATTTCACGGTTGTGAGAGCCAGCCTGTCATGGGGCTCTGTGCTCAGCACAGTCTGGTTGAGATTCTCCCTCCCTCTCTCTCCAAAATAAATTAATAAATCTTTAAGAAAAATAAAAGATAGTATTTTACCTTTATTATTTTCCTATACTCTTCCTATCTTTATGTAAGTCCAAGTTTCTTGCTTATATTGTTTTTCTTTTGCTTGAAGAAATTCATTTAACATTTCTTGTAAGACTAGTCATCAAATTTCCCCCGTTTTTGTTTTTCTGAAAAACTCTTTATTTCTCCTTTACTTTTAGACAATAATTTTGCTGGATGAACACAATTCTAATTTGGTGGCACCTTCTTCAGATATTCTCTACTGGCTTGCATGATTTTTGACAAGAAGCATACCATAATTTTTATCATTGTTCTTTAGACAAAGTTAATTTTTGTTTCCCTCTTGCATCTTCAGATTATGGTGTTAGTGACTTCTCTTTTAAGTAAGCAGATCTTAGTTGCTATCTTTAGGCCTTTCCGGATTTTGGGTGGTGGTTTGCCCCATAGCAGTTCTTCGACAAATCCAAATAAAGTGATTAATTCCCAATGTGTTCAGCTTGCTCTTTTTGTAAAAACAGGATAGATGACCTCCAAGCTCTTTACATGTCAGAACTTATACAAAAGTCTTATAACTTTTAAAATATCTTTTTGTATAAAGGAAAGAGAAAGCTTACTTGAGAATTATTAAACAAAATTTTTTAGCCGTATAAACACATTCAAGATAAAAATGTAGGGGGGAGGAGGTTCAACAACTCCTCAATATAGTAGTGAAATGACAGACAGTAAAATAAAACCTGGAAGATTCAAAATGAGGCAAATAATATTACTGTGAAAATTTTGCAATAAAATATTTCACAATAGACAATTCTTACCTCAAAATCTAGTATCAACTTGCTCGTTTATTTTTTATTTATTCAACAAATATTTATTAAATTCTTACTCTGAACCAGGCACTGTTCTAGAGGCTAAAGATGTGGCAGGAAAAGAGAGTCGTTTGTTATTCAAACTAGTGGCCTTTTAGATATCGATGGCGATATGAACTATGATCACAGACTTCTTAAAAATATTTTATTTTTTTATTTGAGGGCAAGAGAGAGAGTATGAGCAAGGGGGAGGGGTGGAGGGAGAGGGAGAAGCAGGCTCCCTGCTGAGCAGGAAGCCCATGCAGGGCTCAATCCCCAGACCTTGAGATCATGACATAGGTGGAAAGCAGACGGTTAACTGACTGAGCCACCCAGGCGCCCCTGATTACAGACTCTTATCTAACACCCAGTAAGTTGGAAAACATAGAGGTTTCTTTTACCAACAAGTCCCCAGCAGCACCAAACAAGGAAAAGTCTTCTACCTTGTATAATAAAATTTGAAAAGTACAGTCAGAGAAGGAAGGAGGTTTTATTGTTTTACAGCATGGATATACTTCTGATTCCCCCTGAACTCAGCTACAAGCAATGATACAAAATGATCAAAATCAAAGCCTATTACATGTTATATAATTTCAGAGCAAAGAAAAAAATTCTTAATTTATTCAGGTCTAAAACACAAGCTACTTATGGGGGGGGCACATCAGGCTAGGTGCAGACTCCTCTACAATCACAGAGGTCAAAATTCCCTGAGATAAGGAAATGCTACAAAATCCAACATAAAAATAAATGAATAAATAAATCACAACAAATGAGAAATTTACTTTAGATAACTAACAAAATAAATATAATAAAAGCAAAAATAAAATTGAGTGCCCATGGTGTGGAAGAGATAGAAAATATAAAACTGCTAATTGCCAAATAGTTTGTGGTAGGGAGTTGATCTCTACCGTCAGTAATTGAAATTGCTTTTAAAAATAAATCTCTGTCCCCTTCACAAGTTGATCATTTTTTACTTACTCTCAAAGAGACATCGTCAAATGTACTGCATATCACAGTAAAAATAAATAAGTAAATAAATTACCTAAACAGTGATACTTCACATCTCTTTTGTATAAAGTAAATTTAATACTTGTCCATTGCAAATGTCTTAAATATTATGATCCCATTCTTATAAAACTCCCCCTCTTTCCCTTTTACCCTTCCTCCCTCCCACCCCAACCCCATACACCACATGAAAGCACAAAGAAATGCTGTTCATCAAATGTAGCCACTGTTATTTCTGAATGGTGGTATAGTGACTGTTTAAATGCATGCCATTTTTTTCTCAATTACCTGATAATACTATGAAAAACTGTGTCCTATTTCAAAACAGTACATTTATGAACATTATAAAAGAAAGGGAAATAATAAAACAAAAGAAACCTTGTTCATTGCACATAGATTTAGTTTCCTCATAGACTCAAATTATTATTTGTTCTAGAAACAGTACAAAATGTCATAATGACTTTCCTCTGTTCTGTTTCCATGTATAAAATACTCTCTTCACTCCTGAACTCAGTCCAGAAAAGTACTCATTATTCCATGTGCAGCTTGAAGGTCAACCTCCATCTATCGCCTTTCCACACTGTCCCTTCCCAATGTCCAAATCAATAGTCATATATATTCTTACGGTTCTTTTTCATATTTCCCTGATATTTATGTTATAATATAATAGTAATTCTTTTGGAGCTCCTAGAGAACAGAGATTATTTCATGCATCTTTGTACCACAAGCACAGGGACCAAGACGTGATATGTGTTTGGTAAAATACTTTCGATAAATTATGATGGGACAGAGACACAAGTAAACAAACAATCACAATTCAGTGGAATAGAGGCAATGTTGACATTATACACAGAAGAATGGAAGAGAACTCTTGACTCATCCTGGAAGGAAACAGGCAAAGAAAGCTTTGAGAACATTTTGGACATGAAAATAGGTCTGAAAAATAGATAAGAGTTTGGGGTGCCTGGGTGGCTCAGTCGGTTAAGAGGCTGCCTTCAGCTTGCGTCATGATCCCAGCACCCTGGGACTGAGCCCCTCATTGGGCTCCCCACTCAGTGGGGAGCCTGCTTGAGCGGGAGCCTGCTACTTCCCCCGCTTGTGCTCTCTTGCATGTTTTTTCTCGGTCAAAATATTGATAAAATCTTTTTTAAAAAATAGTAAGAGTCAGTACAGTAACGAACCTGGAAAGTTAAAATATACATATACAAATGTGTATATACACATAAAATATAATACATTTCTGGATATTTATATATTTTATAGTATCAATACACATAGGAGAAAGTATGATCCATCCAGAAAATCGTGAGAATGTGCTGGATGTAGCTGATGTTTGAGCCACAGAGGGAAAAGTACAAAAGAAGTCGGAGAAACAGGCAAAGCCTGGGTGGCAAAGAACCTGTTTATGTTATGGAAGAAGGCCGTCATTTTCCCTGAAAGCAATGAAAATCTATTAAGGACTTTAACTGGAAGAGCTATATGTTAATATATGCCTTTCAGAAAATTATCAGAAAGAAACGCAGCATACTCATACACTGAATATGTATATACTCATTGCATGAATAGGTTGTTTAATGTAAATTATCAATTTGTTAAATAACAATTGCATGATATAGGCAAAAAGTAGAAAATGATTCTGAGCAATGGCCGTGAATATGGTCATTGAGCCAGAAGGCTTTAAAAGGAAGCTATTCCTCAGGTATCCTGATTACAGTCTCAGAACTACTCCATATCTTTGAGCGTCCATGGACTTTTGGGATTCTAAGATAACAAAGAGAAGATGGATTTAATTTGACTTTAAAATCATAAAATATTTTATTTATGCCGTGATGTTTGCTACTTAATGGAGACAACACTAAGAAATCTCCCACCTGGTTCAAAGAACTACCTTAGGACTAGAAACGCATATAAATCACACGCGCGCATGCCGCGTGCGCGCACACACACACACACACACACCCTTTTTCTCTCATTTTGGCATTTCACTGCCTTATTCGAACTCCTGCTCTCCTGCAAGTATTATAACAAGAGAAATCCAAAGTTTTAAGTAGAAGAGATATTAGCAAGAGATGTGGAAGGAATCAGGCTATGAATTTAACACTCTCCCTTAATCAGAGGTGATTATTCTCCAGGGTCTTATCTTCTTTTGCAAGAAGATCTTATCTTCTTATCTTCCGGCATCTTATCTTTTCCACATAAAAACTGAAATGTTTCCAAATAGTTCAGGCCTTTACTTGACATTTTGATACTTAAAATATCTCGTAGGTGTTCTCCAATTTCCCAAATCAATAAATCAGATCAATACAAAAATAACATTAATTTTCTGCATCAGCTTGGAAAAAAAGTGAAAGTAAAACATTCTAAGCAAAAAGAGGAGGCATTGCTCTGCCCGATAGATAAAGGTAGGGGTAATTGAATATTCTAATACCTCCAAACACTAGAGAGTAAACCAACAAATAAACAAAAGCCAGAAAATTTTTAAAAATAGATAAATGAAGTACTTTAGGTTATAAATCATTAGTTTTTTAAAGATTTTATTCATTTATTTGAGAGAAAGAAAGCACGAGCGGGGGGCGGGGGCAGAGGGCAGAAGGAGAGGGAGAAGACTCCCCACTAAGCAGGGAGCCCAAAATGGGGCTCGATCCCAGAACCCCGAGACCATGACCTGAGCCAAAGTCAGGTGCTTAACTGACTGAGCCACCCAGGGGCACCTAAATCATTATTTTTGAAGTGGATGTTCCACAGCGTTCCCGATAGCTGACACTGTTGGTATTCATTCCATATTCCCTTCTATCCATACCTTTTGACTCTTTCAATGTGCCGTCTTCTTTTTCTGTGTGCCTTTGCCTCTTGTGGCCCACATCTCTGATTTTCTTCTGTGTGCTGTGCAGAGGTTGCTGGGCCTGTTTTTCTTCACAGCAGAGGCCTGGAAACCTGGAGTTTGTGATGCAGTTAACAAATGACTGCAGGATGGGGAACTTTTTATAATTCCAATGTGTGAAGTGTGATTTACACCAGAGTCATCCTCCGAGATCAGGAGAAAAAAACCCTCTATGGAACTCTGCCTGAACCACAGTCTTGTAGAGATTCTTGCCCTTGTTTGCCCTGGTTCCTCTATTCCTTTACTGATTTCTCTAGAAAACAGTATCTTAATAAGTGGTCAGAAGTTTAGATATTTGAGGGGTGCCTGGGTGGCTCAGTTGGTTAAACATCTGCCTTCGGCTCAGGTCATGATTCCAGGGTCCTGGGATCGAATCCCATGTCGGGCTCCCTGCTCAGCGGGGAGTCTGCTTCTCCCTCTCCTGCCTCTCTCCCTGTCTCGCACTCTCTCTCTCTCTCAAATAAATAAAATCTTTAAAAAAAATTTTTTTAAAAAGAAGTTTGGATATTTGAAAGATGCAAACTGAAATATTTACATAGGTTTACAGCATGCACAGAACTTTTAAAAAGGCAATAGAAAGAAGTGGAAAATACCAAATATGGACGGTAATGCTTATTCTTCACCTTTGATTTTATCAGTGTTCTAAAAACGACTATTCAGGAGCGCTACAGATCACAAAAGTTTTGGTACACCACCCAGATCTCTCCCTGAGGATGCAGGAATTCATTTTCCCAGCTTCCACAACTGAGTCAGTCCCCATGATTGCTTTGTCTAAGAGTAAAACCCTTCCTGAGGAGAAGTCAGCTTCCAATAATGGGTCAACACATGGATACAAAGACCAAAGCCCTTACCTCATTTTGGAATATATCTGAAAAACCTCAACCTCAGAGATCCCTGAGAGCTTAGCTGAGGTTGCTCTTCTCCATTACAGTTTAAATTCTTTCTCTTTGCAATATTGCTTTGTTCAGTCTTTTGTATTATTCCCGAGAGTACTTCCTAATAAGTCACCTGCATGACCATGCTCTTTCCAACAGCAAATATAACATTCAAATTATAGGTCTTGGATTCATAGTGGGTCTTAGTAGTGGAGGACCTGATTATAGGACATACAGGGACCATGCAGTTAGAACTATTCTTCAAAATCTGAGTTGTTAGATACACAACGTAATAAACTTATGTCAGGTCAAGAGCAATTTATCACAAGATAGAATGGCACGTCTGGGCTCAGACATAAACAGGGTCAGAAGCACAAGTCAGATGCATAAGCAGATGACTCAGAGGCATCATCTTTCCTCAACTCACCCTTAACTCATGTGTATGGACACATGTCAGGAAGGGAGGTATCCCTAATGACTAACTGAAGAAGAAAAAAGGCTGACTTGGTTCACAAAATAGTCAGCTCAGACGTGAGTGCAATACAAAATTTCTCTAACACTCTAGTGGCCTGAAAAGCAGCAGTGAGGAAAAAGCTTCCCAAATGCTAGAGTTTGGGAAAGTGCACCTGGTCATTCACTTTGTGTGGAAAGAAAAGGGGCATGAAGCAAGAATAGAGAGCCATTAATGGGCAGTGGCAAATAGTTTGGTTGATTTGTCAGTGATGTGAATGAAAAATAACTGGAAAATTGAAAACAAGAAATTTTGGGGAAGAAGCATGTAAATAGATCTATTAAATGGAACACAAAATGTGAAAATCTTTGTATCATATTAGCATCTACAAAGCATCAACCATTGGAAATTTACCAAACAGCCAAGTACATCATAAAGGCAGTTGATATTAGCCAAACACTGTCATGATCCACCTCAATACCTGTACAGTGGCCCATGGTGGTAGAAGTGGAGTCTGTGAATAGATTAAACGGCACAAATTCTCACTCACCAATGCCAATTCAGTCACTGCTCTCACCAAGTGACTAAAATTCTCACAACGTACACTAACAACAGCAGCATCACTTAAGACCAACTAGTGAGTTGGCAACAGGTTGATTGTCATTGAACCCATCTACCCTGCAAGGGAAAATAATCCTCTTGACAAATAACAACCAATATTCTGAATATGAATTTGCTAATTCTTTCCACAGAGCCTCAACCAACACCACCTTCCAAAGGCTTACAGCGTTTGAGTCACCAACATAGAATCCTGCACCATATTTCATTGGACACAGTGATCTGCTTTAGAGCAAATGAGGTTCAGCAGTGGGTACATAACCATGGGATCCATTAGTCCTCTCACATACCGTACTGCTCAGCAGCCGCCAGTTGACAAAATGATAAACAGCCTTTTGAGCTGCAATCTTGGAGAGAAGACCCTGAGAGGAAAGAGAACCATCCCCCAACACGTAATGTACACCCTAAATCAATGTCAGTCACATGTGTTGTACCTTAACAGGTAGAATACGGTTCAAGAACCCCAGGGTAAAGTAAAAGTAACCCTATTTTCATCATGCCCAGTGAACTCACTTAGAAAATATGTACTTCTCTTCCCTGAAACTCTAGGCTCCAAGGTCTGGATGGCTTGGATTCCAGAGCATGGTTCTACCAAAGCACACAGCAAGAATTCCATTAACAAAATATGATGCATTCACACAACGGAATGTTATTTGTCAATAAAAGGAAGCACAGATACATGATAAAACATGGATAAACCCTGAAAACATTGTGCTAAGTAAAAGAAACCAGTCACAAAAGAGGACATATTGTATGTTTCTTTTATCGGGAATTTCCTGAATGGTTACTCTGATCGTTTCCTGCATAGTATGTATCATAATTATAAATAAATATTTGCTTAAACTGTCTTAAATACTGGACCATAGGTCCCATGAGGATAGGTACCACGTCTGCCTTATTTACTCCTGTAACCTCTAATTTTTAAACAGTACCTAATACACAGAGGAAATAAAATAGGTATACAGTAAATAAACTGTATTTTTAAAAAACTTGTACATTGGTATACATAGTTTGTACAGGACAGAAAACTTTTCAGTCACTGAGTCAAGTCATTTCTTTTTTACTAAGATATAACTTTTTTTGGTCATAATTTTACTAACTATCAGAATTATGGATACCTCTGTACTGCTTATAAAGAAAATCTAAGTTTTGGAAATTATGGCTTAAAGCTATAAAGTTTAATTACAACTGTCTTCAATCAAGTTGAAAATTTTGTGTAACCTAGCTTTTAGAGTCCTCAAATAAATACAATATTTTGATTTTGTAGCATTGTAAATTAAATACTCTGTGAAAAGTCTGATAAGAATGTATTGCCAGTAAAGATGAGATTAGAGTGAAGCCTTCAGGGATACAACAAACTGCTTACTCTGTGTCAGGAGAATAATCCTATCTATTCACATGAATCTATATAAATACATAACCACACACATACATTGTACTGTAAACATTGAAATCTAGCATGGCTCCTCTAAGGAAGTAATTGCTGCCAACACATCTAATCAACACAATCTTATTTTAAGATTATAAAAATGAAAATGCCAAGGTCTACTATCTGGATATTATATTCAGCAAGTAAAGGAAGAAAAGGAAAAAAAATGAAAGAATCTGATTTTTTGAAGCTTGTTGATTTCTATAAATTCCTTGATCATTTCATTATTTACTGAATTTATCTGAGAATAGAGACATCTATATTTTTGCAAAACTTCCCATGCTATCTTGAGTCTCAGACATTTTTTTATATGACCTAAATTATTATATGACCTAAATTTATATTGACCTAAATTAACTTTTTCATTATTATCAACAATGTCTGTCTTGCTTAATTAATTTATTCAGGAATTATTTACTTTGTATATGAATTTGTCAGCTCAAGTACAAAGAATAGCATCCTTTCTAGCTCTTTGGGGATATAAAGCAGGATGCCTCTGAGAATACAACCATAATTTCAATATATTTAAAGAAAGAATATGTCAGCCAGAGGTGAATTTATCAATCACCGAGACAGTGTATACGAGAATCATAGAAGTACACTTTCTCTAGGCCTTTCTAAATAACTATTGAGGAAAGGGCACCTTAACCAGTGGTCTGACATTTTGGTAGCCATTGCTCATGATCAGAGAGATGGGTCAGGCTATCTTATCTGGGTGTCTTTAAAGCTAAATTCATCTCTTTGATATGTTTCAGGTCCAATATCTAGATTCTGATACTGATTTCAATCCTCATGGAAATCCAATTATTGTACAGAAAACATGTGCTTCTTATACTGAACTTCAGATTCTCTATCATGGGATATTAAAATTATTATAAAATCAGAAACTGACATTGAGAGGGTTTCTTTATTCACTCACCAATATATTAAGAGCCTTCTATAATGATGTAAATTATGATAGATGATAAAAATAAGCAAGATGGCCATTGTCCCCAACCTCACTGAGCTTACACTATAGTGAAGAATTTATACAGGTAAGAAACCACTTGCAATAAAATGTGATGAGTGTTACGACGAGAGGGATCAGGATCTTACAGTGGATGTGTATTAGGGGTATGTAATATACTTACATATTTATAACGGGATCAGGGAATACTTCATGGAAGAAATTTCATTAAGCTAAGCCGAAAAGATAGCTAGCCAGGTGAAGGGGGAGGAGTATGCAGCAACACTCATCTAGAGTGTTGGGAGAGGAATAACATGGGCAAAGCTCCTGAGTTGAGAAAGAGCACAATATTTTCAAGAAATTAAAGAAAGTCAGTGTTCTGAAGTAGAGAGTACCAAGATGGAAGGGATCTGTGAAAGAAAAGGCTAGGGAGGCAGGTAGAAGCCAAATCATTCTGGTCTATGAAAAATTATGTTAAGAAACATAGACATTATCCTGATTATAGTGTGACTATCTTAAAGGTTTTTTGCAGGAGAGTTATATGGTCAAAATTTAATTTAGACATCTCCCTCTAGAGAATACTCTGTGCAGAGAAAGACTCGGGGACACAAGTTTGAAAGGTATGGCAATATGAAGAGATGGTATGTCTAGGGATTTGTAATCAATAGGACTGGACCAAATAAGTATAATGAGTACTTACTACCTTGGATGCTTCCATCTGTGGGTGGTGATACATCTTATTTTAAATGGATAAGGCATCATTCTGGTTTTATATAGTAATCCTGTGAACTTGGTAAATGCGGGTATGTCCTTGGTAGCTGAATGATATATTGACTTTTGGTATATTGATCATAGTAAAGTTTCTTAGCATAGAGGCTGAACTTTTGATTTAATAAATTCATCAAGGGAATGAATGGGTTTACTATACCCCCTAGAAAGAGACTGCTGATCTTGTCTCAGGCAGATATTCATATATATATATTTGTCCATGTAATTCTCAGGACAATAGCTTAAGTTAAAGAAAATATACCATGATAAAAATCGTTAAAGGTAAATGAATAAGGACTATCTAGTGACTAGAGATAAAAGGCAAAATAGCTTACAGAGAAAACATATACATTTCTTTATAAAAGAAACTTTATTTTAGTCTTGCATTGTCTCTATTTATTTATGGTAGAATAAAATATAAAAGTAGATCTTGGAGCTCAGGACTGGTGGATAAATTATTGCTTTTTGTAGATATTTACAAGAATTTCAGGTGATATAATACTACATAGAGACCTTACTTTTAAGTAGAGTAGAACTATGGACTGTTACAGTTTATTGAATGATGTTCCCTAGTAAACAAATAAAAGACACTTTCATAGGGAAAGATCTCACCAAAGAACTTTATCCAATACAAGCTCAAAGATTTTCATTTTCATGGAGACACTGGAACCTCTTTCAGTCTGGTTTTCTCTCAAGCCATATTCTCCTCCTTATTACTTTCAAAGACAGGACAGCCCTCATTGCTCCAGCCCCTTAGCACCTTAATCCTCAACTCTTGCTTCCAATGGCTTTTGTCTCCTCTAATTAAGTATACAATTCTAGGGAAATCAAAATCAAATCCTCACTGAAGAAAGCTTTAGAGTGTTTAATCCAAAAAGTGAAGTTTTTGATACAAAACAAGAGCCGCTTCTACACAATGTATGATGAAAGGCTTGACACACTTCAGTTTCTCCTATAACCAGAACCAAAATTCTCAAGAGGAAGATTAAAATGCTGTCACGATTATATTTCAGAAGACAGAATGGTGACTCACTCTAGGTATGCATGGGTAACATTAATTCTCCTCTGTGGAAAAAAAGAGCAACAACTGTACAATCTTGGCTAAAAACAAAACAAAAACAGAGACACTGAGCTGTCACATGTATAAAATGCTCAGTTTCATTTTAACAATAGAACCCCAAATTTTCAAATAGTCAGAAACAGTAATTTTACCAAGGGGATTTTTGACATCCAATATATATGTCATTTTCTTTTTCTCTATCTCTTTTACCTGTAACATATTTGACCTTGAAGATGCATTTGATCAAAAAACATAATTCCCCTTTGATGAGAATGTCTTTCTGAGATGCACCCCTCTCTGAGCAGTGTAATGTGTCCACTTCACAGGGAGCAGCTCTGATTCTGTCTAGTAGAAAAGACAAAACTGTGTTTCTGTTACTGACCAAGCCTGGGGAAAACTGTGTCTTTCAAAGACAAAGGCAATATCAAGGCAATGAAACTTTTGGCAGCCATTATGAGCATCAAGCTGTGTCTTGTATTCAGCTGCTGAATAGACACTACACTAAAGCATTAGAGAGATTTGTTGGTGACAGCTGCCACCTCGTCTATCAGCCATTACAGGAATAGCATTGAAGCGTACGTTTAGTATCCCAGATGAAGGTTTAAATCCTTGTTAGTTCTGATTTACCCTAAAGAAGGTAAAGTTTTGGCAACATTGCATAACAGCACTAAAAAAAAAGAAAAAAAAAACACACATAAAAAACAACTTCTTTGTTTTTCCTAATGAATCAAGTCTAAGTAGTGATGGGCATTTCTGGTGTTCCAAGTCCTTTCTGTGACATTGCACATGCATTTTAACAATTATAGCTGGACTTGGAGAGGGAGATTGCGAGCTCTTAGTATTTGTTTCTGCCTCTGGTAGGCACGCTGAGAGAATAAAAACTCGGGGAAGTCAATATTTTTGAAAAGCAAGAAAGGGGATAAAATTCAGTGAGCAGTTCAAGGTTGAGCTCTACCACCTACTAGAACCTAAAGAATCAACTTTCAGTTGTTAATTATATATGTTAATATTGTATTTATGTGGAATTTTGCAGAGTTAAATACTTTATATTTTTACTTCATTTCTGACTTGCTGTTCATTTAATGCTTGATTGGAAATAATAATAGCAGCATGTGGAGGTATTTCAATTGTGAAAAGGAAAATTAGTACAGTAAATCATTGAGAAGTTTACATTCTCCCACCCACCTATATCAATACAGCTCCGATGCCAGCCACTGTTTTTTGAAATGTCTTTTAAGGAGAGAAGATTAGACAGCTTTTCAACAGAGAGCAACTTTTTTCCAAAAAACAGATAGAGACAAAGGATTTAGTTCTGTAAAGAAAAAATTAAAAAGTAAAAACAATAGTAGCTGGAAGAGTCCTTTGGAATCAAGCTTCATCTCTCCAGATGTGTGTCCACCAGCACCCAAAATTAATCTAGGTCACTCAGCTGTTCAACAAAGTGTCATTTATTCATTTGCTCACTGCTTCAAAAATTCATCCAAGTCTTATACATATTTTCTACATAGATAATCATGCTACCTGTGAAAACGGACATTTTTCTATCTTCCTCCCCAACCTGAATACGTTTTATTTCCTTTCCTTATCTTATTGTATTAGCTAGGACTTCCAGTACACAATTGAAAAGAGAGGGCATCCTTGACTTTTCCTGATCTTAGTGGGGATTGCTTTGTATTTTTAATCTATTCTCCAAAAATTATCCCTTCTCTGCTCTCTTTTAATAAAGAAATATGAGAAAGAATTCATTGTTTGCCAACACGGAGCTGGCTCTAAATTGTGGCAAGTTACAAAATAGTCACTATAATATGAAAAGAGAAGTTTAAAAAATAAACCAGTAACTGGAAGTTGCTATTTTTAATCTTTTGAATATATTTAAAATTATGAAAACATATGCCAGGCAGGTCAGAAATAAGTGGCTAAAAATGACTTTCAAGGGTCAAAAACTGCCCAAAACTCCAGATTCCTTTCTTTACTTCAAACTATTTTTAATGACTTGCACTTAAATTTAAATTCATCATAGAAGATAAAAACAAATAGGAGAAGCCAGTGAAAACAAAAAGTCACCTATTAACCAAAAGACAATTCCTCTATCATGATCTTATTTTGTTCTGACTTAAGATTTTCTGTATGTATTTGATATAGATCTTTTTCAAATGCACATGGTTTTATAACCAGAAAATTGTAGTCAACCAATTTGCTATTATTAAGTACTCAAGTTCTCTATAATTTTTGCTTTTCGGGGATATTTACATTGCTTCCATATTTTGCAATTATATGCGGTGGCAAACAAAAATAATTGACTTGGAGAACACTTTCAGAAAGACAAAAATGCTCCAGTCATACAGAGAACTTAAAAGCAGCCCCATATTACACTATTGGGCATACTTACAATACTTACAACACTTAGAAAAAGAAACCCTAAAGATCTTTATTTTTAACCAAGTTTCAGTTTCAGTAAAATTAGGTGATCAATCAACTTGTTTTCACCAGCTGATTGACTGTGTTCTTTTGGGGCACATTACTTGAAACTTAGTGCACTGAGTATGAACACAGTAAAACGAGATTCACATTTGAAAAAGTTTATCCTGTCAACTATGTGGAAAACTGATCAGAGGGAAATGAAATAACTGGATCTGGAATACAAACTCCGATGCAGTTGTATTAATCAAAGTGAAAATGAAGACCTGAACTAAAATTCTAAGAAGACACATAAAAGGGAGGTAAAAGTCCATGACAAACTGATAATATTAGATTTGTAGGGTAAGAAAGAAGGAGTAGATAAAGACAATGTTTGAGTTTCTATAATGAGCAATTATGTGAATTTTTGTGCTATTAACTGTGGAAGTAATTTCAGGGGGAATATGATGAGTTCAAGTATAGAAAATGAATTTGAATTGTTTATCATACATCCCAAGAGCATTCTGATAGATGGCTTAATTTATGGATTTTAAGCCTTGAAAAAAGATCTGGGTTAGAGAGACTTCTAGAATCAACAGCACAAAAGTGGGAAATAAACTGAGGAATAGATACAATGACCCAAGTACAGGATATAATGCATAAAGAGAAAATGAAGAATGGAACCTTTAAGAGCAACTCATTTAACAAGTTAAATATAAAAACTCATGAAGGACTTTGACAAGAAACAGTGAAAGATAACATGCTAAAAATGAGAATAAAAGAGCTGCTACTTTGGTTAAGAGAGAGAAGTTTCAGAATGAATATATGATAATTCTGTCATATATTTACAAAGAGCTCAAGGAGAAAAAGTACTACAAAGGGACCCCCCCCATACCCTGGCCTCATGACTCCACGTAAAGGAAGTGCTCTTAAAATAACTTTTCTGGCTGCTTTTTCCCCAGAGAAAAGTGACTGATGAGCATGGGGAGCTGGAAGAAGGAGCTGGCAGCTACCACGCCTTCCCTCATATTCCTTGCCATGCAGGGGGCTTGCCTCTGTGAAAGAGGCTTACAGCCTAGGATACGTTTGATTCATGGAAGTTTAGAGAGCCCATCTGACTGCACATAGAATCCATGTCCTTCAACTCAGGTGTTGTGATAATGCTGACATTCTAATCTCCCTTCCCACTGACCCATGTCCTATTTCTCAACTGTTTCAGAACTCAGGCATGAAAGAGAATGCTGTTATGTATTGACTGATTCAAGCATCGGTAATAAGGATTGAATAGCGTTCGTCCACCTAACAGAGGCAGGATGTGGTTACAAATAACCGTGTAATCATAATTAGAGCAGTTTTATTGGAAGCCAGACTGTAATCTGTTGGACAATAAATGTGTTACAAGTGGTGATCAGAAGGATGGATTATTCCTACCAGAGTGTTGGCTTTTGAAAGAAAAGAAACAGTGTGCTCACTCGGGAGGACTTGGTGCTGAGGGAGCTCTGCGACGAAGCTACTGTTACTGCTTTTTAATGTGAACAGAGCACAACATGTTTAACGTTTTAGGGTAAAATGAGCTGTAGGTGCAGGAGACAGAGCGGACTTGATGAAATGTAGTCCTTGAAGTAGTGAGAGGACATCAATTTCAGAGCACAGGTGGGCAGAGCCAGGCAGGTGTGGGCAGAGCCAGGCAGGTAAGGGCAGGTTTAGGGGAACAAAGAGCTAAGAACGTGAAGCCAAGTAAGACAGGACCTTTGTTTGCTAGGAGCACATTCTAGGGTTGTTGAGGAAGACCAACTGAATCAAGCTCAGCATGATGCAAGGTGTAAGATAAGATTTGAAAATCTAGCTCTTCTCCTATAGAGCGACTCTTCTCCAATTTCAGAGCACTCATTTATTTTCCCATAGGGAATAAAAAAAACTGGAGAATGAGCTTCTGATGCAGCCTCTACACGAAGACAGTTTAATACTCAAGAAGAGTGCTATCACTCAAATCCTTGTTGGGACAATTTACGTCGGTCTTTTAAGGCTTCTTCAATATCTTGGCCTAATACCCTGCATAAATACTTGAGAAGTAGCCCGTTAACTGTTAAAGAGTGTGTGTATTTCGTTTTGGGAACTTCTGAGATTGGATGGTTTAACATTTTTGTGAGATTTCTGTCCAAGGTATATAAGATATGAGAAGAAATTTATTTTGAAAATATTCTGAATCTAGAGTATCTTCAAAAAAACTACAATGTATATAATCAAGACATTTGTCTGTCAAAGCCTGAGTCAGCACATGAATGTGCACAAGGCGGAGAGGTATAGGGAAGGCAATAAACCAAAATAAGATACTAAACCTGCATATAAGACTGGTTTGAGTCCAGCTTCCCTTTCCCTAGTTTGATCTCTGGCACGTTGCTTAATCTTTTCTTTCAGTTCCTTTCCTTGTAAACTGTGGAGGGAAAGGAGGGAGAAGAGCAGCTTTTATTGACCACTAACTTTGTTTGCTGTGCTCTGCTGGGAGATTTATTTACTAGAGAGAGCAGTAAATGTAGTGGTGATGGATATGAAGTCTGGAGCCAGGCTTCCTAAGTTTGAGGTTTGGCTCCCCCACTGAAGAGCCGCATGACCGAAGTTCATTTCTTAAATTCTTTATGCCAATGTTGACTCACCTGTAAAATGCCAATGACAACAAAGGTTGATGACTCACTTGCAATACCTTGTGGTTATTAAGTGAGCTACTGAATGGAAGCTCTTCCAACTGTGTCTAGAACATGGTAAGCAGAACATAAATATGAGTTATTTTATAAATTACCTCACAGGGTGGTTGCAACAATCAAATGAAGTAATAGAAAAGAAAAAAACAAACACTGCTTAGCACAGTGCCTGGTACCTAAGAGATTCATGACAAATTGTCCCTATAATTATATTTTCTAAGGATTTGGTTGACAGTCTTGTCATTAGGCAATATTTATTACTATTTTCAAGATAAAGCAACTGAAACAATAAAATTCCAAGAAACTTTGAACCACTGGAAAATAAAATCCAGAATCCAAGTTCTATTCTAAATAGTTTTTAAAAGTCTGTGCTCCTTCCATTAATTCGTTCTACATAATGAGTCAAAATTTAATAATGCCTACTTCATAGTGTTATTGTAAGGATGAAAGGAGTCAATATTTATAAAATGCTTTGTGAACAGTAGGAGTTGAATTAATCTATGTATCATTACATGCCATGGAAAAGTCTATATTCACAAGTCTTACCTACCATCACATTCCAAGAGAATATGAACTCCAAGTGTGGACCACAATTTATGATATCGCAACATAGCCTGTCTCAAAGTTTCTCCTAATTTGCAAGAGAATTCAGAGGAAGAACAGATAGGGTGAGGCCTCTGAATCTACTTTATGGATAGCTGGCACCAGAATTGATATAGAACATGAATATTACAGCTTCTATGTGAGGCAAACAAATGAGTACTTTTTTCCTACCCAAAACCAAAACACACATGTTCCTCTAAATAAATGATAATGTACCACCGTGTGTGAAAAAAGAGATTTATAGCAAGATGTATTAAGTGTCTGAAAAATAAATCAGTGAAAATGACACTGTACGGAAAACCGATACTGAAATTTGGAGCAATACAAAAGGAGTAAGTTATGTAAAAGAATACATTTCTTCATAAATTGAAATACAATTAATTGTAAATGTGCCTAACTCATTAAAAGTTAAAAGGCGTTCATTTCAGCTAGCTTATAATATGAGCCTGGAAAAGCTTGTTGGTTTTCAATTTCAATATACATTTCATTTTCTATAAATATTATGATGAACATATCTATAAAATTAACAATAGGCAGGAAAAGCAATGCCTAATAAACCTAGTATCAAGAATTATTGAGTGCAAATTAACTACACAATTCATAAGTGGTGTAATTAGTTTTTAATTAATAATCCACTTGACCTTTTAGGAAGTAGATGATATTTCTTTATTGCTGAATCACACTAGAGACAAGTAGGAGCTATTCTTCAATATTTGTATCAGGTGGCAAATAGCCTGAATGATTAGTTGTCATGGTTAGTTTGCTTGAAAAGTAAATATTTTTCCCTACCAGCATTTTTGTAAGAACTTGAAATTTATCTAAAAAGAATTAACTAATGTTTGGTATTTAAAGAATGCTAACCATTTTTAGCATTATGGGACCACAAGATCCAATGATGAAGAGCAGTTATTCTGAAAAATAAGACCATCTCACTTGATTAACAAATGCAGAGTTTACCAATATTTCAGAAAGGAACCACATATAACCCCAAATAATCAGATACTCAGCATCAAGATGGGATTCCTTAATATAGTTGGGGATTTCCCCTGAAATATAGTCTGAAACTTGCTCAGACTCTAGTTTTCTTTAATATTTAAGGAATTCTGTTTATTACCTATGTCTTGGAATCCATAAGCATTTAACATAAACTGTTCTCTAGTAAACTGTGGAAGCTGAAAGGAATTATATATAGTATCACCACAGAAGCATAAAACCTCAGGCTTCAGGAAAACAAAGAAAAACAAAGATTCCTGATAAAATCTATCTTTCTCCTCCTATCAAATGTTTTAATTACCACTTTCTAGTCTGAATTATTTAAAAACCGTATCTAGAATAGATTTGCAATTCTTTGTTATCTATCCATCCATCATTTATCATCCATCTACTCATCCACCCGTCATCTATCTATAGTAATTTATTGTAGGATGGATTTACATAATTTTCCCACTTCCAATTTAAAGGCATCACTGCCTGAAGTCGCATCTATTCCCAGATTCTTCCGTTACATGAGTCAACAACACTTTCGGATAATAAATGTCAACGTAGATACACATACTTCCTGCTGTTTCATAACAAAAAGAATACTGACGTGTAAAATTAGACCAGATACTGGAGTTTGATGATAGAGCACTAACTCTTCTAACACTTAGGCTTGTGAAAAATGTTACACTGCTCAGGAAAAACAAATTTTTCAGGAGGTCAGGGTATATAACGTAAAAAACCTGATTAATTTTTTGGGTTTTTTTTTTATTATCAATAGAAATAGTTCTTTCCAGTTTTGCCTCTGCCAAATTTATTTTTCACATCCTCCAAAGATTCTTCTTATCTTACTTTAGATATTTTGTGAAATATTATGCATTTTGTGGCCTGGGGTAAAATAACCATGCTATCCACGTATTCTAGAGGCTAATGTTTTTCAATTACTCTTTCTGGCTAAAAAAAATTATATAACATTTTGTATTATTTAAAAATAGTTCATTACATTAAAAAGATCAGAGTAATTAGGAAATATTTCTCAATTTCATTAATCCACAAAGAATAATAAACCATAAAGGAAAATGGGCTGAGTTAGCATTCCCACTTTTAATTCAGACCTTCACAGTAGACAAGCTATGAGCTCCTGAAAACAAGGAAAAACAAAGTGGTTTAGGTTAGTAGTTGGTATAGGAATTCATCTTAGTATAGGAACTATATTATTTTGGAAAAATAGTTTAACCAACCCTTAAATGGTAACAATTTAGATCCAAGAAAAGGGTGTTACAAAGGCTTCAGAGAAGGCCAAACTGCCCTGTTTAAGATAAAGAGAGAAAATGTCTTTGTTGTTGCAAAGAAGGTGGAGCAAGATGAAAGATCCTAGCAGTGAAAAGAAAAGACAAAGTGAGATGATCCAGGGGAGAAAGAGGCGTGAGTGCTGCTATAGACTAAATGTTTGTGCACCCCCAAAGTCATAAACTGAAATCTTATTTGGAGGTGGAGCCTACGAAAAGTGATTTGGTTATACGGGTAGAACCCTCATGAATGGATTTGGTGCTCTTATGAAAGAGATCCCAGGAGCTCCCTCCCACCAGTGAGCACACAGCAAGAAGACAGTGGTTTATGGATCAGGAAACGGACCCTCACCAGACACTGAATCTGCTGCCAACTTCATCTCGGACTTCCCAGCCTCCAGCTCTATAAGAAATCCTTTTCTGTTGTTTACGAGGCACTCAGTCTGTGGTACTCTGTTACGGCAGCCCAAACCCAACCGCCCACCAATGGCTGAATGGATAAACAATATGTGGGATATGCGTACAATAGAAAATGATTCAGACTTAACCAGGCCTAAAGTTCTGACGTGTCACACATGCTACAACATTGAAGACATTATGCAAAGTGAGAGAAACCAGCTGCCAAAGGACAAATACTGTAGAATGCCTCTTATCTGAGGTACCTAGAATAGCCAAATCCATAGAGTGGAATGGTGGTTGCCAGGGACTGGAGGAAGAGGAAAACGGGGAGTTAATTTTACTGTTTCAGTTAATTTTACAAAGTTTCAGTTGAGAAAATGAAAAGTTCTGGACGATGGATGGTGGTGACAGTTGCACAGGATTATGAGTGTACTTAGTGCCGCTGAATTTAAAAAATGGTTAAAATGGCAGCTTTTGTGCAATGTATATCTTATCACAATGAAAAACTTTATTTAGAAGTCGACAATGGCGATTTTCAAGAATAAGGATGCCTACAGTTCCATTTGAAGTTGTTTGTGATACAAATCCCACTGGTTTTCTACCACTGAAGTCTTTAGAAAAATATAGTGTGTTCACGTTGTAAAATTTTAAGAGGCTCATGTTGATCAATGTGGCTCAGCATATACAGAATCAAAGCCCAAGAGGCAGAGAAGACTGAATATGTAAATTCCCTGGGAACTTGCTTAGGAAGAATTTTGGACTTTTGTAAATCATGCTATTAAGAGACATAAGGTAACTTTTGTCCCTGAGATGTGGAGGAGGCCCCCAGCTGATATACACATGACCTTCCCAAAGAAAGGTACAAGAAAACATTGTGGTTAAACTCCGGGGAGTAAGAGGTGCCTCTTTCTTTTTTGCTCCGGTAGATACCTTAGGCACCATTTCTTGCTTTGTCCAAGAGGATGCATCAAATTAAAAACAAAATTGTTAAGAAAAACTGTATGCTTCAAAACTACCTTTACCTCTGCCTCCCCAAATAGACATACTCCAAAGATTTTGTATAAGTTTTACTTCTCACTTTAAGATAATCAAAATGTAGTTATATTTATGTATAATAAAAATAATGCATGAAATATTACTTATTTACTCTTGAGACTTCCAAGTTTTCTTTGGAATATCACTTTTATTAAAAATAAACATGTGATACCAGTTAGGGATCCATGTAGGGTGTTAGCTCTTCAGTATCAGCAGTTCTGAGAGGCAGAAGAGTACAGGAGGTAAGAGAACCCAGGTATGAATTTAGACAAAACTAGAATAATATTCTGTGGCCTTGGAAAAATTGCTTGTGTCTTTTTTCTTAAAAGACTGCTATGGAGGGGCGCCTGGGTGGCACAGCGGTTGAGCGTCTGCCTTCGGCTCAGGGCGTGATCCCGGCGTTATGGGATCGAGCCCCACATCAGGCTCTTCCGCAATGAGCCTGTTTCTTCCTCTCCCACTCCCCCTGCTTGTGTTCCCTCTCTCGCTGGCTGTCTCTCTCTCTGTCGAATAAATAAAATAAAAAATCTTAAAAAAAAAAAAAAAGACTGCTATGGACACAGCACCTCGCCTCCCCCTCATGCTGCCCCCTCCCTCTGGACCCTGGTGACTCAGACCTTTGTTTGCCCTTCCTAGTAGAGGCGGAGTGCCTTCTGGTGGAGAGCTTGGATGGGGAACACGACTTCGGGAAGCCTTACCACCTTCTGGACGTGGTGATCTGGGTCTTCCCCCAGGGAAACCACCCTACCATCCTCACCTCCCATGATGTGGGTGGGCCTCAATCACAAGCTATGCTCCAACACCTTCTTCAACTTTGAGATCAAGCAAGAGATCACCAAGCACTTTGTGGTGTGCCACGTGGATGCCCTGGTCAGCAGGTGGGGGCTCATGGTTTCCCCAGGGGTACCAGTTCCCCTCCATGGAGCAGCTGGCTGCCATGCTCCCCAGCGGGGTACAATACATGATTGAGTTCAGAGTGGGATCTAGAGCCTATGTGCTGGCCAAGTTTGCACCCATCTTCCCCAAACTGGTGCAGGAGCTGGTGCTGATGAACCCTGATCGCAGTAGGAAGGCTGGATCAACTGCGTGGCCACCAAGCTCTCTGACCTGACTGGCACTTTACCTGACACAGTGCTATCCCACTTCTTCTGCCAGAAATTGCTGGTGAACAACACAGAGCTGGTTCAGAGCTACTGGCAGCAGACTGGAACGTAGTGAGCCATGCCAACCCGCAGCTCTTCTGGAACATGTACAACAGCTGCAGAGACCTGGACATTAACCTGCCCGGAGCAGTGCCCAATGCCAGACCCTCTGCCTGGTGATGCTGGTGGGTTGGGGATAAGGTGTCTGCCGAGGATGGGGTGGTGGAGTGCCACTCCAAACTGGATCCAACCACTACGACCTTTCTAAAGGTGGCAGATTCCAGGGGGTTCCCCAGGTCACATAGCCAGGGAAGCCGACTGAGGCCTTCAAATACTTCCTGCAAGGCATGGGCCACATGCCCTTGGCCAGCAGGGCCAGCCTTGCCCACATCTCTCACTGGTGCCAGCTCAGTGGAAGGCAGCAACCCGTAGGCCTGCACCTACTCAGAGAGTGGTGAGGCGCTGGGCCATATCAGTCACACCATGGAGTTGTCCTGGTGGAGCCCTTGGCCCAGCAAAGACACCCACCTTCCCCATCCACATACTGCAATCGTCCTGCCAGCTCATTTTCCCTGTCTGAGCCAAGGCCCTGAGGTAAAAAGTTGCCTGATCCTCCATCTCCATGGGGACCTGACTTGGGGGCTGAGGTTAAATCCTGGGATAGCCCATGGGGTTTGGACATACCCCTGAGAACTTCTTGGTCTCTGCTTTTGGGAGCCAGTATGTGGTTGAGGCTGTGTTGGCTGAGGGTCTCAGTAGACCCCCATTTTTGCCCCCATGTTCCATGGACAACAACCCAATCAGCAGCAGTGTGCCCACGGCCACCAGAAACATGGTGTTGCTAGCGAGAGTTTTGGTCACATGATCCCAACATTTGATGTGGGCATCACTAAGAAAGAAGAGAGTTTATCTGAAGAGATATGATCCAAGGCAGTGAGACTTCTGCAGGCCTGCATCACCATCTCAGGACTATTGGAGTGGCTTGGGCTGGGGCTTGGTGGTCCTGTGGTGGGAAGTGAAGGTTTCTGAAGTGAACATGGGCCAGGCTGAGGAGAAAGGATCTCTATGTACCCAAGTCCCCTCCTTTCACCTGCAGCCCAGGACTGTGCCATACACTTCGTGCCCACCCACACTATCAAGGAAAATCTCCTGGCCCAGAAACCAAAGCCATTTGTCTTAGAGCCTGAATCAATTGCCACAAACCCTAAAACAAGTGAAAGAGCAGAGAAAACAATGAAAACTGCAGGCTTGTGGAGGGGGAAGCTGTGTGTGGGGGTGCTCTGAGACTGAGAGGACCCTTGCATCCACATTTCCTTTACACATATCACCCCCTTCTAGAATCCTAGTTCATTACTAGACAGTTCTAAAGCCTGGTGGAGTATTAGTGTGTCCCCAGTTGTATTCATGCACATGCTTCCTTTGAATATCAAATGTGACCATTTGAAAAGCTGATAGAATTAATCCTTAACTATAGATAGTGCTGCAAATCTTGGATTTTTTTTTTTTTTCCTGAGGAGATCTATAAATATAGATATATCGGGTTCTCCTGCATGTGGTTTTCCATCAGAGGCTGTCTCTTTGGTCAAGGTGAACTTTTAATGGAGTTCATTATTTTCTTCTCTGAATAAAGTGAAGAACCTAATTTTGTGCATTTTGGTGGCTAATGTCATGAAACTACGAGATGACAAAGTGTAAAATAAATAAATACACTTGTCAAAGTAAAAAAAAAGATTCCTATGGGCATGAAAGGGGTTTAAAAATGTTGAGTTTCATATCTCATTCAGTTTCACAATAAACTGTTATAATTATTGTTTATAATAGGTTATATATAATTTTAAAGCGTCTTGCACAATTAGAGGATCAAAAAACACTTGTTGGCAATTCACTGACTGTATTAATTTCCTATTGCTGTCGTAACAAATTACCACAAATTTAAAAGCTCAAACCAACACGATCTTACCATTTTACGGTTCTGTAGGTTAGAGGTCTAATCCAGGTCTCACTGGGCTAAAATGTTATTGGCAGAGCTATATCCCTTACTGAAGTCTGTAGGGGAAAGATTCTTTTAGCTACTAGAGGGTGCCCTCATTTCTTGGCTCATGGCTCCTTCCTCCATCTTCAAAGCAAGCAACCAACAATATTGTGTCTGTCTGATCCTTCTTCTTTGTCACATCTCCCTCTGACTCTGAACTCCCTCTGAATCTGAACTCAATAATAAGGACCCATGTGATTAGATTGGACGCACTTGAATAATACGAGGTTATCTTCACATCTCAAGGTTCATACTTAAAAAAAAAAAAGATTTTAATTTTCAAGTAATTGCTACACCCCACATGGGGCTTGGACTCACAACCCTGAGATCCAGAGTCACATGCTCGACCAACAGAGCCAGCCATGCACCCCTCAAGGTTCATAGTTTTAATCATGTCTGCAAAGTCCTTCTTGCCACGGAAGGTAGCATATTCACCTGCTCTGGGATTAGGGCATGGACATATTTGGAGGACCATTATTCTGCCTACCACACTGATGTTAAAGACATAATGCTGAGATGATTTTAAACTGTGTTTTCTTTCCATGAAGATCCCAACACAGTGCATGAGAGTTGTAAGCCACCATTCTATATATTGACTGTATCCCATGTGATTCACCTATTTTAGGGAAAATGATGGTGGAACAAAATCAACTGGACAAGTAGGGAGTCAGTTAATATAGGTATCTTTAATATGCCTTAATCAGAAAGGCACTGCAATTAGTCAGCTTCCCACTGGCACAATCCTAGCTGACTCTCAGTATATCTCAGGATGATTATAATATCTATAATGCATACTTCGTCTGATGCTTTTATCCATAAACCTCAATAAACTTTGCAAATACCAGCAGTCTCATTTTCCATAACCTCCAAAATACCAATCTCATCATGCCAATGCTCATGTCAAAAACACTGAACGTCACAAACTTTCAACAAGACAGACATGGCTTTAGCCCTAGATGAGCTTCCCATCCACTCAATGGGAATGCATCCTTAAAAGCTGAAAAAGTGTAATTTAATTCAACAATAAAAAGTGATGCAGTTTCTTGATGTACTAGTTTGCTAGGGCTGCTATAACAAAATACTACGCATTGGGTGACTTCGAACAACAGGAATGTATTCTCTCACAATTTTGGAGCCTCAAAATCTGAGATCAGAGTCAGTAGGGTCAATTCCTTCTGGGGGCTGTGAGGAAAAAATCTGTTCCCTGCCACTCACCTAACTTCTGGTAGTTTTATTATCAGTCGTTGGTATAGAAGCATCACCCCAATCTCTGCCTTTGTCTTTCACTCTCTTTTGCATGTCTGTCTGCAAACTTTCCACTTTCTGTAAGAACACCAGATGACCACATTTTAACTTCCCTACCTCTGTAAGGATCCTATTTCCAAATAACGTAACATTCTGAGATATCGGGAGTTAGGATTTCAACATATGATTTTGGGGGCCCACAATTCAACCCATAACACTCAGTGTTAGATATTAACTTTTACGTATAGATGTCACTTGGCATCATTGCTTTATCTGGCACAATGTCTGAGAGACAGAAGTAAAATTTCATTGTGTGAATTGACATCCTCACATAGCAAAATGGTTATGCAAAACACAATTTCGGAAAAATAATGGTATGAAGCTACAAATCTTCAGAATTTTATTTTGTGCTCTCAGTACTCAAGTACTTAAAAATTGCAAAATTCTTGTTAAGAGCTCTGTGGGGTAGGTTCATTTGTTCTACTTACACTGATCAAAAGCTACCGTTGCCTGCCTGGTTCACTGCAAATACAATCTCAATACACAGTGCAGAGTACGGCTTAACTCATGACAATAGTCAGCACCAACTAAATCATATTTTTCATGTCATAGGCAGTAAACAAAGCACAAATCAAATAGCAGTGAAACTAGAAAGTAGTACCATTTTACGTTATTGACAGCAAAATTTCTTATCACTTCCCTGCCAAGGTTGAAGAACAAAGCAACTGATACACAAAGAAGTTAGAATACGTCTATCTGTGAAGAGGATAAGAATGGCTAAAGGTCAGATTCTTATCTAACAGGTTTTTTTGTGGTTTTTTTGGTGTTTTTTTTTTTCTGGTCTCTGTTAAGGAACAGTTTAAAAAAAAAAAAAAAGACCCAGTCATCTGTCACCCACTATATAAGCCTCAAAACAGTCTTAAGCACCCTCGTATTCAAGTCAGCTGGACATTCAACAAATATTTATTGAGCATCTATCACATGATGAGCATTCTTCTAAGCTCCATACATATCTAATAATAAATAAACACAATCTCTATTGATAAAAAATTTAGTCTTTTTAATTATTGTAAATTATATTATTTCTTATCAGTTTCTAGGAATATACGCCTACCAACAGATTGGAATTGTGTGTGTGAGTGCTTAATGTTTTTTGGCATAATTCTTACAGTCTAGATTTTAATTCTTTATTGTAAATATTAAAATACATTTCTTCTTAATTTAACACATATTTTAGTTTTTAAATTGAGTATTTTAATACAGCCTAGTTCAAATATTTTTTAAAAGATATTATTTATTCATTTGAGAGAGAGAGAGAGCACGAACAGGGGAAAAGGCAGAGGGAGAGGGAGAAGTAGACTCCCCACTGAGCAAGGAGCCTGACAAGCAGCTCGATCCCAGGACCCAGAGATCATGACCTGAGCTGAAGGAAGGCCCTTAACCATCTGAGCCACCCAGGTGCCCATGGTTTAAATATTAATACATTTATAGAAGGAGTGTATTCTATAGAACAGTGGTCGTCTTAATAGACTCCTAAGTCAACACTAGGAAGGAAAGCATAATCTAGTGAACCAATATTTTCCAAATTACCAATATATGATAATAAAAAAATCTTGCATGGGTAAAAGACTGTCTCCAGTGCTGGGAAGACCAGTGGATTTCATTGTAACAGAGTATAAGTTTATTAATATGTTTCAAAATACATTTTGTAACTTAACCTTTCAGAGACTACCACTTGTCAAATTTTGTATAGGATCAAATATCCACAACTATCTGCAAAGGCTTTTAAAATACTCCTTTTTACAGCTACATATCTACAAGAAGCCAGATTTTCTTCATATACTTCAACCAGAACAATATTTTACAACAGACTGAATGTAAACAGTGTATGAGAACTTCTCTATCTTCTTGTCAGCCAAATATGGAAGAGATTTGCAAACATAAAACAGTGCTTTCTGGGTGCCTGGGTGGTTCAATAGGTTAAGTGTCTGCCTCTGGCTCAGGTCATGATCCTGGGTCCTGGAATCAAGTGTTGCATCCGGTTCCCTGTTCAACAGATAGCCTGCTTCTCCCTCTACCCCATCCCCCTACTCCTGCTCCACGCGCAGGCTGACACAGGTGCACTCTCTCTCTCTCTCCCTCTCTCACATGTGCAAAAATAAATAAAATCTTTAAATACATATATATATATATATATATATACATACACATATATATATATATAACAGTGCCTTTTATAAAACAGTTATTTTTATAAAAATGCTATTTATGTTAATATTTAATGGGCTTATTTATTTTTAATAAATATAAGAAACTATCTCGTTTAATTTCTATTACAGTAAATATTGATAGATATAACCCATATGAAATAAAACCTGTCTGGGGTCCACAGTAAGTATAATGGGGTCCAGAGAAGCAAGAGTTTAAGAATTACTGCACTGATAATATTCATTAGAGCATTGCAATCAGCAATGCAATTAAAATATATATATATGTAAACATTGCCTGCCCAGGCTCCTCCAAGCCTGGCCCAGAGTGGGGATGATCCTACCAGAGCCATAGGAACAGGTGGCAGACGCTGCGCTTCCCAGAACCTAGTGCCATTAAATATTATCATATATTCTTTATCTCTGCTCTGTACTCACCAAGCAAACTTCTGATAATATGATTTTCTAGTTTTTCTGCAGGAAAGTACTATATAGTTCTACAGAGAATTGTATTTATTTAGAAGTTATATTTGTTCATTATAAATAAACAGATTCTGATTTTAACCATCACAGCTATTTCAACCACTCATGATAGGACTTTGGTCACTTCTGCATAACTACCAGGCTCTTAAATCCTTTCCCATCAGTGGAACTTGGTAAGGGTCCTTCAGGTTTGCTTAAACAGATTTCCCTAATCGCACATCATGATATTAATCCTATGTATTCCAGAAGGCCCTGGAACACCTTTGTAAATGTTACTATTCCACCTATAAGACAATGAATTATGAGGAGTCTCAGAAAGGGCGGGCAGCCTCCAGACCCAAAAGCTTGTTATGCTCCTCTGCAGAACCAAGATGGTGACTGTCTTAAGAAAATCGGTTTCAAGGTAACTTTCTCTGTGAAGAATAGAACCTGAATTTTTTATTTCTGAGAAGAAAAAAATTAATCTCTGTCTCACCAATAATCAGGTATGTATTTTTGTATATCATAGTTTAATGATTTAATTGGAATTGATGGGATTCAGGTGTGGTGATTCACCAAAGTGGAGAAACAAGAATTTCAGAGAATACAAATTCACCAAAAATGGCACCAAATTGTGAAGATATTTTAATTCACATACACGCAAAAAAAACCCACCTTTGTAGAGACTTGTAAATTTACCAAGATATACTGTAATAGATTGTTTTATTAGAAACTTCTGGTACTTCCCAATGAAGGATGTGGTAAGAAGTCTTTATTAACATGGCTAAAGGAGTTTCCATTTCCTGATGTCTTTGAGATTTTTCTTTTTGTAAGCTTCTGCTCTCTTTTTCAATATTCTACCCTGTAATGCCATAATGCTCAACAGCCTACTTTGGGATTGCAGCTTTCAGGAAAAATTGTAGAAAATCTTTAGTCTTGTCTATGCACTTGAAAAATGATTTTATTTTATGACAATTTTATCATTCTACTGTTAAAGCTTTCCACTTTCTTCTATACACTATAAAAACACTAGCAGCCTCCTCTGCTTTTAACAAGAAACGGCAGAATCATGCTGTAGTTCTGTGTTCTGCCCTCAGCTATATTTTGCTTCTTTGTGACAGTATTCTCTACTCTTAATATGGAAGACTTATACTAAATTCCACTGAAAAGAATGAACTGGTACTTACTGGTGTTTTACTTGAAAACAGATGCCCAACTGAATAAAAATATGGACATCGGGGTACTTCTTCCAATATTACTAACTCCCCCATTCCTCAGTTTGCATTCAAAGAGTGTTCACTTTTAATATTTATCTTCCTAGAATATCGTATTTATTGTTCCACCTTCTGGGACTTGATGATTTATTAATTCTTGGCACCACGCACTCTTTCATTCAACATCACTCTTTCATTTTCTAAGTATTGTGACAGATTCTGAGGATACAAAAATGAATAAGCATCATCCATGTTCACTAAAAATGTTAAGTTCTAACATGGAGAGTGTGACTATCAATATAAAATATAATATAATATAAAATAATATAATATGGTTAGTTTATATAAAATGTTGTGAAAGAATTGAGAAGAAACAATTAATTATTCCTGGAAAGTAACAAGGGAATGTTTTATAGAGAAGAGAGTACTTAATCTGCATATTGAATGAATGATAAGTAGAAGAACTTCACTGAGGAAATGGGGAAAGGTTGGCTAATTGGGGGGTGCACAAACTCACACAGCAGTGCTAGAAATGTGTGACTGGGGAGTGAAGAGGAATGTAGGTTGTCTGCAGGGTTACATGTATCACAGAACGGAAAGGCATGAGGAAGTAAAATTAGGCTGTGGGCAACTATGAATGCCATCTAAGCAATATGGGTTGGTTGTTTTTCGTTTTTTGTTTTTTTTTTGTCGTATATGCATCATAAGTGAGACATTCAGTTTTGTATTTTAGAAATGTGAGTCTGACAGGAATATGGACAATGGATTATAGTGAAGAGAATATAAGGAACATGACTCAGTTTGATAAGGCAATAAAAATACAATGTTACAGGAGGGAAATTCAAAACAAATATTCTGAGTTAAGTTTTATTGTTAAAAGAAAATTGGGAATATCATTCATCTAAAGACTGACACAGATAACTCTTTTCCTGTGCTATGTTTTCTATTCTCTTTCTAGTTCTTAGTACTTCAACAACTTTTAGAATTTTTTCTTGCAGTTTTCTCTTACTATCCACATTTTATCCACTTTCATATAGCCAAAACACGTTTCAGTCACGAGTCTCATTAGATGATGATATAATAATAATAATAATAATAATAATAATAATAATAATACAATAATAATAGAGAAAAAGTACTTGTGAACAAGAATTTTTAAATATCAACTCACTTTCAGGGGTCAAAATTTATATTTATAAAATTCACATATATTAAATTAACTTTGTCCAGGCTTGATAGAAATGCCCACAACCTGGTAGAAGCAAATAAAAATTTCCCTTAAAAAAGCATCTTTAACTATACTAGAATTAAAATTTTTTTAAAAATCTTCACTTTTCCCCTGACTACGGAGTCCCACAGATCAAGTACCTCCAAATATATGTTAATTACCAGGAACCACTTAAAAATAAAAAAACAAAAACCCCACAATTGAACAAAAATGAGAACAAAAAATTTTAAAAATTAGAATCTCCAAGAATTTTAGTTATTAGATTTATCACATGTAGAATATAAAATGTCCTGTGTATAAAACCTTGAAGATATATAAATACACTTGAAAACAGTATGCAAAGAACACTGTATAAGTTTTAAAATGAACCAAAAGAATTTCAAGAATAAAAAATAGGATTATTGAAATAAAAACTCAATAAATGAAATAAACATATTAGACATTTAGACTTATATTAGACACATATTTCTGAAGAAATAAATAATGACTTGGAAAACATTTATTTGAAAATGATCGGGAATGAAGCACAGACAGGCAAGAAAGGAATATGGGAAATCATGTGAATCTAAGAGATGTGAAGGTTGCAATAAGAATGCCAAACCCAAGCTGAAGTGGAGTTCCAGCATGTGAGAACAGAGAGAAAAGGAGAAATAAAAAGTTTAAAATAATACTAGCTGAGAATTCTCCAAAATTTATGAAAGATGGGAATCATGATATTCAAGAATTACAGTGTATTAAGAGAGAGAGAGAGATGTGAGCAGGGAGAGGGAGAAGGAAGTGGGGAGGGAGGGTAGGGGAAAGAGGAGAGGAGAGGAAGAAGGAAAGAAGGAATAGAGAAAGGAGGAAAATGTTAAAAGGCCCTGGCAGTTGCTTTAGCTTGGGAAAGACATCTTAGACTGTTAAATTGGACCTTTTACATGCTTTGTTTTAATGTAGATCTTAATGATTGCTTTCATACATCAAGGTCTTTTTTAGTCTACATTCAGTATTTTTTTTTTCAATTCAGTGGAAAAGGATTACATAATGGGCGTAAATAGAAAATCTATGCTGGACTGGAAGCATCAGCACTGCAAATGTGTGTCAACATGAGCAGGTTCCTAATTTTCTGAGCCCAAGATTCTCTCAACTCTAATTGCTTTTGGCATAAAATGCAGAAAGGCAGGAGCACATCTTAGTTTAGCTGTGTTCTTGGCATGAACAGTTGAACTGTTGATAGCATAGGGACTTTTTGTAGGATTTCAAAGTCAGTTTGCTTAGAAATATGCATATGTCTAAGTTAACACTTTCCCGGCTACCAAAAGAGAATATCTCCTGTGTACGTGTCCAGATATTAAAAGACAGAAAGTGTAAAATTTAAGAAAGACTCCAACTCTTCCTACCAAGATCCTATTCACATTGAGTTTTCCTGAGTTCTAAAATTAGTACATTTTTCAGATCTATTGGAAATGAAAGAGAATTGAATGGAGTGGAGTGATGAATAAATTCTGCATTGGAAAAATGCAGTTAGTTTTATATATAGGCTACTAACTAAATTCTTCTAAATAAGAAATCTTTTAGCCTTCTCTCTTCCCCTTCCCTTTCTCTTTCCATCCCAGACAACTCAGTTCTAAAGCCATTAGTTGGACTGAGCAAAGTAGGCTTTCAAGTAAATGGGGGGGAGGAGTACAAGTTACCATGACCTAGAGTTGTGTGTTACAGTCTGAATGGTGTAGCAAGGCTGCCTGGCTCAGGGTGTCAGAGCCTGAGCAGAGAGAGGAAGACTTCCTCACAAGGTGTAGCCCAGCACAGGGTGTGAGCACCCGTTGGGTGAAGAAGACATGAGGGAGACAGTATGATCCACATAGTGTCAGAGCCTGAGTGAGGCAACAAGGGCACCCATGGCAACCTGCATAGGTTTTTGGGGGAGACAGTAGGCTGTATGATGTCAACACCTAAATGGAGTGGGTGATGCATCCACATAGGGGATGGGGGCAGTCTGGCCTCAGGAATCATAACCCAAGCAGGATGAGGAGGGTATCCACAGAGAGCTATCACCAGCATGGGCTGTCAGTGCCTGAGCAGAAGGATACCACATGCCAGGGGTACGTGTGGGCCAGCCCACTGTAAGATGTTAGTGCCCAAGTAAGATGAGTGAGGAGAATGGCCCATGAAAAGAAGACGTGGTATAGGTTTTCAGAGCCTGAGCATTCTGAGGAAGGTGTACACACAGCCCAGAGCAGAGTGGCAGAGCCTGAGAAGGGAAAGAACAGCCTTTAGGCAGAGGGTAGAGCACCACAGAGGGTACTGGAGCCCAAGATGGGTAAGGAGAGTTTCTGCCTGGGGGAAGCCCAGCATGGAGGGTCAGAGCCCTAGTAAGTGAGAGGAGTACCAGCTTGGGGGAGGGTGTGGCAGTAGACACAGGAGATTGGTTATATGATAAAAGAATGATCAAATTATTAATATATTAAATGTAATGGAAATCAGATTTATCACTGTCAGAGAAGGGAGCTAAAGGAAGAAAAGGAAGAAAACTAGAATGAACCCTGTTTGATTGGATTAGAATTGGACATACTGATGTGAATTCAATGTTTCTGATGGACAGAGACAGACAAATGAATGTAAATAATAAGGTGAATATGTCATGTGCATGTGTGTGCATTATATTATGCACATACTTTATGTTCACACATATGTATGTATGTAAGTATGCATATGCATGAGTTTATTCCCTAATTCTTCCCACTGAGGGGATGTAGGAGAAGCAAAACCTCAGTAACAATGAGCACATCTGGTGCCGAATGTTGGCTTCTAAACATGATACTCCATAAAAAGGAATAAAGGCTCCTCAGAGAAATGCTTGACTCTAGGGCTGAGGTACAGAAAATACAAGGTGAGCCAGGAATATCCATTTGTGTCAAAAAGCAAGGAAGAGGGAGAAAGAAAGAAAGAAAGAAAGAAAGAAAGAAAGAAAGAAAGAAAGAAAGAAAGAAAGAAAGAAAGAAAGAAAGAAAGGGAAAGAAAAGAGAAGAGAAGAGAAGAGAAGAGAAGAGAAGAGAAGAGAAGAAAAGAAAAGAAAAGAAAAGAAAAGAAAAGAAAAGAAAAGAAAAGAAAAGAAAAAAAGAAGTCTGGTACATGTAAAAAGGAAACAATAGAACATGGCTTGAAAGGGCTCCTCCTGCTTATATCAGGGACAATTTAAACATCAAAATAAAAGCTGATAGTAACAGATCAAAATCCACTGAATAAAATAGGAAATCATAAATCCAGAGAAATATTAATTAATTAAATGTCTAATGAATCTAAAATTGATATAGATTGCAAGTAGCTGCCCACAAAATACATAGTAATTACAAAGGGGAAATAGTAACTTTACATTGGATAAGCCTGACATGCACCATCTTAATCCAGTAATTAAACTGAACATCATATATAATGAGACAAATCAAAATGTCTTCTACTTTAATTCAGATGAGACAAGCACAACAACATTTTTATGATTATTCCAGCCAGAAATGCATAACCTGACTCTAATTATAAAGAAATATCAAACCCAAACTGGCTCACATTCTACAATAACTTTAAAAGTACCAATGTGAGGAAAGTCAAGGAAAGACAAAGGAGTATTTCCAGACTGAGATATGAACATTGAATGTGAAGTGTCTGACTTGGAGCTGGGTCCATTGTCCATGAAGTACATTATTGAGACTGTTAGTGTAACTGCTATGAGCCTGATGATTAGATGATAAGAAGATATGAATATTAATATCTTAATTTTGATTGTTGTAAAGTAATTATAAAGGAGACTGTCCTTATTTGTAGTAAAGTATTTTTGGCGGGTGATGGACATCAAGTTAAGAAGTCAAGTGACAAACCTAAACTTAACATTCATTAGGAGGTTTTTTTTTTCATACTGACGATTTCTATCCATACACAGAAGATTTGGAATACATAGTCATATCTGTTTTGCCATGATGAAACTTCTTTAAAAATCCAAAATGGAGCCACATTCAAATAAATTCTTCCTCTCTGCTCTAGATCTCCCTGCTGCATCCATTCACAATGAGTCCCCTGAGGTCACACTGTCCGTTTCAAATGGAGCATGCAGGTAAGGTTTTCCTAGATAAGGTACGCTTGGGTTCTTCTCCACATTGATTTTCTATTACAAAACATGCCTCTTCTAAAACTTTCCTTTGGCAGGATTCAGGAGCCTACACAATAGGAAAAATATGTATATATATCCCTAATCTCCTCTCTTACAAACCTATCATGAGGTAAAACTGTTGAGAAAGAAACTGAGGGAAATAGCTATATTCACATAATAAGAATATAATAGCATAATAATCATAAAATAATAAAAAGTGAAAAATCCTGTCCACTCCATACTATATTGCTCCACAAACCCCAAGTAGCCAGATATAAAACTGTATGTAATAACATGAGTTGTTCTTTAGTCTAGTTATCTGTGGTCAAGAGAACAAAATATAGCAAAACCTCCAAAAGAGAGTAATAAAAATGTCAAGAAATCTACAAACAATATATCCACTCGTTCAATGTAATATTGAGAAGAGTTGGAGAACTCAAGACCTTAGAAATTACTTCTTCGAACATAGCAGCAATCTTCAAATATCTAAAGCAGTATCATGTGAAAGAATTAGGACTAATAAATGGAAATTATAGAAAGACATCTTTCTACTGAGTTAAAAAGAAAAGCAAATGTTGAAATGTTTTGAAATGTAAGAGGCTGCCTAGGCAAGTGACTAGTTCACTAGAAGAATATTCACAACACATATAATTGCTTGATAAAAGGGATAGAATAACAGGTAACAAGGGATCTTTAATATGTAAGTTCATTTCCAATCTTATAATTCCATTGTTTTATATATTCAAAACTATCAGAAATAAGCTAGAAACTCCAAAGTTCATATATCAATGTGACCTTAGAAGGTATGTATTACAAGCTTCATTGCTAAAGGTTATTATACAAACATGGTCATTTTTTCTAAAAATAATCTCTCTCACAAAAACAAGCTATGGCCAAACTTCATAAATCCCCTGAAATAGGTTTATAAGTGATAAACCTAATAGGAATTATATAGTGGAGGGCAGACATTGATTGAAAGGAAATATGTTGGCTTTTGATACATTGTGTTCAATAGTGGTTCCACAGCTGAGGAATATTCATTCTCCTGAAGCTAGCCAATTTTACATTGCAGTGACATGAGCAAAAACCATACTTTTTCAATACCTTTTTATTGTAGAAGACTGTGTTTGTTTCCTTAATCATCATTTAGAAAGTGACATTCAAGGACAGGCATGTTTGGGAAATCAGAGCATGACAAATTACATTACATCTTCAAATCATGCTTCGGAGTTAAAAGAACAGGTAGGCAGGTGCCTTTATGCAACTTGCATTTAAGAACTAATTTCTTTGGTGAAGCATTATTTAGGATGAGTATAATTTATTATTAGTACACCAAACTACCCAAATTGTGTTAAGATAAAAGTCTACGTACCTACGACAAAAAATGTACCATCAAAAATCATATTATTTTTTTGACATTTTACTGACATAACACCGCATATCTGTATATATGGAAACATATGAGTGACTAGATGAATTTATCTCTTTTCATCTGAATATCTACATACTGGACTTAACACTTCTTCAGACATAACTGAAGCATTTTATCCATCCATCCATCCATCCATCATAAATTCAGCCATAAATAAGGAAAATGCCTTAGTCAAGAATATGTGGTTGGCTTGGAAATATACTTTATGAATTTAAGAATGTTAAGTGTGTGTGTTTGTGTGTGTGTATCAGATAGTGAAGTTTAAAAAATGAAAAAGAGGTAAATCTAATTCAAATCTAGAATAGTAACTTCTAATGGTGAAGGTTTCAGGACAGATGGTACCCATATAATGCAATCACCATCAAGAGGCTAACTATTCTTCACCACATAGGAGCCAGATCAGAGACTCAGTTTCTGGTAAATTGGGCACTCAGCAATGGTGATAGCCAAATTGAAAATGCTTGCTATTTTAACAAGTCATAACTCCCAAGGCCTTATTTTTCATTAGGCCATCAAGTACCAGTTCTACAAAACAAAGAATACAGATGATCTCTGCAGAATGGACCATCTTGTTCACTTGATCTGAGACTCTTTATAGAGGTAATGTTTTTTGGTAAATATTCACATGGGATATCAAAATTTCCAATTCTGAGTCTATTCCAAAATGCCCATCCTTATAACCCTTTCAAATATTTCTTCCTCGAAGTATTAATTCCAAGACCTTTATAATCTGGCAAAAGAATGTACATTCCCTATATAAGAACGGGTATAGCTATGATGTCTGTTTGCTTCAGAGTTTATGAAATTCTGGTCTCACATATATCACCTAATACTGAAATGCTGAACAGAACATTTAAATTTTTCAGTGGATAGATACAACAACAATTAGTTCAAGATGGATATTTTGTCACACAAAGACACCTTGGGGTGCTTATTCACTTGTGCAGGAGTGCTCAGGCATTTGCTCTTTACCAGAGTCCTCTAGAATAAGGAGAGTTTTCTCAAAATGAATCTATTAAAGAAAGTACAGCATTTCCTAAAATCACAGAAGACTCTTCAGTAAATCTTCTATTTACCATAGGTTCCAAGCAGCATATGGATATGCTAGAATGGGCATACACTGACTCTAGCAGTCTCTTTCTTAGTGGTAGGGAAGCAAAACTTCCTTTATTTTGAACAGATTAACAAGAATGTCCTAGAACACTGAAAGTTTATTTATATTACAAGTGCCCTTTGCTATTCTTATGTTATTTGTCTTTCAGCTCCCATTAGGCTTGTCTAATCAAGACATAATGATTAAAGCTAACATTTATTCTCTCTTACTATGTGGCAGTTACTCTTCTAAAAGGTCTAAGCACCATAAATATATGAACTCACTGGATCTTCAAAATACCTCTATCAGATAACTGCTATTATTAACCACATATTATGGATAAGAAAAATGAAATACAGAGATGTGCCTCCAGTCATATAAAGGAGCTCAGTTTAGACCCCTTTATTTTTCTCTCAAGTTCACACTTAGTCCTGTCTCTTTTAAAACTTTCCTTCCCTTTATTTTCTTTTCCCTTTTTTTCCTCCACTCAGTCCACTACAGGGGACTTGCCAACATACTTTTTTGGAAACGTGATAGTTTAACTTTGTCTTAGAATACACTTTATAGCAACTTATATAGACCTCCCTTTTCATCACTTACAGAAGGCCAATGACTTAAAGAGTGTAGCTTATAGCTTGAGTTATTACCCTTCTCTCTGCTAGCTTCATTTTAGTTTAAATATGATAGATTCACTATGAAGAGTAAGCAAATTAATCCTACGAGTATTGTTAAAATACAAAAACAAACATATATGCATCAATGAATTTTTGCTCAGTTAAAAAAAAAAAGATATATTCACTTTCTTAATGTCCTAAGAAGATTGTGATATAATCACCACATATCCCTGGAAAAAATTTGGGGATATTAAGAGAACATCATTCTGGAAAGGCTCCCAGACTGTAATCCTAAGGCATACCCTGGTGATAGATCCTTATTGATCACTAGCTTGTTCTTGAAATTCTCTCATTTCCTCCTGCTCACCATCAGGTATCCTCAACTCTATTCCCTATGAATGTCACATGATACAAGAACCAGGTCATACTTTCCAGTGAGCAGTACAAGCCATTCCCCATTTCTTCACCTTTCTCTAAATTAAACTGTTGATTTCCTGAACAGAGAGTGATTTTTTTCCCAAGTGGTTTGTCAAAAAAATTCCTGTGATGGATCAGGGATTAGTGCTAGTGACAAGCTGACAATAACATAGTCCTTGTCCAGGAGTGTCACGTTTTATACCTGAATGAGTCATAATAAATTGATAATCTTCTGCCTTTCCACCATCATGTGCCAAATGTTCCTGTAGGCATAATCACTCACTCACTCATTGCTTAGGCAGTGACATCTAATTAAAATGGCATCATACAAATAGGATGAGAAAGTGCAAATTCCCATCAGATAATAACAACTTGCAAAATATTGCACAGCATATCTTATTTCATTTGTTTTAAATTTTAATCAAGCATGATAAAGCAAATGTTTACAAAAGAACTAAGCTATCCATGTTAAAATATGAATAACATATCTTTATAAGTGTGTATATATCATATTTATATTCATTCAGCATTCAAACAGAAAACATTAATTGAACATTTACTGAGCACTAAGCACAACATACATCCTATGGCCCTAAAAAAATCATAATAATGATTATCCTTGAGTAAGATGGTGAAGAAGTAGGGCTACCCTAGCTTTCCTCCTCCCTTGAACACAGCTAGATAAATATCAAAACATGCTGAACACCCAAGAAATAGACTGGAAGTCTTAGAGAACAAAACTGCATGTCTACAAACTGGAAAAATGACCCATGAAAGAATAGCAATTTTTAATTTTATTTTGTTTTATATATTTTTAAAATATTTTTCTTTCTTTTCTTTTTCCTTTCTTTCTTTCTACCTTTGTTCTATCAAGCTTCTCAAAATAAGCAGACCAAAACACACTTAGGATCTAGCTTCCTTTATGTATTTTATTTTATTTTTTAATTTAAATTTTAATATTTTTAGTTTGTTTTATTTTGCTTCTTTTTTCCTCCAAAATGACAAGACTGAGGAATTCACCCCAAAAGAAAGAACAGGAAGAAATTATGGCCAGAGATTTAATCAATACAGATATAAGTAAGATGTATGAACTACAGTTTAAAACAATTATAAAGGGGCACCTGGGTGGCTCAGTCAGGCGTCCAACTCTTGATTTTGGCTCAGGTCATGATCACAGGGTCATGAGATGGAGCCCTGCATTGGGTTCTATGCTGGGCATGGAGCATGCTTAAGATTCCCCTCTACCTCTCCCCCCTCTCTAAAAAAAATAATTAATTAATTAAAACAACAACTATAAGGATACTAACTGGGCATAGAAAAGCATAGAAGACACTAGAGAATCCCTTGCAGCAGAGATAAAAGAACTAAAATCTAATCAGGCCAAAATTAAAAATGCTATAACTGGGATGCAAACATGAATGGATGTCATAAAAATGAGGATGGATGAGGTAAAGGAACAAATCAGTGATACAGAAGATAAAACTATGGAAAATAATGAAGCTGAAAAGAAGAGGGAAACAAAGCCCACTATCACCAAGGCATATTATAGTCAAATTCACAAAGAATCCTGAAAACAGCAAGGGGGGAAAAATATCTTTAACCTACAAGGGAAAACAGATCAGGTTTGCAGCAGATCTGTCCACAGAGACCTGGCAGAAACTTACAAACTAACAAAACTGAAACAGGAAGAAATAGAAAGTTTGAACAGACCCGTACCCAGCAAAGAAATTGAACCAGTAATCAAAAATCTCCCAACAAACAAAAGTCCTAGGCCAGATGGCTTCCCAGTGCAATTCTACCAGACATTTAAAGAGTTAATACCTATTCTTCTGAAACTGTTCCAAAAAAAAAAAAGAATTGGAAAGAAAACTTCCAAACTCATTCTATGAAGCCAGCACTACCTTGATTCCAAAACCAGACAAAGACCCCACTAAAGAGGAGAATTACAGGCCAATATCCCTGACGAAGAGAGGATGAAAAAATTCGCAATAAAATACAAGCAAATTGAATTCAACAGTACATTAAAAGAATTATTCACCAAAATCAAGCAGGATTTATTCCTGGGCTGCAGGGTGGTTCAATATTCACAAATAAATCAAGGTGATATACCACATTAATAAAAGAAAGGATAAGAACCAGATGATCCTATAGATAGGATAAGAACCAGATGATCAATAGATACAGAAAAAAAGCATTTGACAAAATAGGGCATCCATTTTGGATCTCAACAAAGTAGGGATAGATGGAACATACACCAACATCATAAAGGCCATATAGGAAAGACCCACAGCTAATATCCTCAATGGGGAAAAATTGAGAGCCTTTCCCCTATTGTCAGGAATAAGACAAATACGTCCTCTCTCACCATTACTACTTAACGTAGTACAGGAAGTCTTAGTCTTAGCAATCAGACAACAAAAAGAAATAAAAGGCATCCAAATTGGCAAGGAAGAAGTCAAACTTTCACTATATGTACACGACATGATACTCTGTAGAAAACCCCAAAGAGCCCACCAAGAAATTGCTATAACTAATATAACAATTCAGCAAACTTACAGGATATAAAATCGATGTGCAGAAATCTGTTGCATTTTTACACACCAATAAGGAAGCAGAAAAAAAAAAAAAAAAAGAAAGAAAGAAAGAAAGAAAGAAAGAAAGAAAGAAAGAAAGAAAAAGAAAAGAAAAGAAAAGAAAAAAATCAAGGAATTGATCCCATCTGCAATTGCACAAAAAACATAAGAGAGTAATAAACCTAACTAAAGAGGTAAAAGATCTGTACCCTGAAAAGTGTAGAACACTTATGAAAGAAATTGAGAGGACACAAAGAAATGGAAAAGCATTCCATGCTCACGGATTGAAAGAACAAACATTGTTAAAATATCTATACTACGCAAGGCAATCTACACATATAATGCCATCACTATCAAAATACCACCAGCATGGGGTGCCTGGGTGGCTCAGTCAGCTAAGCGTCCAACTCTTGATTTGGGCTCAGATCATGATCTCATGATCTGTGTCTGGCACCACATTTAGTGCAGAGTTTTCTTGAGATTCTCTCTCTCCTTCTCCCTGTGCCCCTCCCCCTGCTTGTGCACTCTCTCTCTCAAATAAATAAATAAATAAATAAATAAATAAATAAATAAATAAAATCTTAAAAAAATACCACTGGTATTTTTCACAGAGTTAGAACAAATGATCTTAAAATGTCTAGGGAAACAGCAAATACCCCAAAGAGCCAAAGCAATCCTGAAAAATAAAAACAAAACTGGAGGCATCACGATTTTGGATTTCAAGCTGTATTACAAAGATGTAACCATCAAGACAGTATGGTACTGGCACCAAAAAAAAAAAAAAAAAAAAAAAAAAAAAAGGCACATAGATCAATGGAACAGAATAGAGAACCCAGAAATGGACCCACAACTATATGGTCAATTAATCTTTGACAAAGCAGGAAAGAATATCCAATGGAAAAAAGACAGTCTCTTCAACAAATGGTGTTGAGAAAACTGGACAGCCACATGCAGAAGAATGAAACTGGACCACTTTCTTACACCATACACAAAAATAAATTTAAAATGGATGAAAGACCTAAATGTGAGACAGGAAACCATAAAAATCCTAGAGGACAACACAGGCAGAAACCTCTTTGACCTTGGTCACAACAACTTCTTAGTAGACACATCTCCAGAGGCAAGGGAAACAAAAGCAAAAATGAATTATTGGGACTTCATCAAGATAAAAAGCTTCTGCACAGGGAAGGAAATAATCAGCAAAACTAAAAGGCAGCCTATGGAATGGGAGAAGATATTTGCAAATGACATCTCTGATAAAGGGTTAGTATAAAAAAATCTATAAAGAACTTATCAAACTCAACACCCAAAAACCAAATAATCCAGTTAAGAAATGGGCAAAAGACATGAATAGACATCTTTCCAAAGAAGACATCCAGATGGCTAACAGACACATGAAAAGATGCTCAACATTATTATCATCAGGGAAATACAAAAACCATGTGAGATACCCCACCTCACACCTGTTAGAATGGCTAAAATTAACACAAGAAACAGCAGTTGCTGGCGAGGATTCAGAGAAAGGGGAACACTCTTGCATATTTGTAAGAGTGCAAACTGGTGCAGACACTCTGGAGAACAGTATGGAGCTTCCTCAAAAAGTTAAAAATAGAACGACCCTATGATCCAGCAATTGCACTACTAGATATTTACCCAGAGGATACAAAAATACAGATTTGAAGGGGTTCATGTACCCTGATGTTTATAGCAGCATTGTCAACAATAGTCAAACTATGGAGAGACCCCAAATGTCCATCAACCGATGAAAGGATAAAGAAGATGTGGTATATATATATTTATACAATGGATATTACTCAACCAACAAAAATAATGAGATCTTGCCATTTGCAATGATGTGGGTGGAGCTAGAGTGTATTACGCTAAGTGACATAACACAATCAGAGAAAGACCATAGATCTCACTCACGAGTGAGATCAGGCCAGAGAAAGACCAGAGAAATACCATATGATCTCACTCACATCTGGAATTTAAGAAAGAAAACATAAACCTATGGGAAGGGGTGGGGAGAGGGAGAGAGGGAAAAAAGCCTTAAGAGACTCTTAATGATAGAGAACAAACTGAGGGCTGATGGAGGGAGGTGGGTGGGGGATGGGCTAGATGGGTGATGAACACTGAATTTGCATATAAGTGATGAATCAGTGAATTCTACTTCAGAAATAAATATTGCACTGTATGTTAACTAAAATTTAAATTAAAAAAATAATATAAATGTATGGAATTGTTGAATCACTATGTTGTACACCTGAAACTAATATAACACTGGATGTCAACTACACTTCAATAATACATTTTTAAAAAATAAAATAATAATAATGATTATCTTTGGTTGGTGAGCTTTCCGGTGATTTTTAAATATATATTTCTTCCAAGTTTTTATGATGATTGTTTTTTACAAATACTGAAAACCATGAATTTTTAAAGCTACAAATTTTGATATATATAAATAAATGCATAAGGAGTCTTCACTTTCACATAGCTTATGATCTGTTGAAAACTCCAAAGGTAGCAAAACTGGGTTAATAATTATTAGCTAGTTTATTTTTAATGTCTACCAAAAGATGACACTATTGCGCATGTCCCTAAATAATAATGCTGTAAAAATAGGTTTCAAGTAGGACTAAAATTCTGCCTTTTAGAAAACTGGTACACTGGGAAAATGACCCAAGTGTCACCTCTGATTGAGAATTCTGACTTTTATTCTCATTGGATTTCTAGTCACTTTTAACTGAATGAAACTCGACCTTTGATTTACTCATGTCAGGTAAAAACTCAGGTATAATGTACCTGTTGAGCAAGTAGGACAAGAGGCAATTTCCCAATTGCTTAAAGGGGCCAGTAGGGCATAAAAATCCCTATGAAAACAGCAAAGGGAAATTCTTAAAGAATCTGATGGTGTCTTCAACACTGTGAGGTGGTGTCACTGGCACAGGAAGAATCTTGCTGGGACCTAAAGGCAAAGGAATCTTTCCAAACTGTAAGAAGTGATACTGCGTTTTTAGTTTTGTGCAGCTATTTCAGTGAGGGATTTTTTTATTCTTTCTTAGTTTAAGTGAACATATATCTTTTGGTTGTGAATATTGCTAACTTTCCATCCATTACATCATTATTCCATTAGGACAACAGCCCCCATGAAATGGAGCCATATATATGTATGTTAGCCACATTAGAAATCAAAAATCAAAACATTTTTGAATTATCTAATCTACTATTTACTATCTAATCTACTATTATACTACTACTTAATCTACTATCATCTAATCTATTATACTATTTATATTATAAAAATATATACATTTTTAAAATATTTATTTATGTATTTCGGAAAGAGAGAAAGTAAGCAGGGGGAGGGGCAGAGAGAGAGAGAGAGAAAAAATCCAAAGCAGACTCCCTGCTGAGCAAGGAGCCCAAGAAGGGGCTTGATTCTAGGGTCTCCAGATCATGACCCTAGCAGCAGAAATCAAGAGAGGGCCACTCAACCAACTGAGCCACCCAGGTGCCCCTTTATTCACATATTTATCTGTGTAGTGCATAATTACTGATTGTCTCCTCAGAAGCATCCCTACATTGCACTTTTAACAACCTTAATTTCCATTTCTGCAAGTTAAATTTATGCCAAATCCTGCAGGGGCACATGTAGATTAGGCTAAGCCAATGGAGCATTCCATTCCTCTAGCCATCATGACTGGTTCGATGGTAAGCGTGAAACTTGATCCTGTCCACTTAAAATGAAATTCATGACATTACGTGAGGATACCGGGGTAAAAAAATTCCCTATCATTCCTAAAAAGAAATAATGAGGAGTCGAGTAGACAAGGAACTTCTGGAAGACTTTTAGAAACACACAGAGAGTTTATCTTGGTATAAAGTAGAGTACAGCTGACCCTTGAACATGGCAGTTAGGGAAGCCAACTCCCCATCTTCTCAAAGTAAAAAATCCACAAACAACTTTGACTCCCCTAGAACTTAACTACTAATAGCCTACTGTTGACCAAAAGCCTTATCCATAACACAGTCAATTAACACATATTTTGTATTTATATGTATTATATACTGTAACAATAAAGTAAGCCAAAGAAAAGAAAATATTATGAAAATCATAAGAGAAAATAAATTTACAGTACTGTACTTACCAAAATATCTGCATGTAAGTGGATCCATGAAGTTCAAACCCAGTTGTTCAAGGGTTAACTGTAATTGAGAATAAAAAAAAAAAAATGGGTTCCATGTTAAATAATTAAATCACTAAATTTTCTTTTCTTTGAAAACAAAAGCAACTACATTTTATATAAATAATCTCATGTAAGACTCTTAAAAATTACAAATATCCAATCACCTTCATATAAAAGTAAAAATGTAGATCTAAACCAGTACTGCATGGGAATTCCTGACTCAAAGCCCGATCTCGTTCGGTAAGGTATGCTTGCCAAGTTCATGTGTATTCCAACCATGCTCATGCTTAACTTGATTATCAAATGTTTATTTCTTTTGATACATGGAAAGACATTTAATAAGCTATAAGGATACATTGTTGTCCTATTTCTCACTTGTTTCATCTCTACTTTTGAGATAGCACAATTACCTTTATATAACATTAGGAACTCTACTTTGGAAGAAAGCTCATACACATGTGCATAATCCCCTGGCCGTAAAAATGCAGGTCAGAATGTCACCTCCTTCTATAATTTCCCCTCACCTCCCATAGCTGGCTAAAGAAATGACTCCAAATAGCTCTCTACAGCATTTGATGAGTACCTAATGCAATATATTCCATTTATTTGTCTAGATGCCTAACTCTTCTTCTGAAATGCAGACTTTTTCATGACAAAGATTATGTCATAACTATCTCAATATTTTCAGTTACTAATTTCCAATTAGTAACTATCATTACTAATGTAACATTAGTAATAATGTTCTGACATATAATAGTCACTCAGTAAATATTTGTTAAATTGTGTTAAGAGTAGATCAACACAGTGAAGACTGCTTTTTCTGTTTTGGTTTGGTTTATACAGTGAAGAAATTACCATGGTAATTCTTCTCTTTCACGTTGTAAGCATAGCCTTTACGTTGTACAAACATAGCCTGAACTTAAATTTGTTTTGATCATTCAGGAAAAAAAAAAGAAAAAAAAGAAAACATCTGTGACAGGCTATAGAAGGCAAATCCTCTTTTTTTTTTTTTTTTTTTACACAGTATATATTCATGTATATTTTAACCAGTAAGATTTAGCATTTGTACATCTGAAGGGGATGTTATAATAAATTCATTTTTGTTAGTTATTTGTTGGTCTCTTTCAGACACTATTTCTTGTAAACAAATAAATAGAAGAAACATTATTTTTATTTCATTCTAAAGCTCACTAGAAGGGCACCTGGGTGGCTTAGTCGGTTAAGCACTTGCCTTCGGCTCAGGTCATGATCTCAGGGTCCTGGGATGGAGCCCTGCATCAGGCTCCCTGCTCAGCAGGAAGTCTGCTTGTTCCTTTCCCTCTGCCCCTCCCCCAGCTTGTACTTGTGTGCTTGTGTTCTCTCTTTCTCTTGCAAATAAATAAAATCTTAAAAAAATAAAATAAAGCTCACTAGGACTATAAGAACAAAGATGTTCAGAAATACATTCCACTTGGCTACGCTCAACAGTCGAGTGTTGTGTACATAGTACGCGGCATCATTTAACAATTCAATTATTGCAGCTTTTTTGGCCTGGTAACAATTCTAAACTTGAAAATAACAGTGTAGTATATAAAATATTCATGTTTTTCTTTTCAGACTGTTTAAATCTAAGGGGACAAACCATCTAGCCATCAAGAGAGAAGGTAAAGATATATAATTAGTTTCACTCCCAGGTCTTTCACAATCCTGATGTGACTTTCTCCAAACAAGCACCTTAGATTCATTGATTATTTCAGTGATAAAAATCAAGACAGCACTCCTTTTTCCTTTGTATCTCAAGAAACACAATAATGATTAATATTTATGGGAAGACACATGTAGAGAAAATTAGTCATCCAAAAACACAAATGCGGTAGCTAGATCCTTAAAAACAATCACTTTTTAAATCACACCTCTTGGTATCCAGACTTTCACACTGAATAGGAGCTGTCTCTGTGTGTCAATAGAATGAGGGTGAAAAGTGACGAGATGGGGCTTGCAAGGTTATAAGAAGCCTTGAGCTTCTGCTTTGGTCTCTTTCGGAACACTCTCTTAGGAAAAAGCTGGGCACCTGTGGAAGTCCTACTTCCATGACGTGGCTCCAAGCCAGCCACGTGGAGAGAATGTGTAGAGAACAAGATGCTGGGTCAGCCTCAGGGGTTCGAGCCTCTCCAGCCTAGGCACCCAGACATGTGAGCAAAGAAGCGTTTGGACATTTCACCCCAGCAGGCTGATGTGTGGATGAATGAAGGAACCCGTTTGGCGGGACCAAGACTCCAGGGATGCTCAGCTGTCGCCAACAGTGTAAACGACAGCACTTGATCCCCTAGTCATTATAGATCAGAGAGATGCTGCTCTTGCTGAGCTCTGCCCAATTTTCTGACTCCCAGAACTGTGAGTACAATAAAGTTGTGCTGCTTCATACCACTATGCTTTGGAGGGTTTGTTAGGCAGAAATAGAAAACTGGAAAAAATCAATAAGGGAAAAGAAGAGATAGGCATGATTAATAAATTTTGATAAAGATATTATTTTAGTGCCAGTGATTATTTTCCAAAATAACATTCACCAGTTTTTTCCTTCTAGTGGTCTAGAAAGGAAGCTAACTTTTCAAAAGCATGGCACATATGCTGGATCTATTGACCTACCTATACAGGAAATGAGGCTTCTAGGACCCCTGAGATATAACAGATGGCCTGCCAGATCCAATCAAGGCTTGTTCTTGCCTACAGAACAGGACTAGTGACCCCTGAAACTCAGCTTGTTGCAATGAGATTTGGTTTCATGTGTTTGACAGTGTCTAAGGGATTTCTACATCCTCTTATTCTAGAAAACAAAGCAATTAAGACATAAAGAGAAGACAGAAAGATGACTTGGTAAACCACATAAGCTGTGAAATAAACACATATAAACATTCCAAACATCTGGGTGTTTCTAAATCCTTCATATCTTAACATTAAAATACAGTGGTAATAACTAGTCCATATCACCTATACTATGGGAAATACTGTACTCCATACTTTTCTAATAAAAAAAAAAGGAAAAACCTGAATAGGCCTTTTATTGACCTCCTTATTTTCTCTGTAACAAATTGTTTGAACTATTCACAATGTCAGAGTAATCCCTATGTATGTGTTCAGTGATTATGTCAATAAATTATGTCATTCTGATACCTGATTAAAAATAAACATTTCATAGTTCTTCTAGATTTTTCCAACATCTGGTAGTATATGAAGAACATTTTCCATGGTTGACAATATATTTTAAATACTTTGTATATTTAAGCATCCTTGCAACAATTATTGATTAAGTACCTATTATTTAGCAAGCACTGTGCCAGGAAGTGAGAATACAGCTATGAGCAAAACAATGTGCTTGTGCTAATGGAGTTTAGAGCCTAGGGTAGGATTCAGTCATTACCTATAACCCATGAAAAAAGTGTTACAAAGGACAAAGAAAAAAAAAGAGTTTTGTAATATGGGTGTCAGTAAAGACTTCTTACAGAAATGACTTTTCATCTGAGGTCTGATGGATAAGAAAGCATGTCCTAAGCAGAGCAGGTAGCAAAGCGACTCATGTTCTGGGTCAGCAAAGAGTACGTGGAAGGCCAACAAATGGGAGAGTGCACAGGATACTCAAGCAACTCAAGGAGACACAGGCTGATGGATAGAGGACATAGTGGTATGGGACAGCCCTGTAGAAATAGGCCAGATCTTACATGACTGGTAGAACCTATTAAGGATTTAATTTTTGTTCTATAAAAAATGTGAGGCATCGGAGGATTTTAATCAGAGAAATGGCAAGATTTAGATTAAAAATGCAATGTTATTGGCCATGTTGTAGAAAATAGATTGTGAATGAATAAATAATTTAGAAGGCTACTAAAATAGCCCGTGTGATAAATGATGGTAGTTTCTAACATGTGTTGTATAGATATGGAAATGAATAGACCCAGAGTGTTTACAAGAGGAAGAATTATCTGCATTTTTTAACTGAATTGAATATGACAAGTGGGAAAGTAAGGTGTAAAAGGGTTTGAGCTTGAACAACTGTAAACATAAAGATGGCTGTTGGCTGAGGTAAAGAACTCTGGAGGAAGACTAGGTTTATTGTGGGAATATCTGATATACTGCCATCTTATATTTGTGGTGCCTTTGGGTCATCCAATTAGGGATATAAAATCAGCAACTGAACACGTAAACAAGAACTCAGAGGTGTGGCCAGAGCTGGGCATAAATATTTGGGAGTTACTATATTGGTAATTGAAGCTATGGTAAGAATAAGAGCACCTAGGAGGAGAATATAGGATGCGAAGAGAAAGGGACATTGAATAACCTGAAATTCAAAGGCTAGATAAAAGAGCATAAGCCAGCAAAGAGACTGGCAAAGTGCAGCCAGAGAATTCGGAACAAACCCTGGAGAATGACATGGAATCCAAAAGAAGAATTTCAAGAGTGTCAAACACTGCTTGAGAGGTTAAATATGCATTGGCTCCAGTTATATGGAAGTTACTGGTTACCTTAGCGAGAGGCCTGTTAGGAAGGATGAGGAGTGGTGGTAATGGGAGATCTAGATTAGAGTGACTTGGAGAACACATCTGGGGTTCATAATTGAAGATAGAATACACAGATAACTCTTAAGAAATCTAGACGTGGAAAGACATGGAAAGAAAGCATGAAATAGAGGTGAAGGGAAACGTGGTATTGAGGAGGTCGTGGGCATGTGTATGTATTTGTGGAATGCGCTTTTTTTTTTTTTTTTTTAGATGAGAAGAGCTGAGCATGCTTGAATACCTTTCCCGAAAGGGGACAATCTGGCCGAATTGCTCCAGTAATGCAATAAAGGCATTGCAATAAAGAAAGAAGAAAAAAAAAAAAAGACAAGGACTTAGTAGGAAGGGATATGCTGACAATAGAAAAAAGATGAGAAGTACTTCTAGAGTAAGGATCCAGAAAAGCGCAGGAACCAAAAACAGGGTATAGATAAATGTCTAGCAGAGCATGATCACATCAACCAATATTATCAGATAGTGTATATTTCCATTCTTCTGTCCCTATCTTCCAAATTCCCTAGCATCAAGTCAGAAAACCAACATATTTACATTGCTATGAGTAAATTCACATCTCCATTGTCATAGGAACAGATTTAGTCCCCAAATACAAATAAACATGTTCAATTATAAATTTTTTAATAAAACAATTTAATGACTCGATATTTAATACAAATGTATTGTAGTTCTATGACAAGTAAAATTTTTGGAAAATTCCTATTGATTTCTAGAAGTTTGTGTTTCTCATTAAATCACACCCAATTAATAATTTTTTGTTAAAAAATATTTTAAATCCAAGTTACTGCAAATTCATAGGAACATAATGCTGATTTTCTTGTTACTCGAACTAAAATGAGTTGTATTTTTCTTTTACTTCTTGGTTCTACAGAGAAGACAGATTAAAATTGCTTTTTAGCCAGCAACAAAAAGGAAAGAAGTATAGCTACATGAAACATCTTAGAGGAATCTCAAAAACATGTGAGCAAAAAAAGCCAGACACAAAAAAGCTCTACAGTTTGATGTGTTGGTTACATACCATATACATTTTTATTATCATGCTATACATTTAGGATCTTTGCATTTTATTGCATGTAAATTACATGTCGGTAAGATTTCACTTAAGTATTTCCATTAAAATTCAATAACAAAAGGAATTTTGTATTTTTAATTAATACTGTTTTTGTCCTATTACTTTACAAAAGAGATCAGTGTCTCTTCAGAATTGGGCTTATTTTGGGGGGCCACCAATTCTTCCCCAGCCTGCACTATCTGGGGTCACATTTCTATGGTAGGCATTAAGCCATTTCAGAGTCCCCATGTATATCTGAGAATCAAACAGGGGACACTCTGTTCCATCAGGTACAAACAAATATATCAGTTGTGTTTCCTCTCCCTCAGACTCCACACTCAACTACCATTCCTGACCATCCTGGCAGCTTAGGAACTACTGCTTCCCTTCAAGAAGAGTCTGTTGGAGGAAGTCAACAAGAAGACGTGACCGCTAGTTGACCCACCAGCTGGACTTGGGCAATTGGAGGCTCCCCATCCCTTCCTGTGACCTTGGAATGTGTATTCCACTTGACTTCCCTGCTCCCAAAAGCTGCACCCAGCATATAGCCTTGAGATAGAAATGTGGTGCTGAGGCTATGCAGACTGGGTACCCAGTTAAAGCCTCCGTATAACTTCTAAGATTCTGGAGGGTGGGTGCAGAGATTTACTCATATTGTGGCTGCCCAAGACAAGCCTCATATATAAGTTCCCTTGCTTATTAAACCCGCCACCTACCAGTCTGGAGTGGTCTGCCTCTTTCTCAGGTCTCTTCCCAGATTATATCCAGGAAGCCCCTGAGACTGCGAACTAACAACGACTCTACACTAAGGCGGCTTATCTGGAAGGAAGTAAAAAGAGCAGCACCCTCCTTTTGCCACATTTCCCAGTTACACAGCAGGCTCAACCCTTCACTTACATATCATAGCTGAGATTTCACTGTGTACTTACTGCCCTTCCCTTGCCAGATTCAATCATCCTGAACAGGAGGGCTCTGAAAATACTAATAATTGTCCATATCTTCAGCCATCAATTCCTACCCAAGGATAAGCCTCATCCCAGTTTGATTATTCTGTGGGAACAGTTATTGCTTTGGGAAAAACTGCAATCCCCTAAAAGCAGAGTTGTGTATTCCACCGTGGATCCAAATAGGACAAGTGCATCAGAGCTGAAGAGTCTACCTGCAGGACAGCTTCTTTAATCCAGATATAAGTAGCTACATACTAACTGGTGTTGAGCTTTGCAGAATAACAAATTCTTCTTTAGCTACTTCTTCAGCAAGAGGTGATGATTAAATCTAAGCATCTTCTTACTTTTACTAGCTCTCTCACCTCTTCATCTCAGAACCACACACACCAGAACAAGCAGAGTTCACAAGGGCAGTGCATTATATCCATACAAGGGAAATAAGTCTCCAACACATAGCTTGGCACAGCCATTAACAATAGTCCACATTATTGGATGAGAAAACTAGTTTCTCAATCTAAAATACAAGTGCCCATGATTTCACTATTTATTCATTAATAATGGGTGGTTTTATTTGCTTTAAGAGTGTAAACAGGGCCCCTTATAACACACTTTCCCCTGAGCATCCGCTCCCCCCACTTCAAAAGACAACTTTTTTTCCCAAATACAAAATTCAAGGTTCTCTTTGGAGAGACAAAGCTTTTTTAAGTCTTTCAACCATAGTTCTTATCAGTGTCTGCCTTTAAATATTTTTTTAAATTTTTAGGGATGAATTCGAGATAGATCATTCTGCTGCCAACACAAAAAATCATGCTAGCATGCCCTTCACAACCATTTCAAATACCACAAAATATGAAACTTTATTTGAACTTTATTTGAATGTATTAGTGACTATATCTAGGCCCACTCACTTAGTATTTAAATGCCCTAAAAATGAGATTTTGAAAGAAAAAGAGAGATGATAATAATCATAATGATTTTAAAAAATCGATGAAAAAAGGGGAAAAGGGAACTGGTGGAAAAAAAGGAGAATGAAAAAGTAGAGACTAAGAACAAAAGGTAAAAAGAGTAGGAAGATGACCATGACTGAAACATCCTGAAATCTGCATCACTCTTTACAATATATGTCCTGGAGCATCTTCACCCTTGTGGTTTTCAGTAAAATGTTCTAAACCTACCTTGTAGATTTTGCTTTCTTCTATTTTATTCAACAACATAAGCAACAGAACATGTCATTTTAAAAAATGAACATACTTTTCTCAGATTTAGCTTTCATAAATTAATTACATGCTCCCTAGTGTTTTCACAGCACAACATCTAGGAAAATGACTGTATTTCCACAGCTACGACTTGTTCTTCACAGCCCTGATTTCTCACTGTTATTTTCTGCTGCAACGTAAAGAGGTCTAACTTCATTCCTGGACAAAGGAATGAAGAGGAGGATAATAATAAGCATATTCATAGCAGTAATAACTTAATAACTAACATGTTGTCAGATACTGAGTCAAACACTTTATAAAACTTTACCTTTCCTGATCTTATGAATAATGCTGTCAGGTTGATATTACAGTTGCGAAAACTGAGACTCGCGGATGTTAAGAAACTTGATCCAAACTCTAGACAGTCTCGGAATCCAGTCTGTCTTACGGTCGAGTCAGCACACTTTCCACTACACCAGCTGAGATTTTTTCAAGAGATTCTCAACCATGCCTTCCCTAACCCATCAGGGGATACCCACACCATGCCTTACTTTTCATTCTGCCTCTTCTACAAATCCTTCTTATCATTCATCCTGAAAATCTAAAAAATCCTTAGGTTTGTTCATTCTATCAGCTCCTGTCTAAAGCTAGGGTGATTTTGAAAACAGTCATGAACATGGCTCTGATTCAGTTTGTGCATAATAACCCTGCATTACATTGACAGTAGATTCTTTTTTTCCATGTATTATGGGCCTCAAAATCACGTCCAAATTGCTAGCCACATTATTGATAAGACTCTTCTCACTGCAAACATTCCCTAAATACATTCCCAATGGACTACATTCTTGCCTGGATACACAGTTTCTTTAATGTGTGGGACTCATAAGGTAGAACTGGAAAGTCTTCTGCATGACAGAAACTTGTAGTCTCATGAAGGCAGTTTCTACAAGGCTACACAGACAGACATATAAAGATAGACAGCAGGACTCGGGATGTCAAATGTCATTTCTGAAGGAAAAAAATCGTCTCTGATTCATGTATCTGCTTGGCCAAATTTCTATTCAAAAATCAAAGAAATGAATTGGGAGCTCTTGGAAGAAAGCCTATAAATGCTGTTCAGCCAATTCCCCAAGATAATAGCAGGCATTGCACCATGTTTGTTTGGTCCTTAACACAGAAAACCACAAAACTTGTTTTTATTTTTATATTTTTATAGAAAAGATGGTTAAATGGAAAGTTACTGCCTTGTTTTGCTTAAAAGGAAAAAAGGATACAGGTTTTTAATTTTCTTTTATGAATTGAAAGCTATTTCAAAATATAGAATAGTCCAAGTATAATAGGAAGGAAATGAACAGAGGCCTTAAACTTCTATCTCTTTTTGTTTTGACACATCCACAATTGAACATGGCATTCAGTATATCTTACAATGGTGAAACAGAAGAATACAGTAGTAATGAACAGTGCTTAACACGGTCTGTTTCATTTTTTGAGACAGAAATGTCCTGTAGAATGAGTTTAAAGAAATGAAATTTTATAAAAAGGAGATAGAAGGAAAATATTGGGCATAAACTATGACTCTGCTAGGTTTCTGAAGCTGTAAAGCAGACAGAAGAAAAAGTAAATAAATCTATAGAAATGTAATTGGCATGCAACCTGTTTAGAGAGAAAAGATATTTGAACAAAAGCTGTCTTAGCAATTACCTGGATCCTGATCTTGTAACAAGGTTTAGAAATGAACAAAAAAGATGCAAATTAATAAATAAGGAAGGAAAACTAAAGGAAGGAGAAAGAAAAAATAAGTTGCAGAAAACATGAGAAAAAGTTTATACATTTTTAAAAGAAAAATAACTGTTTTAAAGAATAAAAATTGTGCACATGGTGAGAAATAGGGATAACACATCATCATAAGTTGCCTTAACATATATCATCTAACATTAAGAAAGAAATCTGGACAACTTCAATAACCCCACAGATAATTCCTAATTGTGCCAAAAACACAAACAAAATAAAACACCAAAACCAAAAAGGCATCAATTGCTCCTATAAGCATTCCTGTTAACTGTCTACTCCTGAACGAATCTGTAAAATTTTTAATAAAGTTACACTTTATATTTAATGGAGTATGGGCTTTCAAATTTCTCCTCATGAGCCATTTGAATACCTACCAAGTAAGTATTCAACTGATATAGACTTTAACTGATATAGATCACTAAGAATTAAGACATTTTAGATCTGGAAACAAGCTTGGAGTTCATATAGTCATAAAATCACACCAAATTAAGTGAAAAGAGAGATCATCTCATGTAACTCCCACATGGGGATGGGTTTCTCCATATAATTTTTCCATTAGATAATCATTAAACCTATGTTTGATAATTCATTTATTTTCGTATCCTTCACTTTATAGGTAATAAAGATACCACCCCAGGAAGATTAATATTTTGTTTCAGTTAAGAAAAATTGCTCTGATAAACATATAATTCTTAGAGTCAAATCGATTTTGAAAATGTTGAAATTTAAACAACAGTAAAGATACTAATCCACTGCACGGCATTGTAGGACTTTATTTTACTAATTTACATTTTAATTCCCCAAGAGAGAATATAGTGAGATGGGTTTCTCAAGACCACCAAATATTTGTTTTTGTTTGAAGAAGTTGGGAGGAGAGACGGTGATAGGACTTGAGGGGTACAATTTATGAAACTAGTTTTCCTCCGAATATATTTTGAGAACGTTGATCGAAGTGGCTTTTCCAAGCACATACTGTGTGTGACCTAAATCTCAAAACTCAGGTATTAGTTTTAAGCCCATTTGTTTCTGTGCTTGCATTAGACAAGAAATTTAGCTTTTGATCATTTTCTACATAAAAGATTTTGAATTTCTATGAGTTCAATGAACTTCCTTCTATGACTCTTTATGGATGGCTAAACCACACATATTGTTTTGATGAAAATAAAAGAGGGGGCTGGGGGATTGCTTATGTGGTTCTCAGTCTCAAATGATCTGCCTACACCTATCTGAACTTGACTAATCAGAGGTTGATCTGAATGCACCAGAAAAGAGAACTTGTACCCAGAAATCTTTAGCTTTATGTGTCATCCATGCCTCTGTATTCCAACTGACAAATGTTTCTCTAAGAAAATTAAAGTTCTGTTAGGAGAGACCTGAGTAAACTGTCAAAATAGGAGTTAATAGGTATCAAGAAAAAAGCATAAGGAACTATGCATAGGACAAGGGAGGTAGAATCTAGAAACTGGAAAGGAACTGAAGAAAATATCAGCTTAAATTCTGCCTACACCAATACGGTAACCCGACACTGCTCCATTAATGATAATTCTGCTCTTCTAGGTCTTGCCAACGTGTTCTATCGTATTCAGTGTTCAGATTGAGGGCTCCAAAATTTGACACAGGACTACATTAGGGTTTTTATTTAACATAATTTTTTTTCATTTTTTCACAAGCATGTGTCATTTTGGCATTGTGAAAAAAAAAACTTCTAAAATGTCAAAAGATACTTAAGAACAAAATCTATGCAATATTAGAAAATTATAATGGGCCACTTACACGATTCCATATAATCAGAAAACAACTTCATTAAATTTTCACGATCCTATTCCCTAATAAATTATCTGTTGCCCTTTCTCTTTAACAATTGGCCATAACAGCAGTCACAGAAAAGAACAATTTCCTCAGAAAAAAATAAATAAATAAAAACCCCACTTCAGCCATTGTTTAGAAATGTAAATTGGTGACCAAAGACAAGTATAAAGCAAAGATCAGAAGTCTTTTTATAAGAAACCGTGGCAGTAAACATATAATGATAAAACATTTTATGTCAGCTGATATAATTATGAAAACTGGCATCCTTTCCCATGTAGAAAATCTCAATAAAAATTTCCTAAGAAGAAGTTTATTTGATTTGTACTACTCTGATTCTATTATGAAGCCCAACAATATCATCTAGTGCCAATAACATCAACTACTGGCCATTCCCTGTTTGGGATCATTATTGCCAAAGGAATAAAAATGTCATTGAATGACTTAATTATTCAATAACTCAAAATATCAAAAACAATTGTCTAATTCATATATGCTTGACTCTTCCACATATATCTTCCCTAATTTTTCCTTTAATTCAACATTCACTAATTAAACACATGTTCTCAACAAGGCCCAGCCCTCAGTCTCCACGACCTACCCATGTTTGAAAGCTACTCTGAGAGCTGAGTGAAAGAAAAGTGCTGCTCTAATTTCACTTAAAATAAGAACAGCTAACCTGTGATAATAGCCAGAGCAAATTCTGCATTGACAAGAAGTACTTTACTTCAAGATTTAATTTTGACCTCAAAAACATATCTTCGCCAAGTGTCTAAAAAAGGACTCACCCCAGGTGTCAATAAACTGACTTGACAAGACACATGATGACATTCAAGTACCTGGGTGAATGTAGAACTTACTTTTTCCCCCTACTCTATTGAGAAATAATCGGTATACATCTCTAAGTTTAAAGAATATAGCATGATGGTTTGATTTACACATATTGTGAAATGATTACCACTATAGATTCAGCTAACATCCATCTTCTCATACAGATACAGTAAAAAAGAAAGAAAAAAATGGAAAAAAAATTCTCCTTGTGATGAGAACTTGGGATTTTATCTCGTAACAACTTTCCTGTATGTCATACAGCAGTGTCAGCCAGAGTCATTGTGTTGTACATGACATCCCCAGTACTTATTTATCTTATAACCAGAAGTTTGTACCTTTTGACCACCTTCCCCCAATTCCACCACCCCTACATTCCACCTCTGGTAATCACAGTTGTTTTTTTCTGTGAGTTTTCTTTTTCTTTTTAAAGATGCCACATATAAACGAGATCATATAGTATTTATCTTTCTCTGAGTTATTTCACTAAACATAATGCATTGAAGTTCCCTTTGTTACTACGGTAGGATTTCCTCATTTTTTTATGGTTGAATAATACTCATATGAGTATTAATTCATAACCAAGGCTGAGGGCAGCTCCCAGCCCCTCCCAATCAGAAAGCCTGTTTGGAAAATTGAGTGTAGCCTGGAGTAGCTCCTCCGCTCTTCCCCAGGCAAGAGAGCTGAGACATAGCCCTTCCTACTGTGGAGAGTATCTTCCAATCCCGTATGACCAGAAGGAATGATGACAACTCCTGGAAGCTGTGCAACCCACTGATGCTCCAATCTGGAGAAAGGTAAGCAGAGTTAGTAGTTTGCAAAAAGAAGTCAGTGGCTCTGGCTCAGCCAGGGAACTTGGGGTGCAGGTTGGCTTGAGTTGAGATACCAAACAAAGAGCTTTACCAGCTTTAAAGCTTCTTCCTCCATTGCACCTGGGCAGGAAATCTAATTTTTTGCCCCAGTCATCACTGAATACAGCCTTTAGTCTGTCTAACCAGGGAAGCTAACCAGAGCAAATGGGAAACATAGCCTATTCAACAGCCCTATGTATAATGCCACTTGAACAGAGAACACAGCCATGGCTTCCCTAGTCTGCAGATCAAAACTGGTGGTCCCAGCTGACTAGGGAATTCAGTGCACACTCTATCCTGATTTGAGCCCTTAAACCCAAGCTCTGTAGACCCTGGGCCCTGGCTTGCTGCCCTATCAGGGCAGGGAAACTAATTCATAGTCCCATCTAGACTGAATGTAGTACCCAGTCCTGACCATAGTCATCAAAAAATATGGTACTGGCATAACAATAGACAAAATAATAGAAAAGGATCAAGATCTCAGAAATAAACCCAAGTCTATATGGTCAAGTAACATTTGAAAAGGGAGCCAAGAATACTCAGTGGAAAAAAAAAGACCATCTGTTCAATAAATGGTGGTGGGATAATTGGATATTCACATGCAAAGGAATTAAACTGGATCCATATCTCACACCACTAACAAAAATTAAGTTGAACTGGATTAAAGACTTAAACGTAAAACCTGAAACCATGAAGAAAACAGAAACAGACCTCCTTGACATGAGTCTCAGCAATGATTTTTTGAATATGACACCTAAAGCACAAGTAACAAAATAAAACTCATATGAGTATTATTCAACCATAAAAAATGTGTATATGTGTGTGTGTGCGCACACACACACACACACACACACACACACACACACGTCTATATCTATCCATCTATCAATGGCCACGGAGGCTGTTTCCACTTCTTAGCTATTGTAAACAATGTTGTTGTGAACATGAGAGTGCAGACATCTTTTCAAGTTAATGTTTTCATGCCCTTTGAATATATTCCCAGAAGTGGAACTGTTGGATCATATACTACTTCTATTTTTAATTTTTTGAGGATCCTTTATACTGTTTTCCATAGTAGCTGTACCAATTTACATTCTCACCAGCAGTACATAAGTGTTCCCTTTTCTCCATATTCAAGCCAGCACTTACCTCTTGTCTTTTTTTATGATGGCCATTCTAACAGGTGTGAGGTGATAGCTCATTGTGGTTTTAATTTGCATTTCCTGAATGACTAGTGATGTTGGCCTTTCATATATCTTCTCTGGACAAATGCCTATTCAGGTCCTTTGCCCATTTTTTAATTGGGTTGCTTTTTTGCTATTGAATTGTATGAATTCTTTACATATCTTGGATATTAACCTTTTATCAGATACTTGGTTTGCAAATGTTTTTTTTTTTTTTTCCCATTTTGTAGGATGTGTTTTCACTTTGTTGATGTTTATTTTGCTGTGCAGAAGCTTCTTAGTTTGATGCAGTCCTGCTTCTTTTATTTTGTTACTTGTGCTTTAGGTGTCATATTCAAAAAATCATTGCTGAGACTCATGTCAAGGAGGTTTGTTTCTGTTTTCTTCATGGTTTCAGGTTTTACATTTAAGTCTTTAATCCATTTCAACTTAATTTTTGTTAGTGGTATGAGATATGGATCCAGTTTAATTCCTTTGCATGTGAATATCCAATTATCCCACCACCACTTATTGAAGAGATGGTCTTTTTTCCACTGAGTATTCTTGGTTCCCTTTTCAAATATTAGTTAACCATATAGGCTTGGGTTTATTTCTGAGATCTTGATCCTGATAACACAGCTATGGCTTGTGCTCTCTGTTCAAGTGGCATTATACATAGGGCTGTTGAATAGGCTACTGTTTCCCATTTGCTCTGGTTAGCTTCCCTGGTTAGACAGACTAAAGGCTGTATTCAGTGATGACTGGGGCAAAAAATTAGATTTCCTGCCCAGGTGCAATGGAGGAAGAAGCTTTAAAGCTGGTAAAGCTCCTTGTTTGGTATCTCAACTCAAGCCAACCTGCACCCCAAGTTCCCTGGCTGAGCCAGAGCCACTGACTTCTTTTTGCAAACTACTAACTCTGCTTACCTTTCTCCAGATTGGAGCATCAGTGGGTTGCACAGCTTCCAGGAGTTGTCATCATTCCTTCTGGTCATACGGGATTGGAAGATACTCTCCACAGTAGGAAGGGCTATGTCTCAGCTCTCTTGCCTGGGGAAGAGCGGAGGAGCTACTCCAGGCTACACTCAATTTTCCAAACAGGCTTTCTGATTGGGAGGAGCTGGGAGCTGCCCTCAGCCTTGGCTATGAATTAATCCCCCTGCTTGTGATAGCATGGGGACTCTCCATGCCCTACTGGCTTTGCTCTAGGGGTGATTAATTTTGCCTAAGTGCCCCAGGGCCACACAGCTTCCAGGAGTGTGGCCAGCCCTTCTGCTCAGAAGGGACCAGAAGACACTCTCCACAGCAGGGAGACTGTGACTCTTCTCCTTGCGTGGGTGTGGGCGAAACAGGCTCAAGGGTAGGCAAAGTTTCTCTTTTGAGTATCTGAATCAGGCACACCTGCACCCCACCAAGTTCCCTGCTCAGAGTGCATCCCTGTCCCCATTCTCCAGATAAGCAAAACCACTGGCTGGGATTACTACTGAGCACTGCAGATATGAACTCGGTCTACTAAGATCTGTATGCTGGTTGTTCTGAGCTCCTCCCTGCTTCTCTGTCATAGATAACCAATGGTTGAGCCCCCAAATAGTTCTCTGCAATCCTCATGGTGTGAGATCAGAGTAGAGGTTCCCACAATGTGACCCCAATGCTGGGGGGAGGGAGCTGGTTGTCCCTTGTCCTGTTCTCTTTCCCACTGGAGCAACCAGGGGCTCAGGGGAAATCTCTCAAGGGGCTGGGCTGGGCTGGGCTGGCCTGGGGGAGGGACAATGCAGTCAACATGCAGCCACTCCTCTTACCGCACTAATGCAGTCCATCTTGGTCTCTGTGGTGTAGGGTAAGGGGGTGCTTCAGCTTCACCCCCACGTGTGAGGATTCTTTGAGTGGTGTCTCATTCTTGAATAGTTGTTAGTTGTTCTTGTGAAGGAAAACTGTCTTATGGCATCACTCCCATAACTTAATAAACTAGGGAAAGCACCGAAAGTCAGCCTTCAAATCTGAACTGTACTTTCATTTCCTGTCTTTACTACTGCAGGATTTATGACTCCCGTGGCATACATGAGAAGAATCAAGGCTATTCTGAGCCAACAGTCTCACACAGATGGCATCTCTTCTGTCATAATTAGGCAAAATGTACATCATGAGAGAGAAAAATATATATATTTTTTGCATATCTTGCATATCTCCCTTGAGTTTTTGCTCCTATTCTTATGTTGTTTGCATTGCCAATGTGGAGGAAGGAAATTATCATTATGCATGTGTTATGGGTTGTAGGAGAGACTTTTTTTTTTCTTTTTTACAAATAAAACATTTCAGAAGTTTCCTTCTAGCAGATTTTTTTCATTTTCTTGGTAAATGTTTATTCCCAGTTTGAAAATGGAGACTGACATTAAAATTACTTTTTTGTGACCATAGCTATATTTTGGACTAGATTTTTTTCGTGTGGAAAAACAAAACAAAACAAAAAAACAACACAAAAATACCGCAACAAAATAAAACAAAATGAAACAAATTTATAAGTAATTTAGAGAAAATATTGCCAGCAGAGAAGAGGGAAAAAAGAGGAAGCAATTATAAAAACACAGATTATATCTAAAAACACCTCAAAAAATTTAAGTTTGGGTACTACCACTAAGATATTTTCCATGTCTCTCTTGCTCTGTTCTTTGGACTTACTTTCCCCATGTACAGTCCTTTGCTCAGCCTTGGATTGCCACATTTTTAAAAATACAACCTGAAATCACAACAAAAGAATCAGAGCCTATCTTGTCCAGGTTTGCAAGTAGGTCATATTTGGTAGCAAATTCTCTCCATTACAAGGCCTCCTTTAATGGAGGCCTAATGCTATGATATGTTGGTATTTCTAGCCAGAGCAAGAAGTACCTGAAGCCATCCCACCTCTGATAGAAATGATATAGGAAGAAAAGTAATCTGCTAGAATTAGAGATCATCTTGAGTTTGAAGCAATGATGTGAAATACCAAATAGATATATGAATAGGGAATACAGACAGTAATATTCCAAAGACATCTGCAAAAGGTAGAAACTGAAGTGAATAGACGGAGTTTGAATTGGTTTGAGCTCCAACAGAAGTAGATCTTGAGACAGGATTCAATGCAAATAGTTTTATTAGAGTTGATTCCAGGAAATACCTGTAAATGAGGAGGAAAATAAGAAAGGGAAGGGAAAACAATCAATACAGGATACATTACCCTGAAACTCACTGCTGGGGAATGATGGGAGCCATTTTAGAGCACAGACATCTAACTTATCCGATCAGAGTTGAGGGAGATGATGAATTTATGCAGCAATCACTGCAAAAATTGGTCAAATGCAGCTGCCAGGGGAAATAATTTCTTGGCGCTTCTGGCTCAAGTAGAAAGGGATCTCACATATACAGACAACTCTTAGATGTAAAAACTAGCAGTTGGAAAGTAGGGCAGGGTGCAATGAAACCGTATGGTCATAAGAAACAGGACAAGGCAATAATAGCTTCTGCCAGAGGCAGTGGGATGCTGAAGCCAGCTCCCACTTACTTCCAAGATCTTACTGTGCACATTTTCCCTAGTTTCCATTTGGTGATTTCACATGGGTAGCTTGAAATCAGCCTTGCTAGATAAGGGGAGGGGCAAAGGGAGAGGGAGAGAGAATATTAAGCAGACTCCACACACAGCACGGAGCCCAATCCTGGACTCAATCTCACAACCTCAAGATCATGATCTGAGCTGAAATCAAAGTCAGACGCTTAACCAACTGAGCCACCCAGACATCCCCTACTTTTTTTCCTTGCTAGATAATTTTTTTGTAAGTTATCTGCAGAAAAAAAATGTTATGAATATATGAATTCAACACTTGTTTGATATTCTCTTTTCAAAACATCTTCAAATTTTTGTATAACATAACTAATGCCTAAGATGACTACACCAATGAGAATTTAGATAACCTTGATTTGGGTGAAGTTCTCTGCTAAACGTAGAATGAGTATGAAGGCAGTGGAAAAGTAGTAAGAAGCAGCAAAAAACAAAGGTAGGGACATCCAAAGGATGCCAAGGCAGAGCACCTGGCCTCTGGAGCTTGTAAGCAGATAGGAAGAAAATGCAATCAATAATACTTGGCATTTCTAAGATATTGCTGGCCTCTTTCAGAAGTTCACAACCAATAACAGGGAAGCTACATAACATCAAAATGGATGGCCCAAAGAGATGATCTAATATTAAAATGTCACTCTTTCTTCAATGTCACATCTTTGGAATAGTGCTTGCCAGATGCAGGTGGGGTGGGTGGCATGCGAAATGGGTGAAGGTGATCAAAAGGTACAAACTTCCAGCTGTAAAATGATTAAGTCATGGGGATGTAATGTACAGCATGGTGACTATAGTTAATGATACTGTACTGCATGTTGGAAAGTTGCCAAGAAAGTAAATCTTAAAATAGTTCTCATCACAAGAAAAAAAAAAATTCCTAACTGTGGATGATGACAGATGTTAACTAGACTTATTGTGGTGATCATTCTGCAATATATACCAATATTGAATCATTGTGTCATTATGTTGTACATATGAAATTGACATAATGTTATATGTCAATTATACCTCAATAAAAGGAAGTCACTTTATTTTTTTTCTTTCTCTTTCTATCTTTCTTTCTCTCCTTCCTTCCTTCCTTCCTTCCTTCCTTCCTTCCTTCCTTCCTTCCTTCCTTCCTTCCTTCTTTTTTAGGTTGATGATATAAAAGCTTCCTTCTCACTTTAACAGTTTAAAAATGGCCAAAGTTCACAATTTTCTACTTTTCTCAGCATTTGAGCCAGGTATATTTTACAATTTCAATCTCTCAACAGATTTTATTACTATACTTATCATTTTGATCTGCAAACAATCATCACTAGGAATTTGCTTCACCAACAAAAGGAACCACATTGTCCGTTACATTCCGATTCTCAGGAGAGTAGCTTTCTGCAAGCAGGAAACCCCTGTATGCCCGATTCCATTTTTTAGCTTTAAACAAATCTTCATAATCATTATACTGACAATTTTAGCACTCAATTTTAATTAGGCAGAAATTAATATCATATTAAATTTCAAAATATCCAATAAATGAGAAGCAATAGCAGGATCTGAAGTTTCTCAAATACATTTAATTAATTTTTAAACATCTAGGGTACTTTCAAAGTTTGCTTTGAATGATCTCCCCACAATTTATTTGAATCCAATCTGTACTACTTTGAAAAACATTCAAATGCTAATACCACATGGCATTTGACATAGGATATTAAAAAAAATTCTTAAGTTACCTCTAAAACAGTACCTGGCAACAATTAAAAGCTCAAACAAAAGAACCCACCAAAGGGTAGTTTTGAATTTGGGGTTGACAGACACTGACAGGGTAAATAATCCAAAGTCGTGAAGGCAAAAAGACTATTTGTAGCAACAACAGTAGCAGCAAGAGGGACTGGTGACAGATTGAGAAAATGCAAGTCAGCTGGTGTCCCCACTGGCACACTAAGGAGATAAGAATCTGTAGCTTATTCTTGTGCAAAAGATCAGACACTGTCCTTCCCTTAGGAGAAATACTTAGCTGAAGAGGGTCCTTGCTTCGTATTTGACTATACTCAGGACTTAAATCGCTGAAAAACCCATAAGGATCTCAGTTATTCATTTCACTTTGCCCCTGGAGATATCAAACATTGGGCAAAAAATACCCAGTTGTTGACAGCAAATAATTTCCACTCTCAGACAGCTAAATAGCTGCCTACTTTGAATGAGATATCATTAAATGCATCTAGTTTTCCAAAAGTCTTTGCATGTGAATTGTCTGGGGGTAGACATTTCACAGTTTTAGCGAGGTGAATTCATTCCAAGGCACTGCGCTCAATACTGAAGAAGATAAAAAAATGGAGGAAGTACCAATTTAATATTACGAACTAATCTGATTTTGGAATTTTTTTTATGTGTGTGTATGGAGTGGGGAGGAGTTCATACAAACTATTAAAATCACCAATAGAATCTCAGGGTTTAATAAAACCTGAAGATCAGTGATGAGGTCTATCAACAAATTAATTTTAGAAGTTCAGATTGTAGATTATCTATGTTCTTCACATCATGTATTGTTGAGACATCATCAGCTTACTTCAGAATATGCTCAAATATCCTTTTTTCTTCATTTCAAATTTTAGTTTTTCATTGGTTTATAATATAATTATGAGAGAACATATAATTTTTTTCATTACTCCAGACAGTGTTATACAACTGGAACCAGACTCCCAACTGAAAAACAAATTCCCAGTTAACAGTAAGCTTTTCCTCTGTTGGTACAATCTGAACAGAAAGATTCTTCCAGATGACTTTATTGACAGGAAAGCACTAAGAGCTCCCTGAAAATACAGGGAAACTAATTAAAATCTGATTCATATCCAGACTTCCTTAAAGATTACTAGCTCTTTTTTATATTTCTCTCTGTAATAAAATTTATTAGATTGAATTCATTTTTAATTACCAGTTCTCCCATAACCTGTTTGATTGATTGCTCATTTTCAGTCCGTTTTGCCAATCCCTTCTTTTCTCACTTCATTGTGACTATTATATTATGGTTCAACTATCATGACCTTAAAGGAGAGACAAAAAATAAAGGAGCAAAAGAATGAGGCAGATTTTTTTTTCCTGAGATATAGAGAAGCATATAGACATGAAGAAAATGTGATATGAGAAAACAAGAGCAAGCAACCACAGAGCCAGAGATATCAAGAGAGCAGAGCCTTCCTAAAGAAACAGTCCCTTCTTGGATCATTAGGATTTTAGTGCTGATAGTATTTTACATTTTGAGACATGTTTACAAACCTTAGAATGGAGATTAGATAATAAAACCCTGTCTTACCATTCCCTCATCCCCTCAACCTGAACTCTTTACATAAGAAGTTCATCCTTGAACTCCATTTGACCTTCACCTATTGGTATAAAATCTCTAATTCTGCCTTTCACCTATACACCATTGTAAGCTTCCAAAACCAATGCCAAATTTCCCAGTAAATGGGCCACAATGTCATTCCGAACCCTATTTTGCCGTATTTAGAATGTCAAATGACCTTCCAGAATCATTGATATAATAAAATTTTAAGCTATGTGCAGCCAAATATAATGTTCAAATGAAATAATATGGTTTGTTTTTATATATTTAACACCTCTACATATATTGAAAGGGATTTTATTTTTGCCAGCCAGGATATGTTTTTTCATAAGTGTGTGTAGTGGCCATGAAAATAGACCATTCACATCTCCTGCTATGGGGAACATAATTGACAGACAGCCTCAGCTGCTGTACTCTGAAGCCATTGCAATTGTACTGAGACCATGCTTCCCACAGCTGCTCCCAGAAAATTACGGAGTATAGCAGGGATACTAAAGCAGGTCCATTCCTGTGAGAAGTAGGACTCCTCTGTCAAGTGACTTTGGTTTAAGGACTCCCTATGGGCCTGGTCAAAACTTTCCTAGAAGTGTATTGCACTCTGAGACAATTCCTCTACAACCGTTTCTTCTCTACCTCATGGGTCATTCCTGCATATGGTCTCGTAGTTTTACCTACCACCTCCTCTGGCTTCATCCCATTTTCCTTTATAGGCATTTTCCCCAAATAAATCCTTAGATGTACAATCCTGTCTTAGCACCTGCTTCTCAGATGACCCAAACTAATATTAGTGGTACCAAGAGTGGTCCAAGGCCACAGGCAATAAAATTTGAATTTAGAACTCACTGCACAGAGGACAGAGAAGATAGATGAGGTACAGATAGTCCCTGGCACAAGACAACAGCTAAAACTTTCACTAATAGTGACCTGGGAAAATGTCCCAGTAGAGGAATGTCACTCTAGGTCTAGTGATCCAAGCATTTGGAAAATGGGGGAATCCATGCATACAATGACAGTGAAGTTGACTGGTTATTGCTAATTTGGATTAATGGCTTGAAGAGAGATTATGAGAAACTGAAGACCACTGACAAGTAATAATTGGTTAATTTTGAGAAAGATAATCAAGAAAGTGAAGACCTGATAGAGTTGCAGAGCTGAGGGATGTTTGAATCTCAGCCATGGCAGATCTGTTTCGTTAAGATCAGGGCCCTGATTATGAGTAATGTGGGATTCTGAGACATGACATAAGAACATCTGGATGAACTCCCCTGGGGCCCAGCAGATGCCCCCCAATTCTTCAAACCTGACAAAGGCAACCTACATTTCCCCATCCTGAAAGATGTTTCAGATTTATCTCACCCAAGAAGGCAAAAAGTGGTGCAGATCATTCATTAAGGTCATTGTAAATGCTCTAGTGAATGCAGGACCAGTATAAAAAATAAGTCCAGTATGGTCCCTTTTACCAATCAGGGTTGATGGAGGAGAGGCAGTCATAGAGCTGGCCTCATTAATATCCATGGGGATGATGGGTCAGGGATCAGTTCTTAACTACCGGAAGACAGGAGGTCCTAAGGTAAGATAAGGTAAGGTAAGAGGAGCACTGGAGCAGGCTATACCCACTGTACAGATGGTTAATAAAGCATGGTTGCATCCCTGGCAGCAAACTAGACAATATTTAATAAAAGAGCTGATTAGAATCCAGTACAAAAATTTAAAAGACAAGAATGAAGGAGAAGGGATCTAAGGACAGTTGTCCCAATATAAAGTCATGATCTGTGGCTAAGTTCCCAGACCAAAGCTTATCTTCAGATCTACAACACGTTGATACATATATTAATACATATGATACTGTGATAAGTATTTAATATGTTGTGATGATTTCCCCAGTCCTTCCCCAAAGTAACCCAAAACCATTTATTCAGTTTGACTACACTGTGAAAAGGAGAAAACCCAAACATTTTGAGTACTGTTGGAAATAGGTTATTGATATCTAGAGATCCAAAACATCAGTACTGCCCCCTTTTGGAATGGGAGCCAATGGACACCATAAAATAAAATGGAATTATGACTAAAGTCCAAATAGGAGTGGGCCCATTGGGTCTGTATACCCACCCAGTGGTTATTTCCCCAGTCTCCACGTACATAATTAAAAGTGCAATACTTAGCAGTGAAAGTGAAAACTACCAATACATTATTGACCTGTAAGGTAAAAACTTTCATTATGGGAAAGGCCAAGTGGAAACATCTGAAATTTCTCACTACTGGCCAAGATATTAAAATCAATACTGTATTCCAAGGCAGATGGAGGAGATTGGTACCACCATTAAGGTCCTCTAGGATGCAAACCTGGTAGTTTCTATCTTATCTCCATTTAATTCTGCCATACTTGCCCCTACAGAATCTGTATGGATCTTGATGAATGACTGAAGACTGCAGGCTTAATTAATTAGTTGCCCCAATATCAATTGCTATGTCAGATATGATACAGTTGTTAGGGTGGATTAATAAAGCTCCAGGTATGTGGCTTACAATCACTGACTTGGTGAATGCATTCTTTTTCATTCTGATTAAGAAAGAGGGCTGGAAACAGTTCATATTCACATGGAACAGACGATAGTTTTCATTTACAGTTTTCCCTTAGATCTCCATCAACCCTCTCACTTTGTCATAATATAGTCCAAAGAAATCTGGACTGCCAAGACATCCCACAGAACATTACACTGATGACACATTCCATCAATGAAATCATCTTGACCAAACAGCATGAACAAAAGGTAGCTACTACACTGGGGGCTTTGATAAGACACATGTGTCACAGTAGAAAAGAGATAAACCTTACAAAGACTCAGGAGCTACCACTTCAGTGAAGATTTTATGGATATAATGGTCAGAGAATATCAGGATATTGTCTCCAAAAGTAAAAGAAAAATGCTGCATCTTGCATCAGCAGTGTCTAGTAAGCTTTTGGGGGGTTCTGGAAGCAAAATAGTCTAGACTTCTCTAGACTTCAGTCCTGATGATACATATGTTTGCTAGCTTTGAGTGTGACCTGGAGGAGGAAAGAGGTATACAGGGGGTCTAGGTTAATTGCAACCAGCCCTACCATACGGACCATGCATGTATCCATGGTCCAGTGGATCCCATGGTATTTGTGGGGAAAGAACTTGGGAGTTTTTGGCAAATGCAAGTAGGAGACATCACTCTGAAATAAAATCATGTATAGAATGATGTGCCCTATCACTAGGCTCTGGTAAAGACAAGCCATTTAACCATGGCCATTACATGATTATACATATGAAATTGCTCAGTATGAGTTGTATTCGGTTGGATGCATCAATTCATAAAGTGGGATGGTCCAATAGCAATCCTTAATAAGAAGGAAAAGGTATGTCTGGGATAGATCCTGAACAGGACCAAATATAAGTAAGCTTCATGAGCAGAAAGCACAAATGTCCATGTCACTCACCACAGTTGTACCAGCACCGTTCCCTGGCTTGCGCCTATGACCTTAAAATATAAGAGGTCCCATAAGACCAGCCGGAGGAAGAAGAAAAACTTGGATTTTAGATATGCATGTAAGCCAAAAAATAGACACTAGTTGGATTACAATTCAGGTCTATAATAGAAAGACAGCAGGAGAGGGAAAATATTCTTTATGGGCAGAGTAGTGATGGTGCACTTAGACATTTACTTTATATGAAAAAAGAAGTGGCTCAAGGCAAGAATATACAGAGATTCCTGGGCAGTCACCAATGGTATGACCAAGTGATCAGAAGTAAAAAGAAAAACAAACTAACTAACTAAAACTAAACGATTCAAGACTAGGAGCCCTGAAGACAAGATGGAGAAATGAAAAGGGGCCTAATGTGTAAAGGTTTTTGTATCATGCTGTATTTTAGTCTATCACTAAAAAATTACCCTCCACAGAAGAGGCAACATACAAACAAGTAGACAAAATGACTAGGCCTATTGATGTTACCTGGCCTTCCTGACTGGCTACTCCAAGACTGGCATGATGAGAGCTTGACGGAAGTGGCGACAGTGGTAGAGACTGAGATTACACATGGGTCCTCCAGCACAGACTCCCTCCTAGCAGGGCCAATCTAGCTACTGCCGACCCTGAATGTCCCATCCGCTACCCACAGACACCAATGCCGAGCTCCTGATGTGACACTACTTAAACGTTATCAAAATTAAAAGTGTTTTCTCTCTGAAAGATACTATTAAGAAAATGAAGACATAATCCACAGACTGGGAGAAAGTATTCTCCGCCCTAAATAACTGACAAAGAACCTGGATCTAGAATAATATAAAGAAATTTTAAACTCAATAATAAGAAGATAATCAATAGAAAATTGACAAAGATTTGACCACTTAACAAAAAGAAATATAAGAATGGCCAATAAGCACATGAGAAAGTGAAAAGGAGCAGGTCAGTGGTTGTGTGGGGGACAAAAGCACTGGGAGAGATAAAATGTACAGGGCATGAGGAAATTCTCCAGGGTAACAGAAATGTTTTATTTCTTGACCGTGGTAGTGGTTTCATGGGTGTATATATCTGTCAAAACTCATAAAATTGTACAGTTAAAATAGGATGCAGTTTTCATAGATAATAATTATACATATATTATACCTCCATAGAATTAACAAAATAGCATTACTAGGTAATTCGAAAAGAAAAATCTATTTTTTTAAATCCTATGTAATATATTGGGATAGACAGAGAGGATAAACACAGGGTTATTATTTATTATTTTAAATTATTTTTTCCTACTTGATTTAACAGCAAAATAATTCTTTCCACTAATGTAAATAGTGAGATAATATTAAAAATTGTTACCTTCTCTATTTGGTTTCTCAAATGAAAGATTCTGAACAAAAAGTACCAGAATGCTTGTTGAAAATGGAAGTTTCTGGGCCTCATCCCATGGCACTAAATTAAGATTTGCAGGTTCCATGTGAAGCATTACCAGTATTTACAGACAGATGTATTTTACCTGTTGTAGCAATTCACATATTTGGCCATGTGGGGAGAGGCAATCCCTGCCTTCCACCTCTAAATTACAGACAGTCACAATATCATAGTCCTCAAGCCTCAAAATCTCCTTTCCACTTTAAAGTTTTCAGAGATTGCGAATTCACCACTTTATCCTCAAAACTGAGCATGTTGAGATTTCCAGTGGTTTCCACAGGTTGCCAGCAAAACTCTGTTGTGAGAATCATGTTGAGATTTCCCAGCACCTCCTGGAATTGGGAGGAATTCCACCATGACTACCTGGTATGGAGAATTCTTCAAATCCCACTCCCTGACATGGGTTTCCTAGGGCTCTGGGGGATATGCTATATAGTGTGAATGACATAGTGTACCATGGAAAAGTCTTACAGTCCTCTCACTTCCTGTCTCTATTCAACTTTAGCCAGGATCTTCAGGGTAGGAAGCGTTCAACTATTCTAGAGTTCTGATGAGAACTCCTGGATTTAGGTTGTAAAAGTAAAATAGCACTACACACACATTTTTATTGTGTGTTGTTGATTCCCTAATTTCAAAAAAATAAGGCTTAATAATTAGTGTAAATCACTGTAATTATGTACAGATTACATATACAAATTACATACAAATACAACTAAAGTAATGTTATATACAAAACTAATAACAGATTTTTAAAAAAATCAGTTTAATTTTTTTATTGAGAAAGAAGAGGAGTGATGAGTAAATGTTTACATGTATACAGAAATGTGTATTTACTCAGACAGAAAAGAAACTCTCTAAAAAGTATCCACTAAGTAACATGGACTCTTGGCATTTCTTAGGATAGTTTGGACCAACAGCTACAAAATGCTGGTTATACAATTCAATGTAAGTATTTTGCTTGAATTGTTTAGACACCTGTAACACTGTAAGCCTAACTGGAAAAAGGATAATATTTATTTTTCTGGTTAAACCACAGTGCAGACAGAAGGCTGGTCAAACTAGGTTGGAACAGTCACTTTGAATGTGTTTTTTCCTCTGGTCTCTAATTAGGTAATGCATTTAAAAAATGATGAACTCATGTATCACAGTCGGATGTTTCAAAAATAGGCATGCTGTAGTTAAACAATAAAACTCTAGGTGGTGGTAGCTAGGAAGAGACATTCAATATTTTATCCCAGGAAATACAAGTAAATCAATGACATCTGTGTAGTGGAAGAAACTTTCTCAGTTTAGATTCATCTTGGAAGCAGTTCTCTTCTTGCCAAAATCAAGGAGCTTTGAAAGTCCTTCTACCAAGTAGCTTAGTTTAGCTAAGCCGGAGGCCGAGCCCTTATCACAGAGCAGAGAGAACAGAGGCAGAGCAGAGAACAGAGGCAGAGAACAGAGGCCCAGCGTTTTGTAAAGACCATGTTTTGGAAAAGGGAGCATGCCTGTATAGATTCAGTGGAGAATACAGCTAGTGGAAACCTTTAGAAATTGTTTAAAGTGATCCTGAGAATTCCCTGATCATCACATTAAGTTCCTTAATAAAAGAAAATGGCCATCCAATAGACCAGAGCACAAATTAAGGAGATCAGAAAAAAGCAGACTCCAATGACGAGACCCAGAATATCGGAATGACAAGAACAACAGCAATAGCAGCAAACAAACAAAACTAAACAAAACAGGTCTCTTTGACTTGGGCTATCTGGTGACTAGATTCCAGAAGTATAGGACAGGAAAGAAAATTAATAAGCAAATGTCACAGCGCATATTAACTGTACTTTGCTGCATGAGTTCCTATTAATGCTTGCTATACACTTATTGCATGTTACAGATTCCATTCTTAAACTTTTTCTTCTCTATTATCTTTCCAACAACCCAACTGAAAGAATTGTGTTACTAGAAAGGATACCCAAAAAAGACAGCTCCTAACTTATAGTGGCTTTTCAAAATTCTGGTTCCAGAGTGTGAAGAAAGAAAATTTCTATCTTAACAGAATCTTGAGGTGACACACATCATCAGACATAAGCCACCTGAAGTAAAAGTGTACTTAGGAAGGAAATAAAATCTCCTCTTCTTTGAGTTACCAATAGTTTGTAATGACATTCATTGCCTTTCACTTTGCATTATCAATATCGACACATACCTAATCCCCTGACACAGAGGGATAGGACTTATTTGTATAAGCATGCATGTCATATAATATACACATATTTATAGACTTGAATAACTGAATGAATGACTAATGTGTGACATGGTTATTGTTTTTGTTCCTCAGGGCAATTGAAAGAAGTGAAAAACATACTTGGGGCGATAAATTCTGGATTTGCATCCTATTTCTGTGGGTATTAGACGTTTGGCCTTGGGCAGATCATATAGGGCCTCTCTCAAATTAAAATTTTATTCATTTTTTTTAAGATTTTATTTATTCATTTGAGAGAGAGAGAGAATGAGCAGGGAGGAGGGGCAGAGGGAGAGGGAGAAGCAGACTCCCCACTGAGCAGGGAGCTCGATGCAAGTCCCATGGACTCTGGGACCATGACCTGAGTTGAAGACAGACGCTTTAACCAACTGAGCCACCCTGGCACTGCTCAAATTAAAATTTTATTTGAGTGATGTAGAAGATATTAGAGAACTCTACTGTTACAGGTTGAATTGTATCCTCCCTCCCCAAATTTGTATATTAACATCCGAACCCCCAGTACCTCCGAATGTGACATTACCCGGAGATAGGACCTTCAGAGAGGCAATCAAGTTAAAATGAGGTCGTTAGTATGGGTCCTTAATCCAAGAATATTGGTGGGAAATGGGAAATTTGGACACAGAGATACATACAGAGGGAAGACAGAGTGAAGAGAAACAGGGAGAAGATAGCCATATAAACCAAGGAGGAAAGCTGAGAACAGACTCTTCCCTCACAGATCTCCAAAACAAGCAACCCTGCCCACATCTTGATTTTGTACCTCCAGCCTCCAGAACTGTGAGCAAACAGATTTCTGCTGTGTAAATCACCTAGCTTGTAGTACTTTATTATAGAAACCCTGACAGCAGTGTTGATAAGAGAGGTCTTTATAAATTTTATAACTAGCCATGTGGTTCTCAGCAAATTGTCCTTCCTAGTTCTAGAACAGAGGTCAGCAAACTATTTTTCTGTAAAGGGCTAGACTTCAGGCTTTGTAGGCCACAGGCAGGTTCTGCTGCATATTCTATTTTAATCCTTTAAAAATGTGAAAACCATTCTTAGCTTGTTGACTATGCAAAATTGGGCTGTGGACTGCATAGGCCCACAGGCTTTAGAATGCCAACCACTAGAGCAGTGTCTCCTGTCACAGGCCAGCTTTTAACAAATCTTGTTCGGTAAAACCTAACATGCCATTCAAATGCATTTTACAAATAGTTCAAATCTAGTTAAATAAAAGCTTCTCAGTTATTTTCAGCAAAATGTGATTTTTCATTCAACCCCTTGTCTTTACCCCTCAAAAGCTGTCCTAGGGCCTTAAGTTCTTTTCTCTACCTTTAATCAACAATGAAACTTCATTTTTTAAAGAAATACTTCAATATTAGGTTCTCATTTCAAGTGATATGACTGACAAATAGAAAACTTTTCATGCACCTGTTTAAATGAACATGTAAATTTGACAGCTTGATCCTGTTAAATACATACCAAATATACCATGATTTAACAAGTTTAGCATCAACACAGCACTAGACATTGTCCTCAATGCAGAATTAGCTATATTGATTCCTCAGTGATGTCAAAGTATACTTTGGGTTTAAAAAAAAATGTGATTAATATAGCCTGTAAAAGACTTTACAGACCAAAGCCCCAAAGCCACTTCAAAAATATATAGTCCAATAAGCACAGGCGAGGCAGTTTGCTTGCTAATCACAAAATCAAAAAAAAAGAATTTGCTCCTAAATGCCGAAATGTATGTGCTGGAGTTATAACTGCAGCCCCAGTGCTCACTACTATTTCTTAGGAAATCAGTTATTAGGTTTGTGAAGTGATTAACAGGTCCTTGTTCTGCTAAAGTGACTAACCTTTATTCTTCATAGGTCCATCTCTAGGCATTAAAAAAAAAAATCTGTCCTGGTGAATGCAAAAACTTTTTGCATTTAATTTTAACCAAACTTCAATTGTGAAAATGAAAATAGAAACTTATTGTTGGCAGATGAGTAAACTAGCACACAATTTTTTAAACCAGCAGATATTTCCTCCTTTATCTGTGAACATCTTGTCTTATTTCCTTCCAATTACATTTTTTTTCTTCCATGAACAGCAAATATGTCATTTCTATCATTCTCCTGCTGGTGGCCTTCTGGAAGATGATTGAATTACCCAATCTTTGGAAGGAACAAGCTGTTTTATGTCTCAAGTGCCATGGATTTTGTAGATTCTCTAGCTCTGGGGTCTTTCTCAGGTTATTACAGATTTTAAGCTCCTTTCAGTGAGTAATGTTCTCCTGAAGGAAATGAAGGAATGAAAACTCTGGCTACATGCAGTTCTCCCGGGCACAAAATCACGGTAATGAGCTTCTCCTACATGTTAATGAAAGATGGAAATTGTGAGAAGTAAGTCAGGGTTTCTCAAACTAGTTAAGAGACTATCTGCATCAAATTCCCCTGTATGATTTGTTAAATTACAGATTTTGGATTCTGATCCCAGACTTTCTGAATCAAGATCTACAAAGGAGTCCCACGTATGAGTTTTCTAGTGCTGGGTAACAAATCACCACAACGTAGTTGCTCAAAACAAAACATATTTATCATCTTGTACCATCCCAGAGTTCCTGTGGGTCAGGAGTTGTTCAGGATCTTATAAGGCTGAATCAAAATGTCAACCAGGCTATCTACTTTCCTGAAGCTCAGGGTCCTCTTCCAAGCTTGTATGGTTGTTGGCAGAATTTAGATTCTTGAGGTTGTGGTTATAGGACTGAGTCCTAACTTATTAATGACTGTTGACTGAAGGCTATCCTCAGCTCCTAGAGGCTGTCTGTGGTTCTCTGCCATATGTCCCTCTCCATAGGCAGTTCACAGCATGGCTGTTTGCTTCTTCAAGGCCAGTAGGAGGCTCTCGCCAGTCTGCTCAGATGGAGTCTAAATTATAAATTTAGAATTTAGAGCCAGAATTCTAAGAACGGCTCCCAAGATTCCCTGTCCTAATCTCCTGTGTTGGTAATTTACTGAATATCACTCCCATGAGTGCTATTTTATACAGCACAAGTTTACTTCATCATGGGAAGATTATCCATGTATCTGCTTTAAAGCACACAGGCCCCGTTAAAAACAAGAAGTGAGGTGACGACACGAGAAAGGACTTCAACATGCCACTGGTGGTCTGAAGATGGATCAGGCCAAGAGAAAAAATGAGGCCAGCCTCTAGGAGCAAAGACCAGGCTCTGGCTGATTGCAGGCAGGGAAATGAGGACCTCAGCCCAACAACTGCAAAGAACTGAATTCTTCCAATAGGAAGAATGATCTTGGAAGTGAATTCTTTCCCCTTTTTCTTCAGTTAGAAGCAAATCACAGGTTCCACCTGCACTTAAGGAGAAGGGATTACTCCAACGGGAATAATCCCTACTCTAGAGCCTCCAAAAGGAGTGCAGTCTTGCTGACAAATTGATTTTAGCCCACTGAGAACCATTTTGGATTTTAAAACTATAAAACAATAAATTTGTGTTGTTTGAAGTCACACAGTTTATAATAATTTGTTACAGCAGCAAAAGTAAATTATGCCATTCCTGCCAATTAGGATTTCAATTATTTTTTCAGTCTTTCACATTTTCTTTCAGATACTCTTCTATTCTTACAAATCTTAGTTTATAGCCATCAAATGATACTTAGTGTATGACATTCTCAATCATATAAATTTAAATTTGTCTCTTCAAGTGTCAGCTTCTCTGAGGCAGGAACAATATTTAAACAACACTGCATCTGACACAGTAACTGCCACAAGGCCCTGCTGGCCCCTGGTGCTCCAGAAATACCAAGTGAAAAAGTTGTAGTTGACTATTCTACAGCAAAAGATAATTTTTTAAAAATAAAATCTAATGATGAGGGGCCTGGGTGGCTCAGTTGGTTAAATATCTGCCTTCAGCTCGGGTCATGATCCCTGGGTCCTGGGATCCAGCCCGGAGTCGGGCTCTCTGCTCAGTGGGCAGAGTCGACTTGTCCCTCTCTCTTCCCTCTCCCTATGCTCTTTCTCAATCTCTCTCTCAAAAAAATAAATAAAATCTAAATAAATAAATAAATAAAGTCTAATGACAAGATGGTGATAAAATTTATCTCTAAGAGAAGGATTCAAAGTTTCTTTGATATGGCATTATTCAAACATTTGCTAGAGATCTACATGCAAAAAGAACAACCAAGTATATCCAAAATATAAATATTGTTTCTGCCAGTTGCGTGTATCTAAGAACAGAAGGCATTCACCTGAGAAGTTTGAATCTTGGTCCTGTATGGATGTAGACATGTCATATCTTTTATACTGTTCTGTTCTGAACGTGACCAGGACATTCTTGCAAGTATTTACAAATTTACTCTGATGGTCTTTTCTCATCTCTTGTGTTGGTGCTCTTTCGGCAAGTTTAATGTTCCTTCTTTCAAGAGCATTTGCAATCCATATGCCAGTAAGGGAAATGCTGTTCACTAAGATAGATACAACATTGCTTGAATCTTATTCCAAGGGATTTTGTTAAGATTTATACTCTCCCCAAATTGGATTCCTAGTGCCCACACATATACTTGATATATAGAAAGTGCTCAATATATAATCATTGAATGAAAGAATCATTCACCTCTGGTTTGGAACCAGATTAATCTTCTGAAGCATTAATTCAGTATAACATCCAACCGTTGTCATTCCCTGAGTGCATCGCGCTGTCCACTTCATACCACTTCTATCGAGACCAACCTCCTCCACCCTAACACACACACACACATGCAGAGCAAGTTTACGTATGTAACTAATTTTCCTTAAAGCCTGAGAGGAAATATGATTTACACCTTAACCAGGTAACCAATTTTAAATTGCATGCAAAATATCCATACTCATATGAGAAACAGAAATTTGAACAGTGACTAAATATTTAATGATGCCAAAGAATTATGTTTTGTTACATTGTGGTAATGAAATTATGGTTATTATATATATCAAGAGATCTAATCTTTAGAGATGAAATGATCTGATGCTGGGATTTAGTTTAAAATAATCCAGTTGGAGGGAGGGAGGAGCAGAAAGCATTTAGATGAAACAATTAGCGACATGAGAAGTAGAGATAGGTACATTGGCAGTGGTGGGGAGGGTACGGGGGACGAGATTCACCACACTATTTTCTCTCTGCATGTTTGAAAAATTCTATACTGAAAAGTTCTTGAATAATCTTCTGTAAAATATAATCCAATGAAAGATACCTCAAATACTCTCCCTCTTGAGTTATACTCTCTTCACATGTTTTTTGACCCTATCTTTCTCTCCTTGTCTTTGCTATTACTTCTCTCTTTTCTTGCTCTTTCTCTCAGTAACAAAAACAACACAGAAATGCTTAGATTTTATCATTAAGAACAATATACTTTTTCTAGCATTTAACTGTAAGCTCAGACCTTCACTTAAATATCCAAAGACCTAGGTCAAGTAATATAAATAGGAGCTAATATTTAGCACTTACTGTATGCCAGACTATTTTTTTGATGATTTTTTAAAGCATTTCCTTTTTTTAAACGTTTTTATTTAAATTCAATTTAGTTAACTTATACTGTGTTATTAGTTTCAGGGATAGAATTTATTGATTCATCAGTTACATATAACACCCAATGCTCATTACATCAAGCACTCCCCTTAATGCCCATCACCCAGTTACTCCATGCCCCATCCACCTCCCCTCCAGCAACCCTCAGTTTGTTTCCTCGAGTTAAGAGTCTCTTATGGCTTGCCTCCCTCTCTGTTTTCATCTTATTTTATTTTTCCTTCCCTTCCCCTATGTTCATCTGTTTTGTTTCTTAAATGCCACATGAGTGAAATTACATGGTATTTGTCTTTCTCTGATTTATTTCACTTAGCATAATACCCTCTAGTTCCAACCATGTCATTGCAAATGGCTAGATTTCATTCTTTTTGATGGCTGAGTAATATTGCATTGTACATATATGCCACATCTTCTTTATCCATTCATCTGTTGATGGACATCTAGGCTATCTCCATAGTTTGTCTTTGTGGACATTGCTGCTATAAACATTGGGTGCAGGGGCCCCTTTGTATCACAGCGTTTGTATCCTTTGGATAAATACCTAGTAATGCGATTGCTGGGTCATAGGGCGGCTCTACTTTTAACTTTTTGAGGATCCTCCATACAGTTTTCCAGAGTGGCTGCACCAGCTTGCATTCCCACCAACAGTGTAAAAGATTCCCCTTTCTCTGCATCCTCGCCAACATCTGTTTTTTTCAGACTTGTTAATTTTAGCCATTCTGGCCAGTGTGAAGTGGTATCTCAATGTGGTTTTGATTTGTATTTCCCTGGTACAGAGTGATGTTGAGCATGTTTTCATGTGTCTGTTAGTCATTGGTACGTCTTCTTTGGAGAAATGTCTATTCACGTCTTCTGCCCATTTCTTGACTGGACTTTTGTTTTTTGGATATTGAGTTTGATAAGTTCTTTATAGATTTTGAATACTAGCCTTTTATCTGATAAGTCATTTGCAAATATCTTCTCCCATTCCATAGGTAGCCTTTTAGTTTTGTTGACTGTTTCCTTTGCTGTGTAAAAGCTTTTTATCTTGATGAAGTCCCAACAGTTCATTTTTGCTTTTGTTTCTCTTGCCTTTAGAGACATGTCAAGCAAGAAGTTCCTGCAGCCAAGGTCGAAGAGGTTGCTGTCTGCATTTTTCTCTCAGATTTTGATGGCTTCCTGTCTCACATTTAGGTCTTTTGTCCATTTTGAGTTTATTTTTGTGTATGGTGTAAGAAAGTGGTCCAGCGTCATTCTTCTATATGTGACTGTCCAAATGCCAGACTCTGTTTCAAATGCTTTTACATCATCAATCCTCACCACTTACCTATGATAAAGGGACTATTACTACATCTCTTTTTATTATTGGGGAAACTGCAGCAGAAAGAGACTTTTAAAAATTGGCTAAGCCACACAAGGAAGTAGTGCAAATGGGATTTGAAAGAAAGGCAATAGGGTTCCAATCAACTACTGTACAACACTACCTCTGTAATTGGAAGACTGTAGATAGCAACTGATTCCAGGAGAAAGGCCATCACCTCCCATAGTGGCATGGGATAGGGATAGGGATTGCTTAGTTTTGTGTTTCTTCACTTCATTGATAAACACCTGACTTGACACATCCTAAGCTTTGTTTCTAAAACCCTTCAACATTTTCATCTCACATTTTTCTAAGTGTTCAAGTTTACACTGCATCCTGTTCTTATTTCTTATTTCTTATATCTTATTAAGATACCTCATGAGTGAGGAGGACTATTTACCAGAATAGACAAGCTTTCAACCTCCATTACTTTCAGAACTACTGAAGGCAAGCCAGCCCCTTAGGTTGTACTATTACACTGCAATGCTAATTAGTTTGTAATAAGTGTAATAAACTCACAAATGTGAAGTGCATGGAGCCATGTTTCATTGAATCAGTTATGCTGTCTGAGCATCGATAACTCAATTCATAGTTAATTACATATTGCAGCTTTTGTCTATTTTGAAAATGCTTATATGTGTTCATAATTTTAATAAGCAATCAAAACAGATTTTTGGTGTCTTTCTGTAACATTTATTATCTTTAGCCACCCTAAGAACTACATAAGTTCATAGATATATCTAAAATATATAATTTAAAAAAGAATCATATAGGTGACAAAGTTTTTTTAGATGTCTTCATTTTAAAGTTTCTGGTATTGTTGTCTCTCAGAAAAATGAAGTTGAAGATAGATGATTAGATGATATTTTGAGGAGTTGTATTTTTTGTTATAGGAAAGTTTGTAAGTGCTCTTTACAAAATAATCATTTTTCTTCACATTTACCAGTGAAATTATTCAAAATGTGTGCAATGACTACTGCCTCTACTCTTCACTACCTATTTTATCACTAATCCCAAGTCTGATTTAAATTATGGCCAAACCATTGACAGTTTGCCAAAAAGACCAGTGATTCCTTGTGAGATTATCCACTATTCATTTACTAATTTTTGCCCTGTTCTGTTTTTTTCTGTTATCACGGAATAATTGGTACAGTCTCAAAATAAATTATTAGCTTCTTCAACTCTTTTTCTTCAACAATTTTTCTTCTACCCTCTTTCTTTGACTCACTTTTTGTTGGCATTTTTTTTCTTTCTGACATGCAAATGATGGACACCTTAAAGTTGAAAATTTGACTTCCAGTTTCTAGCTCTACACATATTCATCCAAAATGGCAGCTCCTCCATATGAATGATTTTAGCAGTCACTTACTTCCTTTTGACTTCAGCATCTAAGTTCTTACTCTTTGGTCCTTCATTATCAGCTGCCTATAGGTAATCTCCTCTTAGATATGTCATCAGCAGAAACTCAGTTTAGAACTAACATTTTAAAGTAAAATTTATACTACAGTACAACATAAATACAAAATAAAATATACAACCATATTTGCATAAGTTAGTGAATTTTGTTAATAAATCGACCATGAGGATCTATGGGGCAAACATATAAAGAAACAGTATATCAGTAGCAGTTAAGAACCCACTGTTATGCTTTGTATTAGCTACTATCTCTTTAAGAGTACTCATTACCCTGACTTCTAACATGATCATGACCTTTATTTTTATTTGATTTAAGTGGAATCATAAAGTATATACTCTTATGCAACTGGTTCCTTTCACTTACCATTATACTTAAGATGTCCATTATGCTGTTGAGAATAGTTGCAATTTGTTTATATTCCTTGCTAAGTAAAAATTTCATTGTATAAATATACTAACTTTTTAAATCCATTTTATGGTAAACGGACGCGTGGACAGTTTCCAGTTTGGGACTACCATGAATAGTGTGGGTTCTTTTTTATGGCTGTGGAGTATACGACATTTCTGTCATTTCCCTGCATGTGGTACTAGAATGACTGGGTCACAGAGGATGTGTATATTTCCCTTTAATACATACTACCAAATACTTTTCCAAAGTGGTTGAATTAATTTATAATTCTATCTAATTGTGTATCTTGTATTTGTAGAGCCAATACTTTAAAAATATCCATGTTTTTACTCTTCTGTTACTATCAATGACACCAAAATTCTTAAATTACAAATATAGGAACTCAAAGTTATGTTTAATCCCTTTACTTGTGTGTCATTTTTGCACACCAATGAGATTTCAGCAAGCATTCTTTAACTTTTATCACACTTCTCAAATAGCGTGATTACCACAAAAGTTACACAAAAGTATTACGGGGAAAGTCAAAACTCTAACCTAGATTCATGCTTCTGGCGCTGGACTGCAGACTATGAACACTTTGCAACACTAGAGAAAATGTGATGAAATGTTTAAATACTTTTATAGCAATTTGATGTTGCTATAGCTCCCAGCAAGTGATAATTATTCTAATAAAGAATTTTTATTGAATTTTATAAAAGTATGGCCCACAATGGATTAAAAAAGGGGGGGTGGGCAAAACTGGCCTTTTCCACAGTTTAAGAAGCACTTGCCTAGACAGTAATGTTGAAGCTAGAATGTAAAATAGGTTTGCAACATTTCAAATTATTTGAATTTTATCTTATAAAAAAGTTTTAAAAATAAGAATAGACACATATTCACCTGATAAAGAATTCTAGCAGCTGCACAATGGGGTGGCATCACAGGAAAAAGACACTGGTAGCCGCAAACCTGTTAGAAAGTGATTATAATCATTCAGGTAAGTGGCAGAGCTGAATTTACTAAACTTGATGATCAATGGCATGGGTAAGGAGGAATGGGTTGTCAGGAAGAACATTAAATAAAATTACAAGATTTCTATGTTAGAGGATGGAGAGTGGAAAGTTTATAGGGAAAATAAAAGTGTTTGGTTTTAAACATTTTGTGTTTGAGTTGACTGTGGAATTCAGAGGCAGAAAATGGAATGAGAAGGGGCATCTGAGATAGAGAATGTGAGATGGAAGACCTCGATATGTATGAGATTGTTTACAGAGAAGGCATCTATTGTAAAGAAAAGAGGTCTGAGTTCAGAACACTCCTTATATTTCCACTGAAAAGGCACACACTACTCAAGAGAATACCAACACTAGCAAGTGAGCTGGGAAAGAATAGCCAGGAAAAAAAAAAAAGTGGAGAAAAAAAATAATAATAATAATCCAAGTTAGGAGAAGAAGCAGGAAAGAAAAAGAAAAAGATTTTTCTAAGAAGAAAATGGTTTCTAAGAATGTGAACACAATGAAGGTAATTACTCTTTCAAGAAGTACGTTGTAGCATAAGGGAGGTGTTAAGATCTTGTTTGGGTAAGCAGCACCTGGGTGGTGCACTCAGTTGAGCATCCAACTCTTGGTTTTGGCTCAGGTCGTGATGTCAGGGTCGTGAGATCGAGCCCTGCATTGGGCTCCACACTGGGTATGGAGCCTGCTTAAGATTCTTTCTCTCCCTCCCCACTGTGCACTCACTCGTGCTCTCTCTCTCAAATAAATAAATAAACCCTAAAAAAAAAAAAAGACATTGCTGAGGTAAGAATAAAAATGTAAGGAAATGTCTTTTTTTTTTTAAGATTTTATTTATTTATTTGACAGAGATAGAGACAGCCAGCGAGAGAGGGAACACAGGCAGGGGGAGTGGGAGAGGAAGAAGCAGGCTCCCAGCAGAGGAGCCTGATGTGGGGCTCGATCCCACAACGCCGGGATCACGCCCTGAGCTGAAGGCAGACACTTAATGACTGAGCCACCCAGGCGCCCCTAAGGAAATGTCTTGTTTGTGGATGAAAAGGATGGAAGCAAATCTGTAAATTTAGGAGAAGCCAGTAGAGATGAACAGAGAGAAAGTATGAATCCAGTTACCATTTTTCTTTCTTTCTTTCTTTCTTTCTTTCTTTCTTTCTTTCTTTCTTTACACATTTCCACAGGAGACTTCTTGATAGCAATTGCTTCTTATTCAGTATTGCCATACTCTGGCCCAGGTTCTCTTACTACCAGACTATTATCTTAAGATATCAAGTTTCTGCATGTTTCAGAAATCCTTAGGCTATTCTAAACTAGCTGCAGCAGTCTACCCCTCTGCTCAAAGATCCTTTAGCTTCAGGTTAAAGCTGCTCAGTCCAGCTCGGTTTCCAACACTTGCTCTTCACTTGGCTCCAACTCAGCCAATATTTCAGCCAGAGCAATCACCAAAGTGTACCCTGTATGAACCCCCATGCTATTTTATTATCTCAATATGCTCTTGTTCTTTATATCAATACATATATTTTTAATAGACTTAGTTTTTTAAAGCAGTTTTAGGTTTAGAAAAAAATTGAGGGGAAAGTATAGTCTTTAAAACCCTACATACAATTCCTCCTATTATTAACATTTTACAGTAGTGTGGGGTATTTCTTTGTAATTGATGATCCAATATTGATATACTGTTATTAACTAAAGGCCATAGTTTTAATGTCCACTCTTTGTGATTATTTTTTTGGTGTAATCTTAGCCAGATCTTGGTCATCTTTTTGCCTCTGACATGCTATCAAGCATTTTTAGCCAACCTTTCCATGTATTCTGCAGGTTTCCAGTTATCTTAACAATATATCCCTTTTTTTTAAAAAAAAGTCTAAATTAGGCCCAGTTGTTTGTAACAAAGAAATCTGTCACAAAACTGGTACCAGGAGTGGGATTCAGGGCCCAGACTGTTAGGGAAATGAAAGAAATCTAGGATGCATTATTTATTTTAAATGAGTCTAACATCAATGAAAATCTATGAATATTCAGAAATTAGAATTTTATCCATGCAAAGGAAAAGCCATTAAATGAATTGTAACTTAGGTTTACCTGGAAGCAAGACCTATGGGGCTATAGATGTAGCTGGAGACAAGAATATGTTATGGGTTGAATTGTGTAAACTGAAAAAGATGCATTAAAGTCCTCACCTCAAATACACCACAAAGTAAAATTTTTTGGAAACAGGGCCATTGTGTGTGTAATTAGTTAAGTCAAATGAGGTCATACTGGAGGAGGGTGGGACTCTAGTCCAATACGGCTGATGTCCTTATAAGAATACAGCCATGTCCTTATAAGAATACTCTGTCTACAGACAGAGACATACACAGAGCGAATGTCATGTGACAATGAAAGCAAAGACTGAACCTATACAGATGTGAACCACAGCTTCTGCAAACCATTAGAAGCTAAGAAGAGGCAAAGAAGGTATTCTCTTACAGATTTCAGATACAATTAGCTTCTGTGGTTTTTAGCCTCTTGGGCTCTGTGGTATTTTGTTATGGTAGCCCTAAGAAACTAATACAGGACATTTTTTTAAAAAATGAGAACTCAAGAAATGTGGAGCATTGTGATTGCTCTTAACACTGTTTGACAGATTTAGAGAGCACAAAATCACATTCTTAAATTTTTAGCTCAAGTAAGGGACTTAAATCTGGAGACTCTTTGATGGTGTTAAAATATCTATTATCACCTGTAGTCACAGACAGATAGTTGAAAACCAAATGCAGAGATTAATCCTGTAAGTTGCTGACTTACAATGACAGTTGCATTTGCAGCCAAGCTCTATCTTTTGTATAGGATATGGCACTGTTTTGGAAAACCTGGGATCCTAAAAACTAGAAAGAATATATTTGAACATCTGAATGGTATGGAATACTCTCTGATATTTCCCCAGCAGTCCAAGCAGATCCTTGTCTGAAAATTTTCCCCCTTATTTTAAAACCTTATCAGAAAAAAACACAAAAACAAAAGCATCTTAATGCTCCATCCTCACTCGCATCTCTTATTGACTCCAGAAATGTAACTAGAATCAGATTCCAGCATGATTGGGATGGGATTGGGTAGAATAGTCAGATCACGTCAAGGATAAATGGCTTATGCAATAAAGTAATCTCGACGCTTGCTAAATTGTCAAGAAATTTGTGAGTAATACGAGAAATAAATTAAAAGAGTTGCTCCAGGGGCACCGGGGTGGCGCTGATGGTTAAACGTCCAACTCTTAGTTTCAGCTCAGGTCATGATCTCAGGGTCATGAGATTGAGCCCCATGTCAGGCTCTGCACTCAGCGTGGAATCTGCTTGAGATTCTCTCCCTCTGCCCCTGCCACTTGTGCACATGGGCTTTTTCTCTCTCTCAAATAAATAAATAAATCTTTGAAAAAAAAAATAAACAAAATGAAAGAAGTGCTCCAGAACCATATTTGAAGAGCATTTAGTGACTGTTCTCTATAGCCCTTACAGCAGCGTCAGGGGATTCTGAACTCATGCCTGTTTACATTTCCAGTTCTAGAAGAAGATACTGACTGGAAAAATTCCTACATGTCTTCTTGTCCTATGAAGAAGAATTATGACGTAGAAATAACAACGATAAAGTCCTATGAGCTCCCACTTTCTACCAAAATAATAAACCAGATGGTATACCACATAACTAGGAAAATGACAGAGATGAGTACTACCACTGAAACTTGAAAGATGAATATATCTTGACTATTTCACCAAATTAGCTGGATGAGTATTTGAAAAGGAGATTAAATTTTCATAAACTTTACCAGAGAGTGACTCCAAATTATAATTATTGTTCCATATGTGGTCCCATTTCCAAAATCATTTAATTCAATTGATGAATCATCTATATATTTTAGAAAGATATATGAATGAGAAAAAGTTAGAAACAAATCCCATAAAAAAATGTGTTTCAGGTTTTAAGCATATCAGGACATGAAGGGTAAGTTGCTGCACCCTCATTCTCCACAATTAAGAAAGAGACAATATTTAAAGAGCATCTTTTTCAAATAACATAAACTACATTTGGTGACCCAGTGAGACCGATTTACAGATGTCCTAAAAACCTATAGTCTTTGAGTTGGATCCCACCACTGCCACCACCACCACCAAAAAGAAGACTCTCTTGCATGTTACAGGCTACTGGGCAAGTAGCTCTTCCTCTAGGCTATTAAGACTTCACAGAAGTCAGTCGCACTCAAAGATCTCTGGTGCATAAGAAAGTTGCCTGGTGGGGCGCCTGGGTGGCTCAGTCGTTAAGTGTCTGCCTTCGGCTCAGGGCGTGATCCCAGCGTTATGGGATCGAGCCCCACATCGGGCTCCTCCGCTAGGAGCCTGCTTCTTCCTCTCCCACTCCCCCTGCTTGTGTTCCCTCTCTTGCTGGCTGTCTCTCTCTGTCAAATTAATGAATAAAAAAAAATCTTAAAAAAAAAAAAAAGAAAGTTGCCTGGTATCTGGGATAAGGTCAGTGGGTACTCTGAAGGTTCTGTTATATGTCTTCTTTACCAACTATCCTTGGCAAAACAGCTTTTGATTTGCTGAGAAACCCTGACAGAGCCTGAGCAATTTACCACGGAATAATAAATGACCTTTTAACCTATTTCTAGTCATGAATTAGATGTTATTTTATCCAGACAAATATTTTAGTAGTACAAAATATCACTTTTTTTAAAAATATTTTATTTATTTATTTAACAGAGACAGACAGCCAGCGAGAGAGGGAACACAAGCAGGGGAATGGGAGAGGAAGAAGCAAGCTTCTAGTGGAGGAGCCTGATGTGGGGCTCGATCCCAGAGCACCGGGATCACGCCCTGAGCTGAAGGCAGACGCTTAACAACTGCGCCACCCAGGCACCCCAAAATATCACTTAAGTATAAAGTAAAAGTTGTACATATGGAACAATGCCCAGTCTTGCGCAGAAAGTACAGATGGTTCACACTGGAAATTCCCTCATATTTCCAAGGCATGTATTCCAGCTGTAACTATAACTCAACTCTCCATCGACATAAACCAATGAACCCATGAGGATTCTGTGTCATCAGTTGTCCAAAGAAGAAATAAATTAATTAAACCTGATGGCACTGCACAAAATGCTGGCATTGCAAGATGTGGATGGCTAGGACATTATAGCTCCACTAGCGGTAGAGAAGGTAATTAACCCTATTAGGAAGAGCTTCAAGCTGGCCACCTGATTATCCACTTTGCTTATAAGAAGAGGCCTGTGGTTGTGATATTTATTGGTCCATAGGCAGTGACTAATGTTTAGGCTAGATATTCAGGCATTTTTAAGAAGGAATATTAGAAGACTGCTGACATGGGGGCTTGGAAAAGGAGATTGTGTGTGGACTCTCAAATGGGCCTACTTTTAAAAATATTTAGGTCATGTTTGTGCTAGCGTTCAATAGATTGCCATTTTGTATAAAGATCTTAATAATCAAATGGAAAGATGATCCGCCCTGTGCATGCTTGTTATCATACTTTTTCAGTCACTATAGTGCATGTTCATTGATCTCATGAAAAAGCATCCCTAGCAATGGAGATAGTCTATGCATGGGCCCACACAATGGGCTTGTCCCCAGTAATCCAATCAATCACTAATACTTATATAAGATTTTTCCTTAGCAGCCATAAAAAATGCAGCCCTATGGGTTTCTCCAATTGTAGTGTTGGAAGAGACATATAGTTACACGATAGCATGTTGATTACCCTGGAACCCCACCCATAAACTTGGATGAACACTTTTCTTCACTAAAATAGATACTTATTAGAGTTGTGGATTTGCATTTCTTATCTGTCATTCTTCTTTTATCGCTACTAACCCTAGACCAACTAAGTGCCTTATATGCCATTATAGTATCGCATACAACATTGATTCTAATTAAGCAACTTAATAAGTAGCAAGCAGTTAAGCAACACTTTTTTTTTTTTTTAATTTATTTATTGGACAGAGAGACACAGCAAAAGAGGGACCACCAGTAGGGGGAGTGGGAGAGGGAGAAGCAGGCTTCCCGCTGAGCAGGGAGTCTGATGCGGGGCTCGATCCCAGGACCCTGGGATCATGACCTGAGCCAAAGGCAGACGCTTAATGACTGAGCCACCCAGGTGCCCCTAAACAACACCTTCATGTCCAAGGGCTCACCATCTACCACATCACACAAAAATGTCTGACCTTAGAGAAAGGAGGAATGATATACAAGTATCAACCATTATAGTACTGCAGGACAGGGTGCTGTAAGCTCCAAGCCAATAGCTAATATGTGGTGCTGTTTCTCCAACAATTCTAATAGAACAAAGTGTAAGTAGGGATCATAATTTTCATTATACACCTAAACACTTACTGAAACATTTCTTTTCAATCTCATTATTCTGAAATCTGTGCTTAAGGAGTCTAATGTCCAAGAACGGTATGCTTCCACTAAGAGACACATCAATGGCTCCACAGAATTGGAAGCAGAGACTCATCTAGCCTTTTAGGGCTCTTCATGCCACTGAATAAACTGAAGGGGAAAAAAGGTTTTTGCATTTTGTCTGATAATTCCTTTTCATCGTAAGAGAAAATATGTGTTTTGTATTAAAAAACAATACAGATGGAACACAACAGATCCCTAGGACTTCTCCTTGTACTAATGTATACAGTTTTACAGTTTAATGGAACACTATATTAACCCTACACCAACTACAAAGGTTCAGAGCTATCATGATACGGTAAAGAATCCTACCAACTGTGGTGTTGGCTGAAGTAAAAAGGAACTTGAAATGTGTAGCGGGAGGGAAAAATCTAAATATAAGTAGCGACCAGATAAGAAAATGTTTGTGTGTATACCCAAGATTTCAGCAACATGGACAGGCTTCTGCATATTCTATGCCCCTTCTCCATTGATTGACTACGTTTTCTTTAGCCTCAACTGTTCAAATGATCCCTTAACTTCTCCTTTAAATAAATGACCTAATTTTGAAAAATTAACTTTTATTCTTTATTTGTGTTAACACGTGGTGATCATTTTATATAATCCATTTATTTAGATATTTTGAGGATTTTCTAGATAATGCATCTTTCATATATAAGTTTCCTGAAAGAAGATAGCATTTTCATGTTAATTTTGTATTCCTAGTGTTGTGCACAAAATGGATGTTTAATAAATGCTGGTCAAAATTGAATAAATCAATAAAAATTTATGTTGTAGATTCAGAAAGTATTATTAAAATCCATGAAAGAGATAAGATCAGCATCATAAAATGCCCAGAAATACACATCTAAATTGCTTTTCGGGATTCCCATCAAAGTGGCACTTCGTTGATACAGAGAACTTATTGTTTTTTTCAAATAATCAACTATATTCACAAGCTTTATTTTAACATTCTTTACAAAGAACTGAGAATTCTGCTCTTACAATGATAAATGTTTTGTACAATTGAATTATATCCATCCATGTGACTGATTTCATTTCGATAACTGTCATCCCCAAATCATTTGTAAAGCATTTGCATTTACATCTCTCCAAGAAGATATTGATGAGAAGCAAATAATTTGACTATCCTTAAATTGTGAGGTTTTCAGCTTTTAGTTTCTTTGCTATATTTATCTTTGTTCATTTATTTTATTTTAGTGTAAGTTAGCATGGGTAGATTCAGTCAAACCTAAACAAAATTTTTTGATGATTACTAATGTATCTTGCTCTCTTCTTCTCATTTTCAAAGATCAATAAGACTGCTATGTGACTACACAACTTTAACTGATTCATCCACTGAAAGAAGATTGAGTGGATACAAAGTCTAAGCTTAGCGCTTGTTATACATACACTAAATATACACTAAAAACATAGGGAATACAGAAAACGATCCTTCAACTCCCTAATCAACCACTGTCTAGTAGGAGAAATGCAAACAAATTATTACAACAATCACTGCAAAGAAGTATGCTTAAAAATATTCTGAAAGTACAAAGCCACTTTTTCAAATACAATATAGATTTAATAAACTCATTCATGGAATTAAAAAATAAATAAATATCATGTTATTAGAAGACAAGCACTTTTTCTTTTTTTTTTTACTGTTATAAAATCTCCAGAAACTAGTCTAGTCTCTAACTTTTAAAGGGATTCAATGTACTTTTGGTGAATTAATGAATATGAATGAGCACAATAATTAAATTAATGCCCAAGTCATTTTTAAGTTTTACACTTTGAATGGTTTACAATTTTGTTAGAACACATTATCCAATCTATAATTTCTACCTTTGAAGAAATATATGGTAAGTCTGGACTCATTAAAATTCTGTCATAACCATACTGATTTGATTACTACAGCTTGTAGTGTATCTGGAAACCTGGAATTGTGATACATCCGGCCTTGTTTGCCTTTCTCACAAATGCTTTGGCTTTTGGGGGTCTTTTGTGGTTCCGTACAAATTTTAGTATTATTTGTTCTAGTTCTGTGAAAATTACTTGGTATTTTGATAGGGATTGCATTGAATCAGTAGATTGCTTTGGATAATATGAACATTTTAACAATACTTTCTTCCAATCCATGAGCATGCAATATCTTTTCATTTATTTGTATCATCTTCAATATCTTTCATCAATGTTTTACACTTTTCAGAGTACAAGTCTTTCACTTTTTTGGTTAAGTTTATTCCTAGGTATTTTATTCTTTTCAGTGCAATTATAAATTGAATTGTTTTCTTAATTTCTCTTTCTGCTACTCCATTATTCATGTATAGAAACACAACAGATTTTAGGGTATTAATTTTGTATCTGTAACTTTACTGAATTCATTTATTATTTCTAATAGTTTTTTGGTAGAATCTTTAAAGTTTTCTATGTATAGTATCATGGCATCTGCAAATAGTGACATTTTCACTTCTTCTTTTCCAATATGGATGCCTTTTTTCTTTTCTTGACTGATTGTGGTGGCTAAGACTTCTAGTACTATGTTGATTAGAAGTGGTGAGAGTAGACATCCTTATCTTGTTCCTGATCTTAAAGGAAAAACTCTCAGTTTTTCACTAGTGAGTGTAATGCTAGCCACGGGTTTGTCATATATGGCCTTTATTATGTTGAGGTATGTTCCCTCTAAATCAACTTTGTTGAGTTTTTATCATGACTAGATATTGAATTTTATCAAATGCTTTTTCTACATCTATTGAGATGATCATATGATTTTTACCCTTTGTTTTGTTTATGTGTTATATTACATCCATTGATTTGTAAATATTAAACCATCCTTGTATCTCTGGAATAAATCCCATTTGATCACAGTGAATGATCCTTGTAATGTATAGTTCAATGCAGTTTTCTAGGCACATAGATTAATAGAACGGAATAGAGACCCCAGAAATAAACCCACATTTATACGGTCTATTAATCTACAACAAAGGAGGCAAGAATATACAATGGAGAAAACGCAGTCCCTTCAATAAATGGTATTGGGAAAACCGGACAGCTACAAGCAAAAGAATGAAACTGGACGACTTTCTAACACCACACACACACACACACACACACACACACAAATTTAAAATGGATTAAAGAGACCTGAAACCATAAAACTCCTAAAAATGAACATAGGCAATAATTGCTGCTAAAAAATTCTGCTAAAGCAACATTTTTCTAGATATACCTCTTAAGGCAAGGGGAAAAAAGCAAAATTAAACTATTGGAATGACACCAAAATTAAAAACATTTGCACAGCCAAGGAAACTATCAACAAAACAAAAAGGCAACTTACTGAATGGGAGAAGATATTTGAAAATAATATATCTGATGAGGAGTTTATATCCAAAATAGAAATAACGAATGCACCTCAACACCAAAAAGATAAATAAATAATCCAATTAAAATAGACATTTTTCCAAAGAAGATATACAGATGGCCAGCAGGCACATGAAAAGATGCTCAACATTACTAATCATCAGGGAAATGCAAACTAAAACCACAATGAGAAATCACCTTACATCTGTCTGGCTAGAATAAAGAAGACATGAAATAATAAGTGTTGGTGAGAATGTAGAGAAGAAGAAATCTTTGTGCACTATTGGTGAGAATGTAAACTGGTGTAACCATGGTGGGAAACAGTATAGAGGTTCCTCAGAAAACTAAAAATATAAATACCATATGAGCCAATGTTTTCACTACTGGGTATCTATCTGAAGAAAATGAAAACACTAATTTGAAAAGATATGTGCACTCCTATGTTTATTGCAGCATTATTTACAATAGCTAAGATATGGAAGCATCCCAAGTGTCTATCAATATGAATGGATAAAAAAGATGTGGATTGTGTGTATGTGTGTATACAGTGTGTGTGTGTGTGTGTGTGTGTAATATTACTCAACCATAAAAAGGATGAGATCTTGCCATTTGTGACAACACGGATGGACTTAGAGGGCATTATGCTAAGTGAAATAAGCCAGACAGAGAAAGACAAATATATATGATTTCACTTATGTATGGGATCTAAAAAACAAAACAAAACAAATGAATAAACAAAGAAAAAGCAGAATCAGACTTATAAATACAAAGAACAAATTGATGTTGCCAGAGGAAAGGGGAGTGAGGGATGGGCAAAATGAGTGAGGGGAGTGAGAGGTAAAGGCTTCCTGTTAAGGAATGATAAAGTCAAGGGACTAAAAGGTATGGCATAGGGAATATAGTCAATGATATTGTAATAGTTGCATGGTAACAGATGGTAGCCGCATTCCTGGTGAGCATAGCATAATGTTTAGAGATGTTGAAACACTATGTTGTATACCTGAAACTAATGTAACTGTGTATCAACCGTAATCAAAATAACAACAACAAATTCTGTCACCACTGTTATACTTTTCTTATTCCTCTGCATTTCTAATAGAATAATCAACCAGAATTTTCTTATTTCTCTGTATTTCTGATAGATTAGTCAATCAGAGTTTTAAAACTAGAAATAAATCATTTGCTGCAACATGGGCGGGACTGGAGGAGATAATGCTAAGCGAAATAAGTCAAGCAGAGAAAGACAATTATCATATGGTTTCACTCATTTATGGAACATAAGAAGTAGGAAGATCAGTAGGAGAAGAAAGGGAAGAATGAAGGGGGGTAAACAGAAGGCGGAATGAACCATGAGAGACTATGGACTCTGGGAAACAAACTGAGGGCTTCAGAGGGGAGGGGGGTTGGGGAATGGGATAGGCTAGTGATGGGTATTAAGGAGGGCACGTATTGCATGGTGCACTGGTGTTATACGCAAGTAATGAATCATGGAACTTTACTATACTTGTGTATAACTGGGTGTTATACGCAAGTAATGAATCATGGAACTTTACACCAAAAACTAGGGATGTACTGTATGGTGACTAACATAATATAATAAAAAAATATTATTAAATAAAAAAAAGAAAGAAAACAATACTTACTTTAAAAATAAATTAAATAAATAAATAAATAAATCTTGATTTTTTATAGTTCACCTTGGAAACAATATGATTACTCTCACTTTATATACTTTTCCCTCCAATCAATCAGTTAGAAATCATTAAGTACTATTTTAGAATATTCAACCTGTATTCTGAAGTTATGGTGACAATTAAGGTCAAAATAAAATAAATTATTTGTAAACAATAGTTTCAATTTATTCGGACTTGTGAAACATGTAAGCAATTTGTGTTTGCTTTGCATGAAGCAGACCACAACACAACTAAACAATAATTTATTCCATGGTCTCCATAAATAGGAGCAAATCTTCAATGCAGTTTTTCTGAGGTCAAAATGCTAAGAACCCTAGGTTAATTTTTTTACTATTCTTAGAATTACAAAGAAGTATGATTACTTAGGACTTCTAGTATCAGAGACTAATAATTCCTTTCTAGGTCATCTATGGCCTGGTCTTGTGAAGCCTGAATTCAATAACCAAACTAACTGGTATCAGCTAAATTTTAAAACTCTGGCTTTCTCATAGTGATCTAATCTATATTATATTTGACCTTAACTGCTATTTATTAGGAACAATCCATAATTATTCTTCTCAATGGCATATTTTGTCCATCAGTTGAGTCTTTTAACAAGAGATATTCACATTTCCTTCCAGATGGACATAGAGTGAAGGTTGAAAAATGTTATTTTCAGGCTTAAATCAAAGTATAAATAAGAAAGAATTAAAACTAAGTCTAGACAAGTATGCCCATTATTCACTAGTGCATTTTTTTCTGCAAAGACATCTTTATTTCCATCTAAGAATTCATAATTCTGATGTCTCATATCAAAAAATGAAGAAAAAAAATAGTGTGAACCCCAGTTGTTGTTACTGGTCCTTTTGTTACTAACATAGGACTAGTTTAAACAGAAGTTCTCTTCCTGTCTCTTTTCATCAGTTCTACAATGATGCTGAATTTTAAATGTTCCAGATCAGTGGTATTTTTTACTGTGAAGTAAATGTGGCTTGCAGGTTGAACATCCTGTTTTAACTTACATATTAAACTAAAAGGTAACAGCAGATGGAGATATTGGAAATGTTTCCACTACAGATTTTATCTGAGCAATATATTTATCATTATTGCTTATAGCAGAGCTATGAAAATTGAGTTTCCCCCAAAGCAGGGCCCAGATTTCTCCAGCTTCCTTGACTTTTAAGTGACTGTACGGCAGATAAAAAGAACAAGGAAACTGTAAATTTATTTCAGCACGCGTAGTGAAAAGGACTCATACTGAGCTGTCAAAAATATCTGACCCTAAATGTACACACAGTATCATATAATTTAATTACTTTATCTTACAAAATACTATTTTATAAATCTTACATAATACCACTTAATTTCAAATCAAACTTACTGAACTCAAACTTATGTGCAAAGCTTTACTGCAATATATGCTCTCAGCCTACATTCATGTCTTTGAAGAAGATATAAAAGACGATTATAAAGATCAAACTATTCTTTAATCTGAGGAAATTACCTACATGCTATGACAGCGCTGCAGATCACTTATAGGACTAAATCATAGCATCACAATGTCTGAATTTCATCTTTGCACTGGAAAAGTTGGATCATTTGGTGAATTTGAGCTGCATAAACCCAAATACAGTCTTTAGGACCGAATCTCTTATTCATGTTATTTTCCTGAATTATATAATTCCTATATCAAATACACATATACTACCATCTTTCTTGTGTATAAGGATAGCATCCTTAGGAAATTGGTAACTGTTGCATCTTACAAATTATGGATACACCCAATCAGGAAAAAAATGAAATTTCTGGCTATATTCAGAATTTCAGAAAAACTGAATGAAAATAGATGAAGTGTGCTTGGCATCTCCACCCACTTGCCCCTCTAGATCCACTCCCTACTCTGTTTCATCTTACTCTGTGATTCAAGAGGCTGACCTGTAGAACTCATCAGATCTCCTGTGCCCTCTACTCCTAGCTGGAGAGGCCCAGGGAAATTTTGGAAGAAGGGATGAGAGCAAGGTCAGCTTTAATTCTCCTGATTCCATTCCTTTGAAGTCACCTCAGGCTGGCTGTCGCTACTGAAAAGACAGCACTACTGCACTCAAGATGGCCCATTTTATATTTCCTTCCAGTTCTGAAAACCTCCTACCACATATTTAGACCTTTATACCGAGGGAGGGTAACATCTGTTTATGGCAGCAAGGTTCTGGGATTCTGCACTTTATCTTTGTGGTTTTCCAAGACTCAAGCCATTGCTGTCTTTTGTTTTTGTTTTTGTTTTACATCCAAATGCATTTGTTTATTTTATTTACAATTTATAACCTATGTATAGGAAAAAATATGAAGAGGTTAAAGAAGTTGCAAAAAAATTGCTAAAATAAAAATAGAAAATCAAACCAATATGAAAAAGGTAGAAGTAAACATACTAATCACATAGGCTAATATGATAACCATAATCAAGAATCAAAATTTAAATTGTTCCATCCTCAGCACCTGGTTGCAGCTGAGGCAATTAGCTTCATAAGGTGATGAAATCATTTCCAGAACTATCTTGTCTTCCTTCCCTTCCTTTCAGATATGTATCAAGGCTTATATCTCAGCATAGTTCAGAGAGTGTGGTACAAGGTCTGTTCTAGAAGGAGATAATGTATACATCAAATGAGTTAAAATCATTCACAAATCTAAATTGCTGGGAGTCTGGGAAGCATGTGCGGTAATTGGCTCTAAGTCTGTTAGACCACAGATATAATTTAAGATTCATTAGGTTCTAATTACTGGCATGGATGCATTCACATTGGTTTCAGAATTTGTTGTGCAGGCTTGAGCACCTGTGCATGACATTAATACTCTGCTAGGTTGGCTAATCTAACCTTTCACTCAACAAAGAGCTATGGTTAATGAAATTGAAAGGCAAAAAAAAACTTCCTGTCCTACTCTAAAGGAGAGTTGTAATTCTTAAGAAAATAGACTTGATGGAATAAATCTATTAAATGGAACCTTCTCAGTCACTCCTAGCCACATCCCCCCAGGATATCTGGGAGCACATTCCCTCAACAAGACATTAAGAAATGCCTTCATGAGGGAGGCATGGGCATTCCCAATGATGTCTCTGGTGGTTATACTGTGTAGGCCAGAGATGCCAGTATGAGATGCTTCAGTAAGAGTTGCCTCTGTGATCTCAGTGGTGATAATGGGACTCTAGATTAATGGTGTACAGATGGACGCATGCAACTACGAGAGAAAAGGTATGTGCCATACAAAAGCTACAGGTAGAAAACGGTCATCATCACCATAGTGGTTTCACTCATAGTAATCTGTGGTTATACTAATTATTCATAGCTTCAGAAATTAAATAAATGGATCTCTAGGAGTCAACTTAAGTGCTTCTTAAATATTTGAGATAATAAATTCTAGATTTGCCAGGCAAAAATTTGACCGTAATTGCCACTTTGGAGATTCACAGCTTAGTTATTATACTTAAGTCAGTTGAAGACAAAACATAGGCCGTGATAAAGGTTGAGGCTGATCAGTTTGACAAAGAAACCTGCATTAGGTTCCCAAATGGACCCATTACCATTTATCAGAATGCTTTTAGAAAGGGAAATACCCATACTTCAGAATTTATTAGATACTGGCTCTGAACTCACGCGTATTCTCAGAGACCCAAATGCCATCATGTTCCACTACACAAAGTTAAGCCTTGTGTTGTTCTAGCAGTGGTCCTAGAGCCTATAGTGGAAACCAAATATACTTAGCAGGCAGAATTCCCTAATACTTGAAACAGAGCTATTACTATAGAACCAAAGAAAAGCTTTTGTGTTTCTTCCGTCCTTGAAATAGTAAACCAAAACATCATCCCTGGGGGAATTACAGAGATCATTGCTACCATCAAGGACTTGAGATATGCAAGGATTGTGATTAGTAGCACAGCACCAATTGATTATTATGTTGTCAGTGCAAAAGCCTATTGGGTCATGGAGAATGACAGTAGAATATCAAAAACTTAATCAAGTGTTGATGTCCATTTGCAGCTGTGCCTCCAGATTAGGTGTCTTTACAGGCACAACTCAACGCAGCTTTTAGTTCCTGTTATGCAGCAAATAATTGATTTTCTATTAAGGTCAGTAAGCAAAATCATAAAGACTTTCATTTGTAAGTCAGAGACAACTGTGTAACTTCACTGTCTTGCCACTGGGTTATGTCAACTCTAGCTTTCTTTCCTAATAGACAGTTTGTTAGTTTGCTACTTAGCTGGCACTCTGGACTACTTAGTACAATAAACCTATGCCAAAAAAGGAGATAAACCACAACCGTTCATGTGTCTGTTCTGTTGATGGAGTTTCCAGGCATCCAGTGACTTAGGCCATGACAGAATATTCTTTCTAAACTAAAAGACAAGATCAACCTCAAAAAAGAATAAGCACGTTGTTCTGTGGATATATTTGGGTTTTGGAGAAAAAATATCTAGTATTTCAGTGAGCTTCTTGCACCATTACCAGGTACCCTACATGCCTGTGTTGAATGTGGTCTGGAGCATGAAATTTCACTTCATCAAGTTTAGGTTGTAGTACCATTTTGCTACTATTGGTGATAACGACTCAGTAGTTCAAATAGTTTTGGAATTGTCTGTGGCATACAGCTGATATATGAAATTTTTGGTAAACTCCAGAAAGAAAATAAGCAAAATCCCTAGGGTTTTTTGAAATAAGATCATGTCCTCCTCTTTTGGCAACTGTTCCACATTTGAAAAAAGCAGCTCCTGGCTTGTGACTAGGCCCTTGTATGGACTAAATGACTGAACATGAGATATCTAATGACCATAAACCAAATTGCCCATTATGATGATATGTCTCCGGATCTACCTTCAAACATCGGTTTGCACAGCAGCATTCTGATACAAAGTAATGATGAGATATATAAGACAAAGCTCTAATAGGTCCTAAAGACGTGTGAACTGCATAAGCAGGTAACTAAGACTCTCGTGGTACCTGTTCCTACTGTTTTACTGCCCCTCTCTCAACCTACATCTTTGGTCTCATGGAAAGTTCCCTATGACAAGTTAATAAAAGAGGAAAAGGTGTGAGCCTTATCATGGATGGATCTGCTTAGTGCACTAAAATTAGATGCAAGTATATGGCTAGTGTTCTACAACCCCACTCAGAAATGGGTCTGAAGGCAGGAAAGGCAAACCTTCTTGTATGGAAATGCCTCTGCACATTGTGGGAAGGGGAAATCGCCCCACATGGGTCTGCTGGAATGGAACTCAGAACAAAGTAGGAAAGTTAATGATAAAGTGACTGGTAAAATATAAATGAGAAAAATTGCTATAGTCATGAAAAGATTCATAACTTAAAAGGAATTAGCACCCAAGAAAAACAGATCCATTCCCCCTATTCTTAAGTAAAACAAAAACCAAATGTTTCTAAAAATATAGAAAAAAATAAGCATCATGAAAAAAAAGAATGATTTATTTTTAAAAATTTGCCGTCAATTGTAGTAAGGCTATGACTACGCCAAATTTCCCAATATAATGACTTTCTTTTGTTCCCTTGTTTTGAAGGGAGCAATTGTCAACATTTGCTTAAATCTATCAGTGCAACAATACACTGAATCACATTCTTGATCACATAGGAGCATAATGATCAATAATTATTTCTGCCATTTTTGCAAATGCTAGAAACTGGTCTTATATATTGAGTTACTGTTTAGGCCGTGGCTCATTACCGTAAGGGGCAGGAATGCATTGTCTGTATAAGCTCAATTTAACATCTATCTAACAATAGATCCTGGTAAGTGGTTGCTTAGGGCAGTTGCAGGGTTATGTCAAGGTTCTTGAGCTCGGGATCATTTCAACAGGCCTGCATCATGACAGACCAATGACTTAAATCTATCAGTGCAACAATACACTGAATCACATTCTTGATCACATAGGAGCATAATGATCAATAATTATTTCTGCCATTTTTGCAAATGCTAGAAACTGGTCTTATATATTGAGTTACTGTTTAGGCCGTGGCTCATTACCGTAAGGGGCAGGAATGCATTGTCTGTATAAGCTCAATTTAACATCTATCTAACAATAGATCCTGGTAAGTGGTTGCTTAGGGCAGTTGCAGGGTTATGTCAAGGTTCTTGAGCTCGGGATCATTTCAACAGGCCTGCATCATGACAGACCAATGACTTAGTGTTGAAGTGCCCTAAGTTTTATCAAGGCCTATGCTGACATCAGTGCATCTTAGCGTTTATATCCTGTAATTAATAATATAATTGACTTAATTTCTTTCTCCTATTATTAAAAGATACAACACTTCTCTACCAAAGGTCATAACAGCACTGGTCAGAAATCTGCATTTACTATGACAAGAAAACATATTTAACAATTAAAATTCAAAAAATATTAAGAAATGTCATCAAGACCACTTAAAAAAGACTATATCTGTTCATACACAGAAAAACATATCCCCTTTCACTTATGAATCCAACAGAGAAGTCCTTTCTTTGTTTCACAAAAAAAGTTTACGTTAAGCACAGGGAAAAGCTACCATTGTACCTTTCTAAATTCACTTTTCACACACTCTAAATAAAGAATGGAAAGGACATTCTCATAGTATGTTATATGGCAAATTAGGATTCCTTCATTCGTTTACATAAATTATTTGGCTTGAATTATGCATACAGTATAGGATATGCAGGGAGTAAGGCAGGAACACAAAAGAGAGTACACAAAGCCCGTTCCTGCCCTTGAACCTCCTTCAACCTGGTGAAGACTGATTGAATGCCTGCTATGAGATAATCTCTAGTGAACAAGCAATTAAACCCTTAACTCCCTCAAGTACCTGCATTCACAGGTACACACACCGCACTTAGCTCTGCCAATGGTTAAATCCCAGCACTGTTCTCCTTCAGGTACGAACAGCCGCAGTACTCTCTAGCCTCAGAGCTCAACACAAATCCCTAGGACTTGTATATCCAACAGTAGATCATCTTAACCTGCAAAGTTAGGGATCATTTGTATATGGTTTCCTTGGCCCCTTGACCTACTCTGGCACTTGGGCTGTTATCCAGCATTGTAATTTGAGAAATGCTTAACCACTGCTCCAAAAATTACAATAAGAATGATAATTGTAAGTGAAAAAGTATATGAGAGCTTGTAAAATCTTTAATAAAATTGCAGATAAAAAATGGTTCTGAATTTGATTAGTCTAAACTGAATGTACTCTGTGCTTAGGGGTTTGGATGAACTGGGAACATCTTCAGACACCTTAAGGACACCTAATCAGATTTTTCAGAGCTCTTAGCATTAGGGCCTACAAATTTGCCTAAGGAAAAAAAAATATTTAAAATACTTTTAATCCTTAAAAATCTGGCTTAAAGGCTTTAATAAGTGATTTATTTTTAGAATGTGGTTCTTCTAAAAGTCATCAAACCGATACACAAATCAAAAACTTATACCAGATCATTCATAAGGCTGAAAGTAATATTCTTAGGCCATTTAATGCAGGGTACCCACGAAGTTCACTGTGGTGGGCACAGGGAGATTATAAGACCTCAGATCATTCTGTTTCCAGGGAGAAGAATAAAATGCTATAAGGAGTTAAATTCTAAGATCTATTTGAACAGACGTAGAGGATAAACTTTTAAAATAAAATAGAAATATTGAAATTATTAACCTGGAATTCTCATGTATTTTTTTCTGTACCAATTAAATACGTTCTCCCAAATAATAAAATATTCTTCATTATATATTTCCAAATTGCATAGACAATTTACATATGAAGCTAATGTGGTAAATGGCTAACTTATTCAATGTAGAACACATTAATACATATTAGAAACACTTTTTTCAAGTCTCCTAATATATGACTATTAATCCATGTTATAAATTCTGAAATTTGTAAAACCAGATCTAGACTACCTTGAAACTGTCACCTATTTTTTAGATGCTTCCTTATACAACCAGTGTGATTTTGATGGTCATAAAAGTAGATATAATACCTTTTCTTCCTTCTCTTACATTCTTCTGTACATTTCTATGTTAAATACAAAGATATGTCCCAAGTTTATTTGTAATATAGATGTAATTTTCCACAAAGCTTCCTCCATATTGTTCTAGTGTTGTTACCCTTATTGGAAACCAATGGATATTGAGGAGGAAGGGATTTGTTCAATTAACTATAGGACATTTTTTTTGCTTCTGGAGCCTCCCCACAGAGATAAGAAATACACGGAAACAATATAGAGGCCCCATTTCTTGGGTGTCTGGGTGGCTCAGTTGGTTAAGCACCTGCCTTCGGCTCAGGTCATGATCCCAGGGACCTGGGACTGAGCCCTCATTGGGCTCCCTGCTCAGCGGGGAGCCTGCTTCTCCCTTTGCCCCTCCTCCCACTCATTATCTCAATTTTTATCTCTCTCTCTCTCTCTCTCAAATAAATAAAAAAAATAAAAAGGCCCTGTTTCTTTTTTTTTTTTTTTAAGATTTTATTTATTTATTTGACAGAGACAGCCAGTGAGAGAGGGAACACAAGCAGCGGGAGTGGGAGAGGAAGAAGCAGGCTTCCAGCAGAGGTGCCTGATGTGGGGCTCGATCCCATAATGCCGGGATCACGCCCCGAGCCAAAGGCAGATGCTTAATGACTGCGCTACCCAGGCGCCCCAAAAGGCCCTGTTTCTTAAGAAAATGTTTAGAAAATATTTTTAAAAACTGTAAAAAAAATAGAAAGAGTATTATTGTTTGGTGACCCTGACTTGGTGAACTTTGAAAGAAAAGATAAACTTACTACGGTTTTGTTAGTAAAGAAAACTTCAGAGGTTTTAAATACAAGGATTTAAAGTTATTTTCATTAAAAAATGTGAAAATATACTTAAGGTGTTATCAGAGTAGAAGTGGGAACAGAAGGATGCAAAGTAAGGGAATATTAAGGAAGCCAAAACATGTAAAACAAATATATGTCATGTGTAAACTCTCAAGATAACAATTTTTTTTGTATTTTTAAACCAATTGAAATGGAGATTTCCAGTCCTCCTCCCCAAAGGTCCTGAGTGTTTAGCTGTCCATAAATTGGCCATTTACTATTAATACAATGCATAGTACCGCAGAAGCACCGAGGGCTACCCTAGAGAAAATCCCGGGCTCTAGACACTGCTTGCTCCCACTGTGTAGCATCAACCCTGTGCTTCATGGTAATTTTTGTTAATCACTTCTGGTAGAACAGGAGTTCCTGTTTTTGCTTGTTGGTCCACTGTGAGGAGGAGCTCAACACAATTTGATGCTATATAAGCATCCAATTCAGTGAAATCCTTTGTCCCCTGGCTGACTACTATGTTACCTCCCTGAAAACCAGGATCCTCAGTTGAACCTAAATTCGCAAATGGTGTAAGGATGTCGATAAGAACCAATACTTTTTCCAAAATTTGTTGCCTAAAACCATGTATTTTAGCTTTGGGAGACACCCAAACAGAAAATATATGGTTAGTTCAGTACATACATAGCCTCTTATATATCCATGTCCTACCTCTAGAGGATGTTGTCTGTATGCTTAGCTAAGCCTTAAGCAGTCCATCCATCACTCTAACAGGTCATTTGCTGCTGGTGGAATCTATGGTTCTGTTTTTTTGTTTGTTTGTTTGTTTGTTTGTTTGTTTTTGTTTTTTACTTTTATGCTTCCTTTGCCATCAGATGGACCCCTGGGTCTCAGCAATGTCCTATGGGATAACTTGTTTATAATCCAGACATTCTATAAAGAGCACTTAGATGGTGGTTGCAATGGAGGTATTATGGATACAGAACCAGCCCATATATAGAATAAATATTGATTGTAAAAAGGAAAATTGCCTTCTTATCCAAGAGGGAAGAGGTCCAATGTAGTCACTCTGTGATCAATAGCCAGTAAGTAGTAGCTAGTAAATCCTGGTAAAAGGGAGACTATGCTATTGAGTCCATGCATAGCTTCTATCCCTGCCACCATGGCTGCTCTATTTACGAGCTCATTATACCATCTTGTGCTGGCATTTTAGTAATCAGATCCAAGTGCTTTACTCCCCTTCCAGTTAGGGGGAGTGTAGGAAATGACCTTAGAGATAGTAGTTGAAGTGCAAGAGTAGTACATACCATGGGATTCTAGATCATTTATTCATATAATTTGCTTGTGCCTTCTAGATCTAACTTGGTCCAATATCCAGTGTACAATTTGTATTACTCAAAGGATTGTTGTACTCATACCTGAATTTATGACTCAGAGGGTCTAAGAATATTCAGATTATTCCAGGCAGCAGTGATTAAAGCTATCACCCGCTTAGATTAAAATAATCTACCTGATCCATCTGGTTTTTGCATGTACTAGAAAGGTGAAGTAAGTAGGGAAATGATGGGGACTGATAACATCTGACTTTATAAAGTTATTGATGGTACAGATTCCAAAATTTATTTGTATAAGAGAGTCCAATCCAATTTTTGTCTAGTTGTTTTCACATTAAGTAAACTATTCTCTCTCACTGAATTTATATATCATCTTTTATACATCATCTTCCTTTTGTCATATTCTATTTTATATCTTTCTACTAAATTAAAAATCTATTTTCCTTGAGTTCCACAGCATTCTTAATGAAGTTATTCCTGAAGATTCCATAGTTTGGGTATTCATACCCATAAAGTTTGCTTCCAGTTTCCACTATTAGATCTTTATTTCCAGTATCAAAGTAAGCTACTACTATTTGTTGTATTAATAAAACTGCATAACCACATTCTCTTATTAGTTTTATCAGCTTTATTGAAATATAATTAAAGTATAATAAACTGCACATATTAAAGTGTACATTTAATAAGATTTGGCATAATATGTACCTATAAAACAATGAAGATTTGAACATATTGATCACCCCCAAAAGTTTTTTCATAGCCTTTATAACCTCTTTTTGCCATCCTATTCACCCCAATCCTCACCCAAGCAACTTAATATTCTGTTTTCTGTCACTATAGATTAGTTTGCATTTTCTAGAATGTTACATAAATGGAATCATACAATATGTACTTGTTTGGGCCTCACTTGTTTCACTCAGGATAAGTATTTTTCAGAACCATTCCTTTCGTATCACGGATCAGTATTTCATTCCTTCTGATTCCAGAGCAGTGTTCCACTATGTGGTTATCACAGTTCATTAATTCATTCACCTGTGAATGGACATTTGGGTTGTTTCCAGTTTTTTTTTTTTTTTTTTTTTTAAAGCCCATTACAAATGAAGTTGCTACAAATACTTGTGTATAAGCCTTGCTATGGATGTATGTTTTCCTTTCTGTTGATGTGTGGAATGCGGAGAAGGTCTACATCACATAGTAGGTGAATGTTAAACTTTTTAAAAAAACTGTCAAACTTTTTACAAAATTGTTATACAATTTTACATTTCCACCAGTAGTGTCTGAGACTTCCAGTTTATTCACATCCTCACCAACACTTGGTACAGTCAGTCATTTTAGTTTTAGACATTCTTACAAGTTTGTAGAGGCATCACATTGTAATTTTAATTTGCATTTCCCTAATGAAGTTGAACATCTTTTCCTGTGCCTATTTGCTATCCATATGTCTTCTTTTTTGCAAGTGACTGTTCAAACCTTTTGATATTTTTAAACTGGATTTTTGCTGTCTTATTATTCATATATGAGTTCCTCATATATTCTGGAAATCATTCCTTTATCAGATAATATGATTTACAAATATTTTCTTCCAGTCTTGCTTTGTCTTCTAACAGTGTCTTTCAAAAAATAGAATTTTTCTATTTTGATGAGTTTAACTTAACAATTTAACTCAACAATGTAGTTTAACTACAACAATTAGTGTTATAACACAGGATTGCAAAGGCTTTCCTCTAATGATTTCTTCTGAAGTTTTAAAGTTTCAGGCTTCCATTTAGGCTGATGATCCATCTTGAGTTAAATTGTGTAGATTGTGTTAGATGGTTGAAATTCATTGTTTTGCATATGTTCCCAGTGTCAGGGCACCATTTGTTTAAAAGGCTATCTAGCCTTTCTCAACAGAACTGTCTTTCCACCTCTGTCTAAACTGTCAATGTGTGAGTGGGTCTACTTCTCACTCTATTCTTTTCCAATGACTTACATATCTATCTTTATGCAAGGCCAATAAAAACATTACTGTAGCTTCACAAGTCTTACAATTTCTTAAAATCAGGTGGTACTAATTGTCAAATTTTATCCTTTTTCAAAGTTGTTTAAGGCTATTCTATGTCCTTTGCATTTTCATGTGAATTTTAGTATCAGCTTGTCAATTTCTATGGGAAAAAAATAGTCTGCTGGGGTTTTATTGGGATTAAGTTGAAACTATAGATTAATTTGGGAAGAATTGATATCTTAACCATATTGAGTGTTCTGACTCATGATCAGAGAATATCTCTCCACTTAAACAGGTCTTTTAAAAAGTTTGCACATCTTTATATTTACCCCTAGTGATTTCATATTTTCTGATGCTAATATACATGGAATTTTTAAAATTCTGATTTCTGAATGTTAAAAATATATAAAAATCCAAAAGTTTTCATGTGTATTGATGTTGTATCCTGCCATCTTGCTAAATTCACTCATTTTTTCTTGGAGCTTTTGTGTAGATTTCATTAAGTTTTCAATCATATCATTTATAAATAATGACAATTTTACTTTTAAAATCTGAATGTTTTTAATTTTGTTTTTGCCGTATTGGACTTGCTAAGTTCTTTCTCTTTGTTTTTTGTTTTGTTTTGTTTTGAGAGAGAGAGAGAGCGAGAGAGAGCAGGGGAGGGGCAGGGAGGGAGAGAGAGAATCTTTTTTTTTTTTTTCTTTTAAAGATTTTATTTATTTATTTGACAGAGACAGCCAGCGAGAGAGGGAACACAAGCAGGGGCAGTGGGAGAGGAAGAAGCAGGCTCCCAGCAGAGGAGCCTGACGTGGGGCTCGATCCCAGAACGCCAGGATCACGCCCTGAGCCGAAGGCAGACGCCCAACGACTGAGCCACCCAGGCGCCCCTGGAGAGAGAGAATCTTAAGCAGGTTCCACACCCAGTGCCAAAACACACGTGAGGCTTGATATCATGACCCTGAGATCATGACCTGAGCTAAAAATCAAGAGTCAGACACTTAACTGACTGAACCACTCTGGTGCCCCACGTTCTTTTTCTTTATAGTTTTTTCATCTCTGATACTTTGTTCCATAAATTCTAAGCACTCACCATGCCCATCTCTGATATATCTCTAAACTTATGGAGACCACGGGGCTTATATTTATGTACATTTATGCTTACACACACACACACACACACACACACACACACACATACACGGCAGCATGCATTATAAAGCAATCCTGAGTTTAGGATACTCTAATCTTATACAGTATAGTTGGTGACTTGTCTATCCTCTTCTGGACAGAAAGAAGAGACCTTATCATTAATTTGGAAACACTTTCAGCTTTAGTATGTTAGAAAATCTCCTTATATAAACATGCCTTAATTTGGTTGTAAGTCCCTTCACTCAGAGGATCCATACTGTGCAGAAGAAATGTTAGATGTTTATGAAGAATTGTCTCCCAACAATAAAGCAATGAAGAGTTCCAGTTAATTAAAGGAAGATATTAACTTAAGGGAAGAAGATAAAGCTGACAACTAGAATTGCTCCTATTGAAGAAATTTAACTATTTTCACTAAACTACAATTATATCACTGTAAACTTACCAAAACTAAAATAACAATAACCTAAAACATAAAATGGTTAAAACTGGAGAAATAAATTGCTCTACTTTAAGAGAGCTGTCTCAGATTCTTGATCAAAATCTCAAAGAGGTGGGCATGATGAATGAAAAGGTAAGAGATTTGAAGGTTAAAATAAAGATTTCATTTTGTATGCATATGTCTAAACTCATCAAATTGCCTATATTAAATATGCACAATTTGTGCATCAACTATACTTCAATAATTATATATGATATATAGGTTCTGGGAATTAATACAGCTAAATCATGAAATAACTAAAAGAGAAAAATGTAGAAAGGATAAGGCAATAAAACAGATAACCTGGTATGCTTAAGTATGGGCAAAAAGGGAAAGCAACATAAAATAGTGAGGATTTAAAAAGAAAAGTAACCAAATACACATATTATAATAACTATGAGTTTATTATTTACATATTTATAAAAATGAAGAAAATTATGGAGGAAGTTGAAGAGTTTTAATCTCACTATAAATTACCAAAGTTAACTTGAGACAGGAGAGAAAATCTGAATAAAAAAGAACTCTAAATTTTAGCATTAATAAAAGCTCCAATGAGGAACAAGTTCACAGCTAAATTCTATATAACTTTAAAGGTTCAGATAATTCTTATATTATTTAAAATATTCTGGAACATATGAAAACAGAGAAATGTTCATAAAATCCTACAATTTTATTAAGACTTAATAAAATACAGCAAAAACATAAATCATTCTTGTGGATATATGTGCAAAGATATAAGTGGAGTTTAACAAATAGAATTTAATATTATAGCTAACAACCATGGATTTTTTTCTTTTAAGTAAGCTCTACACTCAATGTGGGTCTTGAACTCTCAACCCTGAGATCAAGAGTCACATATTCTACCAACTAAGCCACTTGGGCACCCAAAACCATAGGCCTTTAATTCCAGGAAATCAAGCATGATCCAAAAAAGCCAATCTATCATCATAATCCCCATTTCAGGAGAAAAAAGTCATATAAATATATGCTGAACAGTATTTAACAAAATTCCAGAATCATTCCTAATAAAAACTCTAAGAGGTAAGAATAGAAGAAACTTAGATATGATGAAGACTACCCCAAACCGATTTTAGATACTTAAAATCATTTGCTAAAATTATAGACAACAAGGAAGTCATTATCACTGTTGTATTTCAATATTTCAAAGTTATTCTAGCAAATGTCATAGATAAGAAAGTGAAATAATTAGTAGCAATATCAGAAAATAAAATATAAGATATGTATATAATTATAGCTGCATTTTATGGCTTATTATTTTGCTTTCTAATTACTAATGTTAAATGTTTGACTCATTTATTTTCAATCTTTCATAATTAATAAAATTAGTTAAACATAAATTTCCCCAAGACCATATCATTTGTTGTCTCCCATAATTAAGTAAGTTTCTTTTCATTGAGTCATCCGACTTGAAATGCAAGAATTCCATCAAGTTATCTAGGTAAGTCCTTCCATATTCAAAGATTCAAGTTTTTCTTCAAAATTCTTCTGCTAATTGCTTAATTATTGTTTTTACCTATTCTTTTTTCTTCTACCTTCTTTTAATATTGAATCTTTTAAAATATGCTCTTACAGGTTTATTGAGGTTTAAGTATACATATATAAATAGTTCCATGATTATGATTCATGGGTGTCTGCTGCTTTTACTGATGCTAATGACTTGCATTTAAACTTAGCATATATTTTCTCCCTTTATTCTGAAGCAATACTGAAGAACTTCAATAAGATTGAGGAAAACTTTGATAAAGTTATGGAATTTTGAATATAGACAAGCTTGTTCCATAAAATCTTAGGAAAACAGACGTGAAAGAGATATCAAAAGTTTTCTGCTTTAGTAATGATAATGGAATTATATTGAGCTATTTTTATTTTCTTGACCTATGTCTCTGATGATCAATGTAGCCTGTCGGTAAGGATACAAGATTAAATATAATTATCTGTAGAATAAGAACTGTCTATATGGATATCAAACCTGTAACTTTAACATGGATAGAGCTATACTAAAAGAGTTTAGTAGACTATGTAAAAGTTTTAATCTCCACGAATAGAAAGCTTGTCAGAAGTTATCAAAAACAAAATTCCATTAAAAAAAACTATCAGTTATGATTGACCAAAAGGTTCAGATTTGACCAAAAAAGAAACAAAAGAAAAGAAAAAAGAAAGAAAAAAGGAAAGGAAGAAAGAAAAATGAGATGGGATTCTCATGGAAAAGTCATCTTGTCCTTGCTCGGTTCAAACGCATTCATTCAAAAGTCACATATTAAGCATTAGAGTATTCCAAACACATGGTGACCAGGAGATGCAGGGGAGAAAGCTACCTGAAACTTCACATAGGAAAACGTCAAAGAAGTCAAGTGAAAGTTGTAAATAGTCATGTAGTTTCAGCCTCTCAATAGGGAAAGTTCAGAGAGTTTGGAAATCACTTGAAACTGAATTTCCACCTTTGAAATTACAAAACAAACAAACAAACAAAAACCCACTTCATCGAGGACAGCATCTGAAGATTCACAGTGGCTCCATAAAGGCAACTTGGATGGTTTTAACTTTTACATTTACATATAGAAATGGGTTTCGGAGGCATTTAACCAAGCACAAATATGAAAAGAACATGAGGCTGAGAGAACAGTGCCGGAAAACCAGAATGGACTGAGGTTTGTGAATAAACTGCATAAGGAAAATAAAACTCTTTAAAGGGACACTTATATCCAGAGCAAGAACAAAGACAGTTTACCTGTTACATGTCTAGTAGGATTTTATAAATTGAACATGTGACACAAAATGGCATTCTGAAATTTTTCTTTTACCTCCATAATCTCTGACCAGGAGAATCATTTTTAGCCTGGAGAAGGTAGAATAAATATCGGTAAAAGCAATTGAACCTCAAGATATGTAAAGAGATGAGAAGATAGCATTTAGCTTCTCTAAATGATTTTAAGTCTCCAGGCCTAAGAAGATTACATACCAGAGTATGGTAAAAACCTGCAGATGAGATAGTGAACTGCATGAACGGAAATTTCTTATCTTCCAGCCACTGGGGAAAATAGGAGATGTGACCAGGAATCCAGAGTTACAAACGTTTAGTCCTAACTTTCAAAGTGAAAGGAAAAGATAGTGTCTTAGAAGAATTTATTGTTATAATTTGTGTGTGTTCTCACTGTTCTAAACCAAGAACAAGGCCATTAATACCTCCTCACCTTTGAGATGGTTACAAGTAGAAAGCAGACAGGGCTTATGATCAGGGGCTCCTTCATTCTTTTGTGAAAACCTACATTTCTGGAAGAGAGGAGGTTGAGCTGCTGGTGCCACTAGTACTCATCAAATATTCAAAATATTCTCTATAATGCCTAGCCTCCTTAGCATTTAATTTGGAACTATGTGACAAGTTCAGGCTAATGAATTATGAGTGGAAGCAATATTTTTTATTTCTAGACCAAGACAGTTTAAAAGCTAGATTCCTCCTCTAACTTTCTCTTTCCCCGCCACAGATTGAGGCAGTGACATCCTAAGACGGAAAGAGACTCCCTGGTCGCCTGAGTCATTACAGAGAGGATAACCTCTGACAATTCACATCAGAAATTATGTGAATAAAATAGAGACTTCTGTTGTGTTAAACTACTTGTATTCCATGATATTCTATGGTAGCTAGCATTAAGATCCCTCCTCTCATATAATTACTCATATGACTAAAAATTTTAGAGATAGAAAAAGCCTTGGACATTGTTAGAGTAGAATTTTAATTTCATTTATAAGATGTTTTTAGCAATTCTGTGTTTTGGTTTCGTCCTCAGGCTGGTATCCCTCATAGTTGCAAAGTAGCGAAAAGCAGTTCCAGGCCTCACATCTGCCTATCTTATTACCCAGAACAAGAGAAAGAGATTTCCTTTTTCTCAACCTAACATTCTATCCTTTACTCTGAGTGGGCTGTCCATGAACCAAACACTGTGACATAGATTGTTAAAATATACTGATCAGCTTCGGCCAATCAGGGCCCAATTCTGACAGTGATGGATCAATCCTTCCCCAACCTCACTGTTTGCTATAGGTCAAGGGAAGTTGGAGTGGATCAATCCTGGGGAGAAAAACCCATGAAATATACTAATGAGGTCTCAAATATTTGTTAGATTTTTACTCTGTCTTGTTCAAAATGTTCATAATGATTTAATAGCATGCTTAGTGGAGTCACATAAAGGTTGTCAAGAAAGTCAGGATGTTAGATAACACAAACAAGTTTCAAAATGTTAACAATGAGTTTGAATAATAGTTTAAGTCCAATGACGTAAATATTTCTTAAATAGAAATTTAAAAACCAGCATCTAAGATATACCTCCTAAGAACCTGGACTTGGATTTAAAAGAAGTAATCATATAATTATAGGAACAGGATTGATAAAAATTAGTACTAGCTCCTGTAAAATACTGAGGGGTTTTAGTTAACAGGAAACATAATCAATCAACAATGTGATGAGACCATCCAACAAGACAGAACTTTAAATTTTCAAATGGACATTAAAAAAAAAACCTACAATGATAGAGTGAAAAATCACATTTTTAATTTATGTAAATGAGACCACTCTTGGAATCTCTGGAAAATTATGGGAATCACAATTTAAGAGAAATACTGAAAAATCAGAATCTATCTGGAAAATAATGAACAAATTAATGAAGGAACTCAAAACTACATCAGTTTTGGAGTAATGGAAGAAATTGTGGATGCTTAGTCATGAGAAAGGGGCTTAAGAAGAATTTGCTTACTGTTGTCAGATTGTCTGACGTGCTGTCATGTTGAAAAATACACAACTCATTTAGAAGGAATCACTACGATAAAATGATTGAAATACAGAAACACAGATTTCAACACTATACCTAGAAGGGTTTTGTAACCCTCACAGATATGCACAAATGCAAGAGGCTGCCTCAGGGCAGAAAGCTTTCTCATCACTAGGGCGAGTTCAAGCAGAAGTAGGACTTTAACTTGTCAGAGATGATACAGAAAAGATACGAGCATCTGATGATAGTTGAACAAGATAATTTTTATAATCCCTTTAATGTCAGTGTTTCTAGGATAATATGAAATAAGCTAGATTTCACTACTCAGTAGAAGTAGTCTATTTTAATGCTTCATTCCCTAAAGATGCTGCAATTCCACCACTTGGTTTAAGAGAAAAAGAAAGAAAATGTCAACTTTAAATGATCTCTGCTTTTCTAGTTCATGAAAGATTTCATAAATTTTGTGATTCCTAAGGACACAGAGAACATGCATTATTTCCACTAAGAAAAAATTTCATGTAAGTTAGTATCAACTCATGAAATGCCATATTCTGCTCATTAACTGCAATGACAATTTGGTTAAAATACAGTGTTTTTAAGGAACTTTATGTCAATTGTTAAAGGCTAGAGTGTCTCCAAAGCCATTCACTCTGTTACTCAGAAAGATAAAACCAAGCCAAGGAGTGAATAATTTTTTCTTTGGCAGTGCATCCACCTTGCAAAGTCACAGGTCATTGTCTGATTTTTTTCAGCTATGACCAACCAGTTCGGAATAGATTTTTTCTTTTCTTTTCTTTTCTTTTTTTAAAAGATTTTATTTATTTATTTGTCAGTGAGAGAGAGAGAGGGAGAGCGAGCACATGGGCAGGGGGAGCGGCAGGCAGAGGGAGAAGCAGGCTCCTCACTGAGCAAGAAGCCTGATGCAGGACTCGATCCCAGGACCCCAGGATCACGACCTGAGCGGAAGGCAGATACTTAACCAATTGAGCCACCCAGGCATCCCAAAGTTTTATTTATTTGAGAGAGAGCGAGCGAGCGAGAGAAAGCACGTGTGCTCTCGGGCTGGGGAGGTGGCGGGGAGGGGCAGAGGGAGAGAGAAAATCTCAAGCAGACTCCCCGCTGAGCACAGAGTCCAACTGGGGGCTCAATCTCAGGACCCTGACATCACTACCTAAGTTGAAACCAAGAGTCAGACGCTCTACCAACTGCGCCACCCAGGCACCCCCGTAATTACTCCTTTTGTAAGGGTATTTTGCAGCTCTCTTTAGGTGTTCCTCCCTGGGCCCAGACTTAACCTTAATTGTGAGGCATAACCTTCAGTTGTATAAGCACAAATGACCAGAAAAACTTTCAGAATGAGTGAAACCACTTAGAACTTGACTTTCATATTGATATATGAATCTTCATATTCCATACTTGTTCTTCAAAATGATACTAGACAGATATTAGATTAGGCAACACCAAAAGGGTTGACCCACTCTAGTAAGAATGTATTCATGTTGGTTTTCACCTCAGTTTGCAAACAAGCATCATAAGACATAGGTAAATAAGGAACAACTTCCCTGTACCCCTCTACTAACTTAGTAAGCATGCCTGAAGGTTTAGTTGTTAATGAAGCCCCCAGAACAGTAAGAACTGACAGCAAAAGGCCAAAGCCCCAGGCTTGCTGTCTTTTCTTCCATTACACCAGAAAAAAACGTCTTGATTATAATGCTTGCTAAACCAGTTACCTTCCTCCATGTCTACTACAGGAATTATGGTAGTCCTAATTTCAACATGCAACAGAATTGTTGCATAAATGAGAATAACATATTTTTTTTAATGTTAAAGATTAAATTAATGAAATATATAGCAAGGACTAAAGGAGTTTAGAGAAAGAAACAGTTTTATTAGCTAGAGTGATCAAAAAAAAGCTTTGTCTGTAAGAGGGAACTCAAACTAGAACACGAGGGAAAGTCCTCTCATTACTTACAAAGAAAACACCACTTCCCATTCAGAGAATTGCATGAATTTGCTATTTGGTTGGGAGACATAGCTTAGGGGAGTGGAGGGACGGAGGGCTTTGTAAAGGAGTGTAATAAAAGTTTAGGCTGAAACAATGGACCAGGATCAGTATCAAAGTTTTGAATGCCAAATTTCAGGCTAAAAGTTCAAACTTTATTTAGGCTTTAAGTTTAGCCACCAGGACTTTCTGTAAAGAACTGGAAACAACTACAATTAAATTTAAATTTTCAGAAAATATGTAGTGAGCCACTTATCAGAGAGAGAATTTGAAATTTCTTTCCCAAACTGATTTGGCAAAAGCACACATCATTTGACCTTTAATGCAGACTGGAGGTCCATCTGCTCAGGCCAGCCCACCCAAAAGGGCATACTGAATACCACTGCTTCTTGGCACATCTGTGCCTTCTGAATCACTGTTAAAAAAAAAAAAATGTATACTCGCAACTGTAAACTCCTATAAAGGCAGCATAAAAGACATCTTTTATAGAAAAATAACTATGCATATTTACATATAAAATCCACTCCGCATTTTTAATTAAACTCCATTTAACACATCAGACATCTTGTTTTTCAATGTAAAGAATTTTACATTGCAATGTAAGAATTTAATTTCTTAAATTCACAAAAGAAAAAAAAAAGTATATACTAACCTGACAGATCTGGGGAGGAAAATAGTCTACCCAAAAGCATGCAATAAAGATTAAATTCTAATATAAGAATTATTATAGCTTGTCTGAGGAAATGCTCTTTATTCTTCGGTATCTATAAATGTATACCCAGAATTTATACATACACACACACACACACACACACAGACGGGACACATACACATCCGGATAACATAGGTGGTCTCAAACTACAGAGTTTCGACAAGAAAGTAGTATTGGACACAACATGCAGTGGGGGCTTAAAGAGTAAAAACAATATATATTCCCACAGTGATGGAGAAGAGAACGCTAGAAAGCTTCGTTCCACCCACATGTACGTACATTCCATTCTCCGTTTTAAAGGAGATGCAGGCCATGGCAGGTGCTGTACATTTTCTCCTCAAGCAGAGTTAATTCAGATTTACACAGAAGAGATTTCTCTTTTAAATCTGTGGTGCATGTCAAGCTACATAGATCTTATTTTTGAAAGCGATGTTTTATGGATTTGCATACATATACACTGTTGATGTGTCTCCATTTGTTTGAGGTTATTTGGAGATCAAATTAGAATGTTGGTACCTATTGTTTCCTCAGTTCTTAGAACACCATCTAGAAGGGAACATGATCTCTCTGCCAACTGTATGTTACCTGCCATCTGCCTGTCACGTTATACTGGCTACTTAAACACTCCTTATATTTTAGTGCTGAATCTTGATCACGTTCTAAAATTAAGCATACTAAACTTCAGAAACCAGACATGGGGTGCTACAGATAGTTCCAGACCAGTTTCTCCTGCTTCCAGACTAATGCTTCTTCCCAACTAAATTCCCTAGTCAGCTTTTGGGAGGTAAATCCTAAAACCACTAATAATGGGAATTGAGTTGCTGTTTACTTTCATTAGCTTGAAGGACCATGAGTTGAGAGTTAAGGAATTCTAATTTATATAGGCTGACACACCCTGGGAAAGTAACTTAACCTTCTGAGCCTCAGGTCACCTAAATTAGGATTATAGTAGTAGATTGTCTTGATTCACTGGGGTACTCTTAGAATTAAGTGAGATACTGTACATAGAGTACCTGGCATAGACTAGGGACATATTATTATTAATTAATTAACTAAAAATAGATTTTAGTAGATGTAAAAGCAATGTCCCAAAATATAAAAAAGACATTCTTTAGAATGAAGTTATTTAACATAATGTGATAACAGTTTGAACAGTTCCTAGAGGATAGTCCCCAGTCCGTTCATGTGGCAATTTAATGGAATTTGAACCAAATCCATTTTCCTTCAGGAAGGAGAACTTCACCAACTCTAAGATGGAAAGTATTTACTTGGTGAGTATTTACTAAGCTATTACCTTTTGCATAGCCTTGTATGGGAGAATTATCAGCAATATCCTCTTTCTTTAAAAATGTAAATAATTTATTCTGATATGCACCCATAAAAATTAAACAGCAAATGACAAATGAAGAGAATATTTCAAAGGAAGGAGAGGAGAGAAGAAACTTATAACATAAATAAAGGAAAATGTGTTTTCCTGAATACTGAGCAGACCAGCACAACTGAAGGTTTGTCAAGGTTGAGGCTAGCTACACCCAAGGAGTCTAGATATAAAGATTAAGGGTCTGGATTTTATACTGTAAGAAATAGAGTGCTACTAAAGATCCAGAGCTGAACAGTGATGGACTCAATCTGACGTTTAGGAAGATTGATCTGCCGGTGATGCTTAGAGGCACTGAAGTGAGAAAAGACTAAAGACATGGAAATCAGATGGAAAACTGGTTTGTTCATCTGAGGAAGATATCATAAGGAACTAAAAAGGTTAGTGTCCATCAAAACGAAAATTTCGGAAGGATTATTTTGAAAAATCAATAACCTTAATAACTAGTTAGATGTGAAGGGAAAGAAAGAAATTACAGATGTCTGTTACTATCTTAAGGTGCCACGTGAATAAGTCAACTCGGATATGATGACCTTTGAAGGAAGTTATTAGTAAAAGCTAGCTCTTTTCCAGCATATACTATGTGTCAGATACTCTTGTCACATATGGTAACTCATTTAGTCCTCACGATGATGCTCTGAGTTAAATATTGTCATAACATATCTTAGCTAAAATCTGAGACAGAGACAGAGGTTAAATGAAAACACCAAAGCCACACAACTAGTAGGTGACAATGTCAGCTTTGAACCCAGGTGGTTTGGCTCCAGGGCACATGCCTTTACCTACCACACAGCCTGTCCCTTGCCATATCTATAGGAAAGACAACACATTGCTCTTATCAGGAGTGATCCTCACAAAAACTACTTCCTCCTGAAATTACTGGAGGATTTAAACAGTATTCCTTCATTCTAAGTTTCTACCTCAAAACTCAGTACCAAAAATCATTATCCATGAAATAAGATCAGTCAGAAATTGTATTTTACCCTTATCTTTTTCTTAAAATCTAGTCAAAGCCAAGGAGATGAAAAACTGCCAAATATTATAATTAGAAACTGTAGTCCGCAACTGACAGCATAATTACAGGAAGTTAGACATGTCAGATTTCTTGAGCGGTCTTAAATAGAAGACTCTCATGTAAAGACCTTTATTTTTTCCATATTTTATACCACAATGTTGACTTTTTATAATTTACTGTGTTTCAAAAAATAACTAGAGATTTAAAATTAGTGAGTTACCAGAGCCTTCTATAAAAAGGGCAGTGCTCCTGGCTGCAGAGTGCAGTTGTAGCCCACAAAGTATTCGCCATAAGCGATTAAGGAATAATTTTCTTGGAACTGCTACACCCCTGTTGGGGGAGGAGGTGGCAGTATGGTGTTTCATGTTATCACAGTGTCATGCAAATGGCATCTGATTTCAACTTGGGCTCCAGGTTGTCGTTGACATTTCCTAGTTTAGAATATTTCATCACCTTTGAATAGAACAGTTATGGCTTAAAATGCAAGGATGCAAGACAGAATAAATTAAAGACAGAGTTGAAGTGACGTGCAGAAATAAAGCAGGCAACCAATATTTTTTCAAGAACACTGGAAAACCATTTTGTGATCAAAATTGTAAATAACATCTATTCAATGCATACAATGTTTTACACACGCATGCACACAAGCACACATGCATTCCTATTTAACTCTCATAACATCCCTATGAGGTAGCTGCTATTATTACCACCATTTTATAAATAAGGAAACTGAAACACAGAAATATTAAGTAACCTTGCAAGGTCATGTAGTTTGTAAGTGGCAGAGTCGGGATGTACATGCAGGCAATTTGGCTTCGAAGTAGAAACTCTTAACCTTTCGGGGCGCCTGGGTAGCGCAGTCGTTAAGGCGTCTGCCTTCGGCTCAGGGCGTGATCCTGGCGATCCGGGATCGAGTCCCACATCAGGCTCTTCCGCTATGAGCCTGCTTCTTCCTCTCCCACTCCCCCTGCTTGTGTTCCCTCTCTCGCTGGCTGTCTCTCTGTCACATAAATAAATAAAATCTTTAAAAAAAAAAAAAAAAAAGAAACTCTTAACCTTTCAACATAACCATTTATCAGCACACACCGGAACAAAGCAGACTTTTAAAATATAGTCCCAGAGCTTTCAGAAAGTACTCTTTGGACATTTGCAAATGAAAAAACTCAGAAATAACTGCCATTAGTATTAAGAGCTCTGAAAGCAGACATCCTAGGCCAGAACACTGTGAGATAAGATTTGAAAAACACAACAAAACTGGTATCAGAACTGAGGCAATGCAGTAAGAAGGAAACCAAACTGTCCCAGACATATACCGCCCCACCTAATAGCACAGATTTGGAAAAATTACCTAAAGCTAGTGAGACAAAAATAGGAGTTCCCATTCCAGCATTTGGGGAAGGTATTCTCAATGAATCATTTTTAGTATTTCTGAATTCCCAAGTAAAAGAATCCTTGTAGAAACCAAGAGTATTTATCCCTTACCAAAATCTCTAGTAACATAAATTAAGACTGTCTAGGTCTACTAAAGAATACACAAATGAGTTAAGAATGTGATTTTATTCTAACTATAGAACACTGCAGAACACTAATCTTTGTACAGTTTTCAATAGGAATAGAAATTGGTCAATGTTCCATGCAAAAACCAACTATTATTTTTGGACATATTGGAACTGAGACCAAGCCCACCTGGTAGAGTCTAGCTTTTAACATTTTAAACAGGAAATTGAGAGATTGGTAGTAATCTGTGTCTTCTTGGAGAGAAATTGGAATTTGTCTTTAGAGTAGACTTTCCTTTGCACTAAGAGGTACTCTTTGGGCAGTCTTAAAGGTTGTGGAGAAGCTTCAGTGAGAAGTTACATCAAAGCTTAGCAATGCTTCAAAATACTAAGCTATGAAAGAGAGAAACAATTACTCGTTTGGGATACACATGTTTTGACTCTTTCCTGAGACCAGATTATTAGTTTGGCAGGCAGAACTGACCCTCTCTCTACTTCACACTAAAGAACAGACTTTGAGCAGAGGCTTGACTGGACAACCACTCCTGGACTTTTGGTATCCTCCATGTGATGTTATTTAAGATTTAATAGACCAGAAAACCAAAAACCTGGCATCAACTATTGTGACCGTCTTGTTCCAGCCACACGTCTAGTGCTGGAATGGGGATTTCCTTCTGAAAGGAGTGGATGTTCTCACTGTCCATCATGTTAGAATGTGTTTAATCCTAAGATAAGACTTTAAGCAACCTGTGACATATAAGGATACCTCTTTTCTCTTCAGTTGGGAGGACAGGAGTACAGAGGCTGAGGACAGGGATGGGACCAGGGCAGGTGACATATAGCAATGGTTTTGCAGAATCTCACTGGTGTGGGGCAAGTGGGTGAGCTTCCGCTATCTGGAGGCATATCTGGGGTAAAGCAAGAATTCGGATTTTGAATCTGAAGTTCTAATAATAATAAACACAAGTAAATAGCTTAAATTTGTACTGGTGACATTTAGTAATATCTTGTAAGAAGTTGCAGCCTGTGCTCTGGAGAATAAGAAAAAACTGGTTTTTTCCCTCCCAGAGGCCAGATAGGCAGTGTCAGTGGAACTCACCATTGCGAGATAACTATGCCAACAGAGCAGTGATAGTAAAGGCAGAAGAGGTGACAACAGGGACCAGAATGAGGAGACTGGAGCAGAAGAACTGAGGGATGTTATGACCATCAGAAACCTGCGAAAAATCACAAAAACAGCTAGAACACTGTTGGAGGGATGCAACTTCTGTTAATTACGCTGGTGCTTGTAATGGAAGAATTTAATATAAACATAAAATTGTATTTTTCATTAGAGATTTGTGAAGCCAGTTTATACCAATGGTGATGTTAATGATGATGGTGGTGGTACCGATGTGGAAATGTAGATAAAATTAAATGTCCTTAGAACCTGCAGCCCACTGACAAATACCTGAGGCAGGCAGAGTAGGACATTCCTCCAGGAAACCAACTGTCTTGCTGGGAGGAAAAACAACCTTCTCTTGACTATAGGGAGGCCTCCAGGATCCTGTGAGCCTTTAGCATATGAAAGTCCTTTTGGAAACTTCCCTTTGTCTTTACTTTCCCCAACTCCAAAGTGTGTAATCAGCTGCTCCTCACAACCCCAGGGCAGCCCTTTCTGCCCAAGGTCCTGTCCCACTATCATAAAACCACCTTTTTGCACCGAAGACTTCTCAAGAATTCTTTCTTGGCTGTTGGCTCCGAACCCCAACACTTCCTACATCAGTATTAAAAAAGATTCCAGACTTCACCAAGTTTTAAGCTCACCTTCTCTAATGTTCAAAGCACAACAATTTCATCTGCAACCAGATTCCAATATTCTAATAGATTCCAATCTGTAAATGTTCTTGAGGATATATCTAAGGAATACTTAGGTGTTTTTCAGAATTACCCTGCTTTTCACAAATCATCTTAGCCAGACGTCAGGCTTGTGATCACCACTACCTCTTACAATCCACTTCCTGCTTTCTTGAGACTGGGGACCCACAAGCCAATGTTACTTTCCCTGTAACACATTGTCCCTCACACTGGCACTAGCCCTTCTTTGATTCTCCAGAATGACTGGTGACCAGGCTACAACCCATGTAAGGATTTTCCAGAGACTTGGTAATAAGACAAAAGAGTTACAAAGCTGAGGGCTTAAGCCTGTGCCCTAACTGTGGCATCCTCAGGTCTTCAGCCTTACGCCTCCATTAGGCATTTCTTCCTGTGTGGCACTCCCCCTATGACCTGGTGTCATCGTATGTATCATCCCTAGGGTAAGTGCACAGAAGTAGGTCTTCCTCCCCTTGGGATCCAAGCCCCAGCTACCTGAGTCCTGGAAGAAGGAAACAACTTCCCCTATGACCCCATTCTAAGGCTTGTAGCTCATGCTACCCATTTCTGCCCTAGGCCAGACTTCTTCCCTGGATGCTTGACAATATGAATGTGTATTTCTCCCTACCTTTAAACTATAAGTATTCACCTTGCTTAAAGTTGCTATGAGGGCAATTCATCAAAATCTAACATTCTTATATTGTTTCCCTAGCCAGGATACTTCATTCTTAAATACCATCTCAAAGAGTACTTTGACAGTCCAAAATAAACTGCAGAATCTCAAATTGTGCCCTTTAAGAGTCTCTCTAATTACATGATGTGAATATATGTCCCCATATCCTGGCTGCCATCTTTAGGTCTCCACTTCTGACAATGCTATGAGATGGGTTCCATTATTATACCTATAGATATAGACAGGTTATATAGCTTGCCCAAAGTCAAACAGTAAATGAGAAATCTGTGATTCATGCCCACGTAGAATGACTTCAGAACCTTCTCTCTCAACCACTATTTTGAAACTGCTTTAGAAAAGAATTCTTCAAGATGATACAGTCTAAATATCTATTTAGAAAAGAAATATTTCTTCCCAGAAGAAACAATCCATAGATATTGAACTCTGCCCATAAAGATAAACTTTTATTGTTACAGAGTAGTGACCATTTCCATTTTTTAAAATGTGACTTTTGCTTTACTTTTAGCCATAGAGGGATTTTTCCCAAAACAAAAGAGCAGTCTTCTCCCATGCCTGAGAGCTCAATCTTCCAACACTAGAGACAGAGAAAAACTGCTTGTGGCTTTAAAATGGAAGTCTGTTCTGCTTACAAATGATAATATATGCCATTTATCAAGTACAAACTATTTGCCAATCACTAAGCCCTATTTCTATATATATATATGTTTGTGCATGTGTGTGTTTTGAAAAAAAAATTAGAAGGCATTTACTCTTATCCCCATTCCACCCATGAGATACAGAAACATACAGATGACATGACTACCTTGAGACTACCTCAGGAGCTCAATGGATCTGGAAGCCAAATCTTATGATTCTTAGTTGAGTGCTCTTCCACTACATCCAACAGCCTTTGAGCCATGCAGAATAACTCTTATTAGTTTTAGATTCATTAAATGGCTTGGGTGGGCCTCTAATCATGGAAGGCACACTCTGTGAGTTACCCTGAGACATAGGCATACCCTTCAGCTGGAATGTTAGGGATGTACAATACATGTCTTGCTTTGCAAAATGTTGGAATAGATGATATCCTGGTTTTCATGTCTATCATTCTCCACCGAGGCAAGTGAAAATCATTAGCTTCTTTTAAGGAAAATCTTACACTGTCAGGACGAATAAAATGAGTACAAGAGCACTGGGGCTTTCGCTTAGATTTCCCCAACACCAGCTATCAGACTTGCCAAATCCTATCCTCAAGTATGTGAAACAGAGAAAATGCCAGCTGCTTCTACTGCGCAGGTTCGCTTGGGGGCATAAATGAGATAAAATGCAAAAGCGCACTGACAAACATGAAGTGCTTTAAAAGCACGACTTTTGCTTTTCTAGATACATCACTGTAAGAGAACCCAAATGTGGTAAATTACAAAATAAAATAGAATGTCATTTCACATCATCATCCTAAAACTGGGATACAGCTATCATTTAATACAGCAACCTGATGTGTTCTTAGGAGGAATAGATGTTCCTAAAGTTAGAATTTAATATGGGTGACTATTTGTTCCAATGACTTCCATTATGTATTTTAAAAATTACTTTATGTCCTGAAATATATGGGTATATACATATAAAAGAGTTGTGTTTTTTTTGTTTTGTTTTGTTTTTTTAGAAATAAGGCTCAAAAATAAATACACAAATTTTGACGGTTATCTTTGAAAAGTGAAATTATAAATTTGGGGGATAGTGCTAAGAAGTTATTCCATATATTTGTCAAAAAGCCTGCATTATCTGTGAAATTATAAGAAAATGTATTTGATAATACGTCTCTGCTACAGGAGAACTCCTAGAGTATTTGGTGTAAAAATATGGTTGCAAAATTAATGGCAGGAAAATAATAAGGTAAATGAGAGCAGTGATTAGAACCTTAACTCTATTGGTAGCAAAAAATACAGTTCAGTGACTTAAAATAAAAGAATTATTCCTTGTGATATATCTATGATAGGTTGCTCCGGATATACGAAATAACAGCTCCATTCACTCTCATTTAGAGACCTAGGCTCCATCATATGGAACTTCACTGGATACCATGACAGAAGAAAAGGGGATAAGCATACAATTGCAGGAGATGTGATACATGTCACTTCTGTTCACATTTCACTGGCCAAAGCAAATTACATGGTGATTAAGCACTTAGGTCTATCACACACAGTTTTTCAGTGAATATTGGGGAAAAGAAAGATAAAACTGTCCTTATCCAAAGACTGGTCCCTTAGGCATTTTATTAAATTTTTCACAAAAAGTAGAACACAATTCTCAAATTTATGACTATGAACCACTTAAGAAACATGTAACCAACTGATTTTAGAAGCCAATAATAAAGTTACTAGCATCCTTCCTCTCTTCCTTCCTTCAAATCAATAAGCATAGATTGACACCTTCTATGCCAGGCTCTAGGAATACAAAAATGAAATGACCTATTATCTTTCCTTATGGTACTTTGTGGTCTAGAAGAAATAGAAAACATCCTCTCTCTCTGGAAGAAAATATCTCTGCTTCATGATAGAACTAGAAGTTAAAATCTGATTTGAAAATAATAAAACCTGGCTTTGTTCTCTTGGGCAAATTAAAGACTCTCCCTTCCCCCCACCCCAAGAAAAAGAACACATTGTAATCATTAACATCATCCTCCAATGAACAGAAACTATAGAATACCTGAAAGTAATCTCAGTGTCACCAAGAATCATCACCACTAGAGAGAGTGGCTAACTAAGAAGCATATGAAAAGTCCAGAAGGAAGAAATAATAAAGTACACTAAAGTTCTGGCCTGGTTATTGCCTATACTTTCTGCTTCCCAAAGAAATTACAGCTATAAGGCAGACCCATACATACACACTGTGTGGATTCTGTTAGCCTATGTTTGTTTCTATTGCCCTCCAAAAGTGTGCTTGTACTAGAGTAGATTAGCCCATCTCCAAAAGCAAAGATAACAGATAATAATACTATAAGTGCAAATTCATTGCAAGATATTTGCAGTATGATCCCTTGGTATTGTTCACTACAACTTACGAGGTAAAATTTGCACATTGAATTACTGCACCACAAAATATCTGTCCTTGAACTATAATTCTCTCTGCCTTTCTTACTCCTATGCTGAATGCAAACTGTACCACTAAGATAGAAATCCATAATTTATATTCAGTTTCAATCTCAAATAGGCCAATAAAGATCGCTTATTATGTCATATGGCAAACCACACTGGCTATCTCTTCAGGGAGAACCAGTTTGAAAGTTGATCATGTCAGGGAACCCAACACACCTTTTTAATAGCCACATCTGGTATTGTCTTTCTACCTGGCTGAAGCAGTGAAGCATTAAAGGCAAACTACACAGTTAAGGAATACAATTAATACACTGTGTCTCCTCTCCATTCATCATATATCCTATCAGCACCTTGCCCCATGGGTCCTGTCAATCAGTACTCATGATTTCACCACAGGAATACAGAAGTCCATTGTCTGAGGTGTGCTTACATTTATAATATATGAGAAACATCTCATCTGTTCTAGATAAAGAAGCTTGGAATTGTGTTTCCAGTGTGATAACCATGCTCAGATAGTTTCTCTCTATGACCTTTGTATGGTGTTAACTAGGTCGAAGTTTTACAATTCTGGCTGTAGCAGCCAAAACTCTTGCAGTTAACACCTACACACTATCCTATAAATATTTGGAGAATTAAAAATAACAATAGCAACAAATACCCTGTTAGGTCAACTATATATCCATGGAATTATTAAATTAAAAAGGATCTTGCCTAGACATAGGGATTAGCCAACCCAACCCTGACAACAGGACACCCCCAAAACTGCCCTCATATTTAGCATCCAAAATACCATTTCTATAGTAAGTCAGTTTCTTTCACAACAAACTGTTGTTCTCTTGCAGAAACCAAACTCCTTAAGAAACCGCCACAGCAAAGGTTCTTAATAAATTCAGTGGTCATTATTGCAGTCAGTTTAAGGACTGTGTGCTATGCCTGTTTTCCTTGTTTCATTTATAAACTCAAAAAGGAGGTCCTTGAAAGAAGTTTAACTACATAACAGAGCATTAAAAAACTGGAATAACAAATTTAAAGAAAAAAAAAAAAAACACCTAACTTTTGTCTTTGAGAACCAACATCTTTAATGATGTTCCATTTCTACCACATTAAGTCTAATTGTATTTTTCTCCATTGTACCAGAGCAACCTTGATTATTTTTAACATATCTATTTCAGTTAAAAGCATTATCTGACCTAGCTGCTGAGGAGAGGGTCAGAAGAAGTCATACTCAGATTTTTGTTGCTCTCTTTTTTAATTTTTTCCCCCCCTTAAATGAACTATGTTCTTATCAATGAAACAACATGGAAAACATAGAGGACAAAGACACTTTTTCTCAAAATGGAAACCCAAAGGGTCAAACAATAAGTTAATCACGTGTCTTTTGAATCATGGAATGACAATTAACAAGAAGGCAATAAGAGAAGGGCATCAAGCAAAGAAGAATAAGGGTTTTTTTTCAGTAGTATTATTAAATGAAACAGCGCTGACTCAGTGCAAAGCTCCCTATTAACGAAGATCAAAGCTAACCACTTAGTTTCACTGTGTTCTATGGCCTCTGCTTCATAGCCTGGTTAATGTTCCATGATTCCAACCTATGGGCCAGATTTGAGAATTGAACAAGGAAGTTACATCCATATTCATCATGTTTGTAAAATTTACTCTAATTTCACATTTTCCTTTTGATGGGTTAAATGTGTTCATTCATATTAGAGGAAATGTTTTGGAACTCCATATACATTAAGAAATGCCAAGTGTTTTCCTTAAAAGTACAACTATGTCAACTATACTTGAATAAAGATTATTTTCCTCTCCTACTCTGAACTGATGCCATATATCTAAAGAACAATAAAGTACAAGATTAGTTCTTTTATTACCAATAAAGTTGTAATAGTCACCATTTATTGAGCACTTAACAAAAACCAGGCTTATGCTTAGTACATGTCTTACCTTACTTAATACTCATGATAACTAGATGAAACATTATTATAATTCCCATAGCCATAAGTACTTTATGAGGTACAATTTATATTCAATAAACTACACATTTAAAGCATAAAATTTAATAAGTTTTGACTTATGTATATATCTGTGAAACTATCACCAGAATTGAGATAATGGACATTCATCCATCATCCCCCAAAGTTTTCCTGGCACTCATGTATAATCCATCCCTCCCTTCCCATCTCTCCTCTCTCCTCTTTTCCCTTAGCAGGCAACCACAGACTTTTCTTTACCATTGATTATAATGTTGAGGAACTAGAATTCTCATACACTGCTAGTGGGAAAGTAAGATGGTACACACACTTTGGAAAATAGTTTGGCAGCTTCTTCAAAAATTAAACACACATCTATGTTGTGATCTAGACATTTCACTCATAGGTATTTATCCAAGATAAATAAAAGTATATGTCCCTAGAAAGACACAAGCATGAATGTTCATAGAACTTTTAAATGACACATGATATGGCTTATGTTTCAAAGAGATCCTTCTGAAAGCTTAATTTGGACTAGACTCCAGAAAAGTGAGCGGCAGAAGGAGGGAGACCAATTAGGAAGTGATTACAACAACGTGGCTTGGGATGACGATGGTTTAACCAGTGTGGTGTGATGATAAAGTGGTGAGAAACAGCAGATCCTACATACATTTTTGAGAGACATTAGTGTATTTCCTGGTATATTGGATGTATGTTGTAGAAAATGGAGAAGTATCAAGGATACATCCTAGGCATTTAGCCTAAGTGATTGGAAAAACGGAGCTTCTGTTAACTGAACAGTTAAAGAATCAGGAGGAACAAACTGGGGGAGGCAGAGATCAGAGGTTGGTGTGGGATATGTTAATATTGGGGTACCTGATAAGTGTACAGGGAGAGATGTCAAGAAGGCTGTCAAATGTATGTGTCCAGACCTGAACTGAGAAGGCAGGGCTGGAGATAAAAACTTGGGAAGTTTAAACAGATGGCGTTTAAATGTGGAATGTAGAAATAGAAAAGATGTAGTCTGAACTCTGAGTTCTAGGACTATCCATGGATGTGTCTAAGAGATAAGGAAGACCAAGCCATGCTGATTGAGAAGGAATAGCCAGGCATAAGGAGGAAAGACAGGAGAGTGTGACATCCTGGAGACAACTTTTTAAAAATTATTTATAGAAGGAGGGAGTAATACACCCTCTCAGATGCCGCTGGTAGAGTTACTAATATGAGAAGAGAAGGTGGGACATTCAATTTAGCAATATGGCCAATGGTGGCTTTGATAAGACCAAGAAAATTAGAATGATAGGCATTAACTTGGTATATTCAACAAAGAATAGGGAAAGAGGAGTTCGGAGACAGGGAGTATAAATGAATCTTTCTAGATTTTCTGTGAAGTAATGCAGAGAAAGGAAATGGTAGTTGGAGGAGGACACAGGATCAAGACAGGTATTTTGTTTTGATTTTTTTGTTTTATTTTGTTCCATTTTTTTGTTAGTCAACCTGGCAGTACAAGTTAATGTACTTGGTGGTCTTTGATAGGTTAAAATTTGACATATAACATTCATTGTGTGTATACTTTTTAACTTTGTTTTTTGAAATTATTATAAATTCACATAAATTTGCAAAAATAATGCAGAGGGGTCTTTAAACTTTTTACCCAGTTTTTCCCTTATATAACTATTATCCAATATCAAAACCAGGAAAGTAACTTTGGTATAATGTGTATACAGCTCTCTGTTATTTTACCACTCATGGAGATTCATGAAACCGCTACCAGATTGAAAATACAGAACTATTCCACCACCACGAACATCTCCCTTGTGCTACATCTTTATAGTCACAACCCTCCTCTTCCCTGCTATCATTCCTAACCACTGGCAACCATAATTTGTTCTCCATTTCTCTAATTTTGTTTTCTTGAATGTTATATAAAGGGAATTATACAGTTTGTGACCCCTTCCTATTGGTTTTTTTTTTTTTCACTCAACATAATACCCTTGAGATTCATCCAAGTTGCTGTGTGTTTCAATAATTTGTTCCATTTTATTTCTGAGTAGTATGCCAAGGTATGGATGTACCACAGTTGTTCAGCCATTTACCAATTTTAAGACACTTCAGAGATGTTTTACGTTGAGGAAACAATCCAGTACAAAGGGGGAACTTGGTGATGCAGAAGAGTGTGAGATTAGCATTGCAATGTCCTTGGGTGAACACGCAGAGCTCAAGTGGAGACCGTGGACATTCATCCAACGTAAAGCTAATGAGATCAGTTACAAGCAAGAATGCAAGCATATGGACGCTGTGGTGAGAGCTTGTGGAAGCTCTTTTCTGACAGCTTCCACTTTCTAAATAAATAAGCAAGCAAGGTCATCATTTGAAAGTAAAAGTGGTGGTTAGGTTGTTGCAAGTTTGAGGAGGAAAAAAAAAATGTATTCACCACGCATCTGGGAGAGTGGAGAGCGGAGATCCAGAGATACGTAGAATGTTATGCTGCAGCACGAAAGGCCCACAGAGCTAAGAGCTGGGAATTTAAAGCCAAAGCGACCAACATGGCTCTGTGGGTTTGTTTGTTTGTTTGTTTTTTAACCTCATTTAGCTGCACAGATGCAGGTGCAAAGAATGTAGGAGAATAATGATTTAAGGTAGGCAGAAGAGAAATCAGCAAAATAAGAGAAAAAAACATCTAGAGTGTGGGAAAGCAGACTGTTTTTGTTTTCAGAACTGTAAGGCACATGTAGCCAGTAGATGTTCTGAAAATGCAAACAGCTTGAAAGATGACAGGATGCCTTGAATTACACAGAGAAAGTCAATCCTCTTCGTCTTCACTATTAACCAATACCCCAGGTGTAAGCGCAGTAACAATTCGATTCTTTTGTCTGTTAAGGTGTTGACACTTAGCACTTAAACCTGCCCTTTCTCCAAGGAGGCTTTTAGCCACCTTTAGTCAGCTCTCTTGGACACTGGTACTTCGATATCTCCAGCCATTTAAATATCTGTAGGCCTCTGACTCTGTTTTATAAAACATCGTACCTTATCTTACGCAGGCATTCTGATAAACCATTGCTATTTTCCCACCTGTCAGTTCTGACTATCACACAGGGCAAAAGAAGTCTGGCAAAGGGCTTCTGTGGGAATTTCCATTTTCCTGACTGACTCACTTGGCTGGGGTATGGAAACACAGGAGCTTTGTAACTCCTCTCACACAATGAATATGATACAAAATATCTCAATGGCAATGCGGAGCACACTATGCTTCTTGCCGTGGGAGACAACAGCACATGAAACTGTCCAGTGTTGCGTGGTGTGCCCGAGGCAATCAGAGTGCGTGATTTCTCAAAGCAGGCTGCCACTTGGCTGAATACAAATAAGACATTTCTAGAAGCTCTGGGAAAAGGACACAGAAACAATGCCTCGGATCAGAGATCCTTCCTTTTCATGTTGATATAGCTTTTCCAGCCTGATGCATCTTCCAGTATCAGTTGTTGAAAACAGTGGTCAGCACTATGTCATTGGTACCTCTGCTTTTTAACAGGCTGGCAGCTAGATACCTAATTAATGTCATTTCTTTAAAATAAATTTCTGGTGTTCAGTTTGGTTATAGGTAACAAGGACCAAGAGCTTCTTAGGAAACAGAAAGCCACATCTGTAATTTGCTGAATCATCTTGCTTTGTTTTTGTGTACTCACATATACCCTCTCTCTTTCTTTCCCCCCTCCCCACTTCCCCCTCCTCTCCCCATGCACCACCCCTACCTCTCCCAGAAGATAAACAAGGAGTCACAGTACTTATCTGGGTCATGTTACTTTGTTACTCAAGCAAAATGGAATAACAAATGTTTTAAAGTCTGTCACTAGCAGGGGTCAGAAGGATGACAAATCAACTCTGTGGGCCTTTCATTAGGGGCCTTCATCTGGCTCTGCCTAATTACCTTAATTGTCCAAATTCCTCAAAGTCTGCACACAGTTCAAAACACAGCCTAAAATGCTCTTTCCCCAGCTATCAGCATATTTACTTTCACCTTTAAACACCAAAGACTACAAATATGACCTTCCATTGACCTGGCTGATCCATTTTAAGAGACTTAAAGCAAAACCGACAGAGCAAAGCAACCTTGTAGGGCTGCACAGCCAAGAGCAGATAAGCTCATCAAGCAGCAACAGCCCGTAAGGGAAAAATGTTCCAACAGAGAGCACTTCAGAAAGCTTCTCTTGGTGTCCGCTTTGGTGACTGGAGAATAGAAACGCTTGCCCAGGGCTCACTGGAAATAAGAGGGACTCGGAAAAGAGTGGGTAGGTGACATTGAGGTATTGGACTAGTGCAGGCTCCGCCCCCGAAGATGCTCCTTGGGCCACAAGTCAACATGGCCCCATAAGGCACTATATAGAAAAAGAATTGGGAGTTTTGCCAGGTCTGTCTTCAGCATTGTTCCCACGACTCTTTGGCACCTTTGTGCACCTATTCAGTGACCTCTGCTGCCACCCCCCTCGGCCCCCCAGGCCACATCATCTCTCTACATATATTTCTCATTCCCATCCATGGTAACCGGTGCCTGCACTTTGCTACTGTCTTCTCAATTCCTTCAATGTGGAATTCCTTCAATTTCATATCAGAGCTTGAGCATGTTGCCTTAAACACTCTTCATTGGTTTGGCTCCTTCTCATTGGTTGGGTCTCAGCATAAACACAACCCTTTTCAAGAGAAGACTTCTCTAACAATGGACTCCAAATTAGGTCCTCAACCCATCACTACCCCTCATCACTCCATGGTCTGGTCCTTATTTGTCATAATTTGACTTCTTCTACTTATTTGTTCACAAACATTCAGAAAAAAATCCATTTTATTCACCATTGTATCAATACCTAGTACAGTGCCTGGCCCAGTGTAAATGTTGCCCTTTATAAATAACACTCAATTTTAACAGAGTTCTTTTCATTGCGTGCCTATTATAGAAAAAAAAGAAAAACTTCTTAATTAATTGTCCTCTTTTCTCCTCAGTAACCTGAACCTCCCAGGCTTCCCCACACTGTGCCCTGACCTTGAAATATATCTTCTCACTTAATAACCAACAGAGCAATGGAAGTATGTCATATTATACCCATTTCACAGAGAAGAAAACTGAATGAACAATAGTTATATGATTTTCCAAAATGTTTAGATATGCTAATGTCCAAATAAGAAGTTATATAAGCATTTCAAGCATTATAGCAGGCCAATAGGATCTCATCATTATGAGATACAAGCTATACAAGGACCCTTTTAAAGGACACTCTTTTAGTAACTTGTTTCTTTAGCAAGTCCAGGAGATACGGAATGAAGAGAAAGTATCAACGGCTAGGGTCATTCCTTTAAGTAAGTGTGGAGCACAGAAGGCCCTATTGGCGTCTAAGAGAATGTGAGGTATGTGATCAACAGAATTGTGGAAACATTGTACAGAATACTAATGCCAATAAAGGATGTCAACTCAACCTGTGAGTATACCAGCGTAATATTGCAGTTAACATTAAGAACTCAAGAACAGGACAGACTTGAGTTTTCACCCATGCTCTATTATTGGCTAATTTTAACTCATTTTCCCATCTGTCAAACAAATATAACAATTTCATCTCCCAACATTGGTGTGAAAACTAAATTATGTATTTAAATTGGTTTACACGAATGTCTGACACATAGTAAGGACTCAATAAATATTAATTTTTACTATGGTAATTATTATTAATGTTATTATTATCTTTAGCTTGAGTTGCCACTGTAAGACCAGAAATTTTAGCACCTGTCTCTGAAAGTGTACACGTTAGATCCTATGTGTTGGCGGGAGGTGAGGACATTCCTTATAAGTATGCTGTAGCAGCAGTCTCTTTTCTGTGTGAGAAATACCCCATAATAGCATATTTGCATCTCTATTTATCAAGATTGAAAAAAAACCTTTACTCTGAAAAAATGTCATTTGATGGTATACACCAAAACTTTCCCATTTACGTAAATATAAATGTAGTGGAATTTATAAATTTACGGTCATCAAAAAAAACTTACAATTTCACTTTTATTTTGGGGAGATGGTTTTAAATATATGCTAAGTACTTCCTTAAGTTCTGCAAAAAAGTTCCAGTTTTACTATATGCTACCTGACAATTGCCTCCCTTGGGGATTCATTTCTTATCATCCTAATTATCACTTTAAAGCATTTTGAACAATTACGCTCAGAACAATCTGCTCAACCACACCTTGTTTGGCCTACATTCAGATTTGACTCTGCTGACTATATAACTAAATCAATGCATTTGTACCTAAAACAAATTTGCAATTACCTCCACAGGGATTTTTAGAATCACTTCATGTGGTGAGTAGAAACATTAATCTGGGTGCTTAACTACTGCTTGGGTATTAATTGGTGCTCAGATAACATATATTGAAGAACATTGCATGGCATGACTTAATATAAAAATAAGTTCTGCTCAATAACTAGCTCCGATGGCTTATATTTAAATACAGAATGATGCTAATGATTGAAATTATCATTTGAACTATATTCACTGCATTAAAAATAAGCCTATAAGAGGTCATGAAATTTAGAGCTTTGCTATTAGCCTTAAGGATTTTCTTCATTATGTAAGAAAACCATAAATCACAGTTTTACTATTATGATGATATTCCAAAAACAAAATGTTATTGCTTTTAAAGAGATTTTAATGTAGATGGGATGATTAAAATCAATGCTTAGATATTTTTAACCCCGGGTATAGCTTCTATGCAAGATAAGTATTCATAATTTTATGCAATATTCTTTCCTAGAGAAGACTTTATTTTCCTTAGATATTTTGGGTGCATAAAACTAATAAAAAATAAATTGAGTTCTTTTCAAGGTGTGAAACATAGTGTGATTGCCTAAGTAAAGAGAGAATATTAAAAAATGTCAATGCATGAATCAAATTTTCCCAAAACGACTACTGGAGTTAATGCCATTTTAGGTTTGTGATTCATTTATTCAATCACTCATTCATTTGTTTATCATTCATTTAGTGATTGCATTGATCATATTATGTTCCAGGCACTATTACAGCCATGGGAAACAAACTAAACAAAAATTCCTTCAGAGATCATCCATTCTAGTTGGTTATGGAAGATGGTCAATACACAGAATAAATAAGCAAATATATAGAATCTTGGATGGTGATAACTCTAATGGAATAAATAAAGCAGGAAAGGGGAATAGAAAATGTTGGGGATGGACTTGAAATTTTAAAGAGGAAGGTTACAGTAGGTCTTACTGAGTAGGTGACATTTAAAGAAAGACCTAACGGAGAGAATGGAGCAGATCTTGCAGAAATTTTTGAGGAAAAGGAATTATAGAAGAGTATTATGGATAAAGGCTCAGAGGTAAGAGAGTGGCTGGTGCTTGGGAGGAAAATCAAGAATGACAATATGGCTGGAATGTCATTAGAGAGGAAGAGAGAAATGAGAGATGGAGATACAGAGGTTCCAGATATCAGATCTAGTAAAGCCTTGAAAACCACTGTAAGGACTTTTTCATTAAAGCTGAGTGACTTAGGGTGAGACCCAACCTATATCTGGATACATTTAAATCATCTTCTGTTTCCTATAAAAATGTTCATTTGGTAGTACATTAGAAGGCTCATGGTTGAACTCCAACTTTTAAAAAAATTCTTGTCACCAGCTGATCAATAATAAAGCTGAAATAAACCAGATTTTTAAATTAAATGCATTCCAAGGATGGAGAGAATTTTGCTAAAATAATTTGTCTTCAGTTAAATTTTTCAAACTGACAGAAACTGCTTGTGGTTCTCCAATGTCCTTCTCCCCCCTGGCTCATAATAGAACTCCCACAGGCCTTGTCTCTCAGTATTGGCTAATGGGATGCAAGCAAAAGATACAGGTGCCAACTCTAGGTCCTAAGAGAGATTGCATGTTGCTATTTTGGCTCTTTCCCCTTTGTGACTGCCCACAAGTCAATGGGCACTGGAACAGAGATGGAAGTAACACATCAAAATGAGCAAAATTACACAACCCCCCGAGACTGCTTATATCTGGTCAGAAATATGACAAAGAGAAAGGTCTATCTTTTTACAGTCTATATTTTGGGGTCTTTGGTAGGTACCAGGTTAATCTGCACTCTCTATATATTAGCAAATATATTAGCAAAACAAGAAGCTAAATCAAACAGAACTCCTAAAACTCTAAATTATTTCATTATAACCTTTAACCCACTGATAATTCATTTTTAACTTCTTTACTACATCCCACAAGGAGAAATGAAACTATATTTCACTTCGTTTTTTTTTTTTTAAACATAAATAAGAAGTCCCCAGCCCTTTGAACTCTGATTTTCAATTCACGTTTGATGGAAAAGGAAAGAGAGGGACTTTGAAAATGATTTGAAGAGCTTCTCAAAGAAAAACTGGATTTCGTGGCATAAAAACATTTCCTTTTTTTGTTGTGTTTGCTAATTAAGAATGGTAGTTATATCAGATTTTTTTTTTTAGGACTATGTGGGTAATGAGAGTCACATATGGTACTGGGAGGCATTCACTGAACTTTGATATTTTAATATAGCTTGCTACAGAGAAAGAGAAAGAGAGAGAAGGGATAGATTGACAAAGATAGAGAAAATTAACCAAAAAAGGAAGATTGGGGTAGGGGAAACAGACTGAGAGATATGGGCTAAGGGCAGCCAAAGCAGAAAATTAGAAAGAGGCAAAGAGAACCAGACATGGCAGAGGACTTAAAAACTACGTATGGGAACCTATTTATTCTCAGGGAGTTTTTTTGTTTGTTTGTGTTTTGTTTCTTTTTTTTTTTTAAGCTAATGGCTGTGACAGATCCTCACTAAACTCAGAAAACAATGTAGAAGTGAGAACTAGCTGAGCTGCCTTGGGGGCGGGGCACGCTCCTCCCCCCGCCCCACCCCGTGGGGCAGCGGAGAGGGAGAGGGAGAGAGAGAATCCCAAGCAGGCTCTATGTCGGTATCTCACCACCCTGAGATCATGACCTGAGCTGAAATCAAGAGTCTGATACTTACTCAACTGAGTCACTCAGGGGCCCTGCTTTGGCTTGCTTTTTAAAGTTACCAAAGAAAATATCCCAAGGACTATCTTACAAGTATCTTTTAATGGATTGTATTCTACCTATGATTTTGTCAGAAGTACATTATTTATATGAATATGTCCAAGTTTGTTGATATTTCTATTTTTTTTCTTGAGCTTTCCTACATGATTTTTTGTGTGTACTAATTGATCTATTTCCCATAATTGTTAGAATTAGAAACCCAGTAGGGTTGATGGAGGGGGGGAAGGAGAGAAAAAAACCAAAGAACAAAACCTCACTGCATGCTCTTTTAGAGCACTTCAATGTCACTTATACAATTTTGAAGTCAATTGAAAGAGAAACTTAAGATAGAAGTACCTATTGAATTCAAAAAGCATTATTTTTTTTCAAAAAACATTTTTTAATATTTCTGATATCATATTTTTAAAAAAATCCAGCCCAAAGATAATTTTGGAGTACCTACTTGGAATGGTGAAAATAGCACCATGTAGATACCATCCAACATCTTACCTAATCTTTAGAAGGATGTTAAGAGGACTCTCAAAGGATAATCAGTTTAGTATTTAGTATATTATTATTTCCTCTTCTTTGTTAACTCCTAGGCAAACTTGTTTGTAAAAAGACAGTTTGGAGAACTTAGCATGAAAGAATATTTCTTAATTTCAAATAAATTAACTGCTTCATTTTTAATTCAAAACACAATATGAGGGGTGCCTGGGTGGCACAGCGGTTAAGCGTCTGCCTTCGGCTCAGGGCACGATCCCGGCGTTATGGGATCGAGCCCCACATCAGGCTCCTCTGCTATGAGCCTGCTTCTTCCTCTCCCACTCCCCCTGCTTGTGTTCCCTCTCTCGCTGGCTGTCTCTATCTCTGTCAAATAAATAAATAAAATCTTAAAAAAAAAAAAACACAATATGAGCTGATAAAATTATTTTTAAAAAATCCCAAGTAGGAGGCACAATCTGTTTATTAGATTGCTCATGTTTTTCCTTTTATAAAAAAAAAAAAAAGGAAGACATTAAAAAACAAAACAAAAAAGTCAAACTCATGATAACATGTAGGTCTGATAGAGCAAAGCTCATAAAATTTTAAAATGAACAACCAGCAACTGACTCCTACTCTGATTTGCATGTCGAGTGACTGAGATGAAGAGACAACTCCCAGAACCCAAAGTTCTACTCCTTTCTGTTATGATGATTCCAAACAGCGTATGCTATGTATCACTAATTATCCAATCAGCTTCGATGGTTCATTGGGCTAAATTAAATGATAATAAGTAACCAACCTAATTATTCTATCATCTAAGCAACAGATGAGCTTGCCATTTTTTTCATTTAATCTGCCAATATTAACTTCCTATATAATTTGGGTCTAGCACTATAAAATACAAGAAATTATAAACGAAGCCTTTGCCCGCAAGAAGTTAACAACCATCTGGAGAAAGAAGGAAACACCATCATCTCCCTCTAGAACTACTACAAAGGCATTGTGGTCTCTGTTAAATCCATTCTCCACAATGCATGGTAGGGTGATCTTCCCAAAGGGCACATCTCAGTATATCCTCACCCTCCCCTGCTTCCACCCCTAACTAAAGACTTGAAATGTTTCATTGAATTTCCAGTGTACTTCACTATAGACACAAAACTCCTTGCCAGAGTTTCTGGTGCTTGATTTTGAAGCCTGGACTCTCCTGGGCTCCCTGCCTCTGCTTCAGCCACACTGGCCGTTGCTTCCTCTAACCACTGTCTCTGCAAAAGGTGGTTTTGCTTCATCAGGGTTTTGCTCCTACTTCAGATCTCAGCATAACTGTCATTTCCCTGACCTCCCTTTTTAGGTCAAATTCCTTATATATAAGATCTCATAGCACCCTGAACCTCTCCTCTGAGAACAGGGATTAGAGACAGCTCTGTGTTTTTGTTATTAACATCTATCCTCCTCTCCAGGCTATGAGCTCCAAAAGTAGAAAAATCATGTTCATTTCTCCTCACTCTCATAAAAGAAATGCTTTCCTAAAGAGCCTGCATTCTGTAATCCCTTAATAAACCTTAGGAGAATGACTCTTATTGTTAAGTGAAAAATGAAACTCAATTCAGTAATTCTATCAATGGAACTTCTGAAAATTCCCTGCTAATGTTAATAATGAGTTTCAATCTTCAGCTTAAACTACTCCGTGGGTTAGTTGATTGGATTTTATTTGTTTATTTCTTTGTTTTTGAAAAATAAACCTTGAATGGCTCACATTAACAAAAAGAATGACTGCCTCTAACCATACTATAAACATTTATTCTTTCATGTATTCAACAAACACAAAAAATATATGTGAATTCAAAGGTACTTCACAGGTTTCAATCACTCAAGAGCATGAATTATAGAATGTATTTGAAAATAAATGTAAATCAGATTACTTTTGAAAATTCCATTGGCTCACTATGCCCTATTTATGGCAGATCAAAACTGCACTTGATAAACTAAGTTAAGTTTGCACTTCTACGGCATAAACCAAACTTAGTGCTCCTTCATTTACCTGTACTTACATTTCCCTTCCCAATATGTCCTTGTCCCTTGAGTGAAAAATTAGAAGGTTTGTTTGTTTTTGTTTTTGTTTTTTGGTTTTTTTTTTTTTTTTTTTTTTAGTTTTGACAAATTAAGTCACTTAACCCTACCAAGTATTCCTCTTTTCTACTGCTTTTATATTTTCTCTTGTTGATTAAACAAGTTTTTCACTAAATTACGAAGCACCTACAATGTGCTGGGCTCTAGGCAAAGTATCTGACATGCCCATTATCATTTATACAACACAACCATCCCTTAATGTAGAGATGATTATTGAATTCTTCTAATAACTAGAAAGAGAAGTTCAGGAAGTTGCCTCATCAACACCTGGTTAATAAAGGGGCCTGGCTGGGGTCTTAGACCAGTTCTTCCTCCTTCCCAAAAGGTTATAGCAAAGACAGGAAAAAGGGCACCACGTAGGAGAAAAACCCTATACTTGAGAGAGAGAGAGACCCAGAGAGAGAAGCCCTGACTTTGTGACCAACTGACAAGTCGTTAAACTTCTCTATAATCACCTTTAAAATAAGGAACATATATAATATCAGGGGCAAGAACTATTGTCTGCCAAGTGAAAGCTAATTGATTCTCTGCTTACCTCATCCCCCCTTTACCCAGCCCCAAAACTAAGACCACAGAAAGAATGATGAATGGCTTAATGATCAAGCATTGTACAAGTAGACAGGAATGTAATCATATAGTCAGCATTTTTCATCTTCTAAACCATATGCTTATCTTCACAGAGTAGAATTTTTAGATTAGTAGCATTTTTTTAATGTGGTGTATATCATTAGGAGATAAGACTACTACCAGCTGTTTGAAGGAAATAGGAGTTTTAGTAAAAGAATCCACTGGAAGGAAGTGAATAAGACAGATTGGTGATAGGAGAGGAAATCAAGTCTAGCAGCTCCATTTCTTATCCCAATTCCCTATTTTTCTTACAAGTTGCAGTGACTTTTGTAAAGATTTTAGTATCTTCATTTACATCTCTATAAACTGTTATAAGGTGGACATTTCTACTTACATAAAAATTCATGCTTGAGATGTACTTTAAAATCCTTAGTATTTCAAGCATTTTAAACATGAGTCCAGATCATAATATAGTCTACTACATAAAATGTAGTAAAACAATGGTTTTTCAACAGTTGTTGAAGAAACCTTAACTAAACAGGCTAGACTCAAGAAGAAGGACAAAAGATCACAGTATTGATATAAGGCAGGTGGATTGAAGTTGTACAATATAAAAAACGTTTACATCAGATTTAGATAATATGGGAGTAAATTCTACTTTTTCTATTTCTTGATTGTATCTTAAGACCATTAAAAAATAATCTATCATAAACTCACAAATTTTTAATCTCTCATGCAAAAGCAGGCTAATGAAAACTAAGTTCTTCTTATCTTATTCTTCTGTCATGCCTTTCTCGGTGTCTGCACTGGCTGCTCAAGCTCTGACCATCAGATCCCTATTACAGCTGGCCAAGAGGACAGAGAGAAAATGAGGTCATGTCCCTGCACATACACTGATACTGTATTTGCCAAACCTTAGCCACTGGTACAACGGAAGCGGGGAAATACAGTCTTTATTCACAGCCACGTACATAACCCAAACTCCAGGAATATATATTGATAGAAAACTAGCAGTCTCTGCCACAGTGATCTAATGCAGGTGATGTAAGATTCTAAACAACAAATCTGTCATCTGTAACAGGCATTTCAATATCTATGTCATCATAATGTAATGATGATGGTATGTTCTATTTGAAAGTATCACACCTGTAAAAAAAAATGTGTTTACATTTAAGTCCTATGTAGATGTAAGGCGTTATTTGTTCCTAAGATTCTATGAATAGAAAAATCTGCAAATAGGATATTGTATTACCAATAAAGAGAACACTTTGGACAAATGTCAATGCATTTTTTTTTCTTAAAGATTTATTTATTTATTTGAGAGAGAGAGAGAGAAAACGTGTGCGCATGCACAAGTAGGGGAAGGTGCAGAGGGAGAGACCCTTCAAGCAGACTCCCCACAGAGCGTGGAGCCTGATACAGGGTTCAATCTCAGGACCCATGAGATCATGACCTGAGCTGAAGCCAAGAGTCAGACGCTTAACCGACTGAGCCACCCAGGTGCCCCATGTTAATGCATTTTTAAGGCATTACTTTTACAACATGATTTTAAAGATTCTGTTTATAACAAAGAAAAGACTTCAAGTATTCACTAGATTTAATGTACTTCTTTGCCACTTGTAGCTTTCTTAGTATCATTCTTTATATTTCTCTTTAGCAAGGATGGTTTTTCCTAATTCAAGAGCTCTGAAATTCTTCGAGTGTGGGCTGGGGTTAAGGTTTAACAAGAAGTAAGTGAAGCCAATCCTGTCAGATTGCTCTGTACCTTTTCAAAGCCACACATCCGAAATGCTCGGGAGGAATGATTGTATTTCAGTCACATTCCTGTGCATATACCACTTGTACCTTCTTCAGAAGTCTTTAATAGAAGCAGTCTCTTTTTACCAGTAATGCAACCTCTGTGGAGATAGATTACTTTTTTTTTTTTTTTTTTTTTATGGTGTGAGGTACCAGACAGACAAAAGACTGATATCTGAAAGCAAGGAAACTCCCACTTCCAGTGATGGGGGAAGTGGAAAGCAGCTGCAGATATAATAAAGAGAAGCCACTGAGTGCAAAGTTAAGCTTTGAATTCTTTTTAAGCAAACACGGGGGAAAAAAGTTGGATCATCTGTCCTCAAAGAAACTACCTCAGAACACTGAAGTTCCTCAGTGGATCCAAAGAAAGACTATTGCTGACAATTGGTAAAAAAGACACAATGAACCAGTTGTTAGACGCGCCTACTGAATGCCAATTTGTAAAATAAAACCCTTTTGAACAATCAGAGGATGTTGGATGTTTTAAAAGAAGCTGCTGATTCAAAATGAATAACTTCACTTTGCTATGTTTTCTGCTCTTGTATGGATCATCATTACTATTTTTACTTTCTATTTTCAGCAGAAATTTGAGTTAACCTTTTGTTCCATCTGTAGCCCGCCTTCTGAAGCAGCACCACCTCCTTTTCATTATTCCTTTCAAAAGAAATGAAATTTGCAAAATGTGCCATTTCCCTCCCTCTCTCTGTGGAGGAGTAGCAGAGCCAGCTTTTCAAGCATGAAGATTCCTAATAATCAAAGGAACTTGAGGACTAAAATGAGTATGCAGAGCAGGTAATACCCAACACCAGAGCAGGTATGACTGGAGAGGCAACAAAAATAATCTTGCCCTAAAATGCATTCTTCAGAAGCCTGTCATAGCACCTGGAATTCACCACTGTGACTTGCTGCAGACTTCAAGCCTCTAATAACAATTAAAAGTATTTTCATGAAGATATTATTCACTAAACCACTACTGACCATAAATGTCTCAGTGCATACTGGTTTAGCTAATTATCCCTACCTGAGACCATTATTCTACCCTCCAAACCTTTTCCTGAATAAGGACACTGGTAAGACACTGGGGTGCTGACTCCCCAAATGATAGTATTTGTTCAGTACATTAGATAATTTTAGCATTTGAGAAAATAAAAGATAAAAATTTACCCTGAATTCACTGGCACCTTAAAATTTATTGTTTTTCCTATTCATGATAGTACATTTGTACTTCTGAAATATAGCTGTATGTTTGGCTGTACGTGCTTATGGAATACATATGTATCCAATCCTCAGAAAGTGTTCAAAGCAAATAAGTATTTCTGGCGCCTCACAGGAATGTCTCAGCACTTCAGCCAGCTATGCTCTCTAGAAAGGCAGGCTATGCCTACCTGGCTGTGCCAGGCTGAGTGGTATCACAGGGAGAAGCCTTGGTTAGGGTGGGGGCATGTGGAAACTGAGCAAAGAAGGCTGATTCTAGCTCCACTATAAAGAAAGGTAAAAGAACAAGCCATTCACCAAAAATCCTGTCTTGCCAATTTATCCGTGATTAAGAATCTCCCACATAGATGTGGAAAGATACAGTAGATGATATAAATCTGTATTGTAGAATAAAAGTTAAGGACTGGAAGAGGCCTTGGAGGTCACATAATCTAATCATCAGTTGAGGAAAGGAAAGCCAAAGTGACTTACTACCTCATGTCTTATAACTAGTAATGGTTAGGGCAGGACCAGAGCACTCTTTCTATGAAACTATTGACATTAATTAAATGTGAGACAGAAAAATATTACCAAATGCAATGCTTGCAAATATGGTGATATTGTAGGCAATAAATACATGTACTACATAAAAGGATTCTACTGTGCATCCTTTAATGTCTTTTTTCACAGATAAGACACAGAACTACACATCAGAAGACTCATACACTAGTATTAGTCATAAATTGCATTGTTTTTTGGCATATGATCACACTCTGATGCATCTTTTTTTCTTCTGAAAAATATGGGGATTAAATTTTTTAAATCTTTGAAGTCCCTTCAAACTTCTGATTCTGGAAAAGTAAAAATTCTTCCCAAATGCAAAATATGTCCCCATAATATATCTGGATTACTGTCACATTCCCATTCTAGAAGAATATTAAAGGAGATTCATCTACATGTCTTTCTCTGGAAGAGGCAAAGTTAGGTAGATGGTGTGATTAATAATCAAAATTCTATTATTTAATTTTTTTTCAAAGGTACCATCTTTTCTTTAAAAGATTTTATTTGAGAGAGAGAGAGAGCATGCTAGTGAGGGGAAGGAAGGAGCAGGAGGGAGAGAATCTCAAGCAGACTCTGCACTGAGTGAGGAGCCCAACATGGGGCTGATCTCACAATCCCAAAATCATGACCTGAGCCAAAACCAAGAGTCCACGGTCAACCTACTGAGCCACCCAGGCTCCCCTCAATGGTACCATCTTGCTGATATACCCTAACAACCTTGAGAATAGTTATAGTGAGACTGAAATTATATAGTTGCATTAAAAATATAAAAGCTTGTCACTAGAGAGTGATGGCATTGCAAAGATATTGTGCTTTTTCAGATACCTTTGATAATAGTAACTAATAACTTGAGAAGCTGGCCCAACACTCGAGTGACAGGTTTTTTTGTTTGTTTGTTTGTTTAAGATTTTATTTACTTATTTGACAGAGATAGAGACAGCCAGCGAGAGAGGGAACACAAGCAGGGGTAGTGGGAGAGGAAGAAGCAGACTCATAGTGGAGGAGCCTGATGTGGGACTCGATCCCAGAACGCCGGGATCACGCCCTGAGCCGAAGCAGACGCTCAACCGCTGTGCCACCCAGGTGCCCCTCGAGTGACAGGTTTTTGTATTTGTACAAAGAGATAGTGATAATGTTAGGTTGATTTTAATCATTCTAAGTATTAAAGCCATATGAAATGTAATATTTTCTCTTTGTAAGCAATTAAGGCTGTATATCCGTGTCAGAATTGTAAAAATGAGAACAAAGAATATGTTTTTTGGCCCCAGTGTCCCAGATTGGCACATGTTTAGTCTCCTGCATCACTATTTAATTCCCTTTTATTGTTCAAGTGTAGCCCACTTGAGTAAAAGGATAAAGGGCATAGGAAATTATAATTAACTCTCTATGAATTACATTTGACAGGAGAGAGAAATAAGTTAACACTTGGCCCTGAGGCTATTTCTATATAAAACTATCACCAACTACTGAGAAAAATTAATTAACCAAGCAGTAATTTTTGCTATGAATTACCCAATATTTTTACTGATTTTTCCCTCAGACAATAGGTTGTTCATATGGTATTACATAAACAGAGCTTAAGAGAAGTTAAACACACTAAACTGAAATTCAAGTCCTGGTTTGTTTGGATTGTAGTAATGCAAATGTCCATCTCCTGTTTATTTTGTTTCTAAACATTTCTTGAATGTATAATATTAGAAAAATATCCTGTGTATATCTAAAACTTTTTCAATTAATCACTGCAAAGTTCACTATGCCCCAAAGGCACATTCAACTACAGTAAACATATTTAGTTATGTAAGAACATGGAGAAAAATGGTGGCATCGAATGTGACATAAAACCCATTATATCAGTAAGGTACAACAGAGGACTAGCCCTTTGAGTGTTGAAGGAAGTGGGCCAAAGAATAGGATAAATCACTGGAATCAAAAATAATATTAAATAGTACAATATGATGGTCGGATCCATCTGTATTGAACTCAAAGCATTACCCCAATGGGAACTATTATAATGTTGATTTTGTTTATTGGAGGGTTAGGGAACAGCACTGTTGCTGCAAGATTTAAAAGTTGTTGCTATTAAATTTGGGCTTCTGAAAAAAGTAGGAGATGATGACAAGTACCCAAGAACTATTAACTCTGAAGCATTTTGTATGCTTAGTTGTTAATCAAAAGAAAAAGGATTTGAATACTAGGAAAACTGTTCTTTCTCTTTTTCAAACTGTAAGGCATTTTATTGATTGATTGATTGATTGATTGCCTGAATCAGTTACAAACCTCAAATTGCAATTAATAAAAATCAAACCATATTTTCAAGGGACTTATTTGGGGGGGAAAAATAAAACAAAATGAGGGGGCTCTCACAAAATCCATAGGAGTGTATTGAACCAGGCTTAAAACAGATAGAAAATAGAAGCTAAGCCAACTCTTACCATGCGCAAAATAGAAAGCACTGCCAACAGAACAGTGTGGCCAGGATATCAGCTATTCCAGCTACTCTAGGACATATGACCACCACCTTCTGATGTGGCTACTGCACCACTGCTGGAAATACTTCTGCCATTTTACCATTTACCTCTGTGAATCTATTCTATTTAATGTCCTAGCATCACTCCCTGAAGTATCAAGGTTCTAGGTAGACGTATCTAACTGATCAGGAGCAGACATGTTTCTGAGAACTGGAGAGCCACTGTATTAGTTACCTGAGGCTGCCATAAACAATTACCACAAACTCGGTAACTTAAAACAACAGAATGTCTATTCTGGAGGTCAGACATATGAAATCAAGACATTGACAGGCCTGCACTCCCTCCAGCAGCTCTGGGGAGATTCCATCCCTCGCCTCTCCCAGCTTCTGGTGGTTGCCAGCATTCCTTTGGCTTGAGGCAACTCCAATTTTGGTTTCCACCTTCAGACCACTTCCTCCTCTTCTGTGTGTCTCTCAAAACTCGCTTTGCCTCCTTCTGATGAAGGCATTGGTGATGGCATGGAGGCCTCACCCAAATAATGTAGGTAATGTCCTCATCTCAAGATCTTTAACTACATCTGCAAAGTCCTTCTTCCAAATAAGGTAACGTACACGGTTTTTGAGATTAGGACCTGATGCCTTGGAGTGCTCATGTGTCAAGACCCTACCAACTGTTGGTGAGGATGTAGAGCGACAAGATGTCTCACACACTTCTAGTGATAACTATTTGGAGAAGCACTTGGCAGTTTTTGAAAAAGGTTACCCATATATTCACCATACAGTCTAGCCATTCCACTCCTAAATGGCTTCCAAGAAAAACTAAAGAATCCAACCATACAAAAAAATTATACACAAATATTAATAGCAGCTTTATTTTTAGTAAGCAAAAGCTAGAAACAACCCAAATGTCCACCAACAGGTGAATGGATAAACATTGTGGCAGATCCATAGAACTGAATATGACTCAGAGGTAAAAAGGAACAAACTATAGACACATCCTACTACATGAATGATTCACAAAATAATTATTCTGAGTGAAAGAAGCCAAATAAAAAGTAATTCAGAATGTAGGATTCCATTTACATAAAATTCTAAGAAATTCAAACTAATGTGGAGTGACAGAAAGTAGATTACTGATTGTCTGGGAAGTGAGGGAGGAATTGGAGGGAGGCAGAGAAAGGGGCACAAGGAAACTTTTGGAGGTGATGAATGGGTACCTTATCTTGATTACGGGGATTGCTTCATGTATATACACATATGGCAAAACTTAGTTTGCACACTTTAAGTATGTGTGATTTATTGTATGATTATTCTTCAACGAAATTGGTAGAAAATAGCAGTAGAGAATAATGTCACACTAGGTCAAAGAAGCGAAACACAAGAAAAATAGGGCTGTATCTGAAAGAATGCTTTTAGCTGCAAGAAACAAAAGGCCAAATTTAAACCGCTTTTTAAAAGGAAAAATTAATTGGCTATAATTATAACACCAGACTAGGAAACTTTTTACCACAGGAAAAAGGAGTTGGTAAGGGAAAATTAACCAAAGTTAAATCAGCAGTGATAAAGCACAGGGAAAGAACAGGATAATAATCTGAAAGAGGATACTTTTAGTTCATTCATACTCGTGTGTAAGAAGCATACCTCCACACCACAAATCTGTTTTATTTACAGACTGCATCCTGTAACAACAGTATTCTGGTGAATGGCCAGGACTTATATAAAACTGAATAGGAAAGCCATGGAAATAAAAATAAGCTTTGATGAACATTCATTTATTGCACACCCTTACCATGTGCCAGACACACTATCAATAATGGTAAATAAAAACTCCTCAATCACCTAGGATTACCCATTTGATACTGATTATTTAGAAAACCAGTCCCCAAAGTTATGATGGAGAAAAGAGCTCAAATCTCACCCTATCTCCATATTTGTGTTTCTACAAGTAGCTGGTGAAACTCTGAAAAGTTACTTCACCTTTCTAGAGCTGCTAATGAGCTTTACTCCAATTCAAGGCAACATTCCTGAGTAAAATAATGCAACCTCTTTTATCTGTGCAGCACCACTCTGTTGTGTAACATCCACTGGATACAAGTCATTGATAAATACAGTGATAGGCAAAGGCCACTGCACAAACTGGAAGGAGAAAAAGAATTATGAGGAGGCTTGTTCAATAAACTGGGAACCTATTTGCACCTATTGACGTGATTTGCACAAAGGGAAGCTGTAAAAGTCTTTATTTTTATCAATTCTTTTTTTTTTTTTTTTAGGATTGTATTTATTTGAGAGAGAGCATGAGAGCGTGTGCATGAGAAAGAGCACAAGCAGGGGGAGGGGCAGAGGGAGAGGAAGAAGCAAACTCCCTGCTGAGTGGGGAGCCCAGACACCTGCTGGATCCCAGGACCCTGAGATCATGACCTGAGCCGAAGGCAGATACTTAACCGACTGAGCCACCCAGACATCCCTATCAATTCTTTTTATTATTTGCAATCAAGACATTAGATAAATCTACATTATAGTCAAAATCCAATTGTGTGAGACTTTCCCATAAAAACGGTATTTTTCTAAAGGAACAAAACATTTGAATGTTTTACCATTAAGCCACTTATTGGTCTACAAATCAGAGATTCTGTGTTTCTATTTTAAATGCTCCTGACCCCACCTCTTATTCTGGCTGATGTTCCACTAACCCTTTCACTAACTTTGATATTGTTCACACAGGTGAAACTTCAGGTCATTGCTTCATAGCACTTGTCTTTAGGATTCTTCTAATGCCACAGCGTGGGATGTCTGCAGATACCTGCTCAGCATTTACACATGACCAATCTGGAAGTGGGGGAGAGTGAATGCCCAGGAGTCATCCTTAACCAATGTGAGATGAGAGCCAAAGGATAAATACCTCCTCCTTTCATCCCCCAGGCAGATTGTTCTAAGACACATTTCATAAAACACTCCATAAAGTGCAAAGAATTCAACCCACAATTTCTTATAATGATTGCCAGTTTAATGATGCATCTTTATTTTAGCTTTCCCTCCTTCCCTGTTTTATTCTCCCACCCCTCACTCCTGTTTGCTGCCATCCTTTGCCCCAGGCTCTGCTTTCTTGGGTACCCATGCTAAGACACTTGGTACTTGAACTGAGTCCACATAACCGATCTTCAGAATGGGCTTTGGAAGCTGGATCGAGCTCAGTCAGACAGGCGATGGTATGTGTGGTAGGTGTGTGTGATGGTATCTGTGATGCATACAAGAGCATCACAATTAGTAGGAATCTCAACATAGGTGGATTGGAATGGTATACACATGGAAAGTTCAAGTGTTGGTATCTGTGGCTATCAGAATACCATTTCGCAGGATGTAATTTTACAGTATGGATTAGGTGTCTTTAATTGATTGCTTTGGAAGCCCTGAAAAAATAAATGCCAAGCTCAGGTTGGCTTTTCATCAACATAAGGCATGCTTGAAAAGGAAGAACTCAAGAAGAGTGTTTGAAGAGATCCCCATCTCCTACAGCCACAGGGTACATCCTACTGAAAACCAGGCTCAAGATTTTATTGAGCTGCAAAAGGGCTCAGCATATGGCCTTGACAGATCTACTAAATCAAAATCAGAGCTCTGCTAAAAAATTAAAACATATGTATATGTTGATTTTTTAATTAAAAATAGGTGCTTTTTATATATATCACCTTGAAAACCTGAAGGTGGAATTTTTTGGTGGAAAATTCTAAGAATCTTGAACCAAAAGATATCCCTAAACCCTTCAAGGCAATAGAAGCAGGCTTCTCCCCCTTGATAAAGAAAGTAGTCTTCCCCTTCCTACCTACTCTGCAAAGACTCTAAGGCAGATGCCTAGCCAGACTTTACTTGTCCTCTTCACGATATATATCCACACCTCCTCATTGCTTTCAGACCAAAAAGCAAGGTTAGGTGTCAGTGTAGCCCAAACAGGGAAATTCAATTTCTTATACATTGAAAGAATTATAGGGGCTGCTAATATGTACAAGCAGAAACAGAAGAATATACATGTGAGTAGGCGGTCTTGAGGCTATACACTGATCAGAGGTCAGTGGGGGAATAAAGCAGAATATAAGGTTGAATAGAGGATAGTTTATTGGTTTGGAAACCTGTGACTCAGAGTTCAATGTCTTGGTAAGGACAACTGGTTTTGCTCCTAACACACCACAGGGATGGCTCTTTGAAGCTTGGTCTATATTAAATGAGATATAAATTATAAAATGTCCTTGGAATGGTACTGAGAAGGAGATCAGAAGACTTAAGGAAATAAAAATATTTAAATGAACTTACTATAACAGATTGAAAAACCTGATTATGTTCCCTGGGAGGACCTGGAGGACATGTCTTCATAAAGGTAGCAAGAAATGACATAGTGAGAGAGGCACTGGCATCTTCTGCAGGCAGGGAATGACAACAGGAGATACTTCCTACTGAACTCACTAATATCAGTAGCAGTTACAGAATTCCAGAATAGCAGTGGTGTAGTACTTACTGTTAGAGAAAGCCAGAGTGGCAGAGTACCTCAGTCCATAGAAATTAGTGGTGATGGTTGGCCAAGAGATTAAATACTTCAAGAGGCATTACAGATGTACAGCTGATTATGAAGTTACTTTCCTCTATGAACCTAAAACAATACAATTAAGGTCTGGAAATAAGAGGGCTGAGATGAATTGCTATATTGCATAATGACAATCCTTTACTCAACTTCCAAAGCCAAGTCAGTCCACATACCCAGATCACATTAACTGAAGAGTCTATTATTTTGCTAGGGCTGCCCTAACAAGGTATCACAGACTGAGTGGCTTAAACAATGAAAATTTACTTTCTCACACTTCTGGAGGCTAGATATCTGAGACCAAGGTGTCGGCAGGGTTCATTTCTTCTGAGGCCTCTCCCCTTCATGTGTAGATGTCCATCTGCTCCTTATGTCTCCACTGATCTTCCCTCTGTTCCTGCCTGTGTCTCTTCTTATAAGGACACTGGTCATATTGGATTAGGGCCCCCCATAATGACCTCATTTTAACTTAATTACCCATTTAGGGGCACCTAAGTGGCTCAGTTGGTTAAGCATCTAATAGCTTCAGGTCAGGTCATGATCTCGGGGTACTGGGATCGAGCCCCATGTTGGGCTCCTTGCTCAGTGCAGAGCCTGCTTCTCCCTCTCCGACTGTCCTTCCCTCCCCCCACGCACATTTATGTGCTCTCTCTCTCTCTCTTTCTCTTCCGTGCTCTCTCTCTCAAATAAATAAATAAATAAAATCTTTAAAAAAAATTTAATTACCTTCTTAAAGATGCTATCTCCAAATAGTTACATTCTGAGGTTCCAGGGGTTAGAACTTTAACACATGAGCTTGAGAGGAACACAATGCAGCCCATAATAAAGAGGATGTTAGATTCCCTTGAGAAAAGGCCTTGAGAGCATATATGATAAAATGATAAACATTCCTTCTATAACTCCCTAAAGACATCCATGACCCAAACTGGGGAAAGTTTTGTTTTTGTTTTTTTGTTTTTAAGACACTGATACCAGAGGACATGAAACCCCATCAGGAGTCCTTTGATTTGTTAAAGGGTTTATAAAAACCAGGTAATAAAGATAATTTTGGTTCAACTCCATTTCACAATGGTCCCAAATTCCTACTGATTGATTCTGGTGTTAATTCTTCAGTCTCTAATTGCATAATTGACAGGATATATGAAGTAGCTGGCAGACTCTCACATTAGTTCTCCAAACGATGATGTAAGAGCCATATGGTAGGACGAGTAAGTGGAGCAATTTAACCTGCCGCTGAAGTCTGTCAGGATGGCAAAGAAAAAGCAGTATTTCAGTCCAGGAGGAATTTAGATACTACTCCCACTTTCCACAAACCTGTTTTTTAATTCACCTGCTTGTCTCTGAAAAAGCAGATGGATTGTAGCAAATGAAGAGGGACTATTATAAACTTAACCAAATGGTAGCCTTATTCACAGCTGCTTCTCTGCTGGAAGTCATTCTTTACTGAAACATATCAACAGAGCTCCTGGCACTTGTATGTGGTTATTGATCTACCAGATACATTCTTTCCAACCACTGCCAGTACAGAAGAGAGACAGCAGTTCTCTTTTTCTTGGAAGAGAGAGCAGTACACATTCACTCTTTTCTCAAGACTGTTAACTACCCCATTCTCTGTCCTCAGGGAATGGTCTTATTACACAGGGAATTTGATCATCTTGACATTCTGCAGAACAACATTATTGGTCAATTATAACATAAAATACTGCTAATTGGCACTCAAGGGCAGTAAGTAGTCCGGTAAGACAGAATTCCCAGAGGGTAGAAAACAAATATCATGATAACTCAGGAAGGTACTCTCTTGTGAAGTTTATAGATGTCCAGGGGTCAGAAGAATACTGAGAAGTTCGGTTTAAGATAAGGACAGTATGCTGCATTTTGTACTGTCTGTGATGAAAAAAGAAACATGTCAGTTTGTAGCCCTTTTTGATATGCGAAAGAAATCTGAAAATTCTGTTCTGAAGTATTTATCAAGTAACTTACCATGCTGACAGTTTTTAATAGTTCCTAGAGTAGGGGCGCCTGGGTAGCTCATTCAGTTAAGCATCCGCCTTTGGCTCAGGTCATGTACTCAGGTCATCGACCTGGAATTGAGCCCCACATGGAGCTCCCTGCTCAGTGGGCAGTCTGCTTCTCCCTCTGCCCCTCTCCCTGCTTGTGTTCTCTCTCTCAAATAAATAAATAAAATCTTTTTTAAAAATAAAAATAAATAGTTCCCAGAGTAACAGAAGCCCCTGCAGGAAGTCTCAGATGTGTGCAAGCTGTTCTGACACTCAGGTCATATGACCTAGCATGTCTGATGATGCTAGAAGTACACATAGTGGATTAAAAAAAAAAAAAAATCTTTGCAGCATCTGTGGTGAGCCAGACAGAGCAGTCCCTGCACAAATTCTAAGGAGTTTGCAACAAGGCCATGTTTTCTGTGGCAGAACTACCAGCCCTTAAAAATACCTCCTGTTGTATTAGTGAGTCTTAATAAAATCTTAAGATCTAATGGGAAATACCAAGTAACTGTGAATTGGAGCTGCCCATCCCCTGACAGAGCAGGCAGCAATCAACCAACCTCATGACAGGAATGACACATTCAGAATGATGCCTAAGCAGATCCAGAAAATGCAAGTAAATTACAAGAAAAAAAAAAAAAAAAAGACCCAGGCCCCATGTCAGCTAACTCAGATATACACTTGATCTTTTTGGAGATGTGGCCTAGAACTAAATGAGCAAGAAGGAAAATTCTTAGACCTGGTTTACAGATGGACTGGCATTGGTACTGGCCACAGATTGAATGCTGCTAAGCTATACCCAATAAAACAATTCAATTAAAAAGTCAGCCCCTTTGGATCTGAGGGATCATTTCACTAGACAAGCAACATAGATAAGCTGAAATTCTGACTGAAGGTGAGATAAATCTAGAATGGAAATTTGTAGAGGTAGATAATGAATATCAATTATGGCCCCAGGACAAGCTCTACGATTGGGAATACTACCTTGTTCAAATAATCCTGGGACTTAGAGTCTGAATAAATCTGAGTGCCACAAAGATTGGACTAGCGTATACATCTTTTGTGCTAATTTCAAATCTTCTCAGCGTCGCTCCTTACTCCAGCTGTGGTGACCAGACCTGTGGAAGCTACACCCAGCACCTCACCACAGACTCACCATGAATGTATAACGCCCACTTCCTTTATGAGGGTTTCTCCAGTGGCACCATGTGGGATGCTAACGGGAACAGTCACTACTCACGCAGGTGTAACTTAGAAACATGAACAAGATACGGTCTACAGAATCATGTTTAACCAATAGGGGGCAGGAGTTGACAAACATATGCCTTCCTTTTTGCAAAAGAGATCTAAAACACATTCTTTTTTGGACTCCTCAGAAAGTTACACTGTATACCCCTATCCACCATTCCTGCTCTGTGAGATCCTGTTCCCAAATAAACTATCTGTATGCAAAACCTTGCTTCAGCACTGCTTTGGGGGAATCTGGGCTGAGGCAGTGACTGTCCATTTACTCTTAAAAGCTTATATTCTAAGGATACATACTTAATATAAAACAGACATTTCCTCTTACAAATGTGCTACGTTCTCATGCCTTTCAAACTCCCCCTCCCAAATGCCCTTCTTTTATAAGCGCAAAAAAAAAGTGTTTCTTAAACTTAGAAGATTAATGTTTTCTACCTTTTAATGAAATTCAACCATCACGTCAAATATAATTGACCTACCTTAAAATGTAAAGACATCAGCTATTATTAATGAACTGTTTTAAGGCACGATTTGGAACATGATCACAGTTAGAATATATATGAAGTTCTATACAATAAAAGATTAACTTATTAACCTTGGAGCATTTTCTCTGCATCAGCAAAGTTTGAGAATATTAGAAGAGAAGCAATATCTCAAATAATTTGTAAAACTTTTTTTAACAACACATCAAAGGGGAAAAATAGACAAGTTGGTTTCAAATAATGAAACCTGCTTCTCAAGAGAGCAAATTGCCTGAGAAGTAAAACCCTCTGGTTTACTCTCTTTGGCTGCTTATTACATCACCATCACCTATTATCTATCCTCTCTTTGACTTTGGAGAATTCTCTTTAAATGTGTTCACTAAGGCAAAGAGAAGTGTAAGGGAATTATCAAAGAGAGATGGGGCAGCATGGTGCACAGAGAAATAAGCATTGTGCTTATTTTTCCCCTTTATCTACGGATTTCCAGTATTTGGCTTATTCCCAATTTTAGATGTCCCTCCTTCCACCATGTACCTCTTGATCTACAACCGGTATTTCAATACCATACCCAGATTTTCTCCTTAATATTATTATTTCTTTATAAATCATTTATTTTCTGATACTGTAATTCTTAATTTCTTGGGTATACTTTTATTTCTTAACAGATTTGCATATAATTCTAAAATTCTTTGCAAACTCATCTCTACAACTTGAAGTACCTTTTTTTACATATCACTATGCTATTTTACAGTTTATCGATTCTAGATTTTCTGAAGTTGTGTTTTGCACATTTTCTTAAATCTCAATGAGTTACTTGATTTTGTAAATATATTGCATTTTTAAAATCCTTTGTTGTCAACTGTATAAATTTACTGAATTATGTATTTAATAATAACAAAATATATAGTAATAGGTAATTTTTAAGATATCATATTCTATACCGGTGAAATTACAGTAAGATGGGCACTCAAACGCTGCTGTTGAAAATTTGCTATAACCAACTCTGCAACACAAATCAGTCCTTTTAAAATGGTCATGCTTTTTTGATTGATAATGTATGTATCTCACCATCCTATGGAAATATCCAGAGATGCAGTCAAAAACTTCTTATGTGGCCATGAAAAAGTAATGAGATTTGCCATTTGCAACACAGATGGACCTGGGGGGTATTAGGCTAAGTGAAATAAGAGAAAAATACCATACGGTTTCACTTATATGTGAAATCTAAAAAACAAAACAAATAAACAAACAAACAAAGTGAAACAAACCTAAATAAATACAGAGCACAAACCAGTGGTGGCCAGAGGGGAGAGGGTGGGGATACGGGCAAAATGGGTGAAGGGGAGTGGGAAACACAGGCTTCCGGTTGTGGAATGAATAAATCATGGAGCTAAAAGGTAAGGCATGGAGAATATAGTCAATGGTACTGTAATAGTGTGTACAGTGACAGCTGGTAGCTACACTCGTGGTGAGCATAGCATGGTGTATAAACTTGTCAAATCACTATACTGTACACCTGAAACTAATGTAACATTATGTATCAACTATATACTTCAAAAAAAGTAAATAAATAAATAAATTTGGCAAAAAAAAACTTGGGTATGTATTAATTTCAGCATTATATACACTAGTAGAAAATTATAAAGAGCTTAGAGAACTTACAGGATTGGTAAATAAAATATTATGCATCTATAAGATGGAATTAATGCTACCATTAAAAAAGCATATTTGAATCAAGTTTTAAGGTAATCTAGTAATGTAATTTTAAAATCCTTATGCTATAACATTAAACAGAAAACAAATACTAAATAGAATATTGAATATACAGTATTGAATAAATTTTAGAAAAAATAAAATGAGACATCGATTGTAAATGTATAAAAATCAGGTATAAGATAAAATACTATTAATAAAACTTTTTCAGAACGATGAGGTATCAGGTGTTCTTTTATTTATTTCTTAAATTTACCTGTATTTTATACACCTGCCCCTAATCAACACGTATTTTTACATAAATCAGAATAAAACTGTTTAAAAGATTAAAATCAAATTTCTGGGCTCTATTTCTTTTACAATTAGGAAGTAGACAGAGGCTTTGTCACCACAAAATTTAATCACCTAAGAGATGAACTGTTAATAAGATTTCTCTGAGCTCCTGATGATGGCATTGATTAAACAATTTTATTTCAAGTGACAGAAACTCAAAATATGTTATAAGGGCCCTGAGACATCTTATCAAACCTAATGAGTGGGAAACGGAGGTAGTCCCCAGAATCTTGCAGAGAAAGACATTTTCTACATATCTCATCTCTGCTTATTTCATTTCAGTCTTCATTTGTATACTTTAGAGTAGCTTGGGCAGAACACAGGCACATTATATGATCTTGAGCTTCCCATCTTACAGTATTGGCCATCTAGACAGAATATGATTCTCTGACTCAGTTGCAGAATTCAGAAAGATTCTGACCAACCTAGTTTGAATCAGTAGCAATTATCCGTGGCTAAAGGTAAATTAACAGGGAAGCTTCCACAAAACTACATTTATAGAGCTCAAAGTCAAAGAGGGCAATTCTCAGAAATGGGAATTTGTAGAAAATACAATGTGTCCAGTACAATAACCATAAATACATAAATTAATAAACTTCTAATTGTATTATTTCATTAATTTTTTAAATGGACTAAATGTTATAGTACTGTACAATGGTGATTTGATCATGTAGGCATATTCCTAGAAGTTTTTGAAAACCATTCCCCAGTGTGTATATCATATATCTATAATATACAGGATATCTTTATTGTCTAGACAATATCTATTTTTAGAGAAGCTATTTCTAATATAAATATAATGTGAGCCACATATGTAATCTTAAATTATTTAGCACACATTTTTAAAAAGTGAACAGATGAAATTAATTTTAATAATATATTTAATTTCATCAAGTATACCCAAATCACTATTATTTCAATATGTTATATTAGCTACATTTCAAGCGCTCAACACCATTTCTGGCTAATGTGTACTCTATTAGATAGTGTAGATCTATATGGTCTACATATGAAAATGCATAGAATATATGCTCTCTTAAATAGATATATTAAATATGGAATATATTTATTCAAAAATTCTATATAAATATGAAATATATTTGTTCACACATTCTATAAAAGTATTGTATTGATTTAATATGGCATATTGTTAAACATACACAAACATTTTAAGTTATGGAACGATATGAATATAAGTTCTAGTGGCTTCGCTCACGTCCCAGGGCATTATGGGCGGTGCATATGACTTTAGCAACCAACATCGTAGAGATTCAATTCACTTCCAAAGGACATAGGGATCTAAGCACATTTGCATGAATCAATGAATATAGAAAATAATTTGATCAATAACAGAAAAATTATACAAAGAATGAGGCAGGTAATGGATGAAATTTTTAAAAATTTCTGATTACTCTTCACTTGAGTTTAATGATGACTCACTAAAGTTGTCTTATACCAGAGAAATGTTTCTTGTAAAATAGAATTTTCCAAAGAATGGTATCAAACAGAATTAAGGTGACTGGTTCAAGAGGACTTAGAACAAATATATTCTTTTCTTTTCGAGAAAACAAATTCAAAACTTTTACTCCGTAAAATGCTTCATAAGCAATGTTCATTAGTGGATCTGAACATCACTTGCCACTACAAGTAAAATTGGGAGGAGATCGTACAGTCAAATCAGAACTAACTACAAAATGATTTTCACTTTCTGTCTCTCTCTCTCTCTCTCTCTGTGTGTATGAATTCACAAGGGTGGAAGAAAAAACAACCTGAAAGCTCTGCTTTTATCTCAAAAAAGCATTGTATCCACTTTGGAAATGACTACACTCATTTCCAGGCAGGCTTTCATTTCCAGATTATCTGAGGAGAGTTTAGAGATGAGGAAACTGAGGCACAGGGAAGACGCAAAATAAGCTTCTAAAAGGACCTGGCTAAAAGCCACCAAGTCCTGTAAAACAGTGGCGGACATCAGGAGGGCTTATAAGGAGCACTGCATCTACCTACGCGAGCTCTGTCTTTTCTTTCCCAGTGCCAACTTAGGTGATTCTGTTGAGAAGGGGGTTTGGCTACCATGAACTGAGAGCAGGCAATTCCTCACTGCTGTCACTCATGCCATCTTTGCTCTCCTCCTCGTCACCGTCTAAGAGTGTTAAGAGTGCCTTTCGAATGGGAAGAAATAAATGTGCAGTGAGAGTCTCTACCCTACCATAGTTGGTCTAAGGATTAAACAGCTCTGGATTAAGGTGAGAAGGAGCAAACTGACCTCTGAACTCTCCCAAAAATCATCATCTTAAGTACGTTTTCTTTTCTCAACTATGTATTTGGAGGGCGCGCCTGGGTAGTTCAGTCAGTTAAGCATCTACTTTCGGCTCAGGTCATGATCCCAGGGTCCTAGGATGGAGCCCCACATCGGGCTCCCTGCTCCACTGGGAGCCTGCTTCTCCCTCTGCCTCTGCCCCTCCTCCTTGCTGGTGCTTGCTCTCTCTGTCAAATAAATAAATAAAATCTTTAAAAAGACAAAACTATGTAATTAGAGGAATGGCAACTGTTAGTACATAAGAGGAACAAATGCCCTTTAGGGTTGACAATTCTGTATTTGCCCCTTCCCTGTATCGGCCACGTAGGAATACAGACAAATAAATTCACAGTCTTTCTCCACCTTAGGAGTAACCAGACATTTTATGGAACCAATGAGATTTGGATATACATAAACATAACTTCAAGTAGTTAAGGTATTAAAAATTTCTTTGAGAAACATTAATGACACCCTATGGACCTTCTGAAGTTAGTAAATGCTTGACTTAAGAATAATAATAAATTCTCCCAATATAATAATATTGTGAGTTTAAATCAGACTTTAATAAACATCTTTGGCATGTATTAATTGCCAGGCACACAAGGGATCCTCAAAATAATTTATACCAACAGCCCCCTTATAAACGGGGAGTTAGTAAAATATTTTTTAAAAAATGACCTTGTCAGAGGACTATATTCGTTATCCTTCACATATTCTTTCTTTGACTATTTTGCGTGTGTATTGCTGAGAATTCGTGCACGCCTTTTGAATTTATGCAATTCCCCTTTCTTAGAGAACTAGGACTTACAGCTCTGATTGGAGCTTCTTACAAAATCACCTTTCCTTTTTCTCAGCAATGTTCCATCACAATCACCACAATTTTTTCCTTTTTCTGAGATGTTCCACACACTCTTCTCCTTCTGTCTATATCACATGCCGGTACATAATGTTCTCTCCAACTGCTTGGCTCTATTCCCGAAGCTTCCCCTGTTCTCACTATAAACACTCTCTCACTTACATGCACTCTCACAGAATTAAATTTTGTCCCATTATGTTGTTCTTATGCATTCCGAACTCAAACCTTTTCTTTATGGAATCTGCCTGCCTTAGCCCCAACACAGCATCTTTTAAGTGGTGTCAGGCTACCCTATAGACACGGGCACCTCCCTCCCCAACCCAAGCAATCTGGACATTCAGGTCATTCATTTCTTTGAAAACATTTTCCCATTCTTTTCTTTTCTTCTTTTTTTTTTTTTCCAAATGAGGAAAGGAGCTCCTTACTTTTGAATGAAGCAGCATCATTTTAGATTAAGAAAACTGGCTTTTACGTTCACTATCACCAGAAGGACCATCACTTAAGGAACAGATATTTTCAAGTGTTCTTTTTCAAACTACATGAAAAATTTAAAATAAAATTCTTTCTCTGGATCCTTCAAACTGGTGAAACTGATTTTTTTTAAACAAATGTTTGCAACCCACTCTAGGTGAGTTACAAAAGCTCAGCATGCCCTGCTTTCTTACAATAAGGGCACAACAAGACACATTGAAAAGGATCTGGACTTTAATCATGTGTCCACAGATTTGGTTCCTTAATGAAGTTTTTAAAAATTTCATAACCTCAGTAAAACAGACATTGAAACAATACATAAAGATTTCTCTCTTTGAATAATGCTTGTAGTCAGGTACACACCTGATGCTTTTGTCTGATGAAGCATTGTATAAGAAGGGAATTAACTTTCTGGGCACTTGGGTGGCTCAGTCGGTTAAGCAGCTGGCTCTTGATTTCAGGTCAGGTATGATCTCTGGGTCCTAGGATTGGGCTCCATGCTCAGCAGAGAGTCTACTTAAGGATTCTCTCTCTCCCTCGCCCCTCCTCCCTCTACCCCCCCCCCACTCTCTCTCTTTCTCTCTAAAATAATTTTTTTTAAAAAGATAAAAGATAATTAAAAAAAAGAAAATAACTTTACAAGTGTGTGTTTTGTAAGTCAGACAGAAAAAGAAATACTGTGTATGTTCTCGCTTATATGAGAAATCTAAAAAAGCTGAACTCAGAAATAGAGAGTAGAAAGGTAGAGAAATGGGGATATGTTGGTCAATGGGTACAAACTTCTAGTTATAATATGAGTAAGTTTTGGGGAGCTAATGTGCAGCATAGTCACTATAGTTAACAATACTGTATTATATACTTGCAAGTTGCTAAGAGCAGATCTTAAATGTTATCACACACCCACACACAAAATAGAAATCATGTGCGGTGATGGAGGTATTAACTAACCCTACTGTGGTAATCATTTTGCAGTATACATGTGTATCAAATCATTACGTTGTACAGCTTAAATTTACACAATATTACATGTCAATTACATTTCAATAAGACTGGAGACAAAAAGAAAAAAGTCACTCAACGCCATGGCAGTTTGCAAAAACATTGCTCTTACATCAAAAACTACAAGCACAAAGTGGAATGCTAAAGCCATCTTTATTCCTTTGGGTCAATTCTTCCCATATTACCTATAGTCATTTGATAAATAGTTTATAAAGATGTGTATTTCGGTAGCATTCTGTACATTTAAAGTGCTTTTCCATGCAAATTTTATTTACTTTGATATGCCCGTGAGGTTGTAGGACAGACACTGTTACCTCTTTTGAGAAATTAAGAAAGTGAAGCTAAGAGAAGCTACAGGAGCTTAGGTGACTTACCCAAGGTGACACGTTCATAAATGGTAGAGATAGAACGAGATTCCAGGTTTACTGTAGATTCAATCTCTCAATAAATCACCCTCTAGTTAGCCAGAATTTATGCATTCAACATAGAACTATTCAATTCTCACTCTGCATTAGGCATGATGCCAGAAGGGACAAGAAACATTGTACTCAAAGACAGTACAGTAGATAAGCACTGAGGAAAGTGTCCTTAATGTTACTTCCTGAGGGGAGTTAGGAAGGATGTCAAAGAGGAAGGAACGCTTTCACTCACATTTTGTACCCTAGGGATGGTATTCTGGATACACAGCCAGATAAGAGCAGTCCAGGAAGATAATATGTAAGGACAAAAAACAAAAAACAAAACAAAACAAAACAAAAAACGTGATGGACAATCATTTGTTTGATGTAGTTGGAATCCAGGCAAGTGAAGTAGTTAGAGTTGGGGGTGGAGAAGTAGAGATGGTGGGGGATGGTCGTGTTAGGAGATGAAATTTTAAAGCTGAGAAAACAGAATGTTTTTTTCTTTGACACTGCTCCCATTGAGAGGCAAGTCTACGTCCCCTCCCCTTGAATCTCCTGGACGCTGTGACTGCACAACCAACAAAACATGATGCAAGTGTTGCTTTGCTGCTTTACAGGTCTGGTCCCCAGGAGGCTTGCAGCTTGCACTTTCTGTCTCCACTTGTTCAGGGGACACAGCTGGAACCCTGTGCTGATGAAACTCACAATGCCCTGGGGAGAAGCCCAGGATGAACTCCCAGCCAACACCCAGCACCAAGTTCCCAACCATGGAAAACAGTCACTTGGAAGTGGACCCTCAGCCCTGTCTAGGCTTCCAATGATCCTGCATGGAGCATTCATGAGCTATCTCTTTAGAGCAATAGACAATTGCAGATTCATGAGAAAAGTAAATAATTGCTGTTGCTCTAAGCCACTAGGTTTGGGGTGACTTGTATACAGCCATGGATCATTGGAATATGGGAGATTCATGATCAGCCTTAGAGAAAGGATTCCTATGTGTGCAGGATGGATTGGCTACTTCATATGATTAGATGAAGAGATGAAAAGGCAGGGGGAAATGATGAAATTTTCCACTAAATCAGATGACATTCATATTTTTGAGCCTGGAAGATAAAGCATGGATTTTAATGATTCCTAAAAGCATCAGAATTTTAGGAAAGTTCCATATTACCCTAAGTTGAGAATGTGCCTTAAAATAAGATTCACACTCTAAAAATGCTTTGCAATCATTGAATATCTTATCATAATGACAGGAAAAAAGTTATGCCCTGTATACAGGAATATGATCCTAAAATATGAAAATTTACTGCACCTTAAAGAGGTTCTTGAAATCTGAGAGTATTCCTTAAATCCCAGAATAGAAGCTAAAGCTGTTTGAGAGCTACCTATAATACCCATTATATATCATTGTTTTTAATTCTGAGTTTTCCTCAGGAACACACCATTTTTAATATAATGTATAGCATTTGATTAATATGCCTGAGTAACCTTTGGAGTCATAACACTTTTGCTTGCCCCACTATCATCTATCCTTTTTGAGAAGACTTGTGAATTGCTTGCTTTTTGTTTTGACTTGTGTTTTGTTTATTAAAGGTTCCTTCACTTCTATAAATGATGGCTTCATAAAAGGCTGTTATCTTTGAAATTCCTATTTTTCTCCATAATTACAGTGTTGAAAATTCACCAAATATTCCTGAAACAACTATTACCAAAGCAAGACCCTTCTCTAAATAGTATTGCTGGGCATGTCTAAGTGATCATTTATTGTCACATACATGTTATGTTTTAGGGGCAGTGATTTGACATGAGGATATTGAAATGTATTTTATAATAAGCCTATTGTCATGCTTCCTACATTCCTCCAATGATGCATTTAAGGGGAATTTCCAAAAGCCAATGGCAAAAGAAAAACGACCAGTTAAGCTCTAGGTAAAAGAAAAGAGAGTTGTTTATCAACTCACTAGGAAACTATCTTCTAGGACTTAGGGCAACATAAATCACACCTCGCTCTGTCTCTGAGAAGTTTGCTCTGGGCTAGGAACAAAGGATGCTGAGATAGTTATATAACTGTTGAATCGGGGACTATCTATACTGGAAAAAAAGACCGCATAAAAAGTTGAATCAGCAGCCATAATGTAAAAATCAGGAGTTTCCATATAAGATTTGGGTTTTCTAGTTTCTCTTGAAAACAGAATAACTGACAGGCCCAGGGCCCACGTTGCCCCGTGGCAGTCTTCAGCTAGGCAGCACAGTGCTGCCCATTTTAGAAGGGGGCAGGGAAGCCCCAGTCCCCACCTCTCTGGGCTTGCTGCCCTAAACCATCGTGTCCAACTCCCATCTATCATCTCACTCAGCCCGTTTTCTTTTTTTCTTTTTTTTTTCTGTTTTTTTCTTCTAGTAGAATTATGAGAAAGTGAAATATTTTTGTATCCACATTTCTAACAAAAGCAAATAAAATTTAGTCGAAGAGGGCAAACGCTTCCAGGAATATTTCTTACATCGGATTACTCTGCTCATTTATTTAATCTATTCCTGGCCTTTAGAGGAATTTGAGTTTACTTCCCCTGACTTCAGTCAGGATGAATTATTTGAGCCAAAAGAAAACTGTTAACTCTGCTTCTCCAGGCCTGAGGAACTTGATAATATATCAATTTCCATTTTATTCTCTCTCGAAGAATCCACTCACCAAGAAAGTCAATCCAACTGTCCTTGCACTAGCCTCTGAGCCACCTCACAACATAGTCATTTTTGGTTTTGGAGTTACTGGACCCCCTCAACAAAGATGCCAGTCTCAGCTCTATACTTCTCATGTATTTTAAATATTTCCCAAGCTTTGGGTTTCTCCTGCCTTTAGCAGATAGCTGTCTTACGGCCCGTTAACCCATTCAGCCATTCCCAAGTATCATGAACAAAGCCAAGGGTAGTCAGTGGCATGTTTGTAATCCCACGAAATATGTTATTCTTGCATCCAACTGCAGTTCCCAGTCTCCTCGAACAGTCTCCTCATCCAAAGACAGCAATCCAACATAAGCTCTAAAAACAAAAATCTCCCCACCATTTAATAAAATGAATTTTAAAGCAAATTATTCAGGTAAATCCCTGAATGTTTAATTTTGTTTTGTCTGACCTGGTAAAAAATAATCTTGTAAACCTTGGGAGGAGGTGGGGATATAGAGTCATGCCTTGTGTCAGAAAATGATCACATGGGGTGCCTGGGTGGCTGAGTTGGTTAAGCGTCTGCCTTTGGCTACGGGCCGTGATCTCCAGGTCCTGGGATGGAGTCCCACACTGGGCTCCCTGCTCAGTGGGGAGTCTGCTTCTTACTCCTTCTCTCTCTCTCTCCCCCTCCCCATCACTCGCTCTCTCTCTCAAATAAATCAATAAAAATCTTGAAAGAAAGAAAGAGAAAGAAAGAAAGAAAGAAAGAAAAAAAGAAAGAAAGAAAGAAAAAGAAAAAGAAAATGATCATGCCTACAAATCCAATGTGAGTGGCCACAAGTGCCTCTGCTCTCAGCAATGGTCTTGGGAAAGCAAGTGGCCCTAAGCAGTATCATCTATAATGAGGTAATGTTGATAATTTTAAAAAGTAAACAAACCCTACTATTAAAATAGATGCAGATACAGGTAGATATGGATATGGATACAGATCTAGAAATATACACCATTTTCCAGACATACAAGAACCAGCATAAAGCATTAGCAGACAACCAACAAAAGCCCAAGCAGTGATTAAGCTGTTTTGGGTCTCGGGCTGTACTGCGTGGTAATTAACATCTGCTTCCGGACTGCATAGGTAGAGGCAAGTTAATAGCATTGTGGCAGAGGCCTTACCTGCTTTCTTTTCTCAGTAGTAGTTATTCTGATTTCTAGGCCTAGAGGCAGAAGAGAAACTGGCACCTGTTTCTGAATCTCTATTGAAGCTTAAGATGGAAAATAATAGCCTAATTAAATGAAAGGATTTTCCTCCTGTCCTGGAGCTGCTGGGAAGAATGCAAACCATTCATCGGAGTGTTCAAGTTTTTGTGCAGCAGAACAGATGATGGATAAAAGTTCAGGTGCTCTGCAATTAGTGCTGGGCAAGTGCTTCTGGCAGACCTCCAATGCCCAAAGACTCAGCATTGCTACGGTCTGCCAGACTGAGTCCTTAGGAAACCTCATTTTCCATCCTTTCAAAAGTCTGAATTGTAATTGCTGTGTTCCGAGACAAATGAAAGAACAATCTGCCTCCTCGGCAGTGTGTGCCTCCAGAGGGGTTCCTCTCTGGGTATATCAAGGAGCCAGCTCTAATTCTCCCCCCCATCACTGAGGGCGGCAGTCGTTCCACACCAAATGCACGAAATGCACCACCTGCTCATTATTTTTCAAGGGGAGATCTGTTGATCATTCACATCGGAACCATGGAGGGGAGTGAAGGGGTTAAAATGTAGATCCTGGGCCTCAGACCAGACCATAAAATCAAAATCTCCCCAGTGGAAATTCAGAGTCTGTATATTTTAGCAATTTCTGTGATTCTTATTCACATTAAAATTAGAGATCTACTAATCCTAGTGGATTCCACAAGAATCCTTTTAGGCTCATAGGTACTGTTTATTCAGTAGTGAAGGCCACAGACAATTTACACTCTCATCAGACCAACAGTCTTGCAAAATAGGAAATGAATAAGTAAACGAGCATATCTATTATTACAAATTCTGATCGTTACTATGAAGTAAAAAAGATGTATCACAGAGAGTCCGTGGGAAGGCAGGAAAGCAGCCAGATAAGGAGAGCCCTTTTTAAGGAGACCTCTTCTCCCCATCCCCCACCCCCAAAACGTCACTTTTCTGTAATATGCCAAACCCTAGTTTCCTTGCCATGGCCTTAGGAAAATGTAAAGTCAGTCCTAAGGAGGTTTGGAATAATATAGCTTTATTTTTGTCTGTAAATATCTGTGAATATTCTTTTATACTGGATCCTCATAGCAAGTCTATAAGGTCATAAAGCAAATATCATCATTCTCACTTACACATGAGGAAAACTATGGCATTGAATAACTTGGCCATGGTCATAAAACATATTAGTAGTGAACCTTCATTTTGATCATGGGTCTTTCAAGTTGACTTCACAGATGAAGAAGAGAAAATTCAACAGCAACCCAAAGTAGATGCTGTGGGCCATCCTGGAAATGTGTTCCCTACCGTGGAAAGGTAAACCTGTCTCAATAGAGTAGAATGCCTGATGCCTATAAAATTATCACTAACATCAAAATGCCTTTCCCTTTATCTAGTCATGTGACAGTACTTTATCAACACCCCAGTTTTAGAAACCGCCCTGAATTCAATTTAGTTCTTAACTTTGTATTGAGAGGAGGATATTGTGCTATGCCTTACAAAAATGATTAATACATGGTACTATCATAGAACTTACAAACTAATGAGCAAGAAAAAGATACAACAGTTATGTAGAATAAAACCCCAAATTAAATAAGCACTAAGTATGAAGTTTGGCATGATTAACTTATTCAACAAATATTTAATGAATATCTACCATATGAGAGAGAAGCTCTTTATGACAAGCTAACCAAGTAAAGCATTTAAAGCAGGTGATGTTTGAACTGTGCTTTTAATGAGAAAAATGGAGATTGATGGGTAGAAAATTAGGAAAAAGAGATTCCATGCTGAGGGCAGAACACAGAACACAGACAAAATTAAGAGTGATAAAATCATAGGATATGTAGAAAAATATAAATATGGATTTGTTTAGCGTTTGTAAAATGATGTAGTAGAAGAAAATGGGAAGTTTGAGATTAGATGAGAGAAAATCTTTATTGATTTGGTACACATTTAGGACTTTATTCCAAGGCAAGGGGAAGCTATTGCAAGTTCAAAGAGTGGAGAAAAACACTGCAATCCATAATTGAGGAAGAAACACACCTGAGTTGCAAAAGGACATGTAAAAAAATTAATACCTTATTTTTCTCTTTGGTTTTATAATTCTTTGTGTACAGATATATCAATATATGTAATATATATCCCCCAAATTGTAAATGTTTAAAGCCAGGAACTAGATATATATAATTCTCTTTGAAAATCACATTTTGTCAAGAACCAGTTCAGTTAATTATTACACAATCATGAGTTCTCTTCTCCAGGAGATGGACAGTGTGGATTGGAGATCTCATCTCATCATAAGCCTACCACCCAGCTTACCTGGGTAAGCACCGTGATTTCTCTGAACTTACTACAGTGCCTGGCACATAGCATTGATGTTTAATAAATGAATGAACACATAAATGATAGATCACAATGCTGGTATAACCAAGCTGGGAACTTTGATATTTTCAATTATTTTATACAAATGGCTTGCTGATATTTTTCTGAGCATTCCACTTGCAAACATGATGAATCTTCACCAGATTACATACTGTAAACAGCCTTCTCACTTGACTATGAACTATTTGAAAACAGAAGGATAAACTGAGAAAGTGGTCAATGTGTCTTTCCTCCCAGTCTTGCTAAAGATCAAGAGATATATATGGATAGATAAAAAAAAAAAAAATAGACAATAGACACATGAAGACACAGATACATCTGCATGAACACATATACCTAATTTTCACCTTTAAGCTGTTTGTTCGATTAAAGAATATTAAGAAATACTTTTAACCAAAGGTAAGATAAAAACTTACTTTTACTTTGTCATCTTTTCCAGATTGAAATCAAGGCAAATAAAAGTATAGCATATTATAACTCATTTAAGCAGAATTTAACATAACTTTAGATAGCAATATAAAGTCATCTTATCGTAGGAGTCAAGTTTCTTCTTACTGAAACTTTTTTATATGGCAACTGCAGTGTCTTTAATTATCAGAATATCTGGAAATCACTTTCCTGAGTGAGGTTACTATTTTTCTTTTTTATGTGATGATTAAATCTCCCTAGAAACATATCACATTTTACTTCCAAAAATCTCCAAGACTAAAAAAAAATCATCACTAATTTGGGAAAAGAATAGAAAGGACATAAAAACTTGCCCATCTAAAAAATATTGGGAAGGAAAATGATTTGTGTTCAAAGAATGTCTATTACAACTGTTGGCAACTCTGCAAAGGAAGAAACACAAAGATGTTAAGCTATCAAATAGTTTTATTAGAAGGTTATACACTTTGAAATTACCATTATCAGCATGGAGCGGAATTCCATCCAGCTGCTCTTTCTTGCCAACATAGTGGGTGAACATTCTTTTTAAGGTACTTTTTTTTTTTTTAGCTATCCAATTACCAGTTTTTGAGTTGAAAATACAATAATAAAGGGTTGAATATATGTATGGGACAGCAGATATAGGATTTTTCTGTGCCCTTTTAGAAGTACATGGTCTAGAACCACAAATAGAATTTTAGATTGGGTTTTAATCACCATGGTTGACTAAATAAAAATGAAATACTTTGAATCAAGGAGATTTGATGATGTATTTAGCACTTTACCAGGTAGAATATGCAAGCATAACCATGACATCATGCCATATAATTTTGAGAGTCTTGTCACTCTCACTCTGAGCTTACATATGATTTGTTTTGGACAATGGGATGTTAGAAATGTGACACAAGCAGAAGCTTAAAAAGTGCTTGTGGATTGGGAATTGTTCTCTTCCTACTTTTGGAAACCCTATTCCCATCACCATATGAACCAGCCCAGAGTAGCCTGCTAGGTGATGAAAGACTCCACAGACCAGAGATGAGCTGCCCCGGCCAAACTATCCTAGACCAGCAATCTATCGACTAATCCAGAAGCTGCCTGCAGATAACGCAAGCAAGCCAGAGATCAGCTGAACCTGGCCCCATTAGCAGAAGCACCCAACTGAGCCCAGCACAAATTGCCAACAACCAGAATCATAAGCAAATTGCAGTGTTTTAAGCCACTAAATTTTAGGATGTTTTCTTTCAAAGAAAGTTAATTGATACATATGATCAAATGAGTTTTAACAATCTACTGATTTTAAAAATAAGTTCCAGATACTTGTACATCAATCCATCTAGTGATAATTGCCCTATAAACTGCAAAGGACTATACAAGTGTCAGCATTTTAATACAGATAAAATTCCATGGATCCCACAATAATTTTAAAATAATTTCCCCCATTCCACATCATAAAGAGGCCAAAAGGCTATGTTTTGCTGGAGTGAGGATCTTGAAAATCTGTATTTGAAATGTACACAATTTTAGGAGTAATATAGCTATGCAAGCTTCAATGTAATCTTTATCGAAATACGAATATATGCTTTTTGAGAGTTTTCTAAAACAGGCAACTGGAGCGGCAAAGAATGCTATCAAAAGACTTCCATGAATCTTTGATACGTAGACTTCAAAAACTACCATTTAAGAACTGCAAGTAATGTTCGTTTTGTTTTGTTTTCTTGTTTATGGAAGAGACCTGAATGAAGTAAAGTGACCTGGATGTCGATACTTCATACTAAGAAAATTAACAGTCTGCCTGATAATTTCATTTGGGTATATATTTTAGCAGGATATTGACTCTGAAGACTGTGTTCCTTGGGGGAGAGGGGGAAGGCCCTTTTTACAGTAAGCATTTTGACAAATACATACATAAGATTTCTTTTTTCCTAAAGATATATGTGTGCATATGTCTGTAAGTGGTAGTTTGCAGGATATTGAGAGCTGAGATGGGAAAGACTACAGGTAGCTACATGACCAATGTAAAAGGAATTGAATTGAATTGGGCAGTAGAACCTGGGTTGGGCTGTCATCTTAAGTGTAATGTTACCTAAGATTGATTACCCAAAATGGACTGCTGCAGAGCTATTTTATTTTATGGCTATGGTGCAAGGCCACAACACATGGGTGATTTCTTTCAAATCAGTGGAAGTATCATGATTAATATTACTTGGCAGATGTCAATGAAGCAATGGAAGTAAGTATTTGGGAGATGGATCTCTTAGTTAAAAGTAACAAGAGACCTTTTTTTTCATTCTGGAGTCTTATGGTTGGATAGGGTCTCACATCAAGGTAGCACAGGCATGGTATTATAAACTCTCACTAAAGGCACGAAGGCCATCTGGCCCTCCCCAATGATATTAGATCAAGATCAGTGAGAAAAGCACATTTTGCAAGTGTTGCAAAGATAAACCTAGATTTAGCCTTGAGTTGTGTAAGTTACTCTATTATAATTTTTCCCAGGATCTACATATTCTTAATAAGTTGTTGCTTAAAATTGTAGTCTATTCTCTGCTTTCATTGGTAAGAATTTACAGTTGAATCTAAGGATGAAGGGCCACAAAGAAGACATTGACAGACAAAGGAGCAATGTGCTTCATGGGGAGGGTTGAGGTATGGCATAGAGCCCAAAGGATGGCTTGGGTAAGGACAAACTGCCAGGACAATTTTGTGGAACAGGCAAGCATTCTAAAATGTTCATAGAGTGTTTATGTTTACAAATATTATGGAGTGTTTACCATAACTACCTAGAAAAGGGAACTTAGGGAACAACTGGAATTCCTTGTGGAGACATTATTTTGAATCTGCTCTTAGTCCTTTTCATGTTTGAACTACTTTACAATACTGGCAAATTCCTTAAAATTTAGATAACATTTACTGATATATTTTTTAAATACTGTGACTCCCTACTTCCTATATGTTAATTGCCCTACTCAAACAGGTCCACCTTATTGATTGATGGTTTTGAAAAAATATCCTGGTCCTCACTTTGCAGAATATATTGTAACTACAATGTTAACTGTTCAATCTGTTTTCTTTACATATTTCAATCAGTCCCTTCCTACCTAGTGAATAATTTGGGAGGCCAGACATTTGTTATAATAGCTGTTGTTTCCTTTTTCTTCTCAATTTCTGCCTAGAAGGACAATTTCATTGTCTACATATCCCAATCTCCCACATACGGAGAAAATTTAACAAACTGTTGGATTCGTCATCATTACCTCGCTTTGTACATGAATCTGGAGATACTCCAGTACATTTAATTGTTAATCTCTCTGCCTTTCCTCCCTTAACTTCTTGTATAAATTGTATTGTTGAGCCTTCATAGTGGATGAGGCTTATTTGGATTCTTCCTAGGACTCCTTGCCTAATGACCCAAACCAAGGATCCGAAGAAATATATTTGTAAAGAGAAAAATTTAAGACCATGTGACTTCAGCCAGTTGAATCATACTCTGCCTACAGATAACATTCTCAATTGCTCATACCCTTCAAACCCTTGGTTTAATTAATTTTGTAGGACTCCATAATTTGTGCTACCTTAGGGTTATTTTCCCTTGTATTTGGCAAGAGGACTTATGGGGAACACAGTATTTAATTCCCTATCAAACTAAAGGTCATCATACAATTGGATTATTAGTTACATTTATTTCATTATATAATTAATCAGAAATTCAACATTGGGCATCACGTCCAAATTTCCTTCACAGACTAAAAGCATGACACCGGTTGCATGCATAGTCCAAGGGTGTTCGATTCTGGTGGCGTCAACCTCAGTGAAGCTGCCAGGTTTGGAAGATTACTTTTTCCTTCTGTAGGCACTGCAGCAAATGAATAGATGATCAGAAACTGTGAGAGAGAACTATGAGGAAGTGACATGACTGGAGCCATTTTCAAATAGAGCCAGAGTGGCCACTGCAGAAAAACTCTCCTCCCCTTCTTTGTTAGAACTGGGCCAAAGCTTCTGGATAGGGCAAAACAGCAAGTATTTTATGCAATTGTTTGAGAAGTCAGTGGGGAGAACAAACCTCATGACCACAAGACTGATGGTGATGGACATTCTGCATTTAGAATCAGTAGTCAATTTTTAACCCAGAGTAGTTTAGTAGCTTGTTGACAGCCATAGAAAACTTTTTATTCCTTTTTTTTTTTCAACTCATGTAATTATTCCCCTTCCTTTTCCTCATAAAAACCCATTGCTTTTACCCTACAGGCAGGACACTAATTCGGTTTCTACTTGAATCTGAGCTTCTTGAATTGCAATCCCTTGATCCCAAATAAATGCTTGCTTGCTTCTCATTGCAGCTCTTTATTTTCAAAGGTTAACATTTACATGTATCTTAATTTAATTTATAAAACTGGATCACATTTTTAAGTCATACTTAAAGCTACATTCTCTTTAGTTAATACCAAAAGCAAAAATAAACAAAATACATAAATAAAACAAAATACCACTGTTTCCTAATTATCATGAACAGTATGTTCCAAAAAACAAGTATGTTCGAGTATAATCCCATGACACCTGGCTAAATTCTTCCAATTTCAGGCCACAAAACCTCTTTAATCTTCCTGAGACCCAAGCCCAACTGGAATCCTACAGCCTAAGCCTGAACCCCCAAATCAGAATGCTCTAACCCTAAACTTTGTGCTGCTTTGAGCCCTAGACCTCCCTTCACTCAGATTCTGAAATGTGAGACTGAATTCCTAACAGACTTTTAATAACAAAGAGGATTATTTTATCAAAAAGGCAGAATGTCCCCAAATAAATCACAAAGCACTAGTGTGCCCTGAAACTGACAAAGACATTTTATCAGAACCAGCTTTTCCTTAGGGCTTGATTCATGTGGAAAAAGGAGATTGTCCAGGGCTGGGAAGTAGTGTTTAATGACAGAAACTCTATTTCCTTCCTATTTGAGTAAGATTGGTTAACCTGGTCCTGAGAAATGCATCCTTTTTTAAAGTCCCAAACTGTAATCCAAATACATTATTAACCTCAGTGTGACCTCATTGCTAATTGTTTATGCATGCCTTTAGGGGCTATGCTTTTTAAGGAACAATTTGTGATCTTTTGATATGTTAATTTAATATGTTTGGTAATTTCCTTTTGTTAATGGTGTCCTTTTGTACATTGGAGTGCTAATTATTGTAATGGCTTTTTATTTAAGAGAATATTCTTCAGATGAGAAACAATTTAAATGAATATTTAAAGCCTGTACAGCTCTTTATCACTTTTCTAGAGGTCACTATTCCCTCCATCATTGAAGTAAACAGCAGCTCGGTAATACCCAAAGGCATCACTTCATATTACAATAATTCTTTTTCACAATTATGATCAAAACATCAAGAAAAAAGTAATTTTAAGAATAGTTTTAAAAGGCAGTGATATCAGAGGCCAAATAGTTTGGATTGCAATCTAAAACTTCTTGGATCTAATCTTTGTCCTGCGCCTAACGAAGACACTTAACGTTGACTAAGCCACGCAGTATCTCTGGATCTTACTGTCATCTCTATAAAATTAGCGTGTTATATATACTAAGATTACAATAACTCTGCTTCTAAAGTACTAGCGTTGTGGTCTAAGTTGTCAGCTCCTCAATCTCTAAGCAATAAAATCCTCTGAGTTCTACAGGGCACAGCAAAAGATTAGCAGAATTTCCAATAATTAAGTAGATCTCATTTATGGAAGTTTGGATCAAAGAAAGAGTAGTATACTTAGAAGATATGACTCTTCTTGCCCTGCAGCAGAGAATGGTGTTGTCTCCAGGTGGACTGGGGAGATCCCCAGGCCCAGAGGTCTCTACCCAGACTGTCCTTGGGGGCTCTGAGTCTGGTCACAAGGAAAGATTCAGGGACAGACCAGACATAACATGTTGAGTGGTGCTAGTGGGAAAGTTTGTTAAAGTGAGAGTTACACTCTCCAGATGTGAGAACTGGTGAGCTTAAAGGAGAGCTGTGCACCCCAGGGTTGGGGTTTCTCTCTTTTATTGACACTTGTCATCTGGGGGGTGGAATATTCATTACTTGGGGAGGTGGCCCACTTTTGCTATAAATGTTCAGGCTATAATGTAAGTATTAGATTGCCCTCCTAAGTGGAGATCAAATTCCAAAATTCACCTATATTAGAAGGGTGAGGAGAAGTACTAATTCAATGCAGATTCCCTAAAACTGAATAAATTAGAACCAATAGGTTCTAGGCCTTGAGGAAAACTCTAAGTATGGCAACTTTCTAGAGTGAATACCCTCTCGTGCACTACATCCCAGAACTAGTCCAATCCTAAAAGCAAATCCAAATATTTTGATAGAAGTGACTAAAGAATCTTTCTTCTGAAACACTAAGTTGACCTACTAAATATAAATAACTTGAGTTATGTGGAAATTTTGAAATATTTTGCCTCGATTAACCAGAACATTCAGCAGTAGGCATGTGTGTGTGCCTCTCCTAGACATCGGATGCATGCACACTCTCAAAACCTAAAGCAATGAGTATTCAACAACTTATGGAAAGTTACCCACATTAGTCACTAAGAAAATGATTCTTAAAAATATGGATCTCTGGCATTTTTCTCAGGCTCATTCTGTAAACCTATACAGTAGATGTCAGAAAAATATTTTACTGTAAGTGATAGTCTTGTGAATAGAACTGTTAAATACAGGGATAATTGGTTCTAAGTTATCCACTTTATAATGTGATATAACTAACCAGAAAACTGTTAAAAGTCAATTCCAAAATCTCATTAATATTGAAATGTTATACTATTCTAAAGAAGAATAGTTCAAAGATTAAAACAAAACAAAACAAACCTTCACCAGAGTTCCTACTCTTGACATAACAACAAAGAAAATAAACAGAGCTTCACCTCTAAGCCCAAAGCAATCTTGCTGATTGAAAGTCCATAATGTTTGGTCAACGACCCAGGAATCTTACCCACATCTCCCAAATAATCCTCCCTCTGCACTGTTTTAATTGGAGTTTATCAACTGAAGCAGAATTTATTTGAAATAATGATTTTATTACTACTTTAAAACTTCAATCTAAAGTTTGACTTTAATAATCTTTACTGTTGTAATAACTTTTAATGTTAATTTAATGCTGTTGAATGTGGCCACCTTCCATGACATTTTTCTAAAAATCTTTGACAGTTGGGGGATTCCTTACAATTGGAACACAGAGAAGAGTAATGTTTTGCTTAAATGCATTATGACCAAATAACTGAATACCACTTTTCAAGTGTCACAAAGCCCCAGATTTTGTGTGTATGTGTAGATATGTGCACTGTGTGTGTGTGTGTCACACACACCGCATGACTTCTCCTGGGTGTTCTAAGGTCAGCTTCTACAGAGGCATCTCTCTTGGTGGAGGAAGGAATGGGAAATCCTGGTACCTTGCAGATGAGACAGTCAGGAGAAAAAAGTGTGTTTGTGTCTGTGTGTGTATGTGTGTGTTGGCAAGTAATAACAATAACAATAGTATATATTATTACTAGAGTTTCACTCACACACTACCGGTGTTTACAAACTAAAAAGAGCTGCTTTAGACAGCTGAATAAACACTGGATAAGTCAATCCATCTATATCAAGCGCTTATAGAATACTTTTGATGTGTAAGGTGGTGGACTGATAGTTAAAAGGTTCCATAACGAGTTCTATGGCCTTGATTCTGCCATAAATTCACTAAAGCACCTTGAACAAGAGATTAACCTTCACTGGGCTTTAGTTTCCTCAACCATGAAGGAAGAGGCCTGGGCCAACCAGCTTTAATGCCCCATGCACCTGTGCCTCTCCTGTGAACAAATGCACGGCTAACATAGCTGATATCCCAGCTTGAAAAGCAGACCAAACTCATATGAAATGGAAAACAATAATGCATATAAAATTCTAAATTGAGTGACACAGTATGAGAAGAGCCAAGACTTGAAATGCCAGGAAACAAAAACACAAGTGCTATTGCAACAGACATGATAAGAGAAGACGTCCCATCAGGGTACACAGCATAAGAACAGGAGAACACTAAGGGTGGATGTACAGGGAGGGACAGGTTTCATTGCATCAAGGGAGGATATTTAAAAAGAATGTACTAATGGACTGATAATGCAACTTCTTGGTGAATTTTAGAGGCTCCAAAGCAATCACGTCAGGAATACTGGGGTATACCTTTGAAACCAGAAAAGCCACATTACTTTGAAAACCCTCATTTGAGATGAGTTGAATAGAAATATGAGACAAAGTAGAAGAGAAAAAGTTAGATATTTTAGAGAATCCTATTCATTTTACTTAAACAGACCTCTGAGTCAAATGCAAAGAAAGGGGGACCTTGAATCATCTCCAAATAATTATCTTTCTTGTTGAAAACTCCAGGTCTGTAGGGCCAAGCCATATAGACACAAATTTGGTTTATGTTCCTTTTGTTTTCCCTCACATGAAAAGAAACAACTTGCATGTACTACAAGGCAAAAATAATTACTCCAGGGCTAGTCTGAGCTGGCAACATGCACAACTGTCTTAGTCCCACCTATTCAGCTCACAGGGAATGGAGTGATTCCCCTAAAAGTAACATCAGAGTTCTATCAGCCCACTTCCTTAAAGCATCTTTGCCAGACTGTTAAGGGGCTTGAATTTGCACAAAAGATGATATTAAAGAGATAGAGCAAGGCAGCCTTGAGGCTTGAAGGTCCATTAGGTTGAAATACCTGAAATTGTTGGCTTCTACCACTGAATGGCTTTTGAGGCCAGGCAGAGGTTAAGCATCAACTTCTTGTTGCAGAGTAATACTTCCGCCCTGGGGCACAAGGCAGGTTATCACCTGTAAAATCTGTTCCAGTCCCCTAAAAAGGAGCCTGCTATTTAGAAAGCACTCTTGCCAGAAATGTGCTCTAACATATGGGCTAAAGCACACTTAGGAGACAATTTTTATGGGCAGGCAAGCTAACTAGGGCAGGCTTCATGTCCCTCAGTGTAGTTTATATGATCGCTGCCCAAGAATCATTAGCGAATGAATGGCTGTACCATTTGCATGATTTGTCTGATTTTGTATTCTTACCCATGTTCTTCCTTTCAACCCCCCACCTACCTCCTTACTCACTGAATCCACAAATACTTAATTTAAACTACCCAATGGTGTCTAAAAGGAACGATTAGGATTCTTCAATCATTGTTATTAACACCAATTCTCTTTTGAAGGTATAAACGTTCAGTGTTTGGAGAGAAACACCTGCAAGACCAGAAGAAAGACTTCAGGCATGTTCCTCCAGGTTCTAGGATAGCAAATGAAGGCACCTTGTGTCCAGGGCACCTACATCAATTCAGTGAAACACTACTACTGGTTTCTACTAAAGTGGAAGATGATACTGCACCGTGCTGGAAGCAGCACTGAACTGACAATAACAAAAAGTGAGTCGGAGTCCCAGTGTTGCCATGTACTAGCTATGACATGGGAAATTATAAAGGGACAGAATGCACCACCCCAGAATATGCTGCTTTGCCTTGTGAATTATCTCGAGCTGAAGACAATCGGGCCCAGCCAACTCAGGAAGAGCTTTCTATCTCTCCCTTAAATGCCTAAAAGAATTGAGATAGGAAACCTGCATCAGGAAAAGAGTTATTACCAGAGATAACTTTTTGTATCAGAAAGACTTATGAGCAGGGCATGGCAAACATTGGTTTACCAAACATTTGCTCTTCTCATCTTCCTATGAATTGCCTTCCTTCCTTTTGAAGCTCCACACCCAAGCCCCTTCCCCCTTAGTCCAGGGCAGTATATAGGCTGCAACCACCTGACTATTGGGGAGTCTCATTTTTACGGGGCTCTCATGTGCATGAAATTTGTTTTTCTCCTGTTAAATCTGTCTTACATCAATCTGATTATTAGCCCAGCCAAAGAACTAAAAGGGAAGGAGGGAAACGTTCTCTGTCCCTAGAGTTATACTGAACTCTTGGTGCCATTTAATCTGCAAAATGACTAATAATATCTGTCCCACCACCTATCTCCCAGGAATGTTAAAAAGATCAAAATAAAATAATAAATATGAAACACATTGCAAACTTCTAAGATAGACAGACAGTATTGTTATATTTAAGATTTTTCTAGGCCTGAACGTATCACTCCTTCACCTTAATTTCTAGGGAACTGGTCATTACCATTTATTCATTTAAAATTCATAGAATTGAATTCTAATGCTATGCTTTATTCATTTCATTAAAATAGATCAAAACCGTACCATGTACCATATTCTAAGAGCAAGCTCCCACCTCGTGAAGCAGACAGTACTGGATCCAAACTTTATATTTTTAATTTTTCAGCTGTTTGTTTCTTAATCCTGTATCTATGGAGTAAGTGCCCAAATAAATAAATACTTCTTACCAGTAGTAAGAGCTTAATACATTTTAATTTGAACACATGATTTTGCCTGCTGTTCATCAGACTGTCAATTAGGCAACTGATGGCTATCAATAGGGATTACCTTAGCAGTAAATAAAGTAAAAGCTGTTGTGTTAGAGGCCTTCTCCAGGCTTGCTACCCTTGATTCCTGCTAGATTTCACATAATAGGAAAAATTCACTGATAGCACGCACATACAGATTGGTCATACTTTCATGCCTGCAATGTATACGGAATGCCTAGTCACTATCATATGAACCATGGATAATGTAGCAAGAAAGTGCTGGTGTCAGAAACAAATTATTGCTGGCGCTAGATGATCAGAGAAGCTGGAACTACTTTTTGTAAATAGGTAGAAGTTTCAGGATAAGGTGGTTGAGGTAAAGGAAATTTGGGTAGCCCCTATCTGGAAGCTCTGGAGACTTGTTAGCACCACCTCCAGGCCAGGTGGTATACCATTTCCCACCAAAGCACACCTCCTTTGAGGAGAAAAGAAATCTTGTAAGCCAGGCCCCCTTCACTGCTGCCAACCTAAGTCCCCTGGTATCCCTACTGAAAATGTATCACTTGAGCTAATGGCAGTGAAACGTGACGTTTACAAGACTTGTGGCAGACAACTCATTTCTGCGGAGGCTAAACCCAGTCCCTAAAAGATTAACTCAGCAAAGGGAATGTGAATTGACAAAAATACTCCTCGGATAATACAAAGTAAACAGTAAGTCCAAAGACCTTCATATAATCCAGCATATTCACTCAGGCATTCATTCATCAAAAATTTTGAGTTTAGAGAACTTGCTAGAGGCAGGGAATAGAATGATGCAGGGTGTGCATGGTCTCCACCAAAATGAAGCCATCGTTTAGGGTTATTATAAAAATTTATATTTGGCACATATGAGATTATAGTTCCTAAAATACCTATACATGCTATAAACCTGGTCCTCTGTCAGGTTTGTATCTATATGTCATAAAGGGCAATGCTTGGAGAAAGAGAAGGTATATACAGGAATGTAGATATTTAATCCAGGTTGTGTCACTGAAGAACTCTTGGAAATCGTTTAATTCTTACCAAATCCAAGAGTTTTCTCATGTTTAGAATATGGACTACTGTGTCATGAAATTACAGGTAAAACTCCTGGTGCATAGTACTGCCTCAATAAACGACAGTTACTATTATCGAATGTCTGTATTCTAGATGTTCTGCACATCTTACCTTACTGAACCATTCCCTCAACACGTATACACACAAAAATACACTAATATGTAAGATTCATGAAAGCAAAGGCGGTATCTTTCTTGTCTCCTGCTGGATCTCCTAATTCCTAGAAAGAGTCCTGGCACATAGCAGGACCAGGAAAATATTCTTTAGTGAGTGAATAAATGAGACATAGGATGCACTGACTCCACTTTGAAGCTAAGAAAATGAAGCATCCAAAGGTCATATGGTTAGATGCCAGTGATACAGAGAATCCCTCTGTATTTACTGCTCTATCCTGAGACTAGAAGGATGGGCTGACATGTGGCTTAGAAAATCCCCCTTCCGGGGAGCCTGGGTGGCACAGCGGTTAAGCGACTGCCTTCGGCTCAGGGCGTGATCCCAGCGTTATGGGATCAAGCCCCACATCAGGCTCCTCTGCTGGGAGCCTGCTTCTTCCTCTCCTACTCCCACTGCTTGTGTTCCCTCTCTCGCTGGCTGTCTCTCTCTTTGTCAAATAAAAATAAATAAAAAATCTTTAAAAAAAAATAAAATGTTGACTCCTTAAATCCTCCCAACAACCGAAGGAGGGAGGCACTGATTTAAAAAAAAAAAAGAAAGAAAGAAAATCCCCCTTCCAGTTTCCCAGTCAGGAGGTGGCACACTGTGATATGTTCCTATGGACCTAATGTTTTATGCTTTATTTTCTTCTATTATCTGAAGTTCAATCCAACTTCTCCATGCTTTTAAATTAGCTTAAGGTCTGCTGTGCAAATAAGAAGCTATTACTGTAGAAGAACAAGTAGTCCACCACTTCTCAAGCACTGGCTTTGTCAACTTAAAGTATGTCTAAATACCCTGAGTAGCAGACAGGCAGGCATTATTTTCAAACACTTCAAAGAAAAAGAACAAAAGAAGAAAAGTATTCAAAACCATCTCTTCCTATTGATCCAAATAGAATTCACTATATTCTAACAACACGTATTCTCTTTTATACTCTGGAAATTTGAAAAGTGCTGCCATTGTTATAACTCATTGTCTATCCACTCCATCAGATGTTTAATAATAATCAGCCCATTTTACCGTTTTGCTCATTAAAACAAAACATTAATTTTAAACTGTTTAAATCTTTAATAGTGGTTACAACTCATTTATTCAACAGGGCTAGAATTTAATGAAATAATGGAATGGCCTTCTGGTTAACCCCACAGAGGAGATGAGTTAAAGGGGTGATCTCTCCTGCTCAGAGTGAACAATATAATACAGGACACCAGGAACACTTAGAAGATGATAGAGATAGCCTGTGATTAAAAGCCATAATGAGAGGATGTGATAATAAGTGAGGCATTCAGAGTATGGAGAGATCAGGGGTTGGAACGATCAGAAAGTGTAACAGTGGAGGAGGAACTTTAATGGGACTCTCAGAAGATCTGTAGACGCTCCCTGCTCTCCATACTCATTTTCTAATCATTACCCACAGTAATGAGCATGGTACATTGAGAGAACAGTAAGGAACCCTGCCTGGAAGACTGTTCAAACGCAGCTCTACAGGCACTCCCACCAGTTACCAACCCATCAGGCTGACAAAGCAAGCAGTTAACTCTTCTTACCTGAGATACAGACTTAGTACACTTCTTTCAATGCCAAGACCCTGCCAAAAGGCCAGGGTCACTGTTTGGGGGTTGCACTTCAGTTAGTATCATTTCACAGAGAATCCATATGGAAGCTATGATACACGTAATGGGAAATTTTTGACTACCTCAGCTTGTCCACTTGGAAGCAGTAAAATAAGAATTTTAATGAATAAGTTTATTATGAATATTAAATGGAGAATTACACATTAGAGTTGATACTCCTACAAAAGCCTAACACTTAGAGAGACTAATAATGTCCACATACATGCCTAGCAAGCTCCATGGACCAGAATATAGGCTAAATGAAGAACGAGCTTTCATCATCAGCCATTGTTAGGAAGAGTCATTATTCATCCTTTTGCAGAATTTGTCAATGCAGACATTGTCAGGTATTCATTTCCATAATGAACTATATAAAATATAAAACCCGTAATGTCACTTAGCTGTGAGAATGGTTCCCATAAAATATTCTTGTGTTAATATCTGTCACCATTTGATATGAGGTCAATCAGGCCACAATCAAAACCAACCATTCTGACGTCAGTGCTGTTCTCTATTTGCTGCTGTAAGTAAGCAGCTTTTTTAGGGGGGAGGGGGTGTATTTTATTATCAACTTTCAGAATTCATTAAGTAAACTATACAGTAATTGATGTAGCACTTTGTAAGTTACACATTATAAGTAGAAAAAAATAAATTAGTGACTAGGAATAAAATAATTTTGCACATTGTAAAAAATGTGCACAGGAAATATGTGAGAGGAAAGAAATTCTGAAGTAGGTTCATAAAAAGGACACAAACAGTTGTGACAGAAAGAATTTAACCAGCTGCTTATTTGACTTTCATGAAGAATCTGGCTAACTCGAGAACTGTCTCCAGATGTAAACTGAAGTCCTGTCATTATGATAGATATTTCACTTACAGTCAATGGGCAGAGGAAAAAAAAAAAAAAAACAAGGGAGAGTCAGGGAGTCTTCAAATCCCAAAGCAGGAGCCATGAGTTGTATGTGCTAATCTGTTGCCACTTAATCCTAATAAGTGCCTATACCAAATTTCCCCCAAATTGGTGGTGACTCATTCTCAAAAATCCCTAAATCTCCAGTTAGGTAATGTGCTTGATTTCCCCACACCATTTCCTCTTTTCTTTCTTCCATTATCTTATGCTGTTCTGCAACTCTTCTCTCCTCTACTCTGCTGCCTATTCCAAGATGTGCATAAACAAAATGTCCCCAGCTTCCTAGAGGTTCCTCCTAATGCTTGAATCACACAAGCCATTCAGTCTCTTTGATTCATCTCCAGCAATTTCATGATAATGTCTGGACATGGAGCTCTGTGGCCCTGCGAAAATTTGAGAAAGCAGCGCTCGTCTTTGCACATGCCAGAGTTCCTTTTCTGCTGTGCAAGTCTCTTCTCCCATTCCTTGTTTCTCCTGTCTTGTCTACTTTTCCTGCAGTCAAAAGTCACTCCCAATAGAGAGTCAGTTATCAGTCATTCATACCTCTTTTAGAATTTAATTCAGAAAGATATATATCTCAGGATAATTACAATTGAACTCATCACCAATGCTATTTTTAAAGGCTTAGCATACAGATAAGAGATCTAAATGACAAGGAGTAGAAAAGATCTTTTCAGGGAATCCTTTCAGAAACCACATTTTCTATCCACCTGCTCCTGGTGGAAGATCCTGGGAAATTCACACAATCCTCCCTCCTATCTTTTCTCTACCCCCTGAGTTGGAATTACAGACTGCCTCCTCGTTTGCTGAGCTTTCACTTGCCTGTGTCTGTTCATAGCTGACACCTGTCTATCAAGCAAGTTCTGAACCCCTGAGAGGCATATCTAGAAGTTGGGAAGAGATTTATTCCAAAGGGATCATGCTCTTTATTAACGTCAATCAGTCAACATCTGAACACCATCCCTCACTGTGACTGTACAGGTTCCCTACTGGACATGTACCTACAATGCCTTGCTATGTCAGACTTTTCAGTCACAAAAGGAAGGAAGGAAGGAAGGGAGGGAGGGAACGAGGGAAGAAAAGATGGAAAGAAAGAAATAGTACTCATACCCTCATAAACATTTCTTCTAGTACCTAATTATTTGTATCTGATGTGGTGCCTGCTGGAGGAAAAAAAGTCAAACATATAGAATGTGTATTTATGAGAAATGTGGGGGTTTTTTGTTAAGATTTATTTATTGGGGCACTTGGGTGCCTCAGTCGGTTAAGCGTCCAACTCTTAGTTTCAGCTCAGGTCATGACCTCAGGGTCCTGAGATCGAGCTCTACCCTGGGCTCTGTGCTCAGTGGGGAGTCTGCTTGAGATCCTCTCTCTCCTGCTCCTTCTGTCCCTCCCCCACCCACGTGCATGCTCTCTAACATAACAAATAAATCTTTTTTTTTTTTTTTTAAGATTTATTTATTTTAGAGAAGAGGGAGGGGCAGAGGGAAAGAATCTGAAGCAGACTCATCCTGAGTGGGAGCCTGACGCTGGGCTGGATGTCACCACCCTGAGATCATGACCTGAGCCAAAAACCAAGTTTGGCTGCTTAACTGATGGAGCCACCCAGGCAGCCCAGAAATGTGGTGTTTTTTATAAGCTTGAAATATAGATGTGTCACTTTTAAAGTGATTTCCCTACATAGTAGTGAATGAAATAGAAAATCAAAGTAGAACCATTGGTATAAATTGTGAGCCTAGAGTATCTTCTAAAGAAATAATTAGTCTCTTTGTAATAGTTTAATCTGCATTATAGACATCTAGAAGTCAAATCCATTGTATTATTCATTTCCATTTCCCTAAACACATGTCACTTGGTCAAGGAAATTTCTTAATAAAAATTTCTTTGAAAATATAATTTTTAATGGAGAAACACTGTCTGAATCAGACAGGGCCATCCACTGAATCTCAAATTCTGTCTTTAGCTGTGATCATAGATAATCCACAGGCAAGTACTGTTGTTATTCATTACAACAGTCTCAAAATATTGAAATGGAATAATAAACATTCCTAGCTTATTCTTTAATAGCCCACTTTGGCCCAATTACCCATGCAGTTATCAAAACATACTTTCACTTTATGTTCAGAACCAATCATAGGTTATTCTATTTATTGAAAATGCTCTCACAATTCACCTATAATTCGGAGAAGATTTAGATGATACACATCAAAATCACATAAATTGCTTCATAAATTTTTCTAGTACATACATTCAATCTATATTCATAACCATTCAATATATACTCCAAGTTCAGAAAATATCTTTCCCACCATAGAATTTTTACAATTTCTAAATTGGTTTGTATTATATGATGAGAAAAATGAATTTCAAGAGCTAACAGTTCTGATGACCACAGTCAAATGATTTTAGAAATACTGAATAAACCTGCATAAGGCAATATTAAGGATTTTTTAAAATTTTTAATTACTGGAAATAGACATTTATTTTGGTCTATGTTACTTATCTTATTCAAGGCATTCAACCTTTCAGAATAATTTGCATGCCAATTAAATATATAGAATACCAATCTCCTAAACTATTAGAAATAAACAGGGAATCATAGCATAAAATGAGTAAGAGAAGACAATACTGCATCGTTGAGAGTTGATATCTTTTTCTGAAAAATACCGTGTTCCCCCCATGCCCCAGGGTAAACATAATAAAGTCTCTATTCCCGTCTTCGTTTTTTCGAATGTCCAGTTATTTGTTCAATAAATAAATAAATACTAAGCACTTATTTTGTACTTGGCTGAGTAGAGGGACATGGTTATTTGTCTCAAGGTAATGACCTAGTGTCAGAGAAAATACACACACAGGAAGACCAGTCAGCAATAAAATGATGCAAGACATCACATGATGTGTCCTGATACAGTTATAAAAGCTGTTGATATTTCAAAGGCTAGAAAGTTCCTTCCATCCAGTGAATCAGGGAAGAACTTTTAAACCAACTCTAGGCATACACTCTAAGTAGGATTTCAAGAGCAATGAGGAGCATTTAAGTTAAGGGAATGAAAATGCAATGGCCTAGACACGGGAAAATACATATATGAAAATATGAGAAATGAGAGTAGGTAAGACATTGAAAACTTGACCCCTAAAGGGCCTTAAATGATATGGTTTTATTTTTTTTTTAAGATTTTATTTATTTATTTGACAGACAGCCAGCCAGCGAGAGAGGGAACACAAGCAGGGGGAGTGGGAGAGGAAGAAGCAGGCTCCCAGTGGAGAAGCCTGATGTGGGGCTCGATCCCGGAATGCCGGGATCACGCCCTGAGCCGAAGGCAGACGCTTAACGACTAAGCCATCCAGGCACCCCAAATGATATGCTTTTAACAACAGATTTTATTTGAAATGAAATGTTAGACTTTCGAACAAGTAAGTGGAACACTGGGAGCTGCCTTCAGGAGGAACACAGAACCAATGCTCCTGGACAAATTCTTCCCCATGATGCCTGGAAGATTGGGTCAAGGGTACATTCCTGCATCAATGACGTGCCAAACACACTAGGTACTGGACAGGCAATGCTTACATTCTAATGATGGAGAAAGACATTAATGAGTAGATAAACATAAGTAAACAATTTATTCAAGAGATGAGACACAGCCTTAACATTTTAACTGAAAAAAATTCTGTGAAGCTTTCAGCTCAGAATTTGGCATGAAGTCAACACATTGCTACAAAATTTTCTCTATCAATTAACTTGGGTACAAACAATCTATTCCTTTTCTTAAAGTTTGTTGTTTCATTACCCAGATTCAGAAAAACAATTCTTTGAATACTGTGAAGATGATACATAAAGATAGAAATTCTAGCACATAAAGATAGAAAGCAAACTGTGTACGAAAGGCACCCAAGTAAACACTTGGTCCTGCCTTTTCAGCCAAAACAACAACAATAAAAAGTGAATGATCTTTTTTGTCATCAAATAAAGGAAGCAGTCAGCTGATTTCACTCTTCCCCCCACACTTCCACAAGATGCTTTGTCAGACACAGCATAGTATTGTCTGTCTTTCTTTGATGGGAGTGGTTTCCAGGAAGTCGAGTTGTTGGTATGAAATGAAGAAATTTTCAAATGACAATCAACAACTGTTTTTCTCAAATATTGCCCTGCCTCTGAAGCCTGTTGACAGTTACCATCCGTCATTTGCCTCATCTCATCTGTGTCCAGGTTGGACAACAATATGCTGAGATACAAAACTCCGGGCCAAGGAGTCACTCTGGTGTTTCTCAGTGAAGAAAGGATGGAGGCAGGCTGACAATGCTCTCACTGTTCCAGGCTGTTACTGGGCAGAGGCATCTGTGATTTTTACAGCAGGATACAGAAGCTTAGTATAGTATCTGTGGTCTTTATAATGTTTTCTAGGGATTTGGGGCAAGCATTAGCTAGGGTAAAGTGCTATTTTTATTGAACTTTCTGTTACACTTTGATTAAAAACCAAATATAAACTGAATGTAATGAGTGAAAACATTTGAAGCCATTTCCCTGCAGGTAGACTATTAGCTGAGACTTTAGAAAAAGACCATATTGGGACAGGGAAAAAAAAGTAAATATGGATGAAGTAATACAATCAAAACATCAGGATATTTGTGTATTAGTTGTTCTTTAACTTCAAGATGCACAACAATCACCCCAGAGTCACAAATGCAACAGCCTGAGGAATGAGCCACCTAGGAATCTGTACTTTAAAAATCACCCCCACAAATTTAGCAATCACCTCCCAACTTCTTGTATAGGAGGTCTCCAAAACATACTCTGAGCTCCTAATACACACAGAGGGAAAAAGTAGTTTAGGGAATTATAGTAAAAATACAATAATGCTTATTTCAAAATAGTAGGATTATAGATAATTGGCATTTGGTATATCTCTCTATATATTCTGATATATCTTTGAATTTTTTTCAGCAGTCATTTGTCATTTGAAAACTTAAAAAAAATAAAATAATTTATAAAGTGAAAGGGCTTTTTTTCTCCCCCCAACACATAGACTTTTACATTGGGAACCTAGAGTGATTACCTTAACATAAATACAAAATTAAGTCTTTGTGCTTTTTTTTTTTTTTTGTCAATAGCAACTGTGTCTTAGCCTTTTCTGTATTCCAAAATTTTGTTTAGTTCAGAACATGATTAAATATTTGAAGGTGACAGAAGAAGATACATGTATGGCTGGATGAAGGGGAAAAAAAAAAACATTTTGATGGCTAGATGGAAGAACGGATGGATAGATGAGAAGGAGCAATAAATGGAGAAAAGGAATGTGTTTCCAAAAAGAGGAAGAAGGACCAATAGAAAGACCCAGAGGGCTTGATGGAGAACCATTTATGTGCACAATTCAGGAAGAAAGGTAGTAGTTTGAATCTCTGATTAATATCTGTACATAACCTATATTTTTCTAGATTACAGTAGAGATGGAAGACTTGGTCTTAAGAGGCTACCTAACCTATGGAGGAGTTATAAACAGAAATTTCATCAGACACAGATCCAGGAACTGATCTGGTTTCATGGAATATGGGAGTCTCACCTGACAGAGGAGTGAGAACATACACACAGCAAAGCTGACCGCCTTCCAGAGCACCCATGACGGTATGTCTGAAGGATGAATTTTCCATTGTGACACTCTAGTGGAGTGTAACTTTCTGGCTTACTCATATTCTTTGGTAACAGTTAAGAGTCACAAGAGTCTTATTCTCACTTAATTTTCATCAACCATTAAAGAAATTGCTATAATAATAAATACAAGATTTTGTCATATGCAGCTCTACTATTCACTCCATCTGGGAACATCAGAGGAGCACTTCACTTATTAGAACTACGGAACTCCATCTCTAAATAGAAGGCTAGAAGATGTCAGATAATTTTTGTGAATTTTCAGGGGGCTGAGCCTCAGGAGTAATTGGTTTGTTTCACAAGCACTTCAGGTGACCAGAAGGTTATGTGTTGATAAGTAATAAAAAGGATGACTCTTCAGTCTACTTCGAGCTCTCAAATTGTATGCCTTTTCCTTTCCTGGCAGGTAACTAGTTGTGCCAAGCAATGTAAGGAACTCAGTTTACATATTTCCACGTGAAGGTACCATCTAGCCAGAAATCAGAGAGGATTTCTCATCCAATTTGCAATCATCCTGGATTAGTTTAAAAATACTTCAGGACATTCATACACAACTTCTGATCTCTAGTTCTATAAAGCTGAAGAAGGTGAAACTGAGGTATAAGTCAGGTCACACACAGAATGAGGGACTCACTAAACTCCCTGAGAGATTTTCAGTTGGAGAACTTTCAAAAAGATCACAGGTACTTCTAAAACATTGGAAGATTAAAATTTCAGAGTTGTTTCATCACAATGAACCACTGACTTTTTCAAATGCATTTTTTTCAGACCTTTGGTCATTTTGATGGTGGATTTTGTGTATCAACCTGACTGTGCTAGGAGTGATCAGATTAAACATTATTTCTTAGAGGCTCTATAGGGAGGGCATTTCCAGATGAGACTGGCATTTGAATCAGTGGATGGGCATTCATCTAATCATTAAGGGCCTGATTAGAACAAAAGGCCAAGGAAGGAAGGGCCTTCCCCTAGGGCTCCTTGCTAGCCTGCTTGAGTTGGAACTCCAATCTTTTCCCTGCCTTTGAAGTGGGATTTATACCACTGGTTTCCCTGGTTCTCAGGTTTTCAGACTTGCACTAAAATTATACCACTGGCTTTCCTGGGTCTCTGACTTGTACACAGGGAACCATAAAACTTCTCAGCTTTCCTCATCGCATGAGCTAATTTCTCATAATGAATGAATGAGTGAATGAGTGAGTGAATGAATGAATGACCTACTGCTTCTGACCTACTGGTTCTGTTTTTCTGGAGAAACTTCACTGCCATCATCCACCATTACCTCTTAGAATCCCCATCTCCCCTGTCCATCTGGCAAGTCCCTACACATAAACTTTAAGACTCAATTTGATGTTCAGCTTTTCCCTGAACTCTGAGTAAAGAAAACATGGTCGTCCCATTCCCTAAATTCCCACGGTACTTTACATATGCCTTCACCAGAGCACTTGCTATGTTTTATTATACCTACCAGTTTAAATATCACATCTCCTACCTACAGTACTTAGAGTGAAAGAGAAGAAAAAGAAAGGTAAGACAAGGGTAGAAGAAACAAAAGGACGCTACCAGGAACATCCCAAGATGGCATAACATTTATTTACTTCAATTATAAATATTGAAAAGGCTGAGAGACCTTACATTTAACTTGTTGAAACAACCAAGACACCATTCAAGATCGAGTGTTTAATAAATACTTTGATGATGTTGTTATGGATCAAAACATTTCCCACACTTTTCTTTGTTTGCTTTGAACACAAGAAATGCAGAGAAAGAATAAAAAATATCTTTGGCCAAAAACAATTTAGCATATTTGAAATTACTTATTTCAAAGTGTAGACCTAGTAAGGAGAATTTGAAATAAATGCTTTAAAACGGTGTCATCTTATGATTTGAGAACTACATCCTGACTATCGAATCTTCCCCAGTTGCCTCTTGATTTCAGTGGTCTTTCCTAGTTATTCTGAGAGCAGAAAAGGATGCACCTCAGTACATCCAAAAGCAAGAAAGTAACTGAAAAGCAACAGGGCGGAAGTCTCTGTAGGAGCAAAGATCCCTGAGCGATAGCCCTGTCTGAAGAGAACAAAGTCAGGGAGTAATCCAGTCAAGGGCCCACCTAAGAAATGGGTCAGGTTCTGCATGGAGAGTAAAAATGGATGCTAAACGGAGACTCTGACACACAGAGCAGGCAAGATAATGAGAAGTCAGTGGAGAATTCCACAACCGAGGCCTCAAGTATTTTCTGTCAATGGGTCAAAGTAAAAAGAGCATTTCAGAGGCTGTCTGCAAATGAGAACACAGAGCAGAAAGAAATCCTTTAGGTGACCTGGAAGAAAGTTCCTATTAAGCTCCTTCTTCTAAAAGTGGGCTGGTTAAGCCACTATAAAAGAGTAGGAATGGGACCCAAAACCTATAATTTAATCTTTACCTTAGAAAGAGGCTTGTTCCCACCACCCCCCTTTTCTGATGCCAACACCCATAGTTATTTGATAGTGTTCAACACCATGTGATTCAGAGCATAACTACTTCTGTGGAGAAGTGAGTCCTTGAACTTGAGGAGGCAAAGTACGTTAAAGAAAGATGAGCTGGTATGTACTGCCCCCCATTCATCTCTACGAACTCAAGCATTTATTGTGCAGTGTGGTATGGGTGACAGATTGAGTGAGGTGTTTCCACACACTTCACCTCCTTATGTAATCCTCCTAAAACCCTCAAAAAATGATCTTCCATTGTACAGATGGGGGAAATGAAGACCTGGAGATTTATTAACTTGTCTAAGTTGACAGAGCCAATAAGGAAAATTTCTAGGATTCAAACTCACATATAAAAGCTACAAAATTCATCAACCCATGCTGAAAGAAGAGGCCAAACTCACATCCATTTTGTATTCACATAAAATGAATCCTTGGTTAAATTTTATTAGCATTTCCTTCATTCAGCATTACCTACATATAACATCATAAACTTTAAGCCTGCTGGAAAATGTAATAAGGAAGAGAAGTTTTATCACATTTTAAATATTAAAAATGAAGAAAAAATTACTTTGATTTTTGATAAGTGATGAATTTGCTGCAAGTCAAAATCCTGCCACAGGATTAGGAATTGATTTAGTCTTTCAAAATATCTGACCTTCTGTTAACTCATAAAGGTAAGCAAAAAATTAAGTAGGAATGCCACAACACATCAAAGCGTGTTATAAAAACTGAACCAAATATGGTGTCTTGGCAAAATACCTACTTGTGTAGAAAACTAAAATATGAACTTATGCATTTTTTAGTTTTGGCTTCATCCTTACTATATTCAAAGCATGCTGGCCTTATTTCTGTCCCATGAGTATATCAAGCTCATTCCTGTTTAAGAGTCTTCTCATTGATTGTACTTTTTGTCTGTCCTGTCTCAAATGTTACATCTCATCTTCAACATTACTTCCTCAAAGATACTTTTACTGAACATCTTAGCTAAAGTAGCACCCTCTCCCGAACCATCCAAACTCTATAAGCATATGAAATTAAATTATTCAATTATTTTTATGTGTTTATTTTCTTTTTCCTGACACAACATGTTAGCTCCATGAGGGAGTATATTTATTTCTATATGACCAGAATCTGGAACCATGCATGACACATATTTATGAACTGACTGACAAAATATTAAAGTTGTCATTTGCAAGAGGATACTATTTTTTTGCTGTCTTGTGATAACTAAAGGTTCTGGAACCCTTGAAACATATTATAAGTGGTTTCTTATTATCTTTCTTTTACAAATAAACACGACTAAAAGCAGATGAGAGAGAAGCCATATATATCTGAGAAAATAGTCAAGTATGAAAGCCCTTTAGTAGTTCAAAATAAATTACAGTTATCATCTTAAGTCTTCTGTTACACCATTAAAGAACAGAGCATGGTGTAGGTTCATAAATCAATCAAAAGCAGCAAGTCGAATCAAGGAGAGAAACAAAACAAAAACTGGGTCGGGTTTAGCACTAAGTTTGGGATCTTAGATGAAGCAAGCAAGGCAAATAAAAATTAAAATAAGAAACACAGGAACTCAAATCAAAAAATGGACAGAAGACATGAACAGACACTTTTCCAATGAAGACATACAAATGGCTAACAGATACATGAAAAAATGTTCAACATCATTAGCCATCAGGGAAATTCAAATCAAAACCACATTGAGATACCACCTTATGCCAGTTAGGATGGCAAAAATGGACAAGGCAAGAAACAACAAATGCTGGAGAGGATGTGCAGAAAGGGGAACCCTCTTACACTGTTGGTGGGAATGCAAGTTGGTACAGCCACTTTGGAAAACAGTGTGGAGGTCCCTCAAAAAGTTAAAAATAGAGCTACCCTATGACCCAGAAATTGCACTACTGGGTATTTACCCCAAAGATACAGATGTAGTGAAGAGAAGGGCCATATGCACCCCAGTGTTTATAGCAGCATTGTCCACAATAGCTAAATTGTGGCAGGAGCCAAGATGGCTTCAACAGACGAATGGATAAAGAAGATGTGGTCCATATATACAATGGAATATTACTCAGCCATCAGAAAGAACGATTACCCAACATTTGCAGCAACATGGATAGGACTGGAGGAGATTATGCTAAGTGAAATAAGTCAAGAAGAGGGGGGCACCTGGGTAGCGCAGTCGTTAAGCGTCTGCCTTCGGCTCAGGGCGTGATCCTGGCGTTGCGGGATCGAGTCCCACATCGGGCTCCTCGGCTGGGAGCCTGCTTCTTCCTCTCCCTCTCCCCTGCTGTGTTCCCTCCCTCGCTGGCTTTCTCTCTGTCACATAAATAAATAAAATCTTTAAAAAAAAAAAATAAGTCAAGAAGAGGAAGACAATTATCATATGGTTTCATTCATTTATGGAACTGAAGAAATAGCAGGGAGATCGGTAGGAAAAGGAAGGGAAGAATGAAGGGGGGTAAACAGAAGGGGGAATGAACCACGAGAGACTATGGACTCTGGGAAACAAACTGAGGGTGTCAGAGGGGAGGGGGATGGGGGGATTGGGATAGGCCAGTGATGGGTATTAAGGAGGGCACATATTGCATGGAGCCCTGGGTGTTATATGCAAACAATGAATCATGGAACACTACATCAAAAACAAATGATGTACTGTATGGTGACTAACATAGCACAATAAAAAATTTAAAAATAAAAAATAAAATTAAAAAAAGAGAAAAGCACCAAAAAAAAAATAAATAAAAGAAAGAAAAGAAAAAGAAACACAGGAACTACAGCTCTAGTTTATCAAATCAAGATGAGATACACAGAGGTGAGAGTCAAACCCATACTCATGTCCAGAAAGGCAAACACCCTTGGGCAAAATGAGGAAAAACACCCAAGAATGGTTTCACTAAGCAGGGCTCCTGCCATAATCCGAGGCTAGCATACCTGTTTAAGGCCAGTTTCTCAATTTGAAGTAGCTACTGTCTTTCCTCACTATCTCACTACCTCCTCCCTATCCACACTTCTGCCTATTCCAGTTTTATTCATCCCTCATTTCCCATTTTATTCAAGGCCTATCTTTAAACATCCAGTAAATCCAACCCCTAGAACTTTTTTCCTTCCTGAATACCTATTCCTATGTCTCTAGTTAGTACCATCATGTTTGCCATTTAATTATTCTTGAAATAAAAAACTCCTTGAATTTTTTCTAGAAATGCTTCTTAGGAAGGAACAGTTTCTTTTCTACATCTTACTATAGGAACACAACAAAAAAATGTTGATGAGAGAATTCGCTTACACTTCCTATAAACAAAACTATTCCTATTATCCATAAGTGTACACAAAAATCACGGAACACTTCCTGCCCTTGGAAATGCCAAGGACAGGTGGGTTCAAGGTAGCAACATTTTGAACTCAAGTAGATCAAAATATACCAAAATTAATTAATTAATTAATTAATTAATTAATTAAATACTCTGCAAGAGCTTCAAACACTGGGAAGTGAGAGAAATGTCATTGTAAAGAGAAAGAAAAAAAGGGGCTCACAATTGTAAGATAACTAAAAGAAAAAAGTCTTTAAGAGAGTTTAATGTGAGAGTGGGTGGAAAAGGAAGCTGAATGAAAGTTTTAAATACAGATCAAATATCTACTATGATTGGAAACTAGGTAAGATATTAACACATGGAAAGGAGTAATTTGTGATATTACAGAGGGTTTTATAGTCTAATAGGAAAGAACGGCAAATGAAAGAAGAAACCACATTTTTAAAATAAGATAGTTAATTTTATCGATTATCCAGTTTTAATCCTTACACCTACTTGCATTTAATATTTGGTTATTAAAGGGAAAGAGAAAACTTTACAATGCATGGAATCAAAGCGAAGAAAGTCAGCAAGAGAATGCAAGAACACGTTGCTTTCATAGCAAGCCATGTGTTGCTCTCAATAAAGATGATGTATGACTAACCTGGAATCAATATGAATGCAGATAAAACTTACTCTTTTCACTGGGTTATTCTATAACTGATACATACCTTGCTGAATATTTATCATTTGAATGCAGAATACTGTTCCGCCAATGCACAACGTACAAACAATAAATATAAACATTGCCTCCCTCACTATTTTTCTCTTGTTGTTGCTCTGGCTTTTCCAGGACGAGGATAAATGAATAGTAAAGACCTACCTCACAGTTCACGAAACATGGTAAAGGAAGCATAAATCCCCAAGATAGCATTGCTAACAATCTCTAAAAGAAGTAAATGGCCCATGGATCCTTTAAATGTTCCAAGTACAGCAGTTGAATGAATATGAGTCATACATTAAGTGGGATCATTTGGAAGGATGAATGGATCTTTAAGGTGAAAGGGTTTCTTGTCCAAAGCCGACAGAGGTATGCAAATATCTTCGCCTTTCACACTTTGCAATATGAATACAGTCGTATGTGTGTCACAGCTCATTTCAATGTGGCCCCCAGGAATTTATAAAATGAAATCCTCAAAATCAACCATCTCCTCAAGGGTCATGAAGCAAATTGACTTTCCATTGGTGGTCCCTGTAAAGCCAGAGCCTTTTTTTGTTTGTTGTTGTTGTTGTTGTTGTTAGATATTTCAGTAGCAGGACTGGAGGCAATAGAAATATAAAAATATCAAGCACTACAAATGCTTTTTCTTGAACAAAGATGGAGCCATAGCTTCTGTCCTCCCAGAATCCTTCTTTTCCCTTTCTACGAACAACATCTAAGGAATCTCCAAGTCCTGTATCTTTCATATCTCCACATTACCTTTGAAACTCATCTGTTTATCTCACTATTGTCACTGCCCTGCTTCACAGGACCAGTCTCTGTGCCCCAAAAGACACTTAGTTGGATTTCCTGTTTCAAGACTTGCTCCTTCCTGAATATTTTCCCTATGTATCAGAATAATATTGTTCCCCTCTAATCATTTCATTCTATAGTTCACAAACTCTTTCAGGGGCGCCTGGATGGCTCGGTCATTAACCGTCTGCCTTCCGCTCAGGTCATGATCCCGGTGTTCTGGGATTGAGCCCCGCATTGGGCTCCCTGCTCAGCGGGAAGCCTGCTTCTGCCTCTCCCACTCGCCCTGCTTGTGTTCCCTCTCTAGCTGCCTCTCTGTCAAATAAATAAATAAAATCTTTAAAAAAACACCCCTCTCAAGTGTTTCCTATTGTCTTGTGGAATGTCCAGACTCCTCAACATGGCATTAAAAAGGCCCTTAAAATTGTAATTCTAATTACCCTTCAAATTCACGTCTACCATTATTACTCTGTCACAGTCAGTCCAAGATTATTGCAAATGCTTTGTTTATCCTTCTCATCCTTCTCCCTTTGACCACCCCCACTCCACCCTACTCCATATCAATCTTTCAAAAGATCCCAACTTAGAATTTCCAATAGAGCCAGGTAATACCTGTCTTGTTCATTGTGGCATCCTCACCACTGAGTAGCACCTGGGTCAATACATTTTGTGGAACTGAACTGTGCTACTGCAAGCCAAGATGGGTAAACTCTGAGTCTGGGATTTTAGGGCAAAAATTGGAGAAGGGAAAAAATAATTTTAAATCTCTACAGTGACCCTATTTGAAGCATTGAATTCTACCCCTATTTGAAGCATCTCTGCACTGTTCAAAACATACACTTCTGATGTCTTCCCTGACACCTCGATACAAGGTAATTTTTCCTTCCTCTGAACCATGATGAATATACTTTACATGGCATTCAGCTTCCCCAGGATCATTTCAAGTCATGTCAGGTCACTTGTGAAGCATTTATTTGATCAACCAAACAAGAAGAAAGTCATCTTGGATTTGTTTTTATCTGAGGCCATGACTTATCTGACAAACCTGAGTCTGACTGACCTCCCACTCTCTGAGGACAATGTCATATACTCTGTGAGGAATGTAAACTTTCTGCAGAAGTCAGAAAGTATTTCTCAATTCTTGCTATATACTCATATTAGGTAGGAAGCTCTAAGCCCCTCACCAGACCAACTGAATTCAAATCCTTAAATATGGGGTCTAGACTTCTGTACTTTTTCAAAAGATCTCCAAGAATTCTGTGAAGTCTGCAAACCATTGGGTTAGAGTAATGGGTCAGCAAATTATTTGTAAAAAGGGTCAAATAGTAAATATTTTAGGCCATATGATATCTGTTACAACTACTCAACCATACCGTTACAGCTTAAGTGCATAGACAATAGACAAACTAATGGTAGTATACATGTTCCAATAAAACTTTCTTTACAAAAACATGTAGTGGACTGGGCTTAGCATACAGATCATAGTTGTCAACCTCTGAATTAGAAAATTCTGTATCTTCTCCCCAGCTAAATGACTATTTATATTGTTTTACTTCCCATTTTGCTACTGATAAGACATATGCCTGTTTCATTTTTTTAAAAAAATAGCCAAAAATAGAGCCTACTAAAATTTGACAAAGAACTTTTGTAATATGATTAAGAACCATCATGGAGAACATTCAACTTACAAATGTATTTGTAATTTATGAAAATATGCTAAACTATCATACATTTTTATAGCATCTTTCATTCAAAGCAACTACACACTCTTTACATTTACCCTAATTATTTATTGGAAAGGAAAATTAAAAGGAATATTGGTGTTCTCATCTTTATTTATGTATTCCAAATGACAACAGTAAAACACAGCTGTTGCTGGGATGGAGACAGCAGTGAAAGCTCAAGCAGAACTGAAACAGCCTATTACCTGCAAAATCATGTCCATACAGGCGTCTCAGAAGACTGATTTCAGCAACACCAATGGACTGTGAACTACATTGTTGTATTACAGCCCAGGTTCATAAAGTTTTATAGTGCGGATGAAGAAAAACATGAAATAATGCAGCAGATGGGATACACAGAAATTCCATTTGCCTACCCACTTGTACAGTCTTAAGAAAGAAATCTGAAATTGGTTTCTAGGACTGAAATTTTAATAATGACTGCTAATGATTCACACAGGTTGCAAAAAGGGCAACCCAAGGTAACCATGATGTAAAATAATCACTTTGTATATTTATTTTGATGACAACTGGTTGTTTGCAACTTTTGGAAACTGTACAATAATGCACAATGAGATTAGATTTCATCTGACTTCTTTAAGGACTGGAACAAACACTACTCCACTGAACGCAATTTGACATAAGTATTCTGTAAAGATAGGTGACCACTGGACTACTTTTAAAGAAGCAACTTTAAAATGATGTCTACCCAAGTGTGGGCTACAACAACTGGGGTCCTTCTTACGACAAATTCCCGAGTCTCACCCAGATCTGAGAGACTGTCCAGTGATTCCCTAGTGAATATTATACACCAACATTTAAGAATCACAGCTTTCACACATGAAAAAATGCTCAACATCGCTACCATCAGGGAAATACAAATCAAAACCATGAGATAGCACCTTACGCCAGTTAGAATGGCAAAAACAAAAAAGACAGGAAACAACAAATGCTGGCAAGGATGTGGAGGAAGGGGAACCCTCTTACAGTGCTGGTAGGAATGCAAGCTGGTACAGCCACTCTGGAAAACAGTGTGGCGGTTCCTCAAGATGTTAAGAATAGAGCTACCCTATGACCCAGCAATTGCACTACTAGGTATTTACCCCAAAGATACAGATGTAGTGAAAAGAAGGGGCATTTGCACCCCAATGTTCATAGCAGCGATGTCCACAATAGCCAAACTGTGGAAGGAGCCGAGATGCCCTTCAACAGATGAATGGATAAAGAATATGGTTCATATATACAATGGAATATTATTCAGCCATCAGAAAGGATGAATACCCACCATTTGCATTGACATGGATGGAGCTGCAGGGGATTATGCTAAGTAAAATAAGTCAAGCAGAGAAAGACAATTATCATATGGTTTCACTTTCATGTGGAACATATGGAATAGCAGGGAAGACATTAGGAGAAAGAAGGGAAAAATGAAGGGGGGGGAATCAGAGGGGGAGATGAACCATGAGAGACTATGGACTCTGGGAAACAAACTGAGGGTGTCAGAGGGGAGGGGGTGGGGGGATGAGTTAGTCCCGTGATGGTATTAAGGAGGGCACATATTGCATGGAGCACTGGGTGTTATACGTGAACAATGAATCATGGAACACTACATCAAAAACTAATGATATACTGTACGGTGACTAACATAATTTAAAAAAAAAAAAAAGAATCACAGCTTTCAGAAACAGTATACTATTGAGCAAAGAAACTCAGTCAAACACCTGGGTTCTAATTCTTGATCTTTTATTAACTACCTGAGGGAATATAGACAAGTCATTTAACCTTCTAGGTATCTATCTTATCCCTGAGAACCTTGTGAATTCGACCCTGTGATTTTACAGAACATAGATAGGCCTATATTTATAGCTGGAATGAGTTGCAGTTAAGAAGGCCTCTAAGTGGCTGGTGGGGAAACTAACAAAGAATGAAAGTTCACTTGTTTCAGGTTATGATCTGTATTTTATCTTTTCTACTGAAGAGGTTGAACCATTTCACTTTCCCTTTTGCTATCTCTCAAAATACTTAGTTATGTAAAATACTAAGTGTAATCTTACAAAATACGTAGGTAATATTTACCAATGTACACCACAAGGAGTTAAATTACCTTGTAGCCTAATCACAGCATAAAGTTTCATTCCAGGAAATACCAATCAAAAAAAAAAAAAACTGAGAATAATTTAAAAGCAAATAAAATGATCTCTTAAAGAAAATTAACACATGGTAAAATTTCATGAAATTCATTTTCTTCTGACTGTATCAAACCTATAGTAAATGATACTTAGCAACTTCACAGCCACCTTCTCAACTGCAGTGTTTCTCCTCATCAACCTGGATTTATTATTCAAAGAAGTTATAGTAGCAGATACAAGAAATACTTCTTCCTTTCAAAAAGGAGATAAACACTAATAATTTGATATCTCTCTTGTCCCGTGAGAATGTCAGATTTGAATTCTTACAATGACGACTGCTACTTACTTTAAATCATTTCTTCTGGGAGATTACATTTGTAATTTTAAGAAATACACTCAAGCTATTTTTTCTTTAGTTATTAGACTGAGACACTATCCATTTATCATTCCTTAGTACAGAAGGTAGGTAGATGGGAATTCCTAAACTTCCTTCTCACAATCTATTGATTTTCATTTATTATTTCCACATTTTCAAGGTTTATAAATTTGTATTCAGTTTTTTAACCATAATTTTCACTTTTACTTGGCATTAGTTTTGTCTTAAACAGGCTCAGTGCTCACTACCAGCCCATTTATAACTCATCTTCATCATTCCTAAACCCTTCACTTTTGTTATCTCTGGACTTCATTATCAAACATATAAGATACGTTCTTTTAATCAATTGGAATATAGACCCACCTTGAAATTTACAGTCCTGGTGATATGAAACAATGGGAGAAATGGAGAACTAGAGACACTGTATTGAACAATGAATAGTGCCTGAAGGGAGCCAAGAGCAATAATCAATATCTACCTTAACAGAAAGTTCCCTTCCCTTGTACCCCTGCAGCTGCTATCAATGTAGTGAAGGTGGCTGAGGAGTCAGAGAAGGTTCACAAGTGATGTAATTCAAGGGGTTACAGAGAAGATTAAGACGTTTTAAGAGATAGGGAAAGGGGGAAAAATGACACAATGAAATGAAGAAAAGTAAGCATACACCAGATTACTTAAGAGCAATATTGGATGCTAAAAGACCGTGAGACCAAGCATCGAAAATTGAGAGGAAAAATAATTTTCAACCCAGAATAGCCCATCCAGCTAAACCATTAGTCAAGCATACAGGGAAAATAAAAACATTTTCACATAAACAAATAGCGTTTAACTATGGCCAAATCCCCTAGTAATAAAAAAAACAAGAAAGCGTTAAGCAGACCTTGAATGCTGATATAGTCCATCCTACCAAGCAAATGGAATAAAAAGCAGCAAGCATCCAGTTCATAGTAGTTATGACCTTAACGTTTGTCTACTATGTGCAGGGTGTATTGACCACAGAAGTTGGAACACAATTTGGTCTACTAACACTCTCATTTATGTCTCATCTATTTTTGCAATATTGTTTACTGGTTTAGTATAAATTAAAGTAAAAGTAATTTGAGCCAAATCCAAGTAATCTTTCTCTCCAGTCTTAAGCCTAGGTAAGCCCTATGATGTGGCCTAATTCAGAAAGCCTCAAAATATTAACTTCCTCTCCAGAAAGCTAAAGAATGTTTACAACCAAATGAAGAACTAAGCCAAGAAAGAGGAAGAAATAAGATTCAAGAAATGGGATATCTAACGAAGGAAAGAAATTAAGGCAAACAACAAGATGACATTTGTGCATTGCTTCTAGAGAGGAATTCTTCCAGATTAGAGCAGATGGATAGAGATTTGGGAGAGTTTTTTCAAGAAAATGAAATGGAACTGATAGATTATTTAATAAATTGGAGTGTTTAGAAATATGATCATTAGTATTTACTAGATTGCATTGGAAAATTAGGGGAAATTTTTTGATCATAGGTATACACAAAACGGAGTAAATGGAAAAATTAGACAATTATTAATTAAAGGGAAAACAGGTGAGTGGAATGAGAAGTTATAAGCTCGATCATTGTAAAATGATGACACCTCAACATCTTAGTAAGTAGCAGACAAATGCTGCCTAAAGCTGGTGTTTTCTTTTTTTTTTTTTTAAGATTTTATTTATTTACTTACAGAACAAGAGAGAGAGCATGAGTGAGAGTTGAGAGGGAGGAGAGAGAGAATCTCAAGCAGACTCCACCCTGAGCAGAGCTGGCTGAGGGGCTGGATCTCACCACCCTGAGATCCTGACCAGAGCTGAAATCAAGAGTTGGACACTTAATCAACCAAGCCACCCAGTTGCCCTTAAAGTTGGTATTTTCTAAAACCAAATAGACATATTAAAGAGCTATTAAAATAAATAATAAAAGTTATTGCTTTAGAGTTTGAAAAATACAACTTCTGGGGATTGAATTTACAAAGTTGGAGAGGCAGGAGTGCAGGAGATTGCTATTTTTCCATGTAATAATTTAAATAATTTATTTAAATCAAAATAATAGTTTATGTTCACAAGATAATGCTTTATGTTCACAATATCACTTTGGTTTAAAAAAATCTTATTTTAAAATGATGTGTATAAGATAATGTCTGTAAAAGTATTTTTTAAATCACAAAGCACTTTGTTTCAGCCTCAGTCCTCTACAGAGCAGAGTCTGTAGCAAAGATTAAGGGAAAAATGCTTTATGTGGGGCCATGGAAGCGAGCAGGGGAGGTGAGGGTGGGGAAAAGAAGGAAAGGAGGCAGGCGGAGACATCAACCAATGTGATGTAATACAGTGCCCTACTGGTGACCACTTCACCAGAGCCACAGAGAGACAAAACGTCAACCATTCTCATGGCACATCTTCTGAAAGGCTACAAGAACGCACTTCAGCATCTAACCTTATATTGCCCGCCCCCCCCCCCCACCACCTTCCTGTTTCACATCCTGGGTCTCATTTCCACTACCCAACATCACATTTTCAAATATATGACTTGCACTTAAGCTGTCATTTCATGTTCTGGGTTTTTTAGGGCTAAGAAACCCACCAAAATATAGAAAGGGAAAAAAATAAAAATAAACAACAGGTCATCAAATAAATAAGCTAGAGTTCAAACTAGAGTTTATAGACATGGTCCAGTAAAACAAGAGGAATACTAGTTTCAAGGCTTTGTTGGAGACAATTTCCCATAAACTTCTTGAATTACTACATATTCTAAATCTTTGAATAAAGGGCATGCTTGAATATGGAAGCCAGAGATGGTGTATTCCACCAGAGAAATTTAGGGACATTCCAGGAGACTAAAGATCAAGGACTTTTCTTTCCTTCCTGGAGATACTTGCTTATAAACCAGGGTTGTAGATCCTGACATGCCTTCCTTTGCTACCCTGCAAGAGATTTTTTTACATTCCAGGTTAAGAAGTAATCTCTCTCCAGAATGGAGAATGGGGACATCAGCAACTGCCCCTATGAAAGCTCAGGGTCTCCTTAGTTTGGGGTTCTTCTCATGTGGTGCAACCTCCTGCACATGCAGATAACTCTCTGCAACTTACCATCTTGCCCTGTGCGAATTAGAACATGAGATGCTGGTGCAAGTTATTGCTGTGGCTGCTACTTTTTGCTAAAAGCAAAAAAAAAAAAAAAAAAAAATTTCTCTGACCCAGAGAACTTTTGCTCGTGTGTGTGGGTGTGTGTGTGTGTGTAAAGTGTGGCAGACTAACTTGTTAATTTGCAAGAAGAGTAAAATAGCAGACCCTTCAGTTTCTGACTTAACATGTTGGCACCCCTCTTCTTACTTTTAAATGGACTCACTTCCCCTACTTAATAATAGAAATATTTTAACTACAGAAAGTCTATGTGAGTTCCCTTACATAGAAAACCTATTCAACTGAAGGCTAATCTCAGGTTTGACTATTGCTGACCACTGATGTATTTATTGACAAGAAGTAGACTTCTTCAAGACTGATAATTGAACCGTTTTGTCTCTAAAGTGATGTAATGTGAAGAGCATGGTCTTTTAAGTTACATATTCACATATCTGAAATATATTTCCAGCATGAAATAGCTGTGTATGCTTGAACACTTTGCTTAACTTCTCTGAGCCCCAGTGTCCTAGCAGGTAAAATGTATCATGGAATTATGGAAAGGGTAAAAAAATTTCATGTGTGTAGAGCAACTGGCAATTTCCAGGCAGTCAATACTTTAAAAATGTTAATTCCTTTCCCTTTGTGTACTACCACTAGGTTTTTAAAGTCAAACTGTATATTCCATAAATTCTTTGGTATTTTAAATTATTCACAAAAATAAAAAGTTCAAGGGAATTATTTAATACTGGTCAGAAAGAATCTCTTGGAATTTTCACTGCTATAATCATTTGAGTACAATAGAGCATTATTTGTTTTTTGTTGTTGTTTTGGGTTTCTTTAGTTTCAGTTTTGATTTCGGTTTTGGTTTTAGTTTTCTTCCATAGACAGAGTTACCAAAATATAGAGGAGGGTAAATTCTTTGGTAAAGAAAAAGACACATTAATATGAATGATAGCTTTTCTGCAGCTATCATTTTCTATATTATTTTAAAAAATATAGAAAACTTCTGGTGATAATATAATTAGAATTAAAAGTAGTATCCACAGAAACAACTTTCCATATACTATGAACTCAGCCACCTCCTCCTTTCTGATCCTGCACCTGTTCCTTAAAGAAGGATAAATCAATCAACACCCGTTAAATAAAGAAGATGCTTTCAAAAGTTATGTATTAGTACTGTATGTAATTTACAGATTTTTCAGCTTACTAGACTCTTATAAACTTACATACTTTAAATAAGGAAAACATGTTAATCAACTCATACCAGCCTTTTCATCTTAAATATTTTTAATTCCTCTAAAATGATGTTATTTTCATAAATTATGAGAATTAATTCTGCCATGGGAAAGACAGTATGAGCAAAACTTTTCCAACACAATAAAGCAATCAGTATTAGAATAAATTAAGCTATTGAAAGCATTTCATTTATGAATTAAAACTCTGGATCAAAGAAAAAGTTTCTTTAAAGAAAATACTTCTGATTTTTATTCTATCATTACTCTATAATAATTTAGAAACCTATTATTATTGTTTTTAATTAATGTAAAACTTAACCTTCTTTTTGTTAAACCTGCAATTACCTAATATGAACTCAGGAGAGTTCCCAGCATTGACTTGACATCATTACAGATTGGAAGGGAAAAAAAAAAACCAATGAATTCTCGATTTATTCCCAGAAAACAGTAAAGCTTCCTCATTAATTCAAATGCTATCAATGATGTAATTCTGTATATGATTTTTTTCAGTTATATTTATTATCTGAAGGGAAAGTGATAATGTTTATGGGCCATATTGGCTACGGAAACATATTCTTCATTAGAAATCAATTGTCTCCTCTGTTAGAACCTGTGGTTATAGATGAGCAAAACAAGTGTTAGCAAATTAGAAGCATGATCTAAAGCATGATCTGTGCCTCAGAATTATACCTTTTCCCTAACTGTTCAAGGATCTTCTGTCATGGGGAAGCAAACTTCTAGGATAGCTCCAGAAAATGTGTTTGCCGCTGTATAGGTCTTTAGGGAAAATTAGAAAGCACCTTTCTGTGACTTTCTGGTAGGCGTTGTTCATTATAAACAGAGAGAATGACAGTCTTTTCTTCAATCTAATGATGTTACATTTTACGAGATTTCAAGTCAATGGAATTATCTTTGATGCCAGATGTTACTTATGAAGCAATGGGTGATCTATCTTCATCACAGATTAGTCATCTATGAAAGTATGATATCTTTCCAATGATGTTCCCCATAATAAGAACTAAGACACTGAGAAATAAATGAAATCCAAGATAAATAGCTATCCTGGATCAGAAACTACATTCATTAACACATAAGAGAAAAGGATGGGAAAAAACCACAGGCAGGAATATATGTGGTGTGTCCTAGCTGGTTCCAATCCCCAGCAAGGAGCAGATACACCGCACCTCTCATACATGAATTCTTGAATGCTTGGGTGTAAATTTTACTTAATTTACACACAACCTTTAATATCCTACAATGTAATTGCCACAAAATAATGTGATTCATTTATCATTAGTCTTTTTGCCTTCCTCATAGTGCGAAATTCTCTCATTTACTGACTCAACTTTTAAACATTTTCCAAAGCAAAACATAAAACGGGCAAAAAAAGTAGCAGAAACACAACCAGTGCCCAATTTATGAGGAATGGGAACCCAAGTTTATTTATACATCAATGATTTGGATGCACTAATATGTTTATTCTGCATACACAATGATCACATTCCCAAACTGGCTCATAAAACCCTAATTCCCAAATGAAGTTTTGTAATCATTACCTTTTGCTCTTTTATTAAGGAATAATAGAGAGTGACCACTTCATCCTCTAAGTTTCCAGCATGTATGTGTTTTGATCACTTTTAGAATACTTTCCCCATCCTTGCTCCTAGTTGTTTGTGTACATGCCATCTTTCCTTGGACAATGAAATATCTTACAATATTCAAGGTCAAGGGAAACCTGAAAAATACCTTTTGAATAAAAAAAAAAAAAGCTGCTAAATTAGTTATACACAGGATGAACACAAAATGATCTTTGAGAAGCTCTTTTTGACCTTTAAATCCTAATCAGCCTTTAGATTAAGCAGTCAATTATATAAGCAGCTATTTCCCCAGGGAAGTGTAAAACAAGACCCTGTGTGGTCTGACAAAATCTGCCTCTTGCAAGCATTTTGATTCAGATTTGGTTCTTAAGGGAAGTTTATATAGGGGTCAAGGTGACTTTGGGAAAAGAAATCACATCTTGGACACTAATTTCCAAGTTAATATTAGCTCTGATGGATCGAGATGGTCTCCAAAGAGGACTGCTAATGGGAAAAAGAAACACAGGGCTCCAAACAAAACCATAACAGAAGAAAGGGGAATTCAGGACCAGGGACTCAGGCTCAACACCAAAGCCAAGCAGTTGATACAGAAAGGTCAATTCCATCCGGCTGAGAAAGTGGTCAGTGTTTGGGAACTACGCATTAGTAAAGAGTTTCATATACTTCAGAACCCAACAGGCTGTAATTATTCAGACCTGTGCAGTAATTTGAGCCTCAAGGTATTTTTGTTTTGGTTTGGGTTTTTTTGCTTTGTTTTTAAATCACAGAGTAGACAAGGTTGTGTTTATCTATAAAGTTTAAGTTTTCAACCATGTTAGAAGCAAAGGGCCACCTAATATTTGAAAGCAGCACTGACTTCTTTGACTGGATAAGTACCTTGTTTGTTTGGACAACTTGAAAGAGGAGAGCTTCAAAAAGGACGTGAGAGATTCTCCTGATAGGGTCAAAAGTATGTGCCAAATCACTGGGGCAGGGAGGAAGAGAGAGAAATGTAATAAAATTCTGGTCCCATACCTTAAATGATATTTTTTTATTTAATTTGTATTTGCTCTTATAATTTTACTTTTTTATTTTTAAGGATTTATTTGAGAGAAAGAGAGAAGGCGAGTTGGGTGAGAGGCAGAGGGAGAGAGAATCTCAAGCAGACTCCCCACTGAGCCTGGTGCCCGACATGGGGTTCGGTCTCATTACCCTGTGATCATGACCTGAGCCAAAACCAAAAGTCAGACACTTAACTCACTGAGCCACCCAGGCACCCCATAATTCTACTTTTTAACCTTTTTGATTAAATGCTGTTTAAAAAACAAGTTAAATTTAAGAAGGGAGGATTATTTGATTTGCAGAGATTCAGACTGAGAAAGTTTAGGAATTTTAAGGAGACTTTATTTGATGGTAATAGTGATTTATTTTGATATTTTGTTGCATTCTAGAACTCACAGTTGGTTTTTTCGCCCTCACTGGTGTATTTTCAATACTATCACTATGCTTACCCCTAACCACTTGGGCAGGGACATTATAACTCTCATATGAAACAGTAACTAGAGATGATTTTTCTGAAGTAAGTCATTAGGGGCTAAAATTTGGGGCCAGAGGAAGGAAAATGAAGGTAAAAGTCTACATGTACATGTAAGAAAGAAATGTTTAGAACAAAACACTTTGCAAGTGAAAGAGGAGTTGGCAGTATGTAAAACAGCCCAACAGATTCCCTAAGAATGAATGATTACTAGCTTTCCCACACATGGCTGTGGTGACTGGTATTTTTATACCAACCTTCCCACTGAGAACATTTGGAGAAGCTAAATATAATATTTTAAAATGAGTTTGAAGACATTAGCAGCTATCATAGCAGAAGAATTTAGGACCCAAAATCCAGGGGAAAAAGAAGCACGGAAGACTAGTATTTGTCATTGCTTTTCCCTAGTAAGCATGTGCTGATTCATAAGCTGTGGCCTGTGTTGAAGTTGCAGAAAACAGTGGCCAAGGATCTAAGCAGATGTGGGGCAATCTCGTGAAAGGATGAACAACACTGAGGTTCAGGAGGCACCAAGGAGGACCACCTGGTCAACACCCTCAAGCTCTCTGCTGGGATTCCTGAATGATTGCAGATATAAAGCTAATTGAAAATAGTTCTGCCTTTAGAAAACCTGAAATAAGGTTATCTGCATCTTCCCTAATAGTTTGCCAAAAGCAACGAGTCTTCCCTGGAGGAACAGAGATCATTCAGAGCCATAAACACCACCAAAATTTATTGATCACAATGTCCAACATTTAACAAAAATTACCCATCATACCAGGCAATAAAACCAAAATACTAAAAAAAGATAATAAAAATATTCCCACAGAAGGAAGATCCAGATATTGGAATTATTAACTATAGAATTTTAAATATATGTTAATATATTCAAGAAAATAAAATAGTGGTTGGAAAATCAGCAGAAATCTAGAGTCTATAAAAAAGAACCAAATGAAGATTCTAAAACTAAAATTCTAATAACTGAAATGAAATACTCAAAAATTAATTTAATACCAAATTAGACAGACATAGCTAAAGTGAGGATTAGTGAAATAAAAACTAGACTAGTGGAAACTATTTACACTGATGCAGAAAAAGATGGAATATACAAAAAGATCACAAAAGAAATATGAAATATGGTGAAAAGTTCTAACATACGTGCAGTTAGAATCCAAAAAGCTATATTTGAAAGATTGGACCAAATATTTTCCAAAATTGCAGATATAAAGCATCAGATTCAAGAATTACTTTTAAATTAATTTTCTTGATAAAGTATCTTGCATTCACAAAATTATTTTTTAAATTATACTTCTATAATAATAATTTTAGTAGTGATCTCTATTCTATAGACTTTATACATATTAACTCATTTAATGCTCACAAAGTAATATGACTGGTTCTCTGTGCTGTTGTAAATGTTGGATCTAACTTCTATACAGTAAAACTTACATTCTCATTTCATGTTCTCTTCTCCAATGAGTTTGTTTAGCAGGATAAAGAGGTAAGATCAGTGAGAATACTATACATCAAGCCACATCATTATGTGATAATAATTACAGAATATTACATATTTGTATAAAGTAAACATCTGCATGGTTGGAGTTTTCCCAAAGTATGCAAGCATTCTTCAATATTGAGAAACTGGATTGTATGGCAACTCTAGGAATATACATAATTTTTTGGAAAGAGAGGGAGATAAAGAGTATTGATCGTATTAGTGTCTTTTTTATTGGCCATATAAGTTCCAAGATTGTCTCAATTTTCTAATCTTCCTAAGACTTGAGTGGTTAGCTCTGCCATTGACTCCATTATCTACCACAGCATCCTTTTAACAAATTCCTCAAAGTAGTTAATTTACCCTACTTTCATGAAGGGGAAAAATGAATCAAAGATAGAAGAAACTTTGAATAAGTCACCTGACACCTTTGAATCTTTTTTTCCTTATCACTAAATTGAAGGATGATAAATGCACAAAAAAATCAAAACAATAATAATCTCCAGTTATTGAGTACTAACTATATGACAATCAATTTACAACCGTTAATTTAATGCACAGAACACAAACAAGAACTCAACTAAAAGAGCAGAGGGACCCATGCTCACTGGTTGAGAAATGAATTGGCTGGTTGGAGGTGCAGTTTTGGACAGGTCCAGAACCAGGCCAGGGTATATGCCAGCATTAAGTGACTTACACAACAAGAAAGTTATCTGAAACTTATTTAATTAAATATAATCTCTATTTATGGGAATAAGTGATTAATGTAGTGATGTTCCAAGGTACCTAAATAGCAAATTCAATAGACACCAGTTAAAATTTATTGTCCTTATTCACAGCACTAGAAACTATGCTACAGCATTTTATGTATTTCATATCAATTGAATCTTCACAACAACCATGAGAGGAAGGGGTTAGCATCCATATTTTACAGATTAAAAAGCTGAGGATCAGTGAAATTAAGACGCTTTCTCTAATGATTATGGATACAGATGCAGTTAGATTCATTGCTATTGATATAACTTTTTTCCCCGTTAGGAGATTTGTTGTTTATACTAATTAGAGCACAGCTAAGCTACTGTAAGAGACATAAATAAAATTGATTAATAAGATCAAAGTTTATTTCTCAGTCATGTAGAAACCGAAGCTAAAAGGGGGTCTTCTACCCTCTCAACACACGATTCCATCTCTAGGTCCCCAGGTGTATTATAATGTTCACCTTTGCCCAAAGAGAAGAGAGCGCTTACCTTTCAAGACACAACCTAAAAGTCATACACACAAATCTGTGGCATATAATGTGGAAGAGCAATTACTAAAACATTATGTACATATTTCATTTTGCAGTAGGCAAGGCCATGCATATACGCAAAGCATGTGAATAAGCTTTTTGCTCTGTGCAGTATAAGGGAGAAGTGCCTGATGTCTTTTTGTATGGTTTATTACTAGAAAATGTGCTACAGGGAGTAATATTTTTCTTTTGTAGTGTACACTAGAAAATATGTGCTGGGATTAATTTTAACAGAGCAGCATTTCTGTGTCTTACAAGGAAAAGCACCACTCCGCAATTAAAGAAAGAAAGAAAGAAAGAAAGAAAGAAAGAAAGAAAGAAAGAAAGAGAAAAAAAGTTTATACCTGAATGTCAATCCAGCACATTGTCATATACACAGAGAAAAAAATAGTCAAAACTTTCATTATCATCACATTTCATCTACTAAGCATATATGATTTTCAGCACGTTGTGTGAAGAAATTGGCGATAAATACGTGACTAATTTTCCTCATTGAAGTATAACAGCAGTCAAGGGAAAATACATTCACCAAATTCAAAATAGGGTATGAGATGAAAAACACTACTTCATGACAACAACAATGCCTGGCAGAACCATTTACATGATTACATACGACTTGCTTTATTGGCACATCCCAATGAAATGTTTAATATCTTAAAGAGCCTAAAGCTATCATTTTGGCATCAAAATACTGCGATTTGTCTGCTGAAGACAAAAACAATACAGAAGAATTTCAATGAAATCAGTAAGTTTCACTCTTTCTTAGCATTTTTTTTCCATTGATTGAAGAGGAAATAGATTTTAAAACAATTATTGGGCACATTTACAAACAACATCCAAAAAACAACAATAACAGACTTTGCAGAATTGAAAGTAAACAAAGAATAGATCAAGGATGAATGGATCTGGCTTCTGAATGAAAAAGCTTCATTGACTTAAAAGGAAATTTGATTTGAATACTCAGAATGATCTAACAATTAGAGCCATTCATAATGCCCTTATTGTAAGATAAGATTTTCTACTTCAGTTAAAAGAAAAAAAGACAAAAAATTGACTGGATGAAGAATATAATCTATGGCTCAAGTGAAAAATTATCAAACTTAATATATATATCTTAGTGAAAGGTTGCAAGCAACATCATCCTTCTAACAAATACAGAGTTGGTAAAACTACCGATTTTAAATACTATGTAAATGTTAAAATTTATAATTAATCTAAAATTGATGGTTTACGTGTATGCTGAATGTTCTTAGGAGCTTTAGTTGAGAAAAAAAGTCCTTTTTACCATTATTCCCATTATTCAGGGAGGATTTACAACATGAATAAAACTCCCACTTGGCATTTAATTCAACATCTAAAGCAGAAATGACAAAAGTGTGAAAAAGTGGAAAAACCATACAATGAACTTCAGAAAGGTGTACATTTGAATATAACTATTTTATTCCTACTCTGTCGATACCATCAATTTTCATCAAAGGATATGCTAATCATACATTATCATAATGTCAGTTTTTTAATTCAATATTCCTCATTATTTGAACTGTTTTCCTTTTGACATTTACGCTATTTTTATTGATCTTCTCATTGATTCTCTAACTAGTTTTATGTCCTTCCAACAGTGAATAAAGAGAATCACCATTTAACCACGTATCCTTTGTTTAATATGTGTAACAGTTTTTCTTTATCTACCACATCCAGCACTGCATTGTACAGATGATTGAATGAGTTTCAAATTTGTTTTGTATAAAACTACAATACCTTCTATTTTTGAGAAAAGCAAGTTGATTTTTCATTTGTAGGACAAAACTGGTGGGGTTTTTTTCCATACTTTCATCCATATTATATTTTAATATTTTCTGGACCCACACACCGATTAGAAAAATAACAAGAGGACTCAGCCTCTTCTTTGACTTTCCCTACTTGATTCCTCCTATTTTCAAAACAATCATGTAGCAGAGATCCAAGGCTGCAAAACAAGATGGATTGCGCGGAAGATCATTAGAAGGAACAATGTGGCACTCATCATTTTGTGCTGTCACAACACCATCTGTGTCGCACCAGACCAGAGTAACTTTGACATGACAAATAAACCTCTTAGGGGAAATGGGGATTCTATTAATTGTCCCACTGTCTGGCCAAGCACTGATGATATACTCTCCTCTAATGCAGCACCATACACCATTGCTATTATTGAATTAACAATAGCAATGAATTATAATTTTTAAAATAACATTTATTTCTTCTGGATGAAAAATAAGATGTAAAGTGTTACACTCTAACTGGGGTGGTGTAAATATATTTATGCAGCCTTGTAATTATATTTATACCTCACCTGGGGGACTGACTCCAGAAATACTGTTTTCTTTACCCTGCCTATAAATATTGTTTGGTGAAATTACATCATGTGTCCTCACGGCAGCCGTTTCCCTCAACTGCAAAAAGTGCTGAGATTAGTGGTTCAAATAACTTTTGATCACAGGCACTGACCTTCTCCTGAACATTACTATTATTAACAACAACGACGACAGCTAATATCTATTGATGTTTATATGTGTCAGCTGCCTTGCTAACTATTTATGCGGATTATTTCACTAAACCTTGCAACAATCCTGTGAGCTAGAGCCTTTTATTAACCCTATAATTCTCTAGATCAGGAGTTGGCCAGCATTTTTGGTAAAGAGCCAGAGTGTAAATATCGAAAGACTTGCCAGCCTTACAGTCTGTCACAGCTCTTCAATTGCTAGTGTGGTACAAAAGCTGTGCAGACAATACACAACCAAATAAGTGTAACTGTGTTCCAGTAAAAGTTTATTTACAAAAAAAAGCAGGGGGCGGACTGGATTTTGCCTGTAGGCAACTGTTTGCCTACCCCGTTCCAGATGATGAAATTGAGGTTTAGCAAGGTTAAATAACTCACCCAGGGTCGCTAAGTAATAAGGCCAACAGTTAAAAAGAGACAAACTATGGGGCACCTGGGTGGCTCAGTCAGCTAAGCCTCTGACTCTTGGGTTTGGCTCAGGTCATGGATCTCAGGGTCTTGAGATCAAGCCTTGCATCAGGCTCCCTGCTGGTAGGGAGTCTGCCTGAGATCGATCAATCTCTCTCTTTCTCTCTCCCTCCCCCGCCCCTCTTCCCCCCAAAAACAGACGGACTACAAATCTGCATCCCTAACTACTACGCTACACTGCCTTCAGGATTCTGTAATGTCTCACATTCTCAGTGATGAAAGGGAAAATTGAGGAAATGAGAAAATGGTAAGGTCTTAACAACTGGCTCTGGAATTTCTCTTAGAGAAGGAATTCATTTGTGCTAAAGGAGTCTTCATAAGTCACTTGGGGAAAGTTGAGAACTGGAAGACAATTGTCAGCAGGCCTCAAGGTAAGGAAAAAAACACAAACAGCCACCCTGATCTGCAGCACAGGCGAGCAGATAGAAAGAGAACCGCTGAATGTGCTACAGGTGATATAGCCCGAATTATAGGGGAAAAAAAACCCAACAGATATGAATGATTTTTTTTAAAGAGGGGATTGAGAATTTTTAACATTCTGTTACTTATGCTACAAGTAATAGCACTACTCTAACAGGCTTAAAAAATATAGAAAGACAGTTTCTCACATAACCTAAATCAAAAAGTGGGATGGGCTCTAGATGTAGTATATTCACGGATCCAGCTCTGTTTCTCCGCCATTACCTCAGCTTTCCCTTCTTCTATGTGTCAGCTCTGTTATTAGGAAGGCGTTCTCCATGACAGCAAGATAACTGCCTCCAGCAAATGTGGCTCGTTGCTTCCTTGTTCATGCATGGTGAGGAAGACTGGGAAAAAATCCTATCTCCCAACAATGGGAAAAATATTCTCTCTCCCCATCTGATTAGGCTGAATCCCCTCAATTAATAATTACCCTGCCCCTCCCCCCCAAATAGTCCTGAGTGCTCAGGGTTTAATTATGGATTCTCAAACCATTCCACTGGAAAGAGGATGAGTTTCCTAAGAGTGTCCTGGACTAATCATCACATGGCCATGTGGCTGCAAACGTATGCATTTCACTTGAGTCATGGGGGCTGCAGGGGGATGTATGACTATCTGAACAAAAATGGGATTCTTTTACAACATAGAAGATATACATCTCTAACTCATGATGAAATCCTTATATCGCTCAGGAATAAGTCTGACTTAAAACAACAAATCAACAAAAAGAAACAGGGCTTGCCATGAGCATGGAGCTTCTCTATGTTTTAAGAAACTATCACATTGCAGTGTAAGTCAACAACCCTGAGGTTTTACTTTAGGCAATGTGACAGAACTAGGATACAAAGAAAAATTGACAGTCACTTGCGGGAGACAGCATACAAACATTTTTTTTTTTTAAGATTTTATTTATTTATCTGACAGAGATAGAGATAGCCAGCAAGAGGGGGAACACAACCAGGGGGAGTGGGAGAGGAAGAAGCAGGCTCATAGCAGAGGAGCCTGATGTGGGGCTCGATCCCATAACGCCAGGATCACGCCCTGAGCCGAAGGCAGACGCTTAACCGCTGTGCCACCCAGGCGCCCCACAAACAAACATTTTGAAACAATCTGCTAAATGGATTAATAGTGGCATACCTGGAGTGCTATGGGAATGCTCCGGACTAAGGGAGTCAGGGAAATCTTCTAAAAGACATGGTTTCATTCTCCTTTATTAATATTTATATAGAAATTAAGGCTATATTACACATTACACACACACACAAACACATCCAATAATAAAATGCTTTCCTTACAAAAAGTATAGATAGGGGGCACCTGGGTGGTTCAGTCAGTTGGCCATCTGCTTTGGGCTCAGGTCATGATGTGCAGGCCCTGGGATCCAGCCTCTCAGTGGGCTTCCTGCCCCGCAGGGAGTCTGCTTCTCCTTCTCCCCACCCCTTGCTGGTGCGCACACTCTCTCTCTCTCTCTAATGAATAAATGAAACCTTTTAAAAAAGTAAAGATATAGCCAAGTATCCTTCACAATATCACAACATTCCTTGAGAGGCACTATGCTAGGTACCAGTAAAGGTCAGAAGTGATATGTGCATAAACTATACACAAATATAGAGACATACATATAGGTAACTCAAACAGCACCCCTAGAGAGCATGAGTATTTGCATGCATTTGCATCCCCTTATACATGTAGAAATTAAGCTTAGGTATTAGAAGTGAAAGTATATGGTGAACATAGAAGTAGAATTTTGATTTGTACAGAAGAAACATATTTGGAAAATTGCTGCAGCATCATTTAAATGTGTAATTTATTTTGAAATGGGAACATATTTTATCTACAGGGTATTCATTTTCTTAATAACTGAATCTGGCATTACTTGCTGAGAAGACAGCTTGCACTTAAGGGAAGCACTCATGGTTATAGGTAGTTGAACATTTTAGAAGGGAAATCATTTAATCTACTCAATTTAGAGCTTTAGAAAGAATACATTAATGTGTAAAAGAAAGAAGACCAAAGCACAAATGCTTTTAAATTATCTTTTCCTTAGATAAAAATTATAGTACCATGGCTTTCAAGCATACATTAAAAATTCAACAATATAGTCTTTTTCTTAGAATTATTTTAAGACAGGTTTCCTCAACCACAGCACTATTGAGATTTTGGGCTGGATGACTCTTTGTCATTGGGTCTGTCCTGGGCATCGTGCGCTGCGTAGCAGCACCCCTGGCCTCTATCTACTAGATGCCAGGAGCATTTCCTGGCCGTGACAATCCAAAACAAAGTCTCCAGACACTGTCAAATATCCTCTGGCGGACAAAATTGACCCTGGCTGAGAACCACTGTCTTAATAAATATTTTTACTATAAAACTACAGTTTAATAATATTATGTAATGATTAAATTCCTATTATTAGTTTTCAATGTGTAAATCATCATTTGTGAAAAATGAGAAAGCTGCTTCCAAAGGTAAATTATGAAAGAACTTCAAAATCTGTATAAACCAGGGAAACTTCTTAAGGGTAATGAAAATCAGAGGGTCGACAGAGATAAATCAATTCACGGCAATTCCAAAATTGATTATAACATGAATATGTCACTTCTGGTCATGGACTTATGATCTGTACACATGCGTGCACGCACATACACACACACACACACACACACACACACACACACACACTGGCCTGCATCATCCAAGAAATGTGATAAATGATGAGGGAATAAACAAGGCAAAGTTTAGGACTTAGGAGCAATTAAAAAGCAGTGGTAAATAGAGGTTTCAAATCAAGACTTAAAAGCAGAGGTTAGAGGAGCAGGGCATCTCAGGGAGTCAAGCACTAAGTAATAACCAGGAACATCCTCTCTACTTATTTTGTGTATTGGCTTAGGGACCCAGAGAAATTAAAAGGCCAGAAACCAGTCTGGCTTGAAGAATCCTAGGAGACATTTTTTTACCATCTTATAAAGAAATATCATTACATGGGGCCACATCTCTCTTTTTTTTTTCCAACTAACATCTTAATTTTTTTAATTTAAATTCACTTAGCCAACATATAGTACATCATTAGTTTTTGATGTACTGTTCAATGATTCATGAGTTACATATAATACCCAGTGCTCATCACATCACGTGCCCTCCTTAATGCCCATCACCCAGTTTTCCCATCCCCCCCACCCACCTCCCTTTATGCAGACCTCAGTTTGTTTCCCGGAGTCAAGAGTTTCTCATGGTTTGTCTCCCTCTCTAATTTCTCCCCATTCAGTTTTCCCTCCCTTCCTCTATGATCCTCTGCACTATTTCTTATATTCCACATATGAGTGAAACTATATGCTAATTGTCTTTCTCTGCTTGACTTATTTCACTTAGCGTAATACCCTGTAGTTCCATCCACGTCGATGTGAATGGTGGGTATTTATCCTTTCTGATGGCTGAGTAATATTCCATTGTATATATGAACCACATCTTCTTTATCCACTCATTTGTTGGAGGACATCTCAGCTCGTTCCACAATTTGGCTATTGTGGACACTGCCACTATGAACACTGGGGTGCAGTTGCCCCTTCTTTTCACTATATCTGTATCTTTGGGGTAAATATCCAGTAGTGCAATTGCTAGATTGTAGGGTAGCTCTATTTTTAACATCTTGAGGAATCTCCATACTGTTTTCCAGAGTGGTTGTACTTCTTAAGCCTGATTCAAATGTTTCTGACATACAAATTAATGTATACTTATTCCCCTATGTATACCATCATCTCCTTCAACCTGCTCTCCATTTGAAATGTCAAGCACATTGCCTGCCACATAGTAGGCACAAATAAATATTTTAATAAATGACTATTTGATAGATAGCTTCTGTTTCTTCTGGCACCATAAAAACTAACATTCCTTAAAGAACAGCTTTTAGCAAGAAAGTCCCTCTCTGAGGAATATTTACCTTTTTTTTTTTTTTTTGACATCCCATTGTCAATGTTTGATACCCCCCAAAAGCAATCCCGATTCCAAAACCTTCAACTTTTCATGACTTCATAGTATCCACAACAGCACTTTTAATACCCTGGTCCTCTCAAGTAACCTATGGCATATGTTAGATAAGGGAAAATTAGTTTCTTATCTGGAGAGCCAAAACCAATATCATAGAGGGAAATAAATGTTATAAGATATGATATATAGCATTGCAAAGCACTTACCTGTGACATAAAAGAACAATCATACATTAATAAAATATATTCAAATAATTAAATATGAATCAAAGTAAATTAACATACTTCAGTTTTGAGTAACTGAGTCTCCGGGCACTCCTTTGGCTAGGTGACAGAGAAGGTCCACAGGAGGTTTCAAGTGCTGCCCGACAGCAACACTTTCTTAAATTCCCTTCATATTTTAAGACTCCATGGGCTTAAATGTTAGGACTCCCTGACATGAGGTCCCTAAACAAAGTAATGATAATATTCAGAACCCAGGGATCTCTTAGATCCTGAGGTGAGAATGCAGCAGGAAGTTGAAGTCAGATACACCCTCAAAAGGACAAAAACATATTCTTTTGCATGTTCCTACAGGACATAAAGAGATCAGTAGTTTTCAGCTCTGCTCGCGTATCATAATCACCTGTAGAGCTCAACACAGTACTGCTGTCCAGATGCCATCCTCAGAAATTCAGATTTAATTAGTCTGGGTTGGGGCCAGAGCCTCAATATTTCTTAAGAGCCCCACGGGTCATTCCAGTATGCAAACACTGAGATACAGGTATAATGAAAAGCCAAGTAAGCAGTGTCAGGAATAAGGAATTAGATATTTTAAAAAGATATCATCTAAACTTTTATTATTTGTTAGTATAGTTAGTATAGTTCAGTAGATGTATCACAGTCAGAAGCCACAAGGCAAATTTGTCAGTATATGCCAGTATTTGCAACAGTAAAAACACAGAGATGAGAATTTGGTTGCTTCGTAGCAACGTGAATTACAAATATCTTCCCCTTCCTCTCACTAAACCCTTTGTTAGCACTGTCAAAATCTTAAGACGTTCTTCAATATTAAAAGGTATAATACTTTATTGTGGAAACCCATATAGTTCTCTTGGTGAAAAGATTTCCCCTCCTCTAAAGCTGATGGCACAAATATGTAGAGAAGGACCCGGCTAATACCAGTAAAATCAGTGGTCAGAGTATTCATAGTACTACAAAGTACTCTAGTACTATAGTACTATAAAGAGATGATGACGTGAAATGATCAAAAGATTTCTCAAGAAAATTAAGAGCTTAAAAGCAAATGCCGGGGATGCCTGGGTGGCTCAGTCATTAAGCGTCTGCCTTCGGCTCAGGGCGTGATCCCAGAGTTCTGGGATCGAGCCCCACATTGGGCTCCTCCACTGGGAGCCTGCTTCTTCCTCTCCCACTCCCCCCGCTTGTGTTCCCTCTCTCACTAGCTGTCTCTCTGTCAAATAAATAAACAAAATCTTTGAAAAAAAAAAAAAAAAGCAAATGCCTGTCTTTTATCTGAATTTGATCATTATATAAAATGATCTAAAAATTAACTATATAGCTTTTGATAACACTGATAAAGCAAAAATCTTTTTAAGTGCAATTTCATCAAAACAACTGCACAAACTTGGAATGGGGTTGCACCAGTCGTAGGTATTTTAACGACCAATGGTCAAATGAGATTTCATATGAAATACATTTACATGAAACTTAACAGATCACACAACGGTTTACACATACACTCTCTGAGTCTGCAGTAAATGAAAGAAAACTATTTTTAAAAAATAAATCAGTAAAAAAGCATAAAAATCCAAGGACAAATACAATGGGACACAACAGCAACATTTGGAGAGCTGGAAAACAATTTGAAAGAGCTCAAAACTAAACCCGGAATGGGAGCATCAAGTCTTAGAAAGCAGAGGCACTAATTATCTCCCAGAGCTAAAAAGAGACTATTGTTCCTTCCCAAACTCCGTAGAAGAGGAGAGTTTTACTCAGTAGAGAGGTGGATCCAGAGAGACCCAAACCTGGCCATTGATAGTATCACTCCTATACCCCAATGTAACTGATTCAGGGGTGGGGCCTTCCAAGATTTTCTTGAATAGACCTATTAGAGAAAAATCATCCTTTCTTCAAGTTAGGAATTTGAAAAGACCTAAACCAGGAGGTACTAGGGATTATGTACACTACCACGTAAAGGAATCTGAATGACTACAATAACCAATAGAGAAGCTGTAATAAGAATTAGACAGATGATCTCATTGAAATAGATTTTAAAGCTTTAGGGAATCAGAAAGTGCCTGTTTTTACTGCACCTTGATCTCAGAGGTTGGCACATAGTAGTTCCTCAGTTAAAATTTGTGAAATAAATGAATCAAGTCTGATTTCTGCTTCTGATACCCTGAGGTTTTTCCTGTCTGCCTTCTGCAGCTCTCCAAGCAGTCATCTATCAAAAAAATTATATATATATATACACACACACACACAAAATATACACACATACATCTCTTTTTGCTGAAACTACTTGAATTAGGTTTGTCACTTGCAAATAAATAATTTCAATAAATAAATAAAATTATATCAAAAGAAGAGAGTGAAAAGTTATAAAGTTCTAAGCCAAAAACACAGAAGTAGCTATTCAAGTTGGACTAGGGGATAGTGGATACCCTTTCATCCCAGGATGGGAAAAACAACTGCTTCTAAACCAGTGAAGCAGTTCATTAAGCAATTTGTCTCAAATATGTACCTGCCTAAACTCAATCTTTAATGGTAGAAAAACATTAGAATATTGGAATGCTGGCTTCCTTTCCCAGGGTTAGTAAGGTCCTACATGTGAGAGACAAGTTTTAACCCAAGCTTCTCCATCTGGAAACAGAAAGACCACTGCTAATTTAAACAACTTTTTAAAAGAGGTACATTTTCTCCCCTTAGCTATTAAACTGTAATTTCAAAAACTCCTATCAAATGCATCCTAAAGAACTGCAACAGTTGAATTCTCTGCCTTGTATTAAAAGTTGTGTTTGCAAAGTTTAGGAAGGAAGAAATGCTACCACAGCTAAGACTAGGATCCAGAAAGAACTAGTCCTATTCAGGCTACTCTCAAACATCTCTTGTTCTGAACTCCCTACTTGGCAAAGGTTCTCACTTTTCCCTAAAATTAGCATCCAATTTGTCACTTGCAAATAAGAGATGCAGGTTTCTGAGCATTGGGGAAGCTCTGTCTTACCACTCCAGCCTATTTCTTTATCCTGATTCAGACAGTGGCTTAAGCCAAAGGCATTGAGCTGAGACCTGAGAAACTGAGAAGGTAGAAGACCTGTTGCTAAGAAACAGAGCCTGCAAAGCAGAGGTCCAGATACAAAGTTCCTGACCTCACAATTTCTACTTTTATTTACTGCTAAATCATTGTCATCAAATGAAATTTATAGGCAACTATATGAGAGAGAGAGACAGAGAGAGAGAAGGGAGGGAGGAAGGAACAAGTGGAGGAGGAGGAAAGGAGGAGAGGGAGGGAGGCGGAAAAAAGGAAGAGGAAGGAAGGGATGAAGGAGAAAGGAAGATCCTCAGGGAAAGAAAAACCCCAAGCTTGGTAAACAGTGGTGCATGAATATTTAACTGCAGAGGCAATCCACACGGTCATGATAGAATTGTTCTCTAGAGGTAGACTATTCCGAAGTTGGTGAAGCCTCATTAATAGCCCTTCAGGTATGTCTGTAAAGAACTCTGGACAATGGACTTTTTCCCATGGGCAGAATAAGGACAACTAAATATCCGATCAAGAAACTCACTCCATTCCCTGGAAAGTCAACATGTGGATGCAACTTAATGTTCCTACTTAGCCAGATGAGAATGATAATAGCCACCATTAGTGGAAACGTCTCTTATTATGTGCAGGCACTGTGCTAAAAGCTCACTGAATCCTCAAAACAACCTTATGAGATTGTTCCTATCATTATGTTGGTTTTGTGAAAAACAAACAGGCTTACAGAAGGTAAGTCCCTTGCCCACAGTTAGGAAACTTGGAAGTAAAAATCTAGACACAAAGAACCTGACTTCAGGCCCAGTGATTGTAACTACTCCCCTCCAATGAGTATACAATAGTGGTTTTGGACCCTTGACAACTCTCATGTTGCATCCCATTCTCCTCTTATTTCAGTGGTTAACTGTGGGTGATTTTGCCCCTTAGAAGACGTTCGGCAAACTGTAGAGACATTTTTGAGCATCTCAAACTTGGGTGGGTTGGTGCTACTGACATCTAGTGGGTAGAGGCCAGGAATGCTGCTGAACATCCTACAATGCACAGAACAGCCTCCAAAAGAATTATTCAACCCAGAATGTCGACAGTGGCACTGCTGAGAAACCCTCCCTGACCTGGACGGAAATACTTTTTTGTTTCTTCATTGTATGTTGTGAGTAGCACAGGTGGTCAAATGTACCACTCACTACATAAATTGCTGGTTGATGAGAAGCCATATCGGGGCTTGAATGAGAGGATATCTCATTGCCCAAAGATTCTAGATTTGGGGCAGGATTCAGTCACCCATGACTGTCCCCCACCATGTGGAAAAGAAAAGAGAGTTTCCGATTATACACGAAACAATTGGATGTAATACAGGAGTTCTCTAAAAATTATACATGTAGAAAAACAGATGTAGGTACTGTGCATTCACAGAGTTTACCCCTGTGGGCATTTATTATTATTGCTACCTATAATTATTCCCCTCCCCTTAGTGTCTGAAACTGTGTTTCTAAATGAATTGTCAATTATAGTGGCCTACTCGTCTAGCCAAAGATGTGAACACATGATTCACACACAGTTGTACCTCATTCTCCTGGCCCTGAGATTATTCCAGAGATGGTTACATGTCAATGCCAGTCCAGTAATAAATTATTACTTTTCTAAATGAATATTTTGAAGACAATTTCTCTTCCTCTCTAGTCTTTAATCTGGAGAAATACTTTCATACAGAAAAATTTTAAATACTGAAACCTACACCCAAAGAAAGGTAGAAATAAGATTCTAAGAGGAAAGACCCTGGCAACATTGCATCTTCAGATCCAGAGTGTAAGAGCTGCAGGATAGCCCTTTTTTTCTTAGAATTTCTTAGAATTACATCATTTTCATTCCAATCATTTTTTTCTTTCCTTAAGTTAGATTCCTGCCCACTATTACTCAAAGAATATTGATGAATACAACAGCCCATGGGTATGGCTTTTCACAGATCACTAATACAACAACTTGGAAGTTGATTTTTTTCAAATATTTTCCAGGTATAAAAGTTCTGTAATTCTCATGGAGTTTTGCCTTACCTTTGAGCATCATCAAGCAAAATTAGCAGAGCATTTAAAAGAAACCAAGAGTATATTCATACATTCCAGATATTTCCATGCCATGTACCCTACAAATTTAGTCGTTCTAGAAACTCTGTATCTTTAGGTTCAACGTTCTAGAAACTCTGAAGCTGCATTCATTGGTCTCCTACAACTGTAACTGAAATCACAAAACAAAGTTCACCGAGGTAAAAACATCACGACACTGATCAACCACCGCTACCTCTGCACAGAAAATTAATTAGTTAATATAAATTAAATTATAAGTAATTTAAATAAAATAAAATAATAAAATTAAGTTAAAATGAAGCATCACCTCTAAAACCACATGCTCCTATGTTTTCATTTAATTCTCTGGAAAACCACCAAGTACAGTGAAAGAAGCAGCAGTAGAAACTCTTCTCTGATCTCAAAAATTATATTTTCATGTAGTCCACATCTAGTGTTTCAAAAACTATAATTCAGGCAGACTTGCAAAAAGACCATAGCTCGGAATTTAATCAATAGGTTGAATAGGAAGAGGTGACCATACTAACTGCAGATGAAAGGATTTATATATGCCAGGAAACTATGAGATTTCATGTTCAGCTAACATCATCTCACTCTTCAAAAAAATTGAAGAAAATCAACTCAGATGTTTGAAAGTCAATCTTCTGTACTTAAAATTTACTTGGAAATGGCAAAAAAAAAAAAAAGTAGCTAGATAGTCCTACATATTCTTTTGTATATGTGTGCAAGAGAATGAGGCAAAAGGGAACCTTTTACAAGTAAGTGATTTGGGAAGGATTCAAAGAACTACATGCACTTTAGATCTTGATGGAGACTTGTGTGAAGAATGGGAAATAAGAAATAATGATGAATAAAGCTAGTGGAAGACAGAAAGGAACATGGGAAGGAGTAAAAGAGGACTAACAGAAATTAAATGTATAAATAGACATATACATAGAAATAAATATGTATATATACAGAAAGGCTTGTTTTTATCTCACATATAATAACCCCATGCCTACTGCTTTTGTCACACGTTGTGTGACAAAATACATACACTTTTATAAAAATATAAATCTTGTATATAAACCAAGCAATTTTAGATTAGAAATAATCTGACAACTTGAACTAGTCTAAGAACAATAAATACTAGTCTGCAAAATTTAAAGATAATATAATTCAGTAAAATATACCTGGAAGAAAATTGTAAAATAAAACCAGATATGCATCAACATTGCCATTTCTTCAAAATGTGTCCAACAAATTACTTCAAGTTATATCATCTATATAACTCATCCTTAAGTACTAATTTTACTCTTCTTGGTAGAACATTGGTGGGCATCTTTATCAGATATGGCTTTAGAGCTCAATATAATCTGGATTGTTCAAAATATATTTATTTCATCCTTTTATTTTAAACCAATTATATATGTCCTTGAGTAATAAGAGAGCTGAATGGCCCAATAAATCTGTTAGAATACAGAGTTTAAACCCCTGTAGCCATGATTTTTTTATTAATTTAAAAATAAAAGTGTAGATTACAATGAAAATTATAAATACTATACTAAACACATTGTATAACACTTATAATTTTGCTGGGTAGCTCACATTAAAATTAGTATTTATTATTAAATTATATATTAATTATTGTTTAATAAATGTAGCTAAATAGCTAGAAGTATAAAATTCATTGCCTCTCCGTTCTTCTCCTTGGAAAACAGCTCTATTTGAGTGAAGTCCAAACGAACTATGAGATGCATTCTACTGAACCAAACACTTAGTTTAGTCAAGTGTGTTTTTCAGCTTGTTCATTGTTGTTATTTGGGAGATACTGTGAAGGAATTTGACTATTGCAAAATCTGTAGGCCATCCTCAATCTGTAGGCCCCATTTTTATTGGCATCACAAATTTGAAAGGTTTGAACGTATTGTAGCTACACTGAACTACTTGAAATCCCTTTATCTCCATTCTGCAAATGCTAGATTAGGATTGCATAGTTATAAAACTAGTTTTTAAGGTGAAAAATGTGTAGATAAAATAGTTACCAGATAACAACTGCCGAAAGTACATAGTTCACATTTCTTATAATTTCAGCATTCTTCCATGTTACAAAATGAATTGTGGCCCCCTCCCCCACCCCTACCCCAAACTCATATGTTGCAGCCTTAACTCCTAATGTGACTATATGTGGAAATAGGGCCTTTAAGCAGGGAATTAAAATTAAATGAAGTCACAGGATAGGGCCATAATCCAACAGGACTGGTGTCTCTATAGGAAGATTAAGAGACATCAGAGATCTCTCTTCCTTGAGAAGGCAGCCATCTGCAAACCAGAAGTGAGGCTTCACCAGAAACAACCCTGACAGCACTTTGATCTTGGACTTTTCGCCTCCAGAACTGTGAGAAAACAAATTTCCATTGTTTAAACCACCCAGTCTGTGGTATTTTGTTATGGCAAACTGAACAGACTAGCATTAACTGCAACCTTCTCCTTTTGGCTTATTCAGTCATTACTTGCACACATGTTGGAATTCATTATCTTTATGCATGTATCAGTTTGTTCACTCAACAAACATTTACTGATTCTCTACCGTATCCTAGAAATTATCTTGATTCCAATGTCTTTATTCTTTGTATTAGGGTTCTCCAGAGAAATAGAACCAATAAGATATATACATAGAGAGAGAGAGAAAGAGAGGGAAAGAGAGAGAGAGAGATTTATTACAGGAATCTGTTCACAGAATTATGGATGCTGAGAAGTCCAATAATCTGCCATCTGCAACCAGGAAAGCCAGGGATTTAATTCAGTCTGAGGCCAAAGGCCCAAGAACCAAAATCAGGAAAAGATGGATGTTCCAGTTCAAGAAGAGAGACAGAACATTCACCCTTCCTTCACCTTTTTTCCATTCAGGTCCTTAAAGGATTAGATGGTGCCCACCCAGCTGGTGAAGGCAGATCTCTATCTCCTGAATCAAAAACTGATCTCTTCCTGAAATACCCTCCCAGACATACCCAGAAATAATATTTTATCAGCTATCTGGCATCCATCAACCCAGTGAAGGTGACACATAAAGTTAACCATCACATTCTACAAAGATTCTGAAGTCAGATGTTCCTTCTAGAGCAGAGACGCTGGAACTAGCCCACCCCCTTCCCACTATTCTCCCACCTTCATAACCACCAAATTAGAAAGCTGAGCAATATCTACACAGTAGCAAAAGCAGGTTGGAGAATGAACTTCTTCCACCCTTGGTCGTCTGTTAAGAAGAAAAAAGAAAGAAAACATTTATGCAAATACTACACTAGGTACTGTATGTATTTTACCTAGCAAATATGTAGGGGGGGTATCTTCAAAAATTGTATTCCTCTTAGAGTATTCTATAAGATTAGAATTCAAAATGCCAGTAATTTGGAAAACAAGTTTCAAATGAAGAACTTTCACTTCAAAAGATAGGCTTATAACCATCTCAGCAATAATGATTTCTTCCTCCATAACATCCCTACGGACTGTCATGCATCTTGATATTCCATTTTACCTCGGTTGTAAGTTGACTTTTCCAATACCGCATGCAAAAATTGAGAGCCTAACACAGCACAGTAGTCCAAGCTGGATAAAATGTGTATAACTAAATAGAATACTGGCTCAAGGTAAACATATACAGCATTTAAATGCTTCTATCTTCTACAGAAAGAAAGCAGTTAGAGCTTTTTAGTAGCCTTCTTGAATTTTAACTTTCATGCATCTGCCATTTTCTCTTCAGTTAGTAGATGATATACAGCACAGTGGTAATCATTTTTTCAAAGGTGGGGGGAGAGAAAGAGGGAGGGGAGAGGCAGAGGGAGAGGGAGAGAGAGAATCCTAAGCAGGCTCCACACCCAGCACAGAGCCTGACCCCGGGTTCAATCTCACAACCCTCAGATTATGACCTGAGCGAAAATAAGAGTCGGCCACTTAACCCACTGAGCCACCCGGGCACCCCACAGTGGTAATCTTAAAATCTGTTATTTTTGGTTTTCTATGCTTAGTTTTCTAAGCATTTGGGAATGCTTTATCCCATGGGGATATAACCATGAGTTTAAAAAATGTAGTAAAAAAAAATAAAATTAAAAAAATTTTAAATACATAGTAAATATAAGTTTTTCATCTGCATTACACATAGTAACTTGAATAGGTTATATGTGGGACAAATCCTTAGTTCATAGGACAATACTTATAACAAGAAATAGAAACAGCAATATGTTAACATGTTCTCAGTATATATCCGTCAACAAGTTTAATCTGAACTCCTAAAATACTCATCCCAGGGCATAAATGCCAAGCAACATTTTAGGTTTTGCCAAATTTCCATAACTCTTTCAAAATTTCACAACAAGCTCTGAATTCTACTAAGTGATATTTCCCTTCCTCTTAATTTGTTTGGGTTGCAAAGGAAATGACATTTTCCAACATATTTCTAACTTAAATTTGTGTTTTCTGCTATGCAAACATAATTTCTCATCTTGGAGAAACTCAGCATTTCTGACTCCAAAAAGCTCTCCTGGAAGCACTGGCTGTTCATGCAGCCTGTGGGGATGATGTGCTTGGTTCAAAGGGCAAAACAAAAACAGATCTGGGTGAGGATAATACAACTCACTCGACACATCAGGTCCTTAAGTAACTGAACTTTGTTTAAAACTTCTCATTTCTTTAATTCATCTATGAAGGAACTGGGCTGGTGGAGAGACTGTAATGCATTTGTTTTTATAAGCTTGTGCATGTTATTTTTTTAATTTCCCAACAATAGCTTGTCCTCTTTCTGGTCTAAGAGATGGATAAGTAAAGGACCATAAGAGATGAAGGGGGAGAAAACAGCAGCACAATTTTTGGAAAGGTTCATGTGCATAATAGTTTTCCAAAAATGCTTGTTTATCCATCCTGTTTTTTGTTTTAAATGGTAATTGTGTTAGTCAGCTCTGGCTGTCATATGAAATCCCACAGACAGGATGGCTTAAACACAGGAATGTATTTCTCACAGTTCTGAAAGGTAAGAAGAAGGTTTGGCAGGGCCAGGTTCTGGTGAGGATTCCCTTCCTACTTTACTGACAGCCACCTTCTTACTGTGCCCTCACAAGGTGAAGAGAGAGCTCTCCAGTGTCGCTTCTTACGACCTCATCTAACTTTAAATACCTCCATAAAGGCTCCATTTCCAAATACAGTCACATGGGGAATTGAGACTTCAACATATGAATTTGAGGGGTGGGAGGCATAATTACTGTTCGTCCATAACTGTGGTACTGTACCCACCAGAGCAAAGGATCTCTGCACACTAGGTTTGATAGGACTTAACTGGCAGCTGGGAAGTTGTCTAGCGGACCGTTGTTTAACCTGAATGCTCTTGCACTTTCTCTGTAGGTCAAAAGGAAGCACAGCCTACTTGTTACTACTTAGGATTATGGGGATGTTCCCACCCTGCTTTGTGGAGATAGTAAAACTGTGCCACACAGTCTCCAGAAAATCCTTTTATATAAAAACCAATAAACACATGATACATGTTGAACATTTCAGTATATTAATTTTTTCAGGCCATTTGTGATCCAGACTGGATTATCTTAAACATGGGTTCAACAAAAAATACAGAAGAACCAAGTCAAATAAATATTTTCTGAGCCCCTATTATGTGAAACTATTAGCAGCCATTATATACAGATCTTTCTTCCATAAGATCTGTATGGTTATTTCCAACAGTTTGTAATACCAATAAACACCATATATCCAAAGCTCCATGTAATGACATTGTTGCACAGGAGGCTTTTCCACTGTGCCCTTTATTATTACAAATATACAATGAAAGGACTTTGCTGGAAAGAAGGAAATGGATCAGGCAGCATACACTACATAGGAAAGAAGTGCAAGTTCTCCTCCTAAACATTTGCTTAAAATCTCAATAGTTTCATTTTTCTGTTTCTCCTTTCTATAGTGAAAAGACAAAAGGCTCAGGAAACCATTTTCTACTACATACCACTCCCCAAAGCTAGCTCCACGAGAAGCAAAATTTGGCTGTTCTTTATCCGAGTTCAAGAGAAGTTTCTCTGAAGAATACTTGTTTCTTAAGTCCTGGTTCTACCATTAGCTAATAATGTGAACTTGGGCTGGTAATCTTGCGGTTCTGTCATGCATAAAGCCAGGGCTTTGCATGAGAAAATATCACCAATCTCTTTCAGCTGTGCAATGTTGCAATCTGGTTTTAAAAATTCCTTTTTAGCCCATGTAAAATGCAGTGGCATTAGTTCATAGGATTTTCTACCCTACATTATGGCCCAAACCCTTCACAACAACGTGTCAAAAGTTTATTACATGCTTGTAACTGTTTAATTGTTTCTCCTAAGAGAGAAAATAGAAAGACTCTATGGTAAGAGTTGACATTATTTTCCTCTCAGGCTGTATGTGAATAAGAATTAAGTTATTCAGAATCTCAGGTTCTCAGTGTGCTGACATATCTCAAGGGAGAGCCTGGACATTTTAATTGCCTCTGTTACACAAAGCCTGCTTAACTTGTATTGTAAGAAGGTGCTACAGGAGTGTTACCCAAATGTTTTTGAGGCCCCAGGGTTTCCCTATACAAGTACTGGTGAAAGCTTAAGCTCTAAGACTGGGTTTATGTCAAAGATCGTATTTTCTCTCTTGTATATACCCAGCTCAAACAATGAGCTTTAGCAAATGTTTATTTGTCCCTTTTTGAAAAACCCTAAAAACTGGGAATTTGGTAGTGTAGTAAAATTGTATTCCACAAAACAAAATGTTTTTCCCCTAAAGTCGCCAGATTTCTCATGTGCCACATTTTTCAACCTTATTATTCTCAATATTTGCTTTTCACTTTCTGAATGTTTCCTCTGGTAAGATGTGGCATTTTGTCCTTGAGAAGTGAGTGCAAGTTACTATATTTTCCTTCTCAGCCATCTCATGAGACAGGCAGTGAAATGCCAAGAATAATGTAAACTATACAGGAAAATACCATGACGTACTACACCTAGAAATATCTCAGCTTAATAGGTGTTGTGCCATTAACGGTGAATTTTATGGAGGTTAGGAGATGTAAATCTGTCATGTAGACAAAGATTTACAATAATACCCACTTCAGTGGATGATTTTCATCACAGTTAGGACGGTCAGGCAACTTGCGTGTTTTCGAGTCTCTTAAGTTATGAAGGCCTCCTCATATTAATCCAAGGTTGGTATCTTGACCTTCCTGGAGTTGATGCTGATAATATAGTTTACCACCCTTCCCTTCCATTATCGCTGATGGGATTTCAGTTGGTAGGGTGGGGTTTTAGTCAAACAAAACTTATTTAAAACACTGGTTAGAACTTAATTTAATGATTATTTTCTATAAACAATGCACTTTTTATTGTCGCTAGAGTATTCTTCAACTTATTCTTATAATCCTTTGTAAGTCATATCTCGACATAGACTTCATTTTCAAAAGATACACATAGTAAATTACCATAAGAAAATACTTGCTTTTGCAGAATTGAATGATAATTTTGTTAGCTATTAATATGAAGTCACTGGAAGGTAAAACATCTTATTAAGTATGCTACTTACAGATTTGGGGGATACCATTGCATTAGGAAAAGAACAACAATGAAAAATATGTGTCCTGGTCTTATTCTTTATAAAATAAAAAAAATTAACAGAAAAAGTATAATAGCCTTTTAAGCTCTTTTGGTTACAAATTTGAATTTTTAACTAAATATGCTAGATAAACATAGGATTTTTTAAAAGATTTGTTTGAGAGAGAGTGCGGTGAGTGGGGGAGCAGAGGAAGAGAGAAAATCATAAGCAGAGCCCTGCAAGGAGCTCTATCTCACAACCCTGGGATCATCACCTGAGCTGAAATTAAGAGTCGGACACTTAACCAACTGAGCCACCCAGGCACCCCAACGTATGATTACTTTTTAAACCCATACTCTATTCCTCTCTATGTATCTGGATACCACAAAAGATAGAAAAAAAATTGTATGGAACACTATTATATGTTATATTTATATATTTATTAAATATATATATAAATACTTTTAAGTGAGATTTCCAGGCCATTGTCTACCTTGGAGTCCTACCTTCCTGAGTTTACAGAAGTTACTCATTAGATGATAGAAGTTTAAGGTAAAACTACATGGATGCCTTTGATATGCATATATATGTGTATTATAGAACATATTTAAGGAGAAGTGAAATAGCAAACTGACAGCTTTAGCCACAGCTGCTGTCACTGGGACAAGATGCTGACTGTAGGGCAGAAGCGTTACGTTGGGGTTCTGAAGATTGTTGGTTGACTGGTATTCTGCCAAGGGCAAGAATACAAGTGCCTCTCTTCCTAGCAAAAAGCCAAAGACAGGAGCCTAGAGGAAAGTGAAGTAAAGCCAAAATTCTGCAAAGAAGAATGTCCTCAGATTCTTTTCATTTCCCCTCCATTACAGCTACCATGTCTTCTATGTGCGTGGTCCAGTTTCCTAGTAAATAAGGGAAGGGAGCAAACTGTTAAGGCCATGCTAGAAAACACCCGTGTGAGTCCTTAAAAAAAAAAAAAAAAGGTATGATATGGAAAGACTGATGGAGGTTCAATGAGGTTTTGAGCAAGGGAAAAGTTGCAGAAGAGTGTGAACCAGAAGACCACCTCCCTCTTCAGCCAGGATACAAGGTGTGGGAAAGAAGAGCATCGGTCCCTATTCCAGTCACTCCCCACATGCATTTTCTTTTGTTTTTAAAACTAAATGTATTATTTATAAGATGCGATATGATGGGGAGATAAAACATACTCCCTTGTCAAGATACTAGATAATCATTCTCAAAAGAGGAAAGTTGGTTGAAATTTCCTAGATATTAATATATGTAATACCATAAACTAAATCAATTGAGATAGTCATACAGGCTACCACCCGGTGGCTGCATGACGGTGGGCATAAAAGATACAGCATTTTCAAAGACCTTGGTCATGTGTTTTAAAAGATTTAGGATCGTTTTTAATTTTTAATTACTGAGTTTTATTAAACCTAATTATGAGTTTCTTCATAGATAATAAATGACACATCGTTATTGCAGAAGACATGGTATTAAAATATGCAATTAGCATCTTCAACTTCAGGTTTCACTCATTCAATCCCATCCATGGAGGAAAAAATGTTGTTCACACTTAACATGTAGGTTTTAGGCAAGAGCATTTCTAGGCACTTGGGGATTTGGTAATGAGCATTTTGGTCCTCATGTCTGCCACACAAATTGTTTTGAGAGACTTAAGATGAACAGTAATGAGGTCTGATATGACAGATTCTTCCTATTAAATTAGTGATCCTGATCATTTAGATTTTTTTAAAAGATTTTATTTATTTGTCAGCGAGAGAGAGAGCACAAGCAGGGGGAGCGGCAGGCAGAGGGAGAAGCAGGCTCCCCACTGAGCAAGGAGCATGATGAGGGACTCTATCCCAGGACCCCAAGATCATGACCTGAGCCGAAGGCAGACCTTAACCGACTGAGCCACCTAGGTGTCCCCTGATCGTTTAGATTTATCTGAAAACCAACTTACTCTTATGTTTAATACATAGTTTCCATTTTAAGCACTAATTATTTAAATTTCTTCATATTTAATAAAGAAAAAGAATAAATATTCATGACATAAATGTGTATAAATTTTCTTTCATATTTAAATAGGAAGAAAAGCAGTATAAAAAGACACAGATATGTTTTAAATCTATTGTCCCAGGAGAAGCACCAAGAGAAAAGGATTTCATGTTTAAATGGGAGTACAAAATGCAGCTTGTTATACCTCATTTTAGAGGTATAACAATGCTATATTTGCATTTTAAAGTTTCTGAAAAATTATTCTGTAAAGAAACTGCTTCACCAAATCTAACCCACGCCATTGTCAATTCATTTAACCATAATACTGTTCTTTAAAAATCCATTATCAAGACATTTTGAAATGCTACTCTAATTATGTCATTTAAAAATGTATATTGATATGGGTCTTGACAGATTGCTTAATAGAGAAAATACTTGTAGGTAGTTTAAATATATAATATACAATCCTAAATATTCTATTGAAACTATTGATTTGGTGGAAATATTTCTCTTCTGACAGGATGCTCGTGAAAACCCTTACTTCATTTCTGTATATTCCCAAGAACACATTGTTAAAGCAAAAAATTCATAGACATCAATAAACAAAAAATGGAAAAAGGAACTACATTGCATAAACCTTTCCTTGATCATTGTTCTTCCAAACCATCAACTAATCTAGAGCAGGAAATAACACCACATAATTATCAAGGCAACCAGAGTATTTTACAATAAGCCAATAATGCCACTTCCATTTATAAGAAGTGGAAACCCTCTAATCACTCTTCATATTTCTCCCACCCCGACATACCCACAAGATCCCATTTATATATCAAGTCTTCTATTCAACATCAGAAATTACAATACTGTAATGAAATTTAATTTTGAATTTGATTTTAATCAAAACAGCTCACTCAAACTTTAAATAATTTAATAGTTAGCAGAAATCCTTAAAACTTGACTTTAAGGAAGCCATGGCTTGTCTCCAAAGCACTTGTGCAACATATATAATTTTATGTGTGTGTGTGTGTGTGTATATGTATATACATACATATATATATATCACATATGAACATTTTTATTATGAGGTGGTTCATAAATTTAAAAGCATTGGACTTTTAGGGGGCCTAATAAATTGCACTGATATTCCATATTTCAGTTCAGAAGCAAGTGAGAGACAGATATAGGAGTCAGGCAGATGGACATTCCCAAGTAATTACTGACAAAGTCGTTTGGAAAATGTGAGGATCAGAAGCTGCACAAGGATCGGGGGACCAGGCTTGAGGTGGTGCAAAATGGAGCTGAACTTTAGTCCACTTCAAGGACTGACCAGAAAAACTCCATTGAGCAATGAAGAGAAAAGATAAGTAACTTACCAATATTTGCCAGGGCTCTGGATGGAAAAGACTGATTGATGATGATGATGATGATGATGATGATGATGATGATGATGGAGAAGGAGGAGAAGGAGGAGGAGGAGGAGGAGAAGGAGAAGAAGACCACCACAAAAACACTACTAATAAAATCCCCCCTGGATATTTGCCCTCATAAATCTATTCTTACCCTGGGGCTCACCAGCCCCACAGTTGGGAAAACCTCAAACTGAAAAATTTAAATGGTCCCAGATCCTTCACATACCTTGGTGACCAGCAGAAGTAAATGCAAATCCTCTTCAATCCAGGCCCCAAATTCCTACAAATTAAGTACAATCCACAATCACAATCAAAACTTAACACAAATAAACAATGAAAGAAACTACCATGAATGAAAGTCAGTTGAAACAATAAAAAACAGCTTTAGATTCCTCAGTGACTTCAGAAGATGTAAATATAAGATATAGAACATAAAATAACTGCCTATGAAGTCTTTAAAGGAAATTAACCCCCTCTTTGATTTCTCAGCTCCACTATATCCAACTCTTTTGCCCAATAAAATTCATCACAGGAGAGACAATGAGATCCAGGGATTGGCAAACAATAGCCATAGGCCAAATCTGTCTGTGCCCATTCATTTACATATTGTCTATGACTGCACATGACAGATTTGAATAGTCATAACCAAAAATACATGGTGTTCAAAACCTAAAATATTATTATCTGGCTCTTTACAGAAAAAAAAAATTGCCAAAGTCTGGACTATACAAATACTTAGAGATACTCAAATAATAAAAATGCCAATAACACAGAGATCCCTACATTTGGGGGGGTTTTGGGGGGCAAAATTTTGGTTTTAGTAAAGCCCGGGGACAGGACCCATGGGCAGAAAGAGCTACCAGATCCCCACATTTGATTATAAACTCCTCCCTGTGATCACATACCAGTAGCAAAATTAGAGTTCCAACTGTAGAGTACCAAAAAAAGTAAAGACTCCTAAAGTACCCTAGAATTTCTTTTGGGTATACCAAATATTTTCTCTAACTCTGTGGTTGCTTTCATAGATGTTATTGTTATAACTTCATTAAAAAGTGAATTATATTTTTGAAAGATTTTTTTGAGAGAGAGTGCATGACCGGGGGGGGGGGAGCAGAGGGAGAAGAAGACACCCCCCTGAGCAGGGAGCCTGATGAGGGGCTCCATCACAGGACACCGGGATCATGACCTGAGCCAAAGGCAGATGCTTAACCAACTGAGCCCCCTAGGCACCCCAAAAGTGAATTACATTTTAAAGAATTTTTTAATGTAGAAAAATATGGGGTTTTTTAAATTACCCATGTATTTACAATTTCTGGCACTCTTTATTCGTTTTTATAAATCTGAGTAGCCATCTGGCATCACTTTCTTCTGCCTGAGGAATTTCCTTTAACAATTCTTATTCAGGTCTTCTGGCAATAAAATCTCTAACCTTTCTCTGGTCTGAAAATATTTTTATTTTGCTTTCATTTATTAAGGATATAATAATATTCTTTTCAGGGGATAGAGATTTCTAGGTTAATAATGTGTTTTATTTTGTTCTATTTAACCAGCACTTTAAAAATGTTATTTCACCGTTTTCTGGCTTAACTGTTTCTGACTCTTATCCTTATTCCAGGTTTTGCTGTCTTTCTGTAAAGAATGTTAAACTTTGTGGGGTGTAGTTAAATAACTTGTGAGTCAGCTTTATCCTTTTAAGGCTTGTCTTTAAGCTTTGTCAGGACTAGTCAGGCATAGACTTTACTCTCGGTCTACTAGCAAAGCTTGACTCTTCTAGGATCTTAATTAAACACCCCAGATATTCTTAGGTGGCTCCAACCTGGCTGGTCAGAGTTTAAGCATCTTTCAGCCTGTGTACATTCTGGAAATTATTCAAATTACAACCCTCCAAGAGTTTTAGATTGGCCTCATGCACTTTCACTTATGCATGCCCAGACTGGTACTCTCCAACAGTTCCAAAGAGAATCTTCTCTACATTCCTCTCCAGTACTCTGCACTGCACATGCTAACCACTCAGTCTTCCTCAACTCCAATCTCTGTCTTCTTAGCTTAGCAAGACCACGATATTCTTCTCAGGTCCCAATACCTCACCCTCCCCGCCCCCCACAAACACATATGTATGCAGCACTTTACAGAAGAGCATCTAGGTAGAAAGACAGGGCAATCACAGGGTTTATCTTGCTTATTCTCCTTTTTTTTTCATCACAGTACTGTGCTACCTTTTGTCCAATGTCTGAAAACATCAGTTTCACATCTATTGTCTGTTTTTCTAGTTGTTTATAGAAGGGAAATATGGTATAGTTACTCAGATTTGGCCAGAAATCAAAGTTAGCAGGTTGTTTTAATCATGATTATGGGCCTCCATATTCCAGCCTGTCCTAGTCACTGAACCCTCCTAAAATCTCTTAGAACTCCTGGCATATGGCTGCCAAGAATGATCAAACCATCACACATATTGTTGACATTGGATATTTTAATTTCCAAGTACTTGGGGTTTCCTGATTATTTTATTTTTATTCATTTCTAATTTAATTCCATTGCAGTCAGAGAATTCTGTTTGATTTTCTCCATTTTAAATATACTCAGACTTGGGTAACATTCTCCCTTTCAATTCATGGTAGTATTTCTTGTAGGCTACCTGAAAAAAACCCAAAGTGGTAAATAAAGGCTACAATTCGTAAGCCAAACTGTAGCTCCAGCTAGCTTCTAGTAAGTTGATGTGACAGATAGAATTTCATTATAAAGAAATGTTTTTAGGAAGAACCCTTAACTTAACAGTTTCTCTGCACAAAACGATTCAAGTGGTTTCTCTCAACATCAGCCATTCGTCATCATGAGATCTGAGAGAATTAAGAGCAATACTTTCATACTCTGACTGTCTCTTGGGAATAGTATAACTGCATCCCTTCTTGGGTACACTTCCCATTTGCCTCTCTTTCCACCTTTTCCATTTAGTACCTGCTTTCGGCCATATCCTCCCCACCATGGTGTGGTTCTCTGGCTAGAATCTAATGCTTATCCATAAAACAAACAATAACAACAGACATGCCAATGTCTCTCCCATGTCCTGTTTCCAGGAAGAGATCATAGAATTTTGCAGGTAAAAAAAAAAAAAAATCACAGACTATCTTTACAGTTTGCCAATGGGATTCCATTCACACTTATCCCTAATTTGATTATTTGATTTTATGGCACAAAACTATTTATTACCTACTCCCAAAGTACTTTAGAAATATGCCCAAAGTTAGTGGCTGGGATAGGATGTCTGACACAATGATACCTTCCTCTCCTGGCATGTGCAAATTTGATCCTGGTCCCAGGATAATGAATTCAGACAAAACAAAAGAAATATATGTGCATTTCCCACTTCACCCTCTTATATTCAATGTATTTAATTGACTAAACCAGCCTTTCAAATCCCACCACCACCTATTTTAAATATGAAATGTTTTAATTTCCCATTCCGATTTTCAGTGAAAACACAGCTCAGTGAGTCAAAGAATGTAATATGTTCATGTAATGTTATATCTTCTTGCTCTTTCTTGTACATTAGCAGTAAAATGTTTCTGTTGATCAAAAGAAACCTATGTTGGTGGGTCAAATTGATAGAGAATTTTCTGTTCAAAACTTTGAACTCCACTATCTACAGTTCCTTCTCTTCCAGGATACGCAAAGCCTGGAATATCTAGATTGATCGATCTATCATCTATCTATCTATCTATCTATCTATCTATCTATCTATCTATCTATCTATCTATCTATCTATCTATCATTTCACTTAGCCTCCATTTATAGCTCATAGGAATTACATTGGCTAGAAACCCATGCAGCCCACTTGCCAGATGTAGAGAAGGTAAGCCTTGTCCTCAGGAAATTCAGCCTACAGTCATGTTTGGGTTATTTTTTTCCTGTGGACATTGGTTTCTTCAGGTAAAAAAAGGAATGCATTGTCATTGGGCCCAACCATGCATGACATGGGCACCTGCGTTTCATTCTGTGAAACCAGGTGGCTAGTTCTAGAGCTCTAAGGTCTCATTTATTCTTTTCCCTTCACACTTCATTTCTTTGAGATTTTTGTTCATTATCAACTCATCGGAGACTTCCCTGACTATATAAGCAAATGGTACTCTCATCTACCGTACACACTGTCACCATTCCCAGCATGCTCCCATCACCCTTTTTCTCTAAAACATTTTCTCAACATCTAAATTACAAGTATTTCATTTATTAAAGGAGTTACCACTCCCCTTACTAGAATATAAGCACCATCCCAACAGGAACGTGCTCTTGTTAGTTCACTGCCGAATCCTTAGTGCCTAGATGCTGAGCATAGAGTAGAAAATTCTTGATGATCGAATGAAAAAATAAGCGCAGGCATCTTTCCCACTGAAAATCACCCTTACAGATTCATAAAATGAAACTGCAATAGCTGTTGCCAAAGCCTGTATTCTTGCTGGCCTGACGAAAGCCAAAAGCTCTGCAGACGTGGTTATTCCTCAGTAGATGCAGGTTTCAGCCCTTGAATAGCATTTATGTCACGTCTTTTTCTGCAGTGGTAGGATGTACCCCTAGTGGTTTATTTACCTTCCATACTCTTTCAGGAAGGCACAACTGAGCTATAATATTTTAGACTCCTTCCCAAATTGGTCCTTCTCCTACTTTTACATATGTAAGGCTGTTTCTGGATCTGGCTACCTTCTTTCGTTTTACTTTGATTTCTGGTCCAGACATTTTGTTTCCTAAAATATTTTTGTAGAATTCCCTTTTGGAGATGGTGAAAGAGATAAAGCTAGTGGGTTCTCAATTTCCTACAAACATCTACTGTTTGAACAAATCTTGTCCATCTTCACCTCCCTTGGTGCAACAGTGGTTAACTGCATGAACCCTGGAGCCAGACCATCTAGATTCCAATTTCAGCTCTACCGTTTACTAACTGCATTGCTTTGAATAAGTTACTTAACCTCCCTGTACCTCAACTTCCACAGCTGTAAAATAGAAGCCATCACAGGGGTGCATGGCTGGCTCAGCATGCAACTCTTGATCTCAAGGTCGTGAGTTCAAGCACCACCCTACACTAGCTGTGGAGTCCATTTAAAAAGAAATCATTATGGCACATCTGTCATGTAGGATTATTTTTAAAAATAAATGACTGCATTTATCTATCTGTATATATGCACACACACATAATGTTTGGAACAACATCTGGCACATAGTAGGTACTCTATAACACTTAGCTCTTTTTATTAGAATCCGATGTAGGAGGTATTCTAGCAGATTAACATTTTACCCAAGATTGAGTTTAATCTAATTTGGTCCCACCATGCTCTCATTTGACATCTCTTATTCTTCCCTTAGAACATTGGTTCTTGGGGCACCTGGGCGGCTGTCAGTTAAGTGTCTGCCTTTGGCTCAGGTCATGATCCCAGCATCCTGGGATCGAGCCCCATGTCCTGCTCTCTGCTTAGCAGGGAGCCTGCTTCTCCCTCTCCCTCTGCCTCCCTCTCTGCCTGCTGCTCCACTTGCTTGTGGGTGCACTCACTGTCAAATAAATAAAGTCTTAAAAAAAAAAAAAAAGAACATTGGTTCTCAGATGTGTTTGCCTGGGTCAACAGCATAAGCTTCACCTAGAACTTATTAGAAATGCGAGATCTTGGGCTCCACCCTAGACCTACTAATTAGAAACTCTAGGGTGGAGCTAATCAATCTATTTTAATTAGTCTTCCCTGTGATTCTGATAGAAGTTCAAATTTTAAAACCACCACCTTAGATTCCTAATTCAGTATTTTTTTTTTCTTACGTTCTCTCAGTGAATAGGCAGTGACCCCATAACTTTATCACCTTGAAAATATCCACTTGGTATGGTTTTTACACCCTTTATGAGGTACTGCCCAAATTACACACTTTGACCCTTGCATCCCACTTTAGAGATTATGATCTAATTGGTCTGGATGTGCCTTGGCCATTAGGATTTTTGAAAGAGGGTTTCTAATGTGCAGCCAAGTTTCAGAGCACAGATCTATACTCTTGCTTCAGCACAAGCGATTCTGAATTTCCTGTTTTCTGGTTCTTAGTATGAGAACAGTGTTTCCCAGCCCTATCCCAGTCCCAGTAAATCAGAATCTCCCAGAAAGCCCCAGAAAGTGCTATTTTAAACAAGTACCCCAGGTGATTCTTCTCATTATGGAAATGAAGGAAAGAATGATACATCAAAAATAAATAAATATGTATGATTCTTGCTACTTTCCATTGAGGGATAAGAATACTCTCTAGATCAGTGCATTGCAAGTAGAATTACATCTCTTAGATTTCATATGTTTTTATCTTTTTACTCATTAATTATAATGTCATAAACCAAGTAATTATTCTATTTGGGTTCCCAAAGGAAGAAAGTATGTGATTTGGATTTATTTTATAGAAGGAAAATAAAACTTCAGAGTATTTTTCATCAAGAATGAGACCTAAATCCCTTGCTAACCTTGAAAGGAGATTACTTGCTTGCTCAGTTTGGAAGAATGACCAAATTCATTATGCCCTGCATAAAAACTCCCACTACTACTCTGAAAAAAAAAATTAAATTAAAACGAGCAGTTATTTTAAATGGAATAAAACTTCATTTAGAGATTATAACTTTACTGGTTATACGATAATTAAATACCAATTAATTATTACAAAGCTAGCATTTGTGAGGTTAAATAATTATTTGGCAAAAAAGATTACAAATTCCAAATTAAAACACCAAGAAATTTAATGTATCAAAATTACCATAAAACTTGCATAGTGTCTCTTTGGAATTAATGAGACAGAACTCTATGTGGTAGTGACATTACAGGGTAACTTTATGTATTTCTAATGCAGCAAATGTGCTTTTATCAATTAAATACACAGCTTTTAGTATTTAGCTTGTAATAGTTATCTTGCTAAGTGACAAGAAGTACATTCATTAGGTTATGTGATTTAATTTATTATCATATAATTTATTCTGCTTTATAGATGCTTAAAATAGCTGAATTCATTTCACCAGATTCAAGACTCATTCAGAGAACATAGCTTCTATGATTTGCTTGAAACTTTAATCTTGAGATCATTTGACTCAGGCAAATACATCTGTGGACAGGCCTAAAGATCACAGCTACTTAAAGAATATCTGATATTTTCACCTTGAATTATTCAACAACTATGACTGTGTCAGTCTGTACAAACTTCAAAATAAGGAGGACTCAGAAAGTGTCTATCTGTCCTAGCCGTCAAGCATTAAAGCATAATAAACAGACTATAATAATTTATCAAAACAAAATCCAAAGTATAAATGAATTACATAGAATATTTTTAACAGAATAATAAGTAATAATGGTTTAGCGCTTTCTAATACTAGACAGAAAGGCCCCTGGATTATTGTGAAATCTGCCCTGCTTACCTTCATAGACAGTTCTACCCCAGCTTGTTCTCAAGATGCCTCGAGCCTTCTGCCACCGTCTTCCCACCTAATGCCCTAATGGCTGTAGCCCACCCTTCCATCTAAACGTTCCTCTTCCAGGTCCTACTCTCCTTCAGAATAATAGCCAATCTAACTAGTAAGCACCTGTAACTAAATTCAAAGTGTTTGCTAAAGCAGTGTTTGTCTAATGGGTATAGGGATCACCTGGGCATCTTGTCAAAACGCAAATTCTGATTCAACAAGTGGGGTGGGGCCAGTGATTTTGCAATTCTATCATACTCCCAGGTGATGTTCCTGCTGGTCCACAGATCACATTTGGAGTAGAAAGAAGCTGATAGTTTTTGTTTTTTAAGTTAGCGCAGTGTCTTTCCTATCTAGTCCAGGACTTAGTGCTTCAGGAAAAAAATGCAGATTTCTGGGCTTCATTCCAGACCTACTGAATCTGAATCCCTGAGGAATGAGCCCAGGAATCTGCCATTTTAATAACTTCCTCGGGTGAATCCTGTACATCCCAAAGTCTAAATTACAGGTTCACCTCCAACCCCATTCCTAGGGTTTCCATGTCATAGCTAGATGTTTTAAGAGCTGCTTTCTACAGATATTGTCCTAATCCAAAGGAGCAAATCAAGTACTGGAGGCAGGAGGTAAAATGACAGGGTAAGTGAGAATAGTTTTAGAAAAATGGGACACATCATCAATGGAGCCATGTCTTCATTCTAAACAATAAAGCAGCCGTTTTATTTTCTCTGGTGTGGGCACCTTGTAGATTACATAAAATTCCTTGTGAATAAAGTTCTTTTGTGCTACTAGCAATAGGGGGAATGTTTGCCAGAGCATGTGAGTCTCTGAGTATCTCACTTGGCTATCTCCAGCTTGCCAATTTTCTCTTATTGACATTGCCTCCACTTGCCATTACTTGGCACCACATGGCGGGTGCTAAGTCATTGCTGGCAATTACATGCTTCAGTAGAAACTTAGATCCTGCATGCTCAGGAGAGTGTAAACGCTGTCATGAAAATTTAAAAATAGAGACTCAAGCATGTGGGCTCTCAAAAGATCTACATGCAGCTTTCAACAGCAACATTTCAACAGAAGTGAACATGCCCCAAATTAAGCAGTTTTCTCCAAAAAATGTAAAGATTAAATGCGTCCAGGTTAGTATTTTATGGAAATGCCTGCCGAAAAAAGCCATTAATGAAATGACTTTCTGAAATGAAGTGCAGCTGCTGAAAGGACCCCACAAACATACAGAGATAATAGAGCCTTTACCCTCCATTCACACCATCACTCTCCTTCCCTTAGAGAACTCACTGACTGATAGCAATTTCATTCATTTGCTTGGCCTAGAAGTTTGCAGATAGTTATGTTGAGCATATTGAGATCTTTCTGAGAGGAAGTGATATTGAGTAATATTTCTTCCCGACATTACTTTCAGTGTTCTTCAAATGAGCTCGATTTTAAGCATGGTGTGTTTTGTTGCTCAAAGCAGAATGTGGAAGTAAGTCAAGACATCACAAATCCTATACAGAGGTATGCAATTTAAAACTTTGACATTTTCAGAAATGTGTAAGGATTCAAGTCAAATTTAGTTTATTCTAAATCACTCTGCCTAACCCTGGGGAAAATCAAATAGAAGAAGAATTCTTTGACATTAGGGAAGAGAAATAGTTATTGCTATATCTACATGAAGACATACATAGCAAAAATGAAGAAAGGTTAAAAGAGAAAAATGAATCTAACTAAAATAGAACTCCTAAATTGAGCCCTAAATTTTCTTAATATACTTGATCCTAACTAAACAGCTCTTTACTTCCACTCCTTATTTCAACACTCTACTTCATTTTATAAATGGAATACTTTCTTCTAATGTATGTCAATAAACAAAAATTCAATTCTGTTTCCACAAAAACAAAAATAAGATGCCAAATGAGGCTTTATGGGGATGAAATTAAAAAAAGAAACTATTCTCTCAGGATGATTGTGATCTAGTTCCTGGGTGTGAGGAAAGGGTTGTTAACAAGATAACCCTACAAATATCTATATTAATAATCAGGATATAAGTGATGTGAGAGGGTAGAGAATGTTGATGTGATTCAAAGGACTGGTGTCTTCAGTTGGGAGATCAAGGACTGCTTGGTGAAGTAGATGCTTTCTCAAAAGATGCTTGTGTAAGATTTTAGAAAGACTGATAAGAAAATGGAGAAGAATTAGCAGATACTACAACAAAAATATAAAGGTTGGAGAGCATAGGATGTGTTTGGCTGAAGTGTGTGGGTTTGGTTTCCTATTGGGTTCATGTACGGAAGAAGTGGAGGGGTAGCTAATGAAATAGTAGGGAGCCATGTTATGCAGGCACGTGACTAGCAAGTTTGAGGACTTTTTTCCTGACTCAACAATGGAAAATCTTTGCATTACAGTAAATAAATGACAGAACTAATCTTTTTATATGATGGATTTGAGTGAGGAGAAGACTAGTTAGGAAGTTACTATGAAAGAGCTATATTGAGAAGATAGAGGAAGAGAAAGCCAAAAGGGAATCAGATGGATTCATCCTGAGATACTGAGATAGAAACTATTGAACTTGGTAGCAGGCTGGATATAAATTTGGGCACACACATAAGCAGGAAGTGTAGGAGAGGGAATTCAAAACTGGCTTGGGATTTCAACTTTAGATGGCTAAGAAAATAGAATTTTTAAAAATATTTTATTATTTATTTGATAGAGTGAGAGAGAGAGAGAAAGCATAAGTTGGTGGGGGAGAAGCAGAGGGACAGGGAGAAGCAGGCTCCCCACTGAGGGGGGAGCCAAATGCAGGGCTTGATCCCAGGACCCTGGGATCATGACCTGAGCTGAAGGCAGATGCTTAACCTACTGAGCCACTCAGGCACCCCAGAAAATTATTTTTTTCCAAAAAAATAAGTAAAATTGAAAAATAAAATGTATAAATAGAAATTTTGCCATTTTAATTCAAATTTAAGATGGTTTGCCTCATTGTTTTGTTTTACTTTAACAATCTAGGGGTGCCTGGCTGGCTCAGTTGGAAGAGCACAGGACTTTTGATCTTGGAGTGAGTTTGAGCCCCACATTGGGTATAGAGATTACTTAAATAAATAAATAACCTTTAAAAAAATCTAGATAATTACTTCAATGATCTCCTTTCTATATATTAGCATACATGTAGTCTTTTTAAGATAATATGGATGGATTACATTATAAAGCACATAAATTGAAAAACAAGCAATATCATAACAGAAATTATTTCTGTATTGATTGTTTTATTAAAATCATTGCTTTATACTTTTAAATCATAGATATGCAAATAAAACTTTAAAATGTACATACTATTGAATTTGCTTCACTAATGCTGCTTGATTTTTTTTTATTTGAGTATAGTTGACAAACAATGTTACATTAATTTCAGGTGTACAACATAGTGATTCACAAGTTTATACATTATGCTATGTTCAATACAAGTGTAGCTACCATCTGTCCCCATATATCGTTGTTATAATATCATTATATTCCTTATGCTCTTTTATTCCAGTGACTAGTTCATTCTATAACTGAAGGCCTGTATTTCCCTCTCCCCTTCACCCTTTTTTCCCAGCCCCCCATCCCTCCCTTCTGGCAACCATCAGTTTGTTCTCTGTATTTATAGGTCTGATTCTGCTTTTTTGTTTATTTTGGTTTTTTTTAGATTCCACACATGAGTGAAATCATATGATATTTTTCTTTCTCTGACTAATTTTACTTAGACTTATACCTTCCAGGTGCATTCATTCTGTCTCAAATGGCAAAATTTCATTTTTTTTTATGGCTGAGTAATATTACTAAATTTATCTCTCTATCTATCTCTCTATCTATCTACTATCTATCCCATATCTTCCTTATCCACTCATCTATCTGTGGACACTTAGGTTGCTTCTATATCTTAGCTTTTGCAAATAATGCTGGCAATAAACATAGGAGTGTCAATACCTTTTCAAATTAGTGTGTTTATTTTATTTGGGTAAACACCCAATAGTGGAATCATTGGATCATACGGTATTTACATTTTTAATTTTTTGAGGAATCTCCATACTGTTTTCCACAGTGGCTGCACCAATTTACATTCCCACCAACAGTGTATAAGGGTTCCTTTTACTCTACATCTTTGTCAACACTTGTCATTTCTTGTTTTTTATTTTAGCCTAACATCTATAAGGTGGTATCTCCTTGGTGGTGTTTATTTGTTTGTTTGAACTCAAGCAACCCTGAGATTAAGACCTGAAGTGAGATCAAGAGTTGGACACTTAATCAACTGAGCCACCCAAGCACCCCTCATTGTGGTTCCGATTTGCATTTCCCTGATAATTAGTGATGTTGGGAATCTTTCCATGTGTCTGTTGACACCTGTATGTCTTCTATGGAAAATATCTATTCAGGTCCTCTGTCCATTTTTTAATTGGATTCTTGGTTTTTTTTTTGGTAATGAGTTGTAGAAGTTCTTTATATATTTTGGATATTAACCCTATACTGGATATATCATTTGAAATGCCTTCTCCCATCCAGTAGATTGACTTTTTGTTTTGTTGATGATTTCCTCGGCTGTGCAAAAACTTTGTACTTTGATGTACTCCCAATAGTTTGTTTTTGCTTTTCTTTCCCTTGCCTCAGGAGACATGTCAGGAAAATGTTGCAATAGCTGATGTCAGAGAATTTACTAGGATTTATACAGTTTCAAGTCTCATAATTAGGTATTAAATCCACTTTGAGGTTTTTTGTTTTTTGGTGTGTGTGTGTGTGTGTATGTGTGTGTGGTGTTAAAAGTGGTCCAGTTTCATTCTTTTACTTGTACCTATCCAGTTCTTCCAGAACCATTTATTAAACAGACTGTCTTTTCCCCACTACATATTCTTATCTTCTTTGTCATAGATTAATTGAACCTGAAAGTATGGGTTTATTTCTAGGCTCCCTGTTCTGTTCCATTAATTTATATATCTACTTTTGTGCTAGTACCATAATATTTTAATTAATACAGCTTTGTAGTATATCCTGAAATCTGGAATTGTGATACTCCAGCTTTGTTTTTCTTTCTCAAGATTGCTTTGGCTATTTGAGGTCATTTGTGATTCCATACATATTTTAGTGTTATTTGTTTTAGTTCTGTGAAAAAATGTTGTTGGTATTTTAATAGGGATTGCATTGAATCTGTAGATTCCTTTGCATACTATGGACATTTTAGCAATATTAATACTTCCAATGTATGAGCATTCCATATGTTTGCATTATCTTCAATTTCTTTCATCAGTGTTTTATAGTTCTCAGAGTATACGTCTTTCATCTCTTTGGTTAAGTTTGTTTCTAGGTATTTCACTCTTTTTGGTGCAATTAAAACAGTGTAATTTCTCTTCCTGATACTTCATTTTTAGTGTATAGATATGCTGCTGATTTCTGCATATTAATTTTTTATCCTGCAACTTTACCAAATTCATTTATCAGTTCTGGTAAGGTTTTTTGGTGGAGGCTTTAGGATTTTCTCTGTACAGTATCATGTCTGCAAATAGTGATAGTTTAACTTCTTCTTTACCAATATAGATGCCTCTTATTTCTTTTTCTTATTTGATTGCTATGGCTAGGACTTCCAGTACTATGTTGAATAAGGTACTACACTTGCATTAATAAGACCAAAAAAAAAAAAAAAAAAAAAACAACCAGGAACTGAGTTTACATATAAGCAGACTATAGAAGAAACATTCCTTAAAATTTTTTAACCTAAATTTGCTTATATTTCATTTTTAGGAAATATTATATGAGTAAAATTTATAATATAATTTTATATATGGGATATTTGTCACTGAAACAAGAAAATTCACTATATAGGTAATACTGTACATTAATTAATACATTTCAATGGTATGATAAAAGTTAGCTATAATTTGGAAAATCAATCATCTTTTCCTAAAAGGTTTATGCTGTGTTAGGCACCAGGTTGCAACCATGAAAAGGAAACAGGCCCACCCTAAAGGAAGTTATTGACTGAAAGAGTAGAAAAGTCACTCTACTGTAACAGAGTTTGAAATCTAAGGACACGGTGCTATGATGTACAAAAGACAAGAACCTAATGTATGTATGACAGATCAGAGTAAGGAGTAACTGTATCAACTGAAAGAAGTGAGGTGGACATGGAAGTTTCCCAGCAGAGAAGATGTAATGAGAAGACCTGGAGGCAAGGAGCTGGACAGCAGAAAAGGTTGTGGACAGCAGTGGGGAAGAGGGTGGTACAAGTAAAGATAGAAGGATGATGAAAGGATTGTGTACTCTGTTAAAGAGTTTGGGATTCTACCCAGAAGAAAAGAGGTCCTTCAAGTTTTAAGCAGGGAAGTGATATAGTCACATGTGTGCATTATAAAGATTATGTTGGGCACAATGCAGAGAAACAGATCAATTAGATTGAAAAGAGAAACTGGCTTTGAGGATATTACAGAATATGAAAAGAGATACTGGTGTCTTCCAAACACTTAAAAGTGGATATAAATATGATATAGTAGGACTAGCAGAATGTGGTAAATGAATAAATATGGAGATAAGGGAAAGGGAGAAGCCTAACAGCAGATCTAAGAAAACATCATGTCCCTTAAATTGGGTAACCAGGGAGATTGTATTCACTAAGATAGGATCCTGTAGTAAAAAACCAAATCAGGATGTAAGATATGAATTGAACTTTATGTATATTGCACTAAAGATGCCTAAGCCATCCAAATGGAGGCATCCTATAGACAACTGGACACACAGGTTTGGAGCAAAGAAGAAAGATCTGGTCCAGAGACTGATCATCAGCATATATATGGCAATTAAAATAAAGGGAGTAAAGGAGATTGTTCAGGGATACTATTTAAGCTGACAAATGGAGCCTGAATAATACCAACAATTAATGCCAAAAAAAAAAAAATAGTCAGGGATGAAATCAGAAAATGAGAAGAAGTGAAATGTGATGAAAGCCACAAGAACTGTTTTGAAAAATAAATGCATTAATGCTACTGAGTGGTCAAGGAAGAAAAGAACTGAAAACTCTACTGGACTCATTAGCAATAATATTATGAACATCAACACAGCAATAATGTGTCTGTAGATTAATGGGTGCAAGCTAGTTTGCAGTGAATGACAGAAGGTAAATTTCAGAAAGCAATTATAGATAGACAACTCTTTTAGATAAAGCTTCAGAGATATTTAGTATATGTGCTGCCAAACCAAGCACAAGCTTCAGAGATAATTAAAGAGAGACATGGAAGATATATAAGATTATCTTATATTGTCTGGTATGGTTAAATGTTCTTTAGAGATATGAGTACACAATGACTTTGAAGATACAGGATGAAATCAAAACACCCCCAAGATGACATAATTAACTTTAAAGGGGTGGGGGAATTTTTTTTTTCTTATGTAAAGAAGAAAATGATGGATTCAAATTTTTTCTTAGCCCAGTGTATTAGTCTTCTATTGCTATGTAAAAAATCACTACGGACTTAGTAGTTTATGACTATACAACTTTCTCATCTCACAGTTTTCAGGAGTCTGGACACTGGTTAACTGGGGCATCTCAGGGACTAACAGAATGAAATCAAGGTGTCTGTTGGCTGGGGCTGTGTTCTCATCTGAGATTCAAGGTCCTCTTCTAAACCCACTGGTTCTTAGCAGAATCTGGTTCCTTGCAGTTGTGAAACAGGTCCCTGCTCTACTGCTGGCTGTCACCCAGGTGTTGTTCTAACAAGCCACTTGTTGCCCCTTTCATGTTATCTTCTCTATAAGATGGCAATTGCTTCTTCAAGGCCAACAAGAGAACATTTGCTGCTTCAAATCTCTCTAACGTTAGAAAAGCCCAGTCTCTTTTAAAGGCTCACCTGATTAGATCAGGACCACCCAGGATAAGTCCTTGTGAGTAACTCAAAGTCAACTGATTTGCAACCTTAATTCCACCTGAAAATTCCCTTCATCTTTATAATATAATGTAACCTAATCGCAGGAGTGACATCCAATCTGCTCACAGGTCCCATCCATATCCAAAAGGAAGCAATACTACAGAACATGTACTCCAGGAGGGGGATGTCTGAGGGCCTGGATAATATACAACAAGAAAAAGATCACCCTAAATTTAAATATTTTTCTTTTCTTTCTGAAAGAGAGATTTGTTCATACTCACTTAATATGAGGGTACTCATTTCGAAATACATACATATGTACATTGTTTTATATCTATCTTCTATGGAAGTAATTCTCAGTCTTAAAAGAACAAAATCTACAAAAGAACTAAAAATTTACTATTTATTGAAAAAAGCAACACCATTGAAAACTATTGGCAAGTTAGGCTAAGAGTATAATTGCAAAGAGATCTCATTAGTCTATGTAGAGACCTAAATCATGGCCTTCAATAACACTAAAAACAAGATAACAGGAAAATGAAGACAATTATTCCAACTCTTTGATACAGCTCTTCCCACCTGTCTTAATGAAATTATCCTTGGGAACTTCTGCTTTGGGTTAACACTAACTGTTAACCCTCTTTGGTGCAGTACAGACCTAGTGCTTAAGGTAGAATATCTCTCCCCATTCCCTCATAGGTAGGTATATTCATAAGTACCCTTGGTTTTGGACTTTCTCAGCACAGGAAAAGAAGACTCCCGTTGGGGACTCTTTTCCCTTTGAATTCAGAATCTCTTTATGAAATGAGTAGAGACTAACCAGGTGAGAATTAGGCACCTGTTCATAATAGAACCTGATTCTACTCAGTATCAGCCCTCAAAACACTGATAGCACAAATGAATTCCCACTTACTTTATTCTTTCAGTATTGTACAAAATTAAACTGTAATAAAACTCAAATGGAAAAATTGAGAAATGATGAAACAAATGCATCTTTTCTTGCATGTAATGTGTCCTGGAAATCATAACACCTGCCAAACAACAACAACAAAACATAACACAGTATCTCCCTCAGCAAATTAGTAAGATAATTTGATTCTAGGACTGTTCAAATACAGTGAAATACAGTGCCATTATCAATCTGATGTCTTCAGGGGTATGGAAAGAGGATGAGGGTGGAAATGCAAGTATGTACAATTAAGATATATTTGCCACTCATGATCTATGAAAATAATGTAGGATAGATAAGAGAAAGGATAAAAATAGTACTTCCCACTAGTTATTAAATCCCCATGCTGTTATAGTCATTATGGTGGATACTTTATTTTAATTTTTTATTTAAATTCAATTTAGTTAACATATAGTGTATTATTAGTTTCAGGGGTAGAATTTAGTGATTCATCAGTTGCGTATAACACTAGAGTTCATTCCATCAAGTGCCCTCCTTAATGCCCATTACCCAGTTACCCCATGCCCCACCCACCTCCCCTCAAGCCACCCTCCATTTTTTCCCTACAGTTAAGAGTCTCTAATGGTTTTCCTCCCTCTCTGTTTATATCTTATTTTATTTTTCCTTCCCTTCCCCTGTGTTCATTTGTTTTGTTTCTTAAATTCCACATATGAGTGAAATCATACGGTATTTGTCTTTCTCTGATGGACTTATTTCATTTAGCATAATACCCTCCAGTTTAAGGTGGATACTTTAAAAACATTATCACAGACCTTCACAATGACCTGGCAAGGTAGGTATTTGTCTCAATTTTTACACTTTTACAAGAGGGAGAGACAAATTAAGAAACTTATCCAGGAACACAGAAGGAGTGAGAAGCTGTAATGCGTCCCCAAGTTTAGCTGACTTCAAGGCCTGTGCAATTTCTCATATATCACATCACCTCGGGTTGGAAGGAGCGCTAGTGAGGAGCCTGATGTCATATGTCTCCAGAGCACTGGAGTAGCACATGCTAAAATAACTTCAGACTCTTCTGGCTGCTCAGTGACCTTGTTTTTTAAAAAAAAAATCACAAAACATAAATTTAATATGCCCTATTGCCCTGCATGTGATGAGATTATGTCCTATAAACTGGTTTATTTTCATAATAAAATTTTTAATAAGACAGATTTTTTAAAATAGATATACTTTATCCATAAAACATTTTTATATCAGAGATTTCATAGCTGATTAAATTCTTGGATTTGGTCATTTTTTTTTTAAAGACCCCAGCTAAATGATGCTCTAAATATATAAGGCACAATACCTTAGTTTCCCAGGCTTCTTCCTATGGTTTCGCTTGTACAAATCTGTACCATTTTCATTCTGACAAAAAAAAAAAAAAAAGAAATCATTATATGAGGGAAAAAGAGACACGTTATATCAGTAACGTACATGTGAGTATTGGGAACAATTCTATAGCTTTTGTGTTATTATAGAGTGATATAATTGCTGTTTCCTCTAGTGTTTCTCTCCTTCCCCTTTGAGAAGCCAACATAAGAGACTTCTGCCTGCATGTCCAGAGCCAGAAACTCATTATGATTGCAGCCCTGCAAGGCAGTGCTGGGAACCAAACTGTGAAATTGTGATTCCTCGAGTGGAGTGTGGGAAGCCCTATGTACTGCTAGTTTTCTAATGGATTGAACCACACAATCACAGCAAACAGAAAACCCCAAAGGCTGATTTTGTGTGTGCGTTTATTTTAGAGGTGTTCAAGAGAAAACTAATCAGAGAGGGAAATTTATTAAAACAAATGTTTCCTTGGCTAAGAGATGTCTGCTCTAATATTTGCTTTTCATTGATGTTTGACATGCATCTTGACTCTCCTTTTAAATTTTTATTTTTCTAAAGAATTCCTTACAACAGAGAATATGAGGAAAGAAAAATTGGTGGAATTTGTCAGCTGAACTTTGCAAAATTTTATAATAAATCTGATCTTTGGTTGCTCCTCCTCTTGGATAGACTTGGAAATCAAATGGCCAAAATAATCAGCCCTCCTGTCTACTTAATTTTCCTGCAGAAATTATGTAAGAAAATAAGATAAATAGTTTCAAACCAAGACAGCATCATTCCTTCTATTGAGCCTGCATATTTACAAAGGGAACCGTGGAACTCAAGAACTACTTGATGTAAGCTGCAACTTGGATGCGTTAGTAGATGAAACTTCAACTTGCAACTTCAAAGAAATGTATCTGAAGCTATGACTGCCTAACATAAATAAATTCATATAAATTGGCTCCTACCTATTGTTTTATATTTATTCTTACAACAAAGAGGGCAAACTTGCATGTAACAGGACTCTAAAGTGAGCAATAGGTCCTTAATTTTAAGTCAGACAATGTTATTTTAATTCGGTAAGGGCCATAAGATGTTAAAAAGATAAGCGTAACTCAAAGGAACAAACTTTAAATGCTCATATGCATTTAAGTGTGAAGAGTAACCAAAAGAGAGCTGCCACATATCTGAATCATTTCAGTCATTCCTTCCTAATTCTATCTCCCCTCTCTCTGCCATGCATCTCTCCAGGTCAGATTCTCCATAAATATTCTTCCTCCCTTTTCTTATTCTTTGATCTTTTAGGCTCTAGAACAGGGATTAGAAAGTTACCAGTGGTTGTTTGCTAGGTCATAGGCCAATATAAAGAAGGTAGTTTGAGAAGTAAAATTGGAGTAAAAGGATATAACAGGTAAAATAAGAGCTAATATTATTCATCACTGAAAAACAAATTTTAAAACACCATTAAATCAGTGGAGATCATTGCAAAAACAGAGAACAGAATAATAATTTGGGTTACACTTATACACATATATGCACACAAATATCTATTATATATTTATGTATTATAAGTGTTACATCATAAATGTAAAGAGAGAAGAAATGCTGATAAAGAAGCTATGTGAAAAGATTGGCAGACAACATTATATAAATATATATTTATAATGATAATAAAAATGATTTTATAAGAAGGGAAACAGATCCATGCAAATGTTTTCAGCAAATTTTATATATTTTAAAAAAACAATATCTGTACTGTATAAAAAAGGCTTATGCAAACTCATATGAAAAATAACACTAAAATGTAAAAAAGGATATGAACAACTTAATTAACATTAGTAAAGTAAAATATCTATATAAAAATCTTCAATTCTCAGGGTGCCTGAGTGGCTCAGTCAGTTAAGCATCTACCTTTGGCTCAGGTCATGATTCCAGGATCCTGGGATGGAGCCCTGCATTGGACTCCCTGCTCAACAGGGAGCCTGCTTCTCCCTCTCCCTCTGCCTCTCCCCACCCTTGCACTCTATCTTTCATGCTCTCCCTCTCAAATAAACACACAGAATCTTTAAAAACAAAAATGTTCAATTCCGCTAGTTACCAAAAGAACACAATGAAATAAGAGTAATGTACCTTTCTAAATCAATAAAATGAGGAAATTTGGTAATCAAGCAGGTGCTCTCATACATAACTTATAAAAGATAATAAATTGTCAGATTCCTTCTGGAAAACTGATTTTTCAAGGTATTCCAAGACATATAAAATAATTGTACCTTTTAACCCAATTATCTTTTGATGAGAAGATAAAAGAGGGAAAATAGGAAGGGAAAAAATGAGAAAAAGTTAATATGCATGAAAATATTCATTATAATAAATATAAAGCCATTAAAATTGTGAGGATTGTGCAACATGAAAAATGCTTATTTATAACACTAAATGAAAAATAAATAACTGCATCTGTCTACTAAATATAAAAATCATGCCTAGATAAGAACTACATAGGGAAAAAAAAGAATATTTAAAAGTTTGATTGGTTAAATCTTTGTAAGCCGTTTTAATGCATTGTGTTTTAATCCAATCAATACTACAATTTTATTTATTTAGCAAAAATAATTTATTCAAAGCAAATATTCCTGGCAAGGAGTAACAAAACCCTAGTGGTCCCCATTTTCTATCCTCTCATTTTCCATAAAAATGGGCACAAGGCCACCTGAATAAAGGCAGCATGTCCCAGTGTCCTTTGTAGCCAGGTGTTGGGGACATATCTAAGTCCTGGCCAGTGTGCCATGAGTCAGAATGCTATGTGGCAGCTTCCTTAATCCTACCTTAACAGATAGCTGTCACATGGCCTTTCCTAGCTTCTATGTTCCTTCATCCTGCTAGTAGGTTATAGAAGCCAACTTGGACAAAGGCCACAGTGTAGAATTGACAAAGCAGTTTGAACTGGAAGGAGTCTGAATCCTTCAAGACAATGTAAGAGCAGAGTCATACTCTCAGCCCTGGTTTGCCTATCTCTGGCCTTTCTCTATGTGAAGGAAAGTGAGCAAGAAACTATCTTGTATAAACTACTGTTAGTTTTCACTTTTCTGTTACTAAAAGCAAAATCTCAACTTACTAAATGTAAAGAGGTCAGCCCAAAAACCACCAAGTTGCAATATTTAAATTATAATCAGTTGAAAATAACTGAGAGCAAAGTAGGGACAACAATATGGGGGCAGTATGACACCAAGATTGCCAAAGTTGATCCCAGGGCGTTCACATTAGTTGGCAAGATCTAGGCCTTCTATGTCAGGCATTCTCAGCTAAGGTAATGAAAAGTTGTTTTTCAGGGACAAAAGAAAAAAAGTTAGTATACAATGGTTTGTGGCTCTCCAATGTGCCACAGTACATAAAGGAACATATAATATTTCTACGGTATTAACATTTCATGTGATGGGGGGAACAAAGAGTCTAAAAAAAGCTCTGAGTGGGGGTGAGGTGGGGGGCAGTGATCATGGAAGAAAAAAGAAAAGGACTGAGGAACATTGCTGAATGTGAATGTCCTCCCCTGCCTGTTCTATTAAGCAGATCCTACTATTATTTTGGATTCCATAGCTTCCTCAGTTAACAACTTGTCATATTGTTTGATTCATGATTATTTATCTTTCTCTCTCCTCACTAGATTTTAAGAAGATTTTAAGAAGTTTATGATTTGGGGGGCACCTGGGTGGCTCAGTCGGTTAAGCATCTGCCTTCGGCTCCGGTCATGATCCCAGGGTCCTGGGATGGAGCCCCACTTCGGGCTCTCTGCTCAGCGGGGAGTGTGCTTCTCCCTCTCCCTCTGTCCCTCTCCCTGCTTGTGCTCTCTCTCTCTCTCAAATAAATAAATAAAATCTTTTTTTAAAAAGGTTATGATTTTCATTTCTGCATTTATAACACATTGCTTGGCACATAACAACAGCATAAAAAAATGTGAATGGCTGAATGAGCACACCAGGGGCATTTTTCCTATAAGTCTAATGCTCCAGCAATTCTCACTTAACAACAGACACAACTTGCCCTCTGCTTGAGTGGTGACAAGTTAAGACAACCTCTGAGAACACACAGCATTTCTCAAATAATATGTTGAATAAGTTGGTAAAAGAACCCAGTTCAGCCACGGAAGCACTCCCATTCCTACTTATTTTTACCAATTTAGGTTTTCCTGTGTGTGTTTTTTTTAAGGTTTAATCTTCTTTATATTCATTACTACATAGCATTTTCTCTTTTAATCTCAAACATCAAGTTGATTTGAAATCTGCTGTTATTTTAACAATAGGGCAGAGTTTGATATTTGGAATTCATACAAACATTTCTGAAAAGGCCACAGCTAAATAGAATCTAAGCTTTTCCAGTTTACAGGAAATATCACAAACATTAATTATGAACTCAAGTCTTTTTCCTAGTGGCTTATTCTACCAGTGTGACTCAACCATGCAGAATAATTCCACTTAAAAATAGTTACTGAACACCTCGTGCATGTGAAGTGTTGTGCAAGGCCTACGGGGGATAGAAAGCAAAATAAAGCATAGCCCGTCTTCAAAATTCTTACATTCGATTTGAGAAACTGTCACGTGAAGTAATATAGTGTTAAGTGTTATGCATAATATAAGCGTTATGCACAATATACATACAGATGTTTGAGAATTTGAAAGAACATATAAAACTCATGCAAATAAAATTTCATGGATAGGTTGGCTTTTGGGATGTGCTTTGCAGTTGGAATAGGATTATAATAGAGGAGTTGGGGAGACAAGACATTGAAGACAGTGAACAGCACAGAACCAAAAAAGAAAAAAAAACAATACTTTTCAAGAAGAGAGCAAAACTACATTTGATTTATATGCACGTTAAAATTGAGAAGCAAATTTAGGCACCTGTAGTTAAGTGAAAGAAAAGAACAATTAGCAAAGTAGTGTGGAGCTATTTCCTAAAGAAATTATTATGCTTTGACAAAAATCCACCATTAGCCAGTGGGGACCATAGGCAGCCTCTAAGCATGTGAACCTTTAAGCACGTTTGTAGAGTAATGTACAAAGACTTTCAGAAGTAAGGAAACCAACAGTTCCTTCTGGCAATGGTCTGGAAAGATTTAATAAAAGAGATGAATTAAGATTGTAGGAAAGAAATGCAAAAATGAGGATGGATGAGAAAACTTTTCAAAGGAAAATGTGCAATTCTTGACAATTTTTTGAATTTCAAAGGTAAGGGAATAATAATATATGACAAGAAAAAATTATTCCTAGGCTTTGAGCCAGAGGAACTGGGAGAAAGATGTGTCATTAACAGGAAAAGGAAAATAAGGAGGGCAGGTTGGTTCAGGATGTTGAGGAGATAATGAGTTTTCAAGCTGGGACATATTAAATTTGATATACAAGGAAATGATTGCTAATTTTAAGAGATAGGAGAAAGAGACAGAGCAAAAGTTCTCACAGGATATGTGGGGAAAACCAGACTAGCTACCAAAACAAGGAAAATCGCCTTTCCAATAAAGAATCAGTCAGCACGGCAAGGCTGCCAAGGGGTCAGGAAAAAGGATGCTACTTGATTACAACAGAAATCAACTTGGATAATCAAACACTCATTACAATTGTAACTAAAGCTCTCTTACAACATGGTATCATCTGCTTTTCCCAGTATTGCTAAAGTACCTGAAGTATTGGTAATGCAAAGCAAACATGAATGTATTGTGGTACAAATATCAGTGCAACAGTATCAACATGTTTCAACTTATTTGGTATTGTATCTGGGACAAAAATATCAGTTATACAAATAGTAATATGTATTTTCTGTACATAACTTTAGAAAAGATCAATATTGGTAACTCAGTCTCTTTGAAGCCATTAACAAACCAGGGAGAGTTCTATTCATTGTTGTTACATGCGTAACAATGTAAAGTAACCTACATCCTGAATAGAGCTATAAAAAAAAAAAATCAGCTGTGAACTTGCTTTGAGAACGTTGGAAAGTCATAATTTCTCTGGTCTCACTTCTTTTTTCTGTTATATACTGGAGGGACTGAAGAAATGTCTAAGGTATCCTACTGATTTGATGTATATTCAATATATTCCTGAAATATCTTTTAACTAATTAAGGGAGTGAAAGCAGCAAGATGAAGAACAATATGCTGAATTATAGGTCTCACATAAATAGCAAAAAGGGTGCATTGGCTCAAGATACTTTATTGGAGAGAGGCTCCAGATATGTGATAAGAGGCAGGAAATACAACCATGGACATTCAGCCATGCTCTTTTGCCCCAGGGAATGACAGATTGGAAGAGCAACATTGTTCTCAAAACAGTGTTATTTTAAGAAAAATGTTAAGCAAAAACTGAAATCTAGTGGGGAATATCCTGCAAATGTTAACACGAGTTTATCAGAGCTCTGCCACTGTTAAAGATTAACACAATTATTTTTAAAAATAGATGCACACACCCAGGTCCTTCAAGGAGAGTCTCTCATTCCAAAGAGGCTGGGCTAGTTCACTACTCAGGTACTCAGAAGTCACTTGAATGTCTGCCAGAAAAAATGGATGTTTGTCTAATCCCAGCACTACCACAAGCATAGAAGACCTCAGTATCAGGGCCTGCCTTTTACAAATCTCTCGTCCTACAGCAGGTTGCAAAACTCACTTTGAGCATATGTCAAAGATGGTTTCAAGGGAAAAATTTACCATCTATTCTCAACTATATTCAGTAATATACAGAAAAACATTAAACCAAAGCTTTTTCCTTAGCTTCTTAATTCTTTTTATTATTATTATTATGTTATGTTAGTCTTAATTCTTAATAGCAGAAGCAGATAAAACAACTAATTGGACTAGTTCATCGGAATAAATAAATGAATGCATTGCTGGTTAACCTCATACCTATTGTTAAATACAGTACTTGTTTCACTTATAGAAAAATTTGAAATAGCTGATTGGCCTTACTGACTTTTCAACCATTTGGTCAGCCAGTGGTACAGCTCATATAAGAAAGAAATATAAATGCCTTATTCTTTCCCTTTATATACCATTTCTCAAGGTAAGTTTTGATCCCTTACACTTCTAAAAATATAAATCTGTTAGGGAGAAGCTAGATATGAGCAGTGGAAGAAACACCCAGATGCAGAGTCCCAAGTCCTTGAAGGGGAATAACAGAGACTGGAGCTGATGGAAAGGATGGTGATAAAAAAATAAAAATAAAAAATAATTTAAAAATCTACATATTATAAGCTGGAGGGCTCAACATCCTGACCTTGTAACTTCCAAGACCTTAGGCCTGATAGATTAAGAGCCACAGGTGCAGAACATGTGTTCTCCTCTTCCACCTCTGCTCCAGGGTAAGCCCTAGACTCATTATAATACATGTGCATTGCTGGAAGAGTCCTGCCCATAGAGAAAGGCTGCCATGAAGATGGTAGGTAGAAACCTTGTAGGGTCAAGGCCTCCCCCTCTCAACCTGTGGGAGGAGTTCCCCAAATGATTGGAAGCCTACTCCAATAGATACCATCCCAACTATAGTCGAGGTACTCCCCAACCGGAGAGACCCAATCATATCCAATCCCAAAACAATCTACAGGCCCATCTTATGGAACCTGCCCACTCTCCCACTTTGGCAGTGTACTTTCACTTTAATAAACTACTGTGTGCTTGCTACTTTCCTTCTGGCTGTCTTTATTGGAACATATATCCCCAGGTATATCCTCTCATGGGGAATCCAAGTACTCCATTCATACAAAGCAGACTCTCTCTCACGCTAACAAACCTATGCATTTAAACATATTGATTTCAATACATGTATTTCTTATGTTTATTGGAGTTCAAATTGTCCTATAGAGTTGATCCTTGAAAAACATGTGGATTAGAGTGCTGACCCCCAGCACAGTCAAAAATCTGCATATAAATTGGACTCCTCCAAAACATAACTACTAATAGCCTGTTGCTGTTGACAAGAAGCCTCACCAATAACATAAATAGTTGATTAACACACATTTTGTATGTTATAGGTTATATACTATAGTCTTACAATAAAGTAAGCTAGAGAAAACAATCTTATTAAGAAAATCATGAGGAAGATAAAAATGCATTTATATTACTGTACTGTGAAAAATCCAGGTATGAGTGTACCATTTAAACCTGTGTTGTTCAAGGGTCAACTGTATTAGCCAGTGGGAAACTCTTTCAGTTAATGCTTAATTCCTTTTGACAGGATCATAAAAAGTCTCTGATAGCTCCCTTGTTAGCCAGCACAACAGATTTAACAAACCCATCTTGTATATTTCTCTATTTCTCTTGAAAGTTATGATATTTCAACACATAGTTTGATTACCAGAAATATGCACTGATGCTGACAATGTTGTCATTGTTCCCAGGCCTTTCCAGTGGAGAAAACACATATAATACACACACATACACTTACCTCTTTAAACTTATTTGACATAGCATGTTATAACTTTGATCTGCTTTACAGGAATATCATTTCAGCATGCTTTTATTCTCATTCTTTGTATTTTGATATTTTTTAATGGGATTTACCCGCAACACTTTTTTCTTATTCATTTTTATGTGAAATTATTTTCCTGAACTTTTAGAACGGACCTTAGTTCAAATGGTATTTTCTAACTTCAGAGAGCTCCTTCTTCCAGCATTTGCAGGTAGTGTTAAAAATATATATATGGGAGAGGAGTTAAGATGGCGGAGGAGTAGGAGACACCTTTTTCAGCCGGTCCCCTGAGTCGAGCTGGATAGGTACCAGACCAGCTTAAACAACCACGGAAGCAGCCTGAGACACAGGAAGATACAGCTGGATCTCTACAAATGAACATCTCCAGTGCTGAGTATTGAGGTACAAAGCGGGGAGCCATGAAACCGCGCACAGATATCGGAAGATAAACGGAAGGGGGAGGGAGCCGCCACATTCGGGTGCCAGGAAGCGGTAGCCACCTGCAGGGGGGGGGGGGGGGGGGGAGCGGGCGTACTCATGGATGGCACCCACGAGACAGCGGACTGAGACCGTGAGCCAGGAGCACGCACCACCAGGCATCTCACAGAACTCCGGAATCCCGGTGCGTTCACTGGAACCAGACTGAGACCGGAAGCTCTGGGAGCGCACGGGGGACGGCTGGCGGCTGGCAGCATTAGAAACACAAAGGACAGAGACGCGCCGGCCCTGGAAGTGAGGGCTGGGACGCCGGGTGTGGGGCGCACATCCCGGGACGCTTCAGGGTTGAGCAGCACCAACAGTAACAGAGTTAAAGTGGCCAGAACATCAGCGGAGAATGGGCCGCAATCCCTCTGTTCTGTGACAGAGGCTGAAATTCGGCCGCTGCTGCTCTGACTCTCAGAAGAGGCACAGCAAACCGCCAGGGGAAGCCGCCAGAGAACAAAAGCCTGGAAATACCGGCTCACAGCGTGCCCATCCCCATCCCCCCTCGCAGGGGACACGGAGACTCTACCCAAACAGGGCTGCCTGAGTATCGGCGCAGCAGGCCCCTCCCCCAGAACACAGAAGGCAGGCTGAAAAATCAAGAAGCCCACAACCCGGGGCGCCTGGGTGGCGCAGTCATTGAGCACCTGTCTTCCGCTTAGGGCGTGATCCCGGCATTCCGGAAAGGAGTCCCTCATTGGGCTCCTCCGCTGGGAGCCTGCTTCTTCCTCTCCCACTCCCCTGCTTGTGTTCCCTCTCTCCCTGGTTGGCTCTCTGCCACATAAATAAATAAATAAATAAATAAATAAATAAATAAATAAATAAATAAATAAAATCTTTAAAGAAGAAGCCCACACCCCTAAGATCCCTATAAAACAAGGGGCACGGCCTGGGACCCAGTCAATAATTTGGGTTCTGGACAACCCCGCAACCTCTCCTCATCAGAATGACAAGAAGGAGAAGCCCCCCCCAGCAAAGAAAAGACAGTGAGTCTGTGGCCTCTGCCACAGAAATAATGGATATAGATGTAACCAAATTATCAGAAATGGAATTCAGAGTAACAATGGTCAAAATGATGAGTAGAATTGAAAAAAGTATTAACGAAAAGGTTACTGAGAATATAGAATCCCTAAGGACAGAAATGAGAGCGAATCTGACAGAAATTAAAAATTCTATGAGCCAAACGCAGGCAAAACTAGAGGCTCTGACAGCCAGGGTCACCGAAGCAGAGGAATGGGTTAGTGAATTGGAGGATGGGTTAATAGAGGAAAAAATGAAAATAGAAGCTGGTCTTAAAAAAATCCACGCCCACGAATGTAGGTTACGGGAGATTACTGACTCAATGAAACGATCCAATGTCAGAATCATCAGCATCCCCGAGGGGGCGGAGAAAAACAGAGGTCTAGAAGAGATATCTGAACAAATTGTAGCTGAAAACTTCTCTAATCTAGCGAGGGAAACAAACATTCGTGTCCAAGAGGCAGAGAGGACCCCTCCGAAGCTCAACCATGACAAACCTACGCCACGTCACGTCATAGTGCATTTCGCAAATATTAGATGCAAGGATACAGTATTGAAAGCGGCCAGGGCAAAGAAATTTCTCACGTACCAAGGCAAAGGCATCAGAATCACGTCAGACCTGTCTACACAGACCTGGAATGAGAGAAAGGGTTGGGGGAGCATTTTTAAAGCCCTTTCAGAGAAAAACATGCAGCCAAGGATCCTTTATCCAGCAAGGCTGTCATTCAGAATTGATGGAAAAATAAAGACATTTCAGAATCGACAGTCACTAGCCAACTTCGTAACCACGAAACCAGCCCTACAGGAGGTATTACGGGGGGTTCTATAAAAGTAAAAAAGCCCCAAGAGTGATACAAAACAGAAAGTCACAGCCAATACAAACAAAGACTTTACTGACAACATGGCAGAATTAAAAGCATATCTCTCAGTACTCAGTCTTAACATTAATGGTTTAAATTCTTGCTTTAAACGCCACAGGGTTGCAGATTGGATAAAAAGAAATGACCCATCCATTTGCTGTCTGCAAGAGACTCATTTCGAACCCAAAGATGCATTCAGACTGAGAGTAAGGGGATGGAGTACCATCTTTCACGCAAATGGACCTCAAAAGAAAGCTGGGGTAGCAATCCTCATATCAGATAGATTGGATTTTAAACTAGAGACTATAGTTAGAGACGCAGAACGGCACTATATTATTCTTAAGGGAAGTATTCAACAAGTGGATATGACAATTATAAATATATATGCCCCCAACAGGGGAGCAGCAAGATACACAAGCCAACTCTTAACCAGAATAGACATATAGATAAAAATACATTAATATTAGGGCACCTCAACACTCCACTATTAGAAATAGACAGAACACCCTGGCAAAAACTAAGCAAAGAATCAAAGGTTTTGAATGCCATACTCGACGAGTTGGACCTCATAGATATATATAGACCACTACACCCCAGAACCAAAGAATACTCATTCTATTCTAATGCCCATGGAACATTCTCAAGAATAGACTATGTTCTGGGACACGAAACAGGTCTCAACCGATACCAAAAGATTGAAATTATCCCCTGCATATTCTCAGACCACAACGCTCTGAAATTGGAACTCAACCACAAGGAAAAATTTGGAAGAAACTCAAACACTTGGAGACTAAGAACCATTCTGCTCAGGAATGACTCGATAAACCAGGAAATAAAAAATCAACTTGAACAATTTATGGACACCAACGAGAATGAAAACAAAATGGTCCAAAACCTATGGGATACTGCAAAAGCAGTCCTAAGGGGGAAATACATAGCCATCCAAGCCCCACTCAAAAGAATAGAAAAATCTAAAATGCAGTTTTTATATTCTCACCTCAAGAAGCTGGAACAGCAACAGAGGGACAGGCCTAATCCACTCACAAGGAAGCAGTTGACCAAGATGAGAGCAGAAATCAATGAATTAGAAACCAGAAGTACAGTAGAGCAAATCAACAGGACTAGAAGCTGGTTCTTTGAGAGAATCAATAAAATTGACAGACCACTGGCAAGACTTATCCAAGAGAAAAGAGAAAGGACCCAAATTATTAAAATTATGAATGAAAAAGGAGAGGTCATGACCAACACCAATGAAATTGGAAGGATTATTAGAAACTATTATCAACAGCTATATGCCAAAAAACTAAGCAATCTGGAAGAGATGGAGGCCTTCCTGGAAACCTATAAACTACCAAGACTGAAACAGGAAGAAACTGATTTCTTAAACAGGCCAATTAATTATGAAGAGATTGAGTCAGTGATAAACAACCTTCCAAATAACAAAACTTCAGGTCCGAACGGTTTTCCTGGGGAATTCTACCAAAACATTCAAAGAAGAAATAATACCTATTCTCCTAAAGCTATTTCAAAAAATAGAAACAGAAGGAAAGCTACCAAACTCATTCTATGAGGCCAATATTACCTTGATCCCCAAACCAGGCAAAGACCCCCTCAAAAAGGAGAATTACAGACCAATTTCCCTAATGAATATGGACGCCAAAATCCTCAACAAGATCCTTGCTAATAGAATCCAACAGTACATTAAAAGGATTATCCATCATGACCAAGTGGGATCCATACCTGGGATGCAAGCGTAGTTCAACATTCGTAAATCAATGAGCGTGATACATCATATCAACAGGAAAAGACTCAGGAACCATACGATCCTCTCAATTGATGCAGAAAAAGCATTTGACAAAATACAGCATCCTTTCCTGATTAAAACCCTTCAGAGTGTAGGAATAGAGGGTACATTTCTCAATCTCATAAAAGCCATCTATGACAAGCCTATAGCAAATATTATTCTCAATGTGGAAAAGCTGGAAGCCTTTCCCTTAAGATCAGGAACTCGACAAGGATGCCCACTCTCGCCACTATTATTCAACATAGTACTAGAAGTCCTTGCAACAGCAATCAGACAACAAAAAGGGATCAGAGGTATCCAAATCGGCAGAGAAGAAGTCAAAATGTCTCTCTTCACAGATGACATGATACTATATATGGAAAACCCAAAAGAAGCCACTCCCAAACTATTAGAAGTTATAGAGCAATTCAGTAATGTGGCGGGATACAAAATCAATACTCAGAAATCAGCTGCATTTCTATACATGAATAACGAGACCGAAGAAAGAGAAATTAGGGAATCCATCCCATTTACAATAGCACCAAAAACCATACGTTACCTTGGAATTAACTTAACCAGAGACGTAAAGGACCTATATTCTAGAAACTATAAATCACTCTTGAAAGACATTGAGGAAGACATAAAAGGATGGAAAAATATTCCATGCTCATGGATTGGAAGAATTAACATAGTTAAAATGTCCATGCTACCCAGAGCAATCTACACTTTCAATGCTATCCCGATCAAAATACCGAGGACATTTTTCAAAGAACTGGAACAAATAGTCCTTAAATTTGTATGGAAACAGAAAAGGCCCCGAATCTCCAAGAACTGTTGAAAAGGAAAAACAAAGCTGGGGGCATCACAATGCCGGATTTCGAGCTGTACTACAAAGCTGTGATCACAAAGACAGCATGGTACTGGCACAAAAACAGACACATAGACCAATGGAACAGAATAGAGAACCCAGAAATGGACCCTCAGCTCTTTGGGCAACTAATCTTTGATAAAGCAGGAAAAAACATCCGTTGGGAAAAAGACAGTCTCTTCAATAAATGGTGCTGGGAAAATTGGACAGCTACATGCAAAAGAATGAAACTTGACCACTCTCTCACACCATACACAAAAATAAACTCCAAATGGATGAAAGACCTCGATGTGAGACAGGAATCCATCAAAATTCTAGAGGAGAACATAGGCAGCAACCTCTACGATATCGGCCAAAGCAACCTTTTTCATGACACATCCCCAAAGGCAAGAGAAACAAAAGATAAAATGAACTTATGGGACTTCATCAAGATTAAAAGCTTCTGCATAGCCAAGGAAACAGTCAAAAAAACTAAAGAGGCAGCCCACGGAATGGGAGAATATATTTGCAAATGACAGTACAGATAAAGGACTGGGATCCAAGATCTACAAAGAACTTCTCAAACTCAATACACGAGAAACAAATAATCAAATCAAAAAATGGGCAGAAGATATGAACAGACACTTTTCCAATGAAGACACACAAATGGCTAACAGACACATGAAAAAATGCTCAAAATCATTAGCCATCAAGGAAATTCAAATCAAAACCACACTGAGATACCACCTTACGCCAGTTAGAATGGCAAAAATAGACAAGGCAAGAAACAACAATTGTTGGAGAGGATGTGGAGAAAGGGGATCCCTCCTACATTGTTGGTGGGAATGCAAGTTGGTACAGCCACTCTGGAAAACAGTGTGGAGGTCCCTCAAAAAGTTAAAAATTGAGCTACCCTGTGATCCAGCCATTGCACTACTGGGTGTTTACCCCAAACATACAGACGTAGTGAAGAGAAGGGCCATATGCACTCCAATGTTCATAGCAGCAATGTCCACAATAGCTAAATCGTGGAAGGAGCCGAGATGCCCTTCAACAGATGACTGGATTAAGAAGTTGTGGTCCATATATACAATGGCATATTACTCAGCTATCAGAAAGAAGAAATTCTCAACATTTGCTTCAACATGGATGGCACTGGAGGAGATAATGCTGAGTGAAATAAGTCAAGCAGAGAAAGACAACTATCATATGATTTCTCTCATCTATGGAACATAAGAACTAGAATGATCGGTAGGGGAAGAAAGGGATAAAGAAAGGGGGGAGTAATCAGAAGGGGGAATGAAACATGAGAGACTATGGACTATGAGAAACAAACTGAAGGCCTCAGAGGGGAGGGGGTGGGGGAATGGGATAGACTGGTGATGGGTAGTAAGGAGGGCACGTATCGCATGGTGCACTGGGTGTTATACGCAACTAATGAATCATCAAGCTTTACATCGGAAACCGGTGATGTACTGTATGGTGACTAACATAATATAATAAAAAATCATAAAAAAAATATATATATATGTATATATATATATATATATATATATATATATATATATATATATATATATGGTGGCTCGCTTTCTGTGATTTTCCAGTTCTATTTCCCTTTCCCACTTTTACGCAGATGTCCTTTGCTCTTTCTTGTTATTGTCCCTATCCTGACCAATAGTGATTCTACTTTTGGCAGTTTCTCCCTAATAAGGGACCCTCTCCTGGAAGGAAATTCTGGTTAATCAGTTTCAAGAGTTATGGGGCCTCGCCAGCTCCAGCTCCTTAACCTTTCCAGTGAGTGCTTGTTGGCTGTTTTGTGGGTTCCTATGCTCAGGTCCTTCAGTCGTTCCATTACTACCATATAGCTTCTTTCAATGAAAATGTTGTTGTCATACAGGTTTTGTGGCTGTTGATTTGTTTCCACTGCTTAAATTTGAGGTTCAAAGAAACAGCTCGTGACCCAGTGTAGTTATAAACATTGACAATGAGTTTTTTCAGTTTCCTTTCCAGTTGTCACCACGTTCCCAGAATTTCCCAGGACATGCGGGTACAGATACGGGTACAGCTCGAGCTACCGATGGAGATACAGATGCAAACAGAGTTGCAGGTATAGGTACAAGTACAGATATAGATACAGACATAATTATACAGAAATATGTACAGATAAAAATGACTAACAGAATAAGTATGGAATATATATTATTGGGTTGACAGGATTATGAGTGATATTTTTAGTCACCTAATAAAAACAAAAACCAAAGCTAGTACATGCAAGTCTAGGAGAATTACTGTCATCTGTTCAGCATCCCATTGGTATCCAAACCCCAGTCACATCAAGTTCGACTATCTCCTTTGAATTCAACTAGTTGTACTTTTATCTTCTTGATGATACAGAAAATGGTCCACTGTTCATTCTCCTCAACCCTTTGGTTTTGGCAAGAGCTCCATGTTTGAGTGCTCCAGTTTCCTTGATATATATTAAAATGCAACTTCTGCTATTTCATTACAAACCTCTTTGTCTGAATAGTGTCTATCATTTGCTTTTCAAACATTTTTCAGCTTTCATTTTAATATCTACTATAAAATTATAAAAGCCTACTTTGAAGCTATAAAGTCAAAAATCTGACTCTTTCAGAATTCTCTTTTATTCAATTTTTCCCTAGGGTAATGGCCCTCATACTCATGTCTCATTTAATCATGAAGACTACAGTGTTAAAAGACAATGACCAAGAAGGAAAATGAAATGGGTAGTATTTCAAAATATACCCAAAAGTGGGTAGTATTCCATTTCTCTATACAAAGAATTGTCTCTGGATAGTGACAATACCGTTGTCTACAGTTGTTGCAATGTTGACTCTATCTTATGGGCATTAGCTCACCATTTGCTTAGTATCAGACTTTTTCATAATATTTTTGAGTCCTTATTATAGTATATTTAAACCTATCATCAATTAAATTCGACCATTGCTACTCTGAAAGAGCAGATGAGAGAAGCAACAGTAACCACTAAAATAACACTTGCATTTCAAAACATTAAAAGATAAACTGAGGCATATTAAAATTTAAGAGTGTATTTGAGCAAAAATTCATTGGAATTAGGCAGTGTCAAACTGGCAATGGTTAGGAGTGCTCCTCTGAGGAGCAAAAGAAAGACTTTTATAGAGAAGCAGCAGGAGGAAAGAAAAGAAAAACTGATCGACTACAGCTTAAGCAGTTGCCCTATCTGGGTTGCCTTAGTTGACTGTTTGTGCTTGGTTGTCCTTAAATTTTGATTTCTAATCCTTGAGGTATTACAGGCTTAGAGTCTAGTTTGCTTATGTAAGCAACTGAGGCATTAAAGCCACCTCAGCCTAATGGGCTCCTTGTCTAATTATTTTAACCAGGTTTTCTCCCCTCCCCTGATTTTTTAGAGGGATTTCTGAAACACAATTTCCTCTGAAAAATGTCCCTTTTTCCTCTTTGGGTTCACTGCTCCCTCTGCTTTTCCTACAGTTTTTACCATGTGAGGTAACTGGTATGCAAACATGAGATAAGTATCTGTAGGGGGGTGTTCTGGAATTCTCAGCTGGAGAGACAGCAAATGCAATGGTGCTTTCTTCTCAGCAATACCACCCAAGAAGTCTCAAAGCTAACTTATCTCAAATCTACCAGGAATGCAAACACTTAAAGAAAACGCCATCATGATCTCTTCCTGAAACTATATTCCAGTAAGTCTGTTCCCTTCTTAGTGGCTACATTTTAGCAAATTTGGCTTCTGATTAATTTAGTTGTTAATGACTGACAATGAAAGCCACTGTACATCAAAAGATACTCCATTTGTTCTTTTACCCTGTGGAGTGAGAAAAAAAATCTAAGATTATAAAGTTGCTTTTTAAGTGATTCCAATTGTTTATAAATGGAATTCACTCCTATAAATAACTCTGAAGGTTTATAGGTAAGGTCAGTCTCAATAGAGTACCAAATGGAATCTTAGAAATTTTGCAAATTTAATCTTTCTATAATGTGGTTTTAACTTACCCATTAATTTCTGACAGTAAAATTTGAAACAAGATATATCATGGAAGAAAATAAAAATAATCATACTTATATTTGTATTGTTATTCACAATTCTTTCACATATGTATTTCATTTGCTTTTCAATTCTGTATTCCCTTTAATGAGTATTTATTCAGTGTCTATCATGTGTGAGGCACTAACTTAAGAATAGGGGAGTACAATGAAGTATAACAGCCCTGAAAAACCAACGGTGAAGAAGGCCACCCTCTAAAATACAAGGAAACAATCTCAGAAAGATTAAGCAGTTGGCCAAGCTCACTGATAGGTAAATTGATAACAGAGTTGAAACCATTTTTCACTTTTTTGTTATGATTTCATATCAACTAGTAACACTCTTATTGGATCATTTACTCTAATAAGATGACGATATATTTATATTTTTTCTCATCCATAATAAAATAAAAAAACAATACTTCTGGCTGTAGAAAAATTTGCTTTCATTTGAAACCAAATTTTCATGCAGAAATGTGTCCCTGGCATAAAAACGTGTTTTAAGCACAATCAAATGAACACAAATTCCCAATTCTAAATTGGCAAGCTTCAGTCTATGCTGTGTTTAGGTACTTTGGGGTAAAAGAAGTTGAAGGAAGAGAGACCTTTATCCATGAACTGAATTTATTAATCCCAAACTAGTCTGGTGCTCATTACCTATTCAGTGACTCACTAGCCTATCAGTCTACTGTAGAAATAAAAGCTGCATTTACTTTTCTTCTTTAATCTCTTCGTTCTTAATTGCCATATTGACAAAAAAGAAACAGTTGTTTACCTTCCAAATTCTCTGGAGCACCAGCCAAATTAATCCTTTTAAGCAGTGTTTCTTCAGCTCTGGAAACAAGTAGCATGCAAAGTAGCAAAAGGCTCCCTTAAGCAGCAGCAAACACAAGATGCCTAGACATTAACCTTGACTGGGAGAGCTCTGCAGGTGTCTGCTTCTTACAGTGGAAACAGCACTGAGGTTCTGGGGGGAGGGTAGAGATAACTAGGGCTGGATTAAGGAGGAGGCCAGTGGAGCATTTCCCTGGGGTGTCAATCTTTAAGGGAAAGCCTGATAAACATAACTGATTTCCTCCTCTTAAGCATTTTCCCTTCTTTCTTGATAACAGTATTCTAACTTTGTTCCTAACAGCTATTTGTCTAATCTGAGTGGTGAATCATGATGTCTGAACTATCTTAGTATCTCATTCCCTTTGGAAGATACTTTTATACCTAGCCTCCTTTGCAGCTATAGGTGACAATTTGACTCAATTCTGTAAAAGAGAATGAGTGAAATAAAATGTTAGAATAGTGTTGGCTAGTGCAACTCCTTCTTTCTTCTTGTTTGGGTCACTGTTGTGACGCTGTGCCCAAAGCCAAAAGGTGGGGAGAAAGGCATTCCAGAAGAACTGAGACCTAAATATTAAGTAGAAACTGATGTGAGAAACAAAGGCAAAAGAAAATTTCCTTACTACTCACAGCCCATTCACAAGTCCTTAAAACAGGCAGTGACAATCCTCTAGGAGCTCAGCTGCCTCAATGTTAATACTTTGCTAAGGGCAAAATGCATTCTTAGCTGAACCCTAGGATCCCGTAAGCCTACTTAAACATATAAAAATTCCTTTGGAAACTTCCTTTATCGCTACTCCCCAAGATACATGTTGGCAATCATCCCCCAAGCATATGATGCACCGATATACATCTGAAGGGTCTCATGACTAAGGTTTTATTAGATGGTAATAAATGACCTTTACCCAATAATTGCTAGCCCCCTCCAGGTCCTGGATACCTTGCTGCCAAAATTCCTTAGAGATTTACACTATCCCTAGCCTCCTCCCAACTTGAAAGTATATAATTGGCCACTCCTTGTGACCCCAATGCAGCTCTTTCTGCCTAAGGGTCCTGTCCCCATGCTTTAATAAAACCACCTTTTTGCACCAAAGATGTCTCAAGAATTCTTTTTTGGCCATTGGCTTCAAACCCTAACATCTTTCCAACATCAGAAACTATCAGAATAAACCAGGTGGGGAACAGGTCTCCAGGATGAAAGAGTACTCTATAAATGCCCAGAGACAAGAAATAGCATGGAATCTTGAAGAAACTGTAAGAAATTTAGTATGACCAAATTTATAAAGCATGAGGATGGGAGTGCTAAGAAATAAACTGGAGAGACAAACAATGATCAAATCATGAAGGGCATTGTAAGCCACACTAAGGAGGTGATATTTTACACTGAAAACAAATGGGGACTATTGAAAGCTTTTAATCAGAGAAGGGACACGATTAGAATTAAATCTTAGAAGGTGAATGCATGGGACTTTATTAGGGACTAGGGGAAACATAAAAAATTACTGTTTTTCTTTTTTAAGATTTTATTTATTAGAGAGAAAGAGAGAGGGAGAGAGCGAGAACAAGCAGGGGGAGCAGCAGAAGGAGAGAGAGAAGCAGGCTCCTCGCTGAGCAGGGAGCCTGATGCAAGGCTTGATCCAGGACCCAGGGATATGACCTGAGCTGAAGGCAGACACTTCACCAACTGAGTCACCCAGGACCCAAAAAATTACTGTTGTAATACTTTTGATGAGAGATAACAGGGGCCAATAAAGGTAGTGAAAGTGGTACTAGAGATAATTGGGTAAAACATACAAAGATTCAGAAGGCAAAATAAATAGGAGACTATTAGTGAATGAATCTAGGGGAAAGGACAGAAATTGGAGTTACCTCCCAGTTTCTGGCTCTGGCAGCTGTCCAGATATAAGTAATGCCAATTACCAAAGAAGGAAAAACAGAAGGACGACCAAGTTCAAGGGGAGTTTGACACTTTTGTGAGCCATCCAATGAGAGAGAGAAGTCTGAGCCTCAGGAGTGAGATTGGAATGGAGGCCAGAAGAGGTTAAGTGCATTTTTGGACAGTAGAGAGAATTCTGGTGTGACTGAGGCAAATTGTGGGAAAATTCTGAAATAGCCCATCATTTAAGGTAGCAAATCTCAAACTTTACTGTGCTTAAGGCACACAGAGAAACTATAAGGCAGATTCTCAGGCTCCACCACTAGGAGATTTCTCTTTAGAAGGCCAGAATGGCGGGGGGCAGGGGGGAGCTGCATTTTTAGAAGGAATCCTATTATTGATTATTATACATACAGATGAACAAAGAAACACACTTAGAAAAGTACTCACTGAATGGGGAAATGAAGACATGGAAGAACTTAGAGACAGGAAGAAAATCAAGAATAGTATGCTGTAAGGAAGAAGTGAGAACATTTCAGAAAGTGGAGACAATCAGTGGTACCAAAATTAGGAGGAAGAGTCATGCTGAATTTTACTTTAGTACTTTAAGTAAGACTTGAAATACCTCAAATGCAAGAAGTCACCAAATAGAGGAAGAGTTGAATGTTTTCTTGTTTGTTTTTGTTTTGTTTTTATATTTAGTTGCAATTCACTAGTTACTATTTAATATTTAAATCCACCTTTTCAAATATCCTATATAGAAACTTTTTCTTATAAACTGCTTTGAACTTCTGTTGAAAATACTTCAAAACTATTTTCCTTTAATCGTAAAAATAAGTTATAAATATCAAAACTAAAAGGGAGTGAAGGGTGTGAAAATATGCCACCCCAAAATACACCTCTTTGACATAAGGATTATTTTGAACTGATTATTTTGAGAAACAGCAGACACAAGAGAAGCTCTGAAAAGACAACAGAAGCTACCCTTTTGAAAGGGAAATTTACATTTATAAAGAAAGTCCCCACATGTAAGGATATACCAAAAAGAAAAGGATGACTCACTAGAAACTCCTATTGATGGAGAAGGAAACAACTTAAATCTGAATAACAGACCTTACCCTTATTTACCATACTTTTCCTGGTTACCTCCCTACAACTGGCTTCCTCACACACTTCTCCCTTTGTCTTTAGCTGAAGATGGCATTTAAGCCTAAATTCAAAGGCACATCTAAGAGTTTGTCATTTTCCCTGGGTATCTCCCACATACACATGAGGTATATATACTAATAGTGAAGGATACTCCAAAGAAAGGCAGACGGGAAGGGAGAAGGGGCCCCAGCCTAAGAGGAAACCACCCTTAAAAAGATTTTATACCACCCGGAAGAAGACCTCCACCCTTTCCCACAAGAAAAACTACCTGACAGGTAGATGAGCATGGACACAACCTGATCAGGACAAAAAGCGCACGGAGGGTTAATCAGATTAAAACAACCTGCACAAAGACCCCATAAAAACCACCACTAGACTTAGAAACTCCGGTGGCAACCTTCTTGGGTCCCCTCCCTCTTTGGGAGCTCTGTACTATCACCTAATAAACGTTGCTTTGCTGCCCACCACTCTTGGTCTGGTCTACCTCTTCATTCTTCAAAGCAGCGTGACCAAGAACCATGGGCACCAAAGGAAAAGAAATCCTGCAACACTAATACACTTCTGAGTTTTTCTTCCTCTTGTCAATCTGTCTTTTGTTATAGGGGTCCCAGCTGAGAACTTAGAAGAGTAGAGGGAAAACTATCTTTTTTCTTCCGTATAGAATGTAGGATTAATATTTCAGATAAATAAAATAAAAATTTCTAATAGTGTACATTAAATTTGGCTTCTGATTATAAAACAAAAATATTATTCTTGTTATTAAGGGGAAAAAATTCAAGGCCGTATAAGAATCACACAATCAAACTCTAACCTCAATAGACTCCATATTCATGCATTAAGATCAGGTTGCACATTAAATGGGAGAAAAAGAAATTAGGAGGATTATGAACTTTCTGCTTAGAAATAAGAAAATGTAGAGTATCATTGAAAAAATTTTTAAGAAAACAAACTTTCTGGTGTTTTTCTAGTGGTTTATAAAGCAAAAAAATTAGGCATCTGCATGGCTCAGTCAGTTAAGCGTCTGCCTTTGGCTCAGGTCATGATCCCAGGGTCCTGGGATCCAGCCCCGTTGGGCTCCCTGCTCCGTGGGGAGCCTGCTTCTCCCTCTCCCCCTGCCTGTTGCTCCCCCCCTGCTTGTGCACACGCACTCTCTCTCTGTCAAATAAATAAATAAAATCTTTAAAAAAAATAAAGCAAAAAAATCTGGTCAATGATGCATGAAAAAAGTGACAAAAAGCAGTTGTAAAGTGTAGACCATTTCTTTTGGAGATTAATTAATTGAAATCCAGTATACATAGGTGCTAAATTCATATGATTAAAACCTGGAAGGTAAAAGTAAAATTATAAGATCTCCCTTTATCCAAGTTAGCCAAATAATAATAGCCTCTAAAATACGCTCAACTTAGTAAAGGGGGGGGGGTGTGGGGAAGAAGGAAGGAAGGAAGGAAGGAAGGAAGGAAGGAAGGAAGGAAGGAAGGAAGGAAGGAAAGAAGGAAGGGAGTAAGACAGGGAGGAAGGGAGGGAGGGAGAAGGAAGGAAATAAGGAAGGGAGGAATAGAGGAAGAAGAAGGGAAGAAAAGATATTATTTGATTAGACTCATGTAGTCTGAAAGCTCTGCAATTGCTTTTTTCCACCTAAAAAATCCAACTTCTAAGTTCATAAACCCAATTGTCTTTGAAAAACATCTTGTCAATTACCTATGCACAGGATAGCCAAGCCAATTTGGTAACCACAACTGTTCTTCCTCATTATTTTACCATGCTATATAAATTCCAGTAAGAAACAGATTTGAATGTCATTCAGTCTGATGATCAACTTGAGTACATTGTTCTTACATTCTACTTATAATTAGTATTGTGACCATTCCTGAGCCTGTCTTATAACAAACACTTTACCCCTTGGGCAACTTTTCTTTAAAAGCTGGCCCACCAGAAACTTCCATAATTTGGCTGGGAAAAAGTGGCCAGTTACCATCACTTGACACCACTTGCATCATGACTCCAACATAACAGGGTCGTTCAGATCACAATGACATTACACTGGCAATTGTTCTGGTCTCTCCCTCATCACAGTCATTATCTTTGGTCATTTTATTTAAATGCATCATTTAGTTTGACAGCAAATTGTATGACAGAATAAAAGGGACCTTGGGGGAGGGGTGGAAAAAAATCCCTAAGTAAAACTGATTTAACATCAAATAACTTCAAGGTTAACTCCGCACACTGAGTTGCTATCTCCTCTACCAAGAAGAATGCTGGCATAGCTAAACTGGGCTATTTAACCTTGAGGGTTAGAGAAAAAGAGAGTAGCCTGTTGAAGCCTTTGAGGACCTATGTATAGAACACTCAACAATTATTTTTAAAAAAGAGAGAGAGAAAGAAAACTAAGTCATTTGCCAAAAAAAAATGTATTTCAAATGTACAAAGTAGGGTTAAGTAGTGGTTAGGAGTTTTAACTTATTCTCAATTTAAAAGTATAGGCTTTGAAGATACACAGACTTGAGAACTGTTTTTAAGGATTAAGTAAAATAAAAAGACTCTACTTAACACTGAAAATACATAATAGGGAACATTTATTAATGATATCACTGTAATGTAACTAATAAGAGAAATGATAACCCCTAATCAATAGTAATGTTTAAGTTCAAGATTCAGCTTAAGGACTGGTGATTATTTCCATATTCCTTTCCACGTGGCTTATAGATCCAGGTGTGTCTTTAATCAACATCAATTCTTATCCACTTCAATTTCTTCTCCTTTAAAATCAGAGTAATGTGAATTTTTAAAAACAAACAAGATGCTTCCACTGTCTTGCGAAGAGTAGGAGACGAGAGCCAGGAATAACACATGACATCAACAATACAGCCTGAATGAAGTTGGTACCTCCGTGAGCATGAAAATAGGGCTGCCAACAGATTTGGAAGTGAGAAGAGAGAGAATAGAAAACAAAACAATTTCACAGTTTTGTCCAAAGATTTCATAAGGTTGGGTTCTAATAAAATATTTGTATGTTGGATACATGCTGTAGAGTACCATTGCATGAGGTGTGGATAAATCTGCACTGAGTCTGTTAAGGGCCTGGAGAACACCCTCTGTCTGAGATATATCATGACTAAAGATGTCCCGTTGAACCATTTAGGAATATGTGGAAGAATTGGCATTACTCAGAATTTCTTGCTAATCCTAATTTTTGTCTCAATTAAATGTAATGAATTCAATAATTCAATGGTCTCTTGGGGATTAATTCAATCCCTTTCAGGTTATAACTCAGTTCTTCAGATTCTTTCTCCTTAGGCTACCTTCCAAGATGGTATATTGCAAGAGTGGGCAAACTTGATCTGTAAATGGCCAGATAGTATATTTGAGGCTTTATTGCCCGTATAGTCACTACTGCAACTATTCAACTCCATCAGGAGGAAAGTAACCATAGTCAAGATGTAAATGAATGAGTATGGCTGTGTTCCAATAAAGCTTTATTTATTAATGCTTTATATGAAATTTTATCTTCATATATCATTCAAGGGCTGCTATAAAATATTTTGTGCTTCTTTCAACCACTTAAAAATGTAAAAACCCTTCTCAGCCTATAGGACATACAAAAACAGGCAGCAAGCTATACTGGCCCGTGGGCTAAAATTTGCTGACCCCAGGTGTGTTGTACATGAGTGGGGACACTTTAAGTGACCTTGGGCACTGGGACAGGGCGGTTCCTAGCCTGAAACTAATCTCTGGGTGTGTTAGCTGAGTTTGCCTATTTGTTAGATGGCTGAACCCTTGTGATCTTAAATTTCTCAGCTTGGTTGAACCTCTTAACCCTCCAAGCTGACACTGCTTCCCCTATGTTCCTGATTCTGCAGACCCCTCCAAGCTGGTGCGACATCTGTCTTTTCCTTGGCCCCAGGTTGTTCTCACCATACTAGGTTCTTTTGTAGTCTCTAAACCAGTGTCCATACATTCTGAAACTAAAAGAAGCAGGCACATGTCAATGATATCCTCTCTCCACCAAACTGAACCACCCACTCTTTTGACTGTGCTGAGCTGCTGCACATTGGCCAGAGCAGCCCTGGAACATTAGCTTCCTCAAGAATTACCAAATGCTGAGCAAGGCTACAGCCTGTCTGCCCTTAGTTTTCCTATTTACGCATGCACTAAGCTTCCTCCCCATTCTGTGTGTGGCTTTGAAGCATTGGGAGGTAGATTAAAATTCCATTACTTTTGTCTCCAACATCATATTCTCCTTCTTTCAGAGAGAGTATTATCCATCTCTCCTTCCCTGATAGTGGGCAGCCTCCAGAGAAAAAATCAGTTTATTAATAAGGAAATTCATTTAGGAAGTATTAAAAATATTTCACACTTAATATGTAGGTTTCCATGGATAGAAATGAAGAGGTTAAAAATTCTAGCAAAAGAGAACAAGATAAGTCAAAAAAAAAAAAAAAAAAAAGCAAACAGAAGATTGTCTACAAAGACACAGCCTTCATTCAAAAGCAAAATGCTTATTTTATGATTTGGTCCAGAAACCATTCTAGGATAAAGAACCAATTTATAATGAGGCAAAATAACCTTCATGTTAATTACTAACAGAGCTTTTTCCAGATAGCATTGTGCTCAGAGAGTATATTTACTAGGAGAAAAGTAATACTTTATCATATACAAACTTGTGTTACAGAAGTATTTTTAATACTGGGTTTTGTGATGAATAGAATAAAACCCATGTTGAAAAATTTTGTTAGTGAAATAGGATTTTTTTTTAATGTGGCCATAAATTAATATAAGTAAAAAAGATTCTGGTGATGGTTTAGTAAATACTCATTATTTACTAAATAATTATTCAACAAATATTTATTGAGTACTTGCTATATGCCAAGCACTATTGTAGGGCCAGGTATCATGTAGTGAACAAAACACTGTCAAGCAGGAGACAGACAATAAACAAGATAAATAAGTAAAAGATATGTGAATAAATGATGTGTTCTAAGAAGGAATTATAAAGCAGAGAAAGCCTATGAAATGTGAAGCTAAGCATTAAAATTTTAGAACAAGTGGCCAGAAATGTCTTATTAAAAGATGATTTTTGAATAAAAATATGAAGGAAGTGAGGTAGCTAACCATGTCAATGTAATAGGGAAGAATATTCCAAACTGTGAGTGTATTCAGTGCAGAAGCCTTCTCAAAAGTATGTCTGATATGCATGAGAAAGGACAAGGAAGCCAGAGTTGCTGAAATCCTAAGAGGAAAAACTGAAGGTTGAGAGGCCATGTGGAGCCAGATCACATGGAAAGCGTTACAGTGAGGCTTTTGCATTTTACTGATTGAGAAAGCAATGGAAAAATTTGGTGCAGAGGAGTGACCTAATCTGATGATAATTTAATAAGATCACTCTGGCCACTGTGTTGATAAATCGTCTATAGGAGTACAAGATTGGACAAGAGAGGCCAGCTGGGAAGCTGTTAAAATAATCCAGGCTAAGGGACGATGGTGTCTTGGACTTATATGATAGCCGTAGATATGATAAGAACAATCAGATTCCAGGTATATTTAAAGGTAGAACCAGATAGATTTCCCTGTGGACTTGGATATGAGGTTCAAGAGAAAAGAAGTAGTCAGGCACGTCACCATGCATTTTGGTTTGAGAAGCTGGGACTAGAAAATCGTCACTTACTGAGACAGCAGCAAAATGCTAGAGGAGTTGGCTTGGGGGAATATATCAGGAGCTCAGTTTTAGAAAGGATATGTTTTAGGATCCTATTAGACATCTAGATGCAAAAGTTAAGGAGGCACTTGGAAGCTAAGGAAAGAAACATGAACCAGATATATAAATATATGAGTCATCAGCACACAGGTGGAATTTATAGCCTGGAGACTGCATAAGATTAAGAGAAGAGAAAGCAGCAAAAGAAATTGAGCAGGAATGGACAAAAAGGTAGAAAGAAGGCTAGATGAGTCAAGTATGTTGGAAAGTAAGTGAAGACAGTTCTTCAAAAGTAGAGATATATCAGATATTGAGCCTGGAGATCTATGTGCCCAAGTTGTTAGGATATTCTGGTTTGATTCTCTTTCATGCAGTCTTTGGATTAGTGATGTTGAACTGTAGCTGATTATATCTGAAGACCCACTGAATTAATAAACATATCCGAACACCAGCCTTGAAAATAGTGGATGAAAAAGTTGGTTAACCAAGAAAATTTGCTACTAGGATGTTTTGGATTAAGCCATTCAATACTACTGAACAAATACTAAGTAACTACTATTTTTAAGATGTCTGGAAGTCAGAAAGGAAAAAGATATACCACTATTATTTGGGAACACACGTTCTAATAGAATTTATTAAAGCTGGCACACAAATAACATAAATATTAAATGTAATCAGTATGAATCTTAATCCACAAAACTCAGGTGGACAAGAACTGTAAATTTGCTTATTTTTCAATACTTTAACTTAATTTTGTATTTTGGGTCTCTATTTGATCAGGTGATGAACATAAAATATTAATCAAGTCAAACCATTTCCTTTATTCCAGGGGTTTTGCCATAAATCTAGTATTCTTATGTAATGCCTTGGTATCAAGGAATGAGGGGATGGTATCGGTCCTTACTCAGGAACTCTTCCTGTCTACACTCTCTGAGATGAGCATGTTCCCATCCAATCCTCAGACTAATGAAGGCAGGTTGCCTCCGCATTTTTCTCATGCTCCCTCCCTTAGCAATTCTCCAGGTCTGGGTCTCTTTCTATTACTTATGCAGTCCCCAAAAAGCACAGGAAGCCACCAAATGCTTCCCCTCAAACTGAGTTGTGAGAAATTCTGTGAGGCTGGTCCAGGTTTTCTCATCTTAGAAATGTTACCCAAGGCTGACTTTTGTTTCCATGTTATTCTGGGAACAAGGTGGAGTTCTGGATAATGGGACTTGTTTGAGTACTAAGAAAGAGGAAATGGATCTTGCTCTGAGATCTTGGATCTGTCTTTGGCTCCCCATTTTTCAAGCAAGAGTAGAGAGACAGAATGCAGGGGCTCACCATACATAAACTTTCTTCTTACCCTCTGATTAAAGAGAAGGGTGTCAGTGAAACTTTTAAATACTCTTCTTTAGTGTTGGCCCTGCAGGACGGAGGCCTAATCTCCCACAGTTATTGGGTATTATAAAGAGTTTCCATAATTAACTAGCAAAAAGTAGACTACAGGTAAGAAGAATCTAGTTAAAACTACCTCTAAAGTTGGTACTGTTTCCCATCTCTTAGCTGTTTTCCCTTTCACTAAAATAAAAGAGCACAGTAGCTGAAAATTAAACTGGATTAAAGTAGCAAAAATAGTATACTTTGAAAATCCATTTATAGGAAAATGTTTTATGAGAGGACACATTGATCTTTATTCCATTTTACATGTCTAAAAATTATCTAATTCTGGGATTAAGGAATTTAAAAATTCTTTGATTCTAATTAATCAGAACATTTTCTTTCACTTAGTTCTGGAAACCCATAAAAAGTTATCAGCTGTCAGCAGCTTCAATGCCAGTTTATTAGAGGCCCTTACTTGGTGCCTGCTGATAGTTATTGTGAAGGCTGAAAGGTTAACAAGAATGGGCTGCTATGAACCTCCTTGCCAGGTGTTTTTCCCTGCAGCTAATGGACCTGAGCCAACTGAAATTATCACTCTAGAACTAGTCACAGACACTCTTAATCTTTGCATAGAAACATTGATAGAGGAGGGAAAAGGCTGGAATTTGTATTTTGCTTTTCACCATCATCACATTTGGAACAATTAAAGTATAGTTAATCTTCTATTTGTAAATGAAGGCCTGACAAATCCAAAAAGAAAGAAACCTTTTAAAATAATATGCATGTATAACATGTTTCATTAAAATAATAATAGTCCCTTCAATGAAACAATGTCTTGTAAAACCTATCGCACTTTTTTTGAGTCATGGTAGTTAAGAGCAACATAGGTATTAACATGTCTAAGTTGTTTTAATTGCTGGGTTTATAAATCTGAACAGTTGTAATGAAATAACAAGAATCAACCAGATGGAACTGAAGCCAGTCACTGTGGGAATTTAAGACATGCATGCTGTTTGGGGGGATTGAATATGTACTTATCCAATTCAAAACAGAGCAGATGGCAAAGCAAACAGGTAAGCACTTGCTTTATCTTTCAGATATTGTGGTTCACTGAATATCCCTATTTATTTTGGGAACTATAGAACATCTGGAAAAAATCAGATGAAAGACAAACAGAGGTGACTGAGAAAGACTTGAATGAGTGCGGAATTTGAGAGTTTTCACGCTGTCAGATGAAGAAAGAAAGAATCTCATACTCTGCCAATCCTCAGGAATCATGGAGACTTTTAGGTAGCAGCATTTTAAGTTAAATACTTAGCTGAAGAAAATACAAGAGAAGAAAATGCTATTATTGTATGAAATCCAAAATTAAACAAGTGGGAACAAGAGAAAGAAGAATGGAACTGAACTGTATATAATAGAGGTGAAAATTGCTCATGCCCACCCTCACATCATTGTGTTCATCCAGTGCCAAGATCTTGGTTTCTAAATACCATTCTCCACATAACGGAACCAGAGTTCCTTGGAGAAATGGCTGAGGCAAGGAAAATCACTGGTGAAGCTAAATGTTCTTATAGTATCAGGAAGCAAAAAAATACTCAGTGATTAATGGGGACATAACAAAAAACCATAGGGAATAGCTTCAAAGATCCAACTGGCCAAATCTGGGACAACTGGAATGTTTTTTTTTTTAAAGGAAATAAATTATAACATTGCATTTTAAAAAAAGAGTCAGGTAGTGCCTGGGTGGCTCAGTTTGTTAAGCTTCCAACTCTTGATCTCAGCTCAGGTCTTGATCTTGGGGTCATGAGTTCAAGCCCTACATTCGAGCCCTGCACAGAGGCTACTTAAAATTTTTTTAAAAATTTTTTTAATGTATGGGGGAGGGAGAGAGAAAAAAAACCTCTGTAACAAAAGAATGCTAGCTATTTTGAAGGAATGATAAAATAAGAAAATCATCAATTTGCAAACAACAGTGTCAGAGCTGATTTATATAAGATTCACCAAATGATGCTAAAAACCATAGGATGAAAGGATCCTCACATTTTCAAATTTTTACCTAACATATTATGTATTGATTACAAAGGGGAAAAAAGGCATTTTTACAATAGTGAAAGTGTCTTAACCAAGGGACCAAAGTTAGCATCACCAGTAATGGATCCAATTAGCATTATGTATCTTCTGATATGATGCAATGGAAAGTATGCAATACCACGTATGGCTATGGGCAAAAAAAAAAAAAAAAAAAAAAAAAAAAAAAAAATTAACCTGAAACTAGTTGTGAGAAAACAAGTTCAGACTGTAGAATATTTCACAAAACAATTGCCCTGGATTTGACAAACTTGTCAAGTTTGTAGAAGAAAAACACAAAGCAAAATAAAAACAGGGAAAAGAAAAGAGGAGGCAAAGGAATGGCTATAGATTAAGGGAGACTAAGGAGACATGACAACTAAATGCAAATTGAGATCCTTGATTAGACGCAAACAAACAAACAAATAATAAAAGCCACATTCACACAATTAAAAGGAATATACGTGGCTGGGACAAATGGAGAAATTTGAATGAAACTGTATATTTGATATTATAATTGTGTTAATATGCACTTTTCTAGATATGAAAGTCATATTGTGCTCATTAAAAAAAGAAGTCCTTGTTCTTATGAAATACATGTTGAAGTATTTAGAGCAAAATGTCATTATGTTTGCAAGCTAATTTCAAATATCTCAGCAAAAAATGTATTAATTTAAAATATATATATTGGTAGAAATTTTAGAGCAAATGTGACAAAATGATAAAAATTAGAACTTCTAAGGAAAAGATATATGTGTACCCATTATACTATTCTTTTAACTTTTTGTAGGATTTAATTTTCTTTTTTAATTTAGAAAAAATAATGTTCATCTCTAAGTGGGTTAATTCAGTTTCAAGGAAACACTTCCCTGACATCCCAAATAGATATAAAGTCTCTTGGTGGCTATTATCAATAGATCTGCAACCTCCCACTGGTACATAATGCTACTTAGTCATCACAGGCCATCACCCATGGACAAAATAAAAACACACTGTAAGTAAATACCAGATCAGAGAGTTTCCTTCGCATTCAAGTCACATCTGGCTTTATTTGAGAGCAAGGCAGTAAGTAACCAAAAATCCTTGTTAGGTACAAGAAACTGTATAAAACTTCTTGGAATTGATGGTGGTCAATTTGGTAAACTGGTGTAAGTTTCTCTAAAAGACACAGTAATTTCTGAATAAAATTTAAAAAAATAAAACAACAAACAAAAAACCTTGCTTAAACTGCTAAGACTGCTAAGTACAAACGGACCCACCATACCACTCTAAAGCTACTGAAAAATAAGCTTTTTTTTCAATATGGAGAATTGAAGTTACTTGATGGTTTATTTTTTTTTTTTTAGATTTTATTTATTTATTTGACAGAGAGAGAGACAGCCAGCGAGAGAGGGAACACAAGCAGGGGGAGTGGGAGAGGAAGAAGCAGGCTCCCAGCGGAGCAGGGAGCCCCATGCAGGGCTCGATCCCAGAACCCTGGGATCACGCCCTGAGCCGAAGGCAGACACTTAACGACTGAGCCACACAGGTGCTCCTACTTGATGGTTTAGAAAATTATTCATTCATTCAACAAATACTGATTGAGCAGTCTTCTAGGTGTTATAAGACAGATATAAACAAATATATAATATAGTGTCAGTGCTATAGAAAAAATAAAGAAGGGAGGGTCAAGAAGAAAAAAGACAGCAAGGAAATAAAAGATAATAAAGGATGATATTTTTGGTAGAGTGGTCAGAGAATGCCTACAGAGATGAAGAATTGCTAACAGTGAATGTCCAGGAAATTATTATAGTCCAATTTGGATTTGCAATAACATATATGTGTAAGAAGTTGGATTTAAGGATGACAATAATGTTGGGGCTAGGGCTTGGAAGACTTGAATACCAAGCTAAGTTGTTTAGACTTTAGACAATGAGGAGCAAATGAAGTGAAGTGATGTAATCAGTGTTGTATTCTTATTTTTTCCCAAAGAATTTGATACTATATACTAAAGTTTTATAAATTCAATTTCTTCAAACCTCAAGGAGAAAGCAATTTAATTTTTCTTTACAGCCATATTTCTATTGATTACCCTAAAGGAAAATGTATATATTTTAGTCAATTCTCAATTATCTGCACAACATGGGAGCACTGCCAAGGATAGCCCAAAATCTGAGTGAAAGACACACTGTCAGATTGAGACCATGATCTGATTTCCTGAAGCAAGAAAAATTGTATGAGGAGCAGTTTCATAAAGCTGTTCTTCTGGACAGCAAGCGAATAAAGAAACCTGACACCATGAGAAGTTATCCTGCTTCCACATGAATGTTTGTTTGGTTTCTACTCAATAAGCTTGTTGGGGAGAAGGTTTCTCTACCCTTCAAAACTCTTCTGGTTGGTCTAAGAGTTAAATTGACATAAGACAGATAAATAGGAGAAAATCATTTATTTATTTATTTGTTTATTTATTTATTTATTTATTTTAAAGATTTTATTTATTTATTTGAGAGAGACAGCGAGCAAGCACAAGCAGGGGGAGAGGGAGAAGCAGGCTCCCTGCTGAGCCAGGAGCCTGACACGGGGCTCAATCCCAGGACCCTGGGATCATGACCTGAGCTGAAAGCAGATGCTTAACCAACTGAGCCACCCAGGCACCCCTGAGAAAATCAATTTTAATTTTGGGTGTATAGGAATCCCATATATGAAAGGTTCAAGGATAGAAAAGTAAAACAAGGTATATACACCATCCTGAACTAAGGATAAGGGGGTAGAGGCGTGGGACTTCAAAAGGAAGGAAAGGCATGCACAAGAGATGAAAAAGAGTAATGTTTGATGAATAAATGTTTGCTGGGCCATACAGAAACAGTGAGACATCCAGAGGAATTTTAACAAACAGACGCTATTTTAAATTCCTCCTTGTCTACCACCTCTGGTTCATATTATAATGTAGTTATCTATGGTGATAGCTCTATTTCTGCAGCAGGTTCTCTACCTAACTTCCTTTAGGCAGTTAGGGGAAAAGTCAAAGTTTCTTCCTGAGTTTTGGGGCCTTGACTGTTTTAAGTTCAAATAAACTGCATGCCAAAGTGGCACATCTTTGGAGCAATTCATTCTAAACTCCTACCACCTAAAAGCTTTGATCCTGTGTCTCTTCCTAAGTATCTCAGTCAACTAGGATAAATCCAGATAAAGGTGATACAAAACACATTACACATTTTCAACAGAAAAATTAACAATGGATACAGATAATTCACATAGAGTCAACAATGCAAAACACTGAAATCATACTATGTAGTATCAACAAATATCCACACTTCAATACTTTGAATATGCTTGAAGATAATAAAGCAATAATTGTTCTAAATTACTATGGCATTAGTTTTTCCTCTGTATTTTATTACTGATTTATTTTTTGTTCATCAAACATTCACTGGAGTACCAGATACACAAAAGGCATTGCTACGAACTGTGAGGAGCAATGTCCATAATTATTTCCACTTTCCCAACAGGAGTCTGTTATAATTCAATGTAGCCTCACAATTTTAAAATAAGAGTTTAAAATTCATGGGGCGCCTGGGTGGCACAGCGGTTAAGCATCTGCCTTCGGCTCACGGCGTGATCCCAGCGTTATGGGATCAAGCCCCACATCAGGCTCCTCTGCTAGGAGCCTGCTTCTTCCTCTCCCACTCCCCCTGCTTGTGTTCCCTCTCTCGCTGGCTGTCTCTATCTCTGTCGAATAAGAAAATAAAATCTTTAAAAAAAAAAAAAATTCAGATAGCCATACAATCTAAATTTCTCTAGCATTGTCTTATATGTTGAGGCTCTAGACTTGTAAGTTTTCCATTTATAAATTAGTTGATCTTTGCTAGATTATATATCGCTCTGCGGATCATCTTCTCATCTGTGAAATAAAAATAAGTGCCTTCTGAGATCTGCTCTTACTGAAGAGGATCAATGATGAAGACAGCCAAATCTGAGCATCAGAAGACCTTCCAGTCTACCTGATGCATGATCTCCATAGTTCTGAGAAGCAGAAGTAATTTAGAACAATAAAGGCTGTAGGTGTGTGGGTGTGTGTGTGTGCATGCACACAGGTGAAGGTGACAGTGTATAACTGATGACTTGATGAATGAGATTGGGGTGAGGATGGAGAGGATATGTGTGTATATGAAGGACTAATCAGTTCTGAGCAATGATGGAAAGGTTTTACTACTGACGTTTGCAATTACGAAGATTTCTGCACTTGATCTGAGCTCAAGAAAAAAAAATAAGTGTACATATTCCATTAGGTTGCTGAGAAAACTAAGTGAGATTAGGCTTATGAAATATTTAAGAAGACTAGCACTTAGCAATAACTCAGTAAATGTTAGTTATGACTATTATTTGTAATTATTAGAATAAAGAAGTTGTGTCCTTATTAAAAGTATTATTACTAGAAGCTCAGAATAAAGTTTTAAATATTTGAATTATACTGAAAAACACAGAGATTCAATATGTATGTGTCTTATAGCAAGAAGGAAAAAGAAGACATAGAACCATGTTACAAATTACAATATAATACCATATATTTATACATATTTATAGTTTCAAGATACAAAAAGGAGTGGTTATTAAACTGATGGGAACCAGAGGAACTTGAAATGCCTAATTACCTCTTCTTTGGGATTAGCAAAAAATCACTTTTCCTGATCATTAAAGGGTACAGTTTCATCCATAAGCATGGACCAAACAAATTATGAACAGATCCACTGACAGACACCTTAAGAAATAAGATTATTCAGATATTCAGGCCAGACACCTGAGACACCAAATTCATTTTATAAAGTCATCGTAGTTGTGCTAGCAATAAAATCTCACACCTGTTTTTAATTTTTTTTTCTTTGGTGGTTGCCATCAGTTATTGTAGGTGCTTTTTTTCCCTATGTATTTGATATCCACGGGCAAATGTTTTTACTCTGCTCAGTGAACTGTGCTGAAACATCTTTCTGAAACCCTTCGTTATTACCTTTAAAGGGATATAAGCCTTTAAAGCCTCTTTAAAGAGAACCTATGTGGGGAAAAATAATTCTCATCCTTCCACCCCCACATGACCATTATAAGTCCCCTGCTAAGTGTATACTAACATCTCATAGTTAAAAAAGATGACGCCTTATACTTGCCTTTTTCTCACTTACATAAAGATGCTGGTTCTGGAATTTTCTAATACACTGAAGAGAATTTTAAAGCTATTACTGAATTGTGAAGAAATATTGATCTTGGGGCACCTGGGTAGCTCAGTTTGTTAAGCAGCTGCCTTCCGCTCAGGTTGTGATCTCAGGGTCCTGGGATTGAGCCCCACATTGGGCTCCCTGCCCAGTGGAGAGTCTCTTTCTCCCACTCCCTCTGCTGTTCCCTCTACTTTTGCTCACACTGTCTTTCTGTCAAATAAATAAATAAAATCTTAAAAAAAAAAAAAAGAAATACTGATCTTAAGGTGTTGGTGGTTTTTTGTTTCTGTTTTCTATTGTCTTATTTATATTAAAAAGAATTTAAATAGAGAATATGGCACTGCAGTCAGAGGGGTAGAATAAATTGCTTCTAAGGATCCTCCTCAGTTTAGCCATCTTTTCCAACCTCACATTCTGCCAGATCATCAGGCAAAAGTGTTATCTACGCCAGACATCCCTGACCTTACATATACTTCCTTTCCTTCTGAAAACTGTTTTGCCTGGCACTTTATCCTGACAATTTTAACAGATAAATGAGGAAAAACCCAAGTATACATTTCCAATACCTGCCTGGAAAGCATATTCTGTACTCATTCTAGAATCATCACATGTTATGATGGGAGGTTAGACAACATAGATGGCAAGTAGTAATCTGTTTTAGTGGTTGGGAGCAAATTACTTAGATTTGGATACCAACCCCAGTCCCAGATTTTTAGCTAAGTAAACTTGAAAAAGGTAGCCACCTTCCCTGACTTCATTCTATCTCTAAAATAGGGATAAAAATCTCATAAGATTATTGAAGACAAATGTGAGGATAAATGTGATAATTTATTTTAAAATATGTTAACTTTTGTGATGCCTCACATTTAATAAGCATTCATTAAATTTGTGGCTATTATGCTACAGCTTCCTTCATTTTTTTTCATGTTCCAACTGTAAACACAGACTTTCAAGTCAGGCCCAGTTTCAAAGAATATTATGTATATGATATTTGCAATAGAATTCACCTTTCTGAATCTCAGTTTATTCATCTATTTTCTCAAAGGTGTTTTGAGTATTAAACAATGACCGTAAATTACCTGACATATATGCTAGAATTTAATACTCTGTAAGTGGCAGTTTCCCCATTTCCATTAATATATATCCTAGCTAATATAAAAATGTGGTCAGCATATAATTAATCATAAATCTGGGGGCGCCTGGGTGGCTCAGTCGTTAAGCGTCTGCCTTCGGCCCAGGGCGTGATCCCAGAGTCCTGGGATCGAGTCCTGCATCGGGCTCCTCCCGCTGTGAGCCTGCTTCTTCCTCTCCCACTCCCCCTGCTTGTGTTCCCTCTCTCACTGGCTGTCTCTCTCTCTGTCGGATGAATAAATAAAATCTTTAAAAAAAAATCATCTTGCCAAAAAAAAAATCATATATCTGAATAATACTGTTGACTAGTCTATTCTTTACCTCTCATTATCTACCTACACTGGTAGGCTAGTTGGAAACATGATGGCCTTGGTTTTGTCAAATGAGCACAAGTGTCCTGGGAAGCCTTTTTGGAAGGCTTTTGCTTTGCCTAATAAAAGGGACAGAGGAGGCTGATTCCATTTCTTCCCCCCTTTTTCATGCTTTAACTGTGTCCATGATTTCTGGACCTGCAGTAACCGTCTTGAGACCAAGAAAGGAAGGCCAATATAATTTCAGAGATAGCAACCCTGGCATTATTACATAGATAAACCAACGCCAAGAACTGCCTACTCAGCATTTCTTGTTAACCAAGATAGTAGCTATATAGTTTGGAGAGGTGGAATATCCTCATAGAGGTACTAAACCTCCTCTTGTCTACAAATTAGCTCCAAGAAACCAAAAGAGAAGAAAATATAGAATTTTCACCCCTGCTAACAATTTGAATCTAAATTTTATTTTACTATGTATGCTCCTGGCCAAATGCTTATGTATTCTTTATTCTAACATTTCTGGAAACTAGAATACAAAGTGATGCATTGTAGGTAACAAGTATATTTAGTTACTCTTTTTAAACCTTACACTTCCTGAATTCTCTTGTTCTTACACTTTAGAAAGAGGGAAAACTAAATACATATTACAAGGATGTAATGAATTTTAGAGTGATTCTTTGAGGTACGTTCTATTATTATCATTCCCATTTTATAGATGAGAAAACTGAGGAATTGAGAGGCCTAAATTCCCTTAATTTGTAAGAGGTATATCCAGGCAACATGGGTGCGACATTATACTATTTGTGCCTCATGTTCTTCATCAATAAAATATGATGGTTTTACTGGTTGGCTTCTAAATTTCCTTTAATGTATTTTCTACTTCTTTCAGAATATTAACTGCCAAATTTCTCCAAGTCCTGCTGTCCTCACCACCACAGTTAGAGAGAAGCACCATCAATAGGGGGACAGTTTGGTACAGACTATGGATTTAAACATGGTCTGTCTTAGCCACTTTTACAATGTTTATGGCCATGGGAAATTTACCTAACCTCTCTAAGCCTGGTTCCCTCATTTGTGAAACGGAGTGTAATATCACATAGCAATTTGATCTGAGACTTCAATGAGATCATCCATATAAAGTACTTACCCTACAGAGCTCAGTACATAATGCTCCACAAATATTAGTCATCGTTTTTATTGTTATTACTATCATATTAACCTCTGAAAACGTGATTTCAAGCAAGCTGGTGAGGATTTTCTCGTGAATTAAAATCTACCGTCATAAGAAAATTCTCACTGACATCTTTGATAAATTTCATTAATCTTATTCATAATATCACATTATAAAGTATTTCATATGATGCATGTTCTCTTCTTGGGAATCCTGAGAAATAAACTTGAAATTTACTTTCATTTTACTAGGCCTATAGCAAAAGGAAAAAAATCTACCAATGAGACTACCAAAACAAAAGCAACTTTCCTTTAATTTCCTATACCAGTCAATAATTAGATATCATAGGATGGTAAAAGCAGGACAGCTTCACATCAAACATTACACTAAAAACTGGATTCCATCCAATTATCAGATCCTAATAACATACATCCCAAGCTTCTTAAGGAATTAGCTGAAACAATTACCAAGCTACTAAATATTATCGATGCGTTTTTGAAGGACATAGTGCCTGTGATAGCAATAACTCATCATCTTTCTTTTAGAAAGGGAAAGGACAATTCCAAACGTAATAAGCCAATCACCTTGACCAGTTGACCAGTGGATTTCCAATCATGCTCTTTAGAGCCTATCTAAAGAAAATCTTCTTAACCTTTTCCACACTCTTTTATCTATATCCCTCTTTTAACTTCAGTTGAAGTATACATATATATGAAATTTATATGAATATGCACACACGCAATACAAATTTCACAAATTGGACTTTTTTTTTTAAGAAAGGTCTTAAGGGCTAAGAAGCCAAAGACAAAAATTTTAATTACTATGACTTAAAAGACACAGGAAAAAAATCACCAAATTGTTTAAAATAAGTAAAAAATCCATATTTTTTACGTCTAAGGCTTTAGATCCACAACCTTATGTAAATGAGAGTAAGTACTACCAGGATGTTGGGGTATTGGAAGTGGGTTTTATTCTTTGCCCTTTAATTCTGCCATTCAGAGTATTAATGCTTAGCTATTACTGAAATCAACAAAGCCCAAAGTTGGGATTTATTTAGTTAAGGAAAGTGAGTGAAAGAGCTTCCCAAACATGATCTCCAGACTACAGGAGTGACTATTAGTAACTCTTCACCTAAGGCATTAAAAAAAAAAAAAAGCACTGTTGAGAAAGTGTTTCTGGCTCTCCTGATAAGTATGGTTAGAGGAATACCTGAGCAGTTTGTGGCATTAAATGAATTTAATATTGCTATCTCTCTGGGCCTTTTAACTCCTTTTGCAGTACACCAGGTACTTTTCAGCTTTACCACTTTTTTGATGATAGGCCACCAATGTCTCTAGCCTATAATTAGCCAACCTAATTGATTAAAATCACTCCTAGGTGCTTAAACCAGCACATTAAATTCTGTAACTTTTGTGGGCATATGCATATCAGTCATTTTTGTCCAATCAAATAACATCCATAGAACCCAAGCTTACATATGCTTCTGATTCCTGCTAATACAAACTGATGTGGTCCTACAACCTTTTGGGTATATAAGCTATACCCTTCAGAGTAGGCTTTGTATGTGTCCATTAGGTCTATGTTGGGATCTAACTCCTACGGGTAGAGAAGCCATGAAGGGCAGTGGTGGTGCGTACCTGGGAGAACTGGTGCTTCTTTGTGAGACATCGCAACCAGTAGCAGTCAATAAAAGTTTCATTTCAAGGGGAATCTCTTCTCTCAGATGGGATAGGGAGGTAAGATCCTTTTGTCCCATGGGATAAGCCTTGAACAGGCACTACAATTCTGCAGCCTTGATAATCAGGCCTTGGGCTTGGTCCTCAGCCATATCTGCCCTATGACTACAGGAAATAAGAGGACTCATTCAAAGATGCCCTTGAAGATTTCTGATTTCTATCTTGTACTCTAGGTTATATTTTCATGACTTTGAATTTGTTCTTTTCACCCTGCAGGATTTCTAGGATCTTCCAAAACAGACAACCAATCCATAATCTTTATAATCACTATTGTTACTATAAGACCAAGTGCCACAGCATTTGATTCCACTCCCTTGATTTCTACATTCACTTAAGCCTGTGCCATATGGGTAGAATTTTGAATAATCATAAAGACACTGTAAGCCATGGACTATTGGCGTCCTATTCCTTCCTACCAAAAGATTATCTATGTATTTCTTAAATGTATGGAGCTACCCAATCCATTTTTCAGGCCACCCCACTACCAGATATTTAGTCAGTCATGTTCCTAACAAAAAAGAGATAGCACATGCAATCTGGCTAATTTGTAAAAAGTTTAATGAAGGACTACTTTCAAAGGAGTGGGCAAGAAGCAAGGAAATAATGAGGGAAGATATAGTTCCTCCAGAGCTAACAACCAGTGGAAAACCATTACCACCTATGAGCCTGAAGGTGCAGGGGAGTGAGCAGTTATGAGAATGTGCAATAACTTGCTGTCCATCTGAAAGGAGCGTGGTAACCAACTACAGGAAGTTAAGGGTCTAAATGCCCTGACCTCACTCTGTTCCCACCCAGATATCTGAGTCTGAAGAATTAAATGAAAATTATCCATCCAACATAATCGTAATGGGGAAGACATTTCAACTGGGATCTTGTAGCCAAAAATTAGGAGTTTGGATTTCATTCTAACTGCAATGCAAAGCCACTTAAAATTCTTAAGTTAAGAGCATGAAATTCAATTAATGATTTAAAAATAATCCTCTGGCTATTCTGTAAAAACTGGATTGGAGAGGATCAAGAGAGAAAATGGGATGATGAATTTGGAACTTATTGCAGTGGTTTGGGCAAGAAATGATTTTGCTTGTACTAGAAAGGCGGCAGTAGAGATGGACATAAGGGAATGGCATGAAGCACAATTTAGAGGGAGAATGCAGATGATTTAGTGGTAAATATAATATGGAGAATGAGGAAGAAGATATCAAATATAAATCTCAGTCTTCCAGACTCACTAACAAGCTAGAGGGTGGTGTAATTTACTGAGATCTGTTCAGCAAGAGCTAGTTGAAAATTAAGTTTGAGAAAAATCCCTGAAGAGAGAAGGAAAAAAAAAAAATGTAGTGTATAAAAAGTCACACAAGCTGCATAGTTTTCTAGGAACAAAGCACATTTTATTATAGTCTATTTCAGCATTTTGGAATCTAACCACAAATAAAAAAGTAGGCTTTATGGCTGTCTTCCTCACTGGCAAATGGGAGCTTTCAGGGACGTCTGCTCACCTCTTTGAGATAAATGATATTACTAACTGAAGACAATAAAGTTATTTGTGACAAATGAATAGAATATTGATTTTATTCTATTTTCCTCTGGTAATTTTTTAAAGAAATATTCATAAGAAGCTAGGTTCCAGCCCCAAACAATTGAAAATAACAACAGAATCAATCTGCTGTTAACTAACCCATTCTCAATATTTCCAGCATCTGTGTTTATTTGGCTAGAGATTATACATCTCCCATCAGTCAGAATTCTATTAATTCCTTCCAGGATTATATACTACAAAGAGATTCTAAGGAATGAAATGGCTTCATTAAAGTTTCAATATATGCCTTATCTTCTTCCCAAAATTTCTGAACATTTTAACTAACTTTCATAAGAGAAAACTAGTCATACCTTCTAATGTGAAAATCTTGAAAGACCAATGTTCTTCTCTTTCTCACACTGATTAAAGTCACTCACACTGAATTATCAGAGAATGGCAACCCTCAAACCTGATAGTTCACCTGCTACTTCCAATGATGGTTCCTTCCGGTGCCCTCAAGTAGGTAATTTTTTCAGTGGTTTTTGCAGGGCTTTTCACAGAAAACTGTGGCAACTATAGTGCCAACCAGGACAATTCCTGCTTCAAGTTCTCAGCTTCAGTGCCCAGAAAGAATGAATATAGCCTGTTGTAAGCAGCTCCTACAAGCCACTCCAGTTAACTCCAGTTAAAAAGACTAGTACCTAGAACTTCGTGACACAAATGTCCAGAAATTGATATGTCCAGAAAATACATCATTTGATAAGTCCTTTGCTTCCTTGGGGGATAGAATGCTCTGGAATAGTTTAAGTTCCTACATTTAAAGTTTCAGGATTAAATAATCCATGATGCCTTGACTGCTAACCCCACCAAAAGCTGCCATGTGAGCAAAATAACTAAGGGCTGGGTTGATGGTCAGGATTTTGTCATGTGATCTGAAATTCTGGATTGACTGGACTAAGAGTGGGTGCTGACCCCCAGAGGCTGACGGATAAAGGCACTCTCTGTGGGATTTTGACTACTAGAACAAAATCAGACCCTCTCTCAGAGAGTTTGTATGTGAGACATGGGCAGGAATCCACACACCAAGATCAGCTATTGTTGATAAGAACATAGAGGTAAACTCATAATAGATACTAAGGACAGAAAGTGACTAGTCAAAAACAAGACCGTTTTCTAAAGCTGCTCTTGGGCCACTAAAACTATTATGGTGAATCCAAAGATAATCTATTTATCCATAGATTTTTATCCAGCCCTGAAACTATAGAGGCTGGTTCCAATTCTTTCTTATTTTCCAGTGTATCTTTCTAATGAACTATCACCCAAAGTATTCAAAGCATATCTCGATTCCTTAACACATAAACCCCTAACATAAAGCCTTATTTGATAATTATTTTTTAAAACTTATAATAAATGATCACTTTCAATGTAGTAAGTGAACACACTGTCTTTGGAATAAGATATCCTTAATTTGAATTGTGGCTTTTTTTACTTACTTATGTGACTTTGCCTAAATTATCTAACCTCTCTGATCTTACAGGTTTCTCATCTGGAAATGGAAGATGAGACCAGTGTCATAGTTGTAAAGTTTAAAATGTTGAAAGTAAAGTATTTAACAAAAAGTAATTTCTTATTGTAGAGTATTACATTTTCAAAAGACGTCTGTCTGTTCTAAAGGAAATATTCACAACAGCTGTGTTTTCAGTTTTGAAGGGGAAAAACACTTTGTTGATATTATAAAGTAAAAACCTAGTGAAAATAAAAAGAAGAGAAGGAAAATCTATGAATAGATAAGGGCAATACTAAGCAGTAAAGGAGAATAAGACAGTTACATCAAACTGGGTACTTACAACATCCAACCTCATTAGCTGGGGAAGCCCCATGGTGACAGTCAGGCTGGAGTTCCGACTGAGAGGCCTGGGTGGAGCACCCGCCCCTCTGGTGAGACTTCCAACTGACCATCCCCATAAAGGCTATATTTATAGGGCAAATGACAGGGTCTGAAGTTAAACATTTGTCTACATGCAGTTTGGAGTGAGCCACATTTCTATGTTATCATGTCTTTACATCTTCAAGGAGACTGGGTCATATGTACTTGCCTCCTCACCCAGATTCCATTCTGGGGGGCCAGCCCAACCTGGAGCCAGAGAAGATGAAAGACAAAATTTATAGCCCTTGGCATCCAGACCAAAAGGGCCAATTATGATCTAGAAGCCAACTAATAATCAATTAATCAGACTCCCAAGGTCACTTATGCAGCATAAGTCTCACAAATGGCATTCCTTAACCTGCCTGCAAACATGCAGGTCTGGGTGGTCAGTTATGCAGGACAAATCACAGAAACCTCTATCCATACAATACACTGTTATATTATATTATATAATATATATATTATAGTAGTATATATATATTATATATATTATATTGTATATGTATTATGTTATATTGTATCTGTATTGTATATATGTACAATATATTCTATCACGTTGTATTGTACATGTGTACAATATATTATATTGTATATGTATAACATATATATTATAGTATTATATTATAGTATGTTATATAGTATATATATCTCACATTCCACACTGTCTTCTTGTAGTATGATACTGACACTCTTCCATTAGGTGGTAGGCCATTTTACTTCTTCTTGAAACTGGGTAAATCTTTGTAACTGCCTCAACATAAAGAATGTAGTAGAAGTGACAGTGCTTGACTTCTGAAGCTAGATCATAAAAGATGATATGGCTTCTGCCTGGCTCTCACTCTCTCTTGAAACTCTCACCCTTTGAACCTAGCCACCAAGTTGTAAGGAAGCCAAGGACACACGGAGAGGCCACGTGTAAGCATTCCAGCTGAAAGTCCCAGCTAAGGTCTCATTTGACAGCTATCACTAACCACCACACAGACATATGAGTGAAGGAGCCATTAGATCATACCATCTCTCAGCCTTGGAGTCTTTCAGTTGAGACTTCAGATATCCTAAAGCAGAGACAAGTCATCTTCTTTGTCCTCTTTCCGAATTCCTGGCCCACAGAACCTATGAGTACAATGAATCATTATTTTACATCACTAAATATTAGGGTTATTTATCACAGCATATTAACCGAACACTTGATAAATGACAATTATTATATGATATTATTATGCCAGAACCCCTAAAATAGTGATGCAATAACATTATTATAATTACCATCATTTTTATCATCATAATTACTATATTGTGAGGGTCCTACATATTTTATTTCTATAAACATATAGTCAAGAGGAAAGCATGACTCAATTTATTTAAAGATTCTTCGAAACTAACTTTCCTGGAGCACATATCTCCTTAAATGGAGAGCATCTATAGTGTTTATAACCTGTCCTTGCCACCACAGGCCTGAGTCAGGAGAAACTTCCAGAAGTGTTTGACAAGCTGTTTGTGTTTGAGAGCTTTACTTTAATTATGCTGAACAATCTCAGAGAATTGAAATAGAATGCTGTAAAGACAAGCATTTTTTTTCGCAAGTTCCCAAACACAATGCTTGTTTAATGTGTGTAACTTTTTATGCCAGGTATAGGAAGAAGAAAATGATCTAGACAAGCTCTTTCAACAGCAAAAGATGTTTGTTTTTTTTTTTATAATGGTAATTGGCAGCAAGACAATTTGCTCTAGTTTATTTATAGTAAAATTGTAGAATTGTTTTTAAAGAGTAAACCTTTGTTCTTAGCAGAAAAATGTACACAACAGTATTGTTTTGTGGGCTCCAAGAAGTGCAGATGCTAGTAATGTGATCAGCTTCCTGGATGAATCTTAGTTCTTTGTTGGGTTAATGAACTTCTCATGGTTACACTTCCTTCTCCCACCTTTTACCTTTAATTGTCTTTCATTTCTATCTTTGCTGAAACTTATAAAGGTGAAATGTCTTTTAAAATATATGAAATAGCTCTATTTCATTGAAGGAAAAATGCCAATGCCAAGAAAGAACAGGAATCAATAGTTGAAGCAGAAACCTTGAATTATTCAATAAATGCAATTCTGAAAAGTTTAGTATAACTTGGATTTTGGTAAATTATATTTTAGATAAACTATCAGAGTTTGATACTGAAAAAACTTCTTATTAAATCTTAGTGTATTTGTTTCGTAAATATAAAGGTTCAAATATAATCTTTTATTTACGATAAGCAATGCTTAGAGTAGAAAATGGATAGCATATATAAATTTAATTACAAATGAATAAAAGTCTTAATGCTAAAGATAAAATTAAAAAACAAGAAGTATTATATTTTATTTCAATGTGGAAAAATATTTATCCATTTTTGGATTAATGAAGAGATTCTTTTTAATGTTTATAACCATAAAGAGATCTTTTAAAAATAGATTGATAGATTTGGTTTCATAAACATTTAAAACCTATATCCATAAAATATAACTCAAATTAATTTTAAAAGTAAAGTGAAAAGGTAAAAACCAATTGCAATATGTACAATAAATAATTTCATGTGTATGTATATATGTAAATACATAGATAGAAAGAGAGAGCCAAGACAGAAAAAGAGCTCCTACAAATCAAACACAGTAATAGAAAAAGGTGTCAAGATGTAAAGAGGCAAATGAAAAAGATAAGCAGTTTAACTAATTAAATTATGTTTAAACGTACATGTAACAAAACATACAAATATCAAAACAAAACCAGAATGAGACATATTTTTAAATCTACCTAATATTCAATCATTGAAATAGGGAAATCAATATTCTCATACAGTTTCATACATTGTTATTAGAACTATAAATGGATGGCACCATTTTGAAAGGCAATTTTGAAAATCTACTAAAATTATGTTTTGTATCATTTGACACAACAGCTTCACTTAGTGAATTTTATAAAATTGATACATTCCTACCAGTGAGTGAAGATATATGTATAAGAAAAAATTTTTTAAATGTTAGTAATAGACAAAGACTGAGGAAAGAACATCTGACAGCAAAAGATCAGTTAAATAAAGGTATACAAATACAGCTATTAAAAAGAATAAAGTGGATCTATACAAACAGCTATGTTCAAATAGAATGTATGTTAAAATATAGGTTGCAAGACCACATTTAGAGCATGATTTAGTTTCCTATAAAATAGTATTAATAAAAAAAAATTCAGAGGGGGCCCCTGGTTTGCTCAGTCCGTTGAGCGTCTTACTCTTGATTTCAGCTCAGATCATGATCTAGGATTTGTGAGATCAAGCCCCAGTGAGGCTCCATGCTGGGCTGCTTAAGATTCTCTCCAATCCTCTCCCTCTGCACCAGCCCCCCCTGCTCATGCAGTCTCTCTCTCTCTCAAACCAATCCTAAGGAAACAAAGATAAGTGATTAACCCCCCCAAAAAGAGAATGCAAAACAACAATCATAAAGATGATTACTGAGATCAGAAGAGCAATGCATGAACAAGTGAGAATTCCAATAAAGAGAAAGAAAATATAAAAAGAGTACCAAACCAAAATCATAAAGCTGGAGAATACCTTAAATGGACCGAAACATTTAATAGAAGAATTCAACAGCAGACTAGATCAAGCAGAAGAAAGGGTTAGCACACATGAAGATAGGTTAGTGGAAATCATTCAATCAGAGGAACAAAAAGGGGAGAAAAAAAAAGAAATAGAGTGAAGATTGTTTAAGTGATTTATAGAATACTATTAGTGGAACAGTATACACATTATGGACTCCCAGAAGGAAAACAGAAAGAGAAAAGGGGCAAAAACCCATTCAAAGAAATAATGGCAGAAAATTCTCAAACCTGGGGAAAGAAATAAACATTCAGATCCAGGAATCCCAGAGAAAATTATTAAGATGAATCCAAAGAGACCCACACCAATACACATTATAATCAAACTGCCAAAATTTAAAGAGATTAACGCAATTTTGAATACAGCAAGAAAAAGCAATTTGTTCCATATAAGGAAACCCCCATAAAACAGCAGATTTTTTTAGCAGAAACTTTGCAAGCCATAACTGAGTGGGAAGATATATTCAAATTGGTGAAAGTAATAAACTGCCAACCAAGAATATTTTATTCAGCAAACTTGTCATTCATATTTGAAGGACAGACAAAAGCTAAAGTTCATCACCCCTGGACCTGCCTTTTAAGAAATGCTAAAGTGAGTTCTTGAAGCTGAAATGAAAAGGTTATACTAAGAAATAAAAAAGTATATAACTCACTAAATATAGTCCAATTCAGAATACTCTAATATTGTAATGGTGGTGTGTAAATCACTTTGAACACTAGTGTAAAGCTTAAAACACAAAATATTAAAAATAACAATAACTACAATATTTGTTAGTGGTACACCATATAAAAAGATGTAAATTATGAAATGAAAAACATAAAATGGTGGGGGAAGAGTGTAAAAAATGTAGACCTTTTTTATGTATTTGAAGTTGTCATCAGCTGAAAATAGAATTTTATAACTGGTATGTTTGTATGTAAGCCTCGTGGTAATCACAAAGCAAAAATCTATAGTGGATATACAAAATATAAAGAAGGAATCAAAGGAGAAAATCACCAAATCACAAACGAAGACTGCAAGAGAGTAAGTAAGAAACAAAAAATCTATGAACACCCAGAAAACAACTGAATAAGTGGCAATAGTAAGCTCTTACCTATAAATAATCACTTTAAATGTAAATGGTCTATGGGGACTTGGAAGAAGATGGCGGAGGAGTAGGGGAACTTTTTTCAGCTGGTCCCCTGAATCGAGCTGGATATCTACCAAATCATCCTGAACACCCACAAAATCAGCCTGAGACGTAGGAAGATACATCTGGATCTCTACAAACGAACATCTCCGGTGCTGAGTACTGAGGTACGAAGCAGGGAGCCATGAATCTGAGCACAGATATAGGAAGATAAACGGAAAGGGGAGGGAGCCGCCATGCTCGGGCGCCGGGAAGCAGTAGCCACCTGCACTGGGGAGCCGGGCAGACTCGCGGAGGGACACCCGTGAGAAAGCAGATTGAGACCGTGAGCCTGAGAACGCACGCGACCGGTCTGAAAACCGGAGCTACGGCCTGCTCACTGGAACCGGACTGATACCAGGAGCTCAGGAGCGCCTGCGCAACCAGACTGAAAACTGGAGCTCCAGAGCACTCACTGGAGTGGGACTGACACGAGGAGCTTGGGAGCGTGCACGCAACCAGATGGAAAACCTGCGCTTGGAGCACGAGCGAACCACACTGAAACAGGGAGCCCGGGAGCACGCGCAGGAATGGGGGGCAGCTGGCAGTCTTAGAAGCACAAAGGACAGAGATATGCCAGCCCTGGGAGCAAGAACTGGGAGAGCGACTGTGGGGCGCACAACCCAGGATGCTGCAGGGTTTTTAGTAGCACCGACAGAAACAGAGTTAAAGTGGCCAAGAGAGCTTAGTGGAGAGCGGACTGCGATCTCTCTGTTCTGAGACAGAGGCTAGGATACAGCCACTGCTACTCTGACTCTCAGAAGAGTCACAGAAAACCACCAGGGAAAGCTGCCAGGGAACAAAAGCCCAGAAAAACTGGTTCACATTGTGCCCATCCCGCATCCCCACAGGGGACGGGCAACTCTACCCAAACAAGGTTGCCTGAGTATCAGCGTGGCAGGCCCCTCCCCCAGAAGGCATGCTGAAAAATCAAGAAGCTCACATCCCTAAGGTCCCTATAAAACAAGTGCACATTGCTTGGGTCCTGGTCAATAATTTGGGCTCTGTACATCCCCGCAACCTCTCCTCATCAAAATGACAAGAAGGAGGAACCTCCATCAAAGGAAAGAAACAGAGACTGTGGCCTCTGCCATAGAACTAATGGATATGGATATAACCAAACTCTCAGAAATGGAGTTCAGAGTAACAATGGTCACGATTATGTGTAGGTTTGAAAAAAATATTAATGAAAATATTAACAAGAATATAGAATCTCTAAGGGTGGAAATGAGAGTGAATCTGGCAGAAATTAAAAATACTATGAATCAAATGCAGTCTAAACTGGATGCTCTGACAGCCAGGGTAAATGAGGCAGAAGAATAAATTAGTGAGTTGGAAGATGGGATGATAGAAAAGAAGGAAAAATGGGAACCAAGCTTAAAAAATCCAATCTCAAGAATGTAGAATACGGGAGATTACTGACTCAATGAAACGTTCCAATGTCAGAATCATTGGCATCCCTGAGGGGGTGGAGAAAGAGAAAGGTCTAGAAGAGATATTTGAACAAATTGTAGCTGAGAACTTCCCTAATCTGGGAAAGGAAACAAACATTCATGTCCAAGAGGCAGAGAGGACCCCTCCCAAGATCAATGAGAACAGACCAACACCACATCACATAATAGTATAATTCGCAAATCTTAGATCCAAGGATAAAATCTTGAAAGCGGCCAGGGGGAAGAGAATCCTCACCTACAGAGGGAGGAACATCAAAATAAATGCGAGACCCATCTACAGAGACCTGGCAAGCCAGAAAAAGCTGGCAAGACATATTCGGAGAACTAAGTGAGAAGAACATGCAGCCAAGGATCCTTTATTCAGCAAGGCTGTCATTCAGAATTGATGGAGAGACAAGGACCTTCCAAGACTGGCAGAAACTGAAAGAATATGTGACCACCAAGCCAGCCCCACAAGAAATATTAAGGGGGGGGGGTTCTATAAAAGTAAAAAGACCCCAAGAGTGATACGAAACAGAAATTTACAATCTATAGGAACAAAGACTTTACTGGCAACATGGCATCATTAAAATTATATCTCTCAATAATCACTCTCGATGTGAATGGCCTAAATGCACCCATAAAACACCACAGGGTTGCAGATTGGATAAAATGACATGACCCGGGGCGCCTGGGTGGCATAGCGGTTAAGCGTCTGCCTTTGGCTCAGGGCATGATGCTGGCATTGTGGGATCGAGCCCCACATCAGGCTCTTCTGCTGTGAGCCTGCTTCTTCCTCTCCCACTCCCCCTGCTTGTGTTCCCTCTCTTGCTGGCTGTCTCTATCTCTGTCAAATGAATAAATAAAATCTTTAAAAAAAAAAAAAAAAAGACATGACCCACCCATATGCTGTCTACAAGAAACTCATTTTGTACCTAACGATACATCCAGACTGAACGTGAAGGGATGGAGAACCATTTTCATGCCAATGGGCCTCAAAAGAAAGCTGGGGTAGCAATTCTCATATCAGACAGATTTCGATTTTAAACTAAAGACTGTAGTTAGAGCTACAGAAGTACACTATATTATTCGTAAAGGATGTATCCAACAAGTGGTTATGACAATTATAAATATCTATGCCCCCAACAGGGGAGCAGCTAGATACACAAGCCAACTCTTAACCAGAATAAAGAGACATATAGATAATATAATACGTTAATAGTAGGGGACCTCAACACTCCGCTCTCAGCAATAGACAGATCACTTAAACAGAAAATCAACAAAGAAATAAGGGCTTTGAATGACATACTGAGCCAGATGGACCTCATAGATATATACAGAACACTACACCCCAGAACAACAGAATACTCATTCTTTTCGAACACACATGGAACTTTCTCCAGAATAGACCATATACTGGGTCACAAAACAGGTCTCAACTGATACCAAAAGATTGAGATTATTCCCTGCATATTCTCAGACCACAATGCTTTGAAACTGGAACTCAATCATGAGGAAAAATTTGGAAGAAACTCAAACACTTAGAAACTAAGAACTATCCTGCTTAAGAATGATTGGGTAAACCAGGAAATTAAAGATGAGCTTAAGCAATTTATGGAAACCAATGATAATGAAAACACATCGGTCCAAAACCTATGGGACGCTGCAAAGGCAGTCCTAAGGGGAAAATACATAGCCATCCAAGCCTCACTCAAAGGAATAGAAAAATCTAAAATGCAGTTTTTATATTCTCACCTTAAGAAGATGGAGCTGGAACAGAAGAACAGGCCTAACCCACACACAGGAAGGTAGCTGATCAAGATTAGAGCAGAGATCAATGAATTAGAAACCAGAAGCACAGTAGAGCAGATCAACAAAACTAGAAGCTGGTTCTTTGAAAGAATAAATAAGATCAATAAGCTACTGGCCAGACTTATTCAAAAGAACAGAGAAAGGAACCAAATTAATAAAATTATGAATGAAAGGGGAGAGATTATGACCAACACCAAGGAAATAGAAACAATCATTAGAAACTATTATCAACAACTATACATCAATAAATTAAACAACCTGGAAGAAATGGATGCTTTCCTGGAAGCCTATAAACTACCAAGTCTGAAACAGGAAGAAATTGAGTATCTAAACAGACTGATTAATTATGAAGAGATTGAAGCAATGATCAAAAACCTTCCCAAAAACAAGAGTCCAGGGCCTGACGGATTCCCCAGGGAATTCTATCAAACATTCAAAGAAGAAATAATACCTATTCTTCTGAAGCTGTTTCAAAAAATAGAAACAGAAGGAAAACTACCAAACTCATTCTATGAGGCCAGTATTACCTTGATCCCCAAACCAGGCAAAGACCCCATCAAAAAGGAGAATTACAGACTGTATCCCTGATGAATATGGATGCCAAAATTCTCAACAAGATCCTAGCTAATAGGATCCAACAGTACATTAAAAGGATTATCCATCATGACCAAGTGGGATTCATCCCTGGGATGCAAGGGTGGTTCAACATTTGCAAATCGATCAGTGTGATAGATTATATCAACAAGAAAAGAGGCAAGAACCATATGATCCTCTCAACTGATGCAGAAAAAAACATTTGACAAAATACAGCATCCTTTCCTGATTAAAACCCTTTAGAGTGTAGGGATAGAGGGTACATTTTTCAATTTCATAAAAACCATCTATGAAAAGCCTACAGCGAATATCATTCTTAATGGGGAAAAGCTGAAAGCCTTTCCCTTAAGATCAGGAACACAAGAAGGATGCCCACTCTTGCCATTATTATTCAACATAGTACTAGGAGTCCTTGCAACAGCAATCAGACAACAAAAAGGGATAAAAGGTATCCAAATCAGCAAAGAAGAAGTCAAACTGTCTCTCTTCGCAGATGACATGATACTCTATATGGAAAACCCAAAAGACTCCACCCCCAAATTACTAGAACTCATAGAACAATTCAGTAATGTGGCAGGATACAAAAATCAATGCTCAGAAATCAGCTGCATTTCTATACACGAACAATGAGACTGAAAAAAGAGAAATTAGGGAATTGATTCCATTTACAATAGCACCAAAAATCATATGATATCTTGGAATTAACTTAACCAGAGAGGTAAAGGATCTATATTCTAGAAACCACACAACACTGATGAAAGACATAGAAGACACAAAAAGATGGAAAAACATTCCATGTTCATGGATCGGAAGAATAAATGAAGTTAAAATGTCTATGCTACCCAGAACAATCTACACTTTCAATGCCATCCTGATCAAAATACCAATGACATTTTTCAAAGAGCTGGAACAAACAATCCTAAGATTTGTGTGGAACCAGAAAAGACCCCGAATTGCCAAGGAAATGTTGAAAAGGAAAAACAAAGCTGGTGGCATCACATTGACTGATTTCAAGCTATACTACAAAGCTGTGATCACCAAGACAGTATGGTACTGGCACAAAAACAGACACATAGACCAGTGGAACAGAATAGAGAACCCAGAAATGGACCCTCGGCTCTTTGGGCAACTAATCTTTGACAAAGCAGGAAAAAACATCCAGTGGAAAAAAGACAGTCTCTTCAATAAATGGTGCTGGGAAAATTGGACAGCTATATGCAAAAGAATGAAACTTGACCACTCTCTCACACCATACACAAAGATAAACTCCAAATGGATGAAAGACCTCCATGTGAGACAGGAATCCATCAAAATCATAGAGGAGAATATAGGCTGTAACCTCTTCGACATCAGCCACAGCAACTTCTTTCATGACACATCTCCAAAGGCAAGAGAAACAAAAGATAAAATGAACTTGTGGGACTTCATCAAGATAAAAAGTTTCTGCACAGCAAAGGAAACAGTCACCAAAACAAAGAGGCAACCCACAAAATGGGAGGAGATATTTGCAAATGAAACTACAGATAAAAGGCTGGTATCTAAGATCTATAAAGAACTTCTCAAAATCAATACATAAGAAACAAATAATCAAGTAAAAACATGGGCAGAAGATATGAACAGACAGTTTTCCAATGAAGACATATGAATGGCTAATAGACACATGAAAAAATATTCAAATCATTAGCCATCAGGGAAATTCAAATCAAAACCACATTGAGATACCACCTTATGCCAGTCAGAATGGCAAAAATGGACAAGGCAGGAAACAACAAATGCTGGAGATGATATGAAGAAAGGGGAACCCTCTTACACTGTTGGTGGGAATGAAAGTTGGCACAGCCACTTTGGAAAACAGTGTGGAGGTCCCTCAAAAAGCAACTGCACTACTGGCTATTTACCCCAAAGTTACAGACGTAGTGAAGAGAAGGGCCATATGCACCCCAATGTTCATAGCAGCATTGTCCACAATAGCTAAATTGTGGAAGGAGCCGAGATGCCCTTCAACAGATGAATGGATAAAGAAGATGTGGTCCATATATACAACGGAATATTACTCAGCCATCAGAAAGAACGATTACCCAACATTTGCAGCAACATGGACGGGACTGGGGGAGATTATGCTAAGTGAAATAAGTCAAGAAGAGAAAGACAATTATCATATGGTTTCACTCATTTATGGAAAATAAGGAATAGCAGGGAGATTGGTATTACAAGGAAGGGAAGAATGAAGGGGGGGTAAACAGAAGGGGGAATGAACCACAAGAGACCATGGACTCTGGGAAACAAACGGAGGGCTTCATGGGGGAGGGGAGTGGAAAATTGGGATAGGCCGGTGATGGGTATTAAGGAGGGCACATATTGCATGGGGCACTGGGTGTTATATGCAAACAATGAATCACGGAACACTACATCAAAAACTAATGATGTACTGTATGGTGACTAACATAACATAATAAAAAATTTTAAAAAAATGTAAATGGTCTAAATTTTTCAATCAAAGGATATAAAATAATGTGAATAGATTAAAAAAAAAAACAAGACCTAGGTATATACTGCCTATAAGAGACTCACTTCATGCATAGACTAAAAGTGAAGGTATGCAGAAAGATGGTCCATGCAAATAGAAACCAAAAGAAAGCAGGGTAGCTACATTTATATCAGACAAACTAGCCTAAATCAAAAACTGTAACAAAAGACAAAGATCATTATATAATGATAATGGGTTCAATTCAATAAGAGTATATAAGAATTGTAAATATTTATGCACCTAACATCCTAGCACTTATATATACACAGCAGATATTAAGAAGTATAAAGGGAGAAATAATAGATAGAAATACATTAATAGTAAGGTACTCCAATACCCCACTTTCAACAATGGATAGATCATCCATACAGGAAATCAATAAGGAAACATTGGATTTGAACTATATGATAGACCAAATGGACATAACAGACATATACAGACTATTTCATCCCAAGATAGCAGAATACCCATTTTTCTCAAGTATACACAAACATTCAATAGGATAGATCATGTGTTAGGCCACAAAACATGTATTAACAAATTTAAGAGTCTGAAATCATCTCAAGTATCTTTTCTGACCACAATGGTATGAAACTAGAAATCAATATAACAGGAAGAAAACTGGAAAATTAAACAAGCAAACAAAAAATGTAGAGATTAAACAACTTGTACCTGAACAATCAATGGGTCAAGGAAGAAATCAAAAAGGAAATCAAAAAATATATTGAAACAAAAAAAGATGGAAGAACATTGTACCACAACTTATGAGATCCAACCAAAACAGTTCTAAGAGTTTATGGTAATAAGCACCTACATTAACAAAAAAGAAAGATTTCAAATTACAACCTAAGCCTATACCTCAAGGAACTAGAAAAGATAAGAACCTAGGCACCTGGGTGGCTCAGTTAAGCATCTGAATTGATTTTGGCTCAGGTCATGATCACAGGGCTGTGAGATCGAGCTCCACACTGGTTTAACCCTCAGAGCAGAGTCTGCTTGAGATTCTCTCTCTCTTCCTCTGCCCCTGCTCATGCACTCTAAGTAAATAAATAAAATACATTTTTTTAGAAAATGAAAAAATAAGAACAAACTAAGCCCAGTGTTAGAAGGAAGAAAACAACAAAGATCACAGTAGAAATAAATGAAATAGAGTAGATGGCCAACAGAAAAGCCAATGAAACTAAGAGTTGGTTCTTTGAAAAGATAAACAAAATTGACAAATCTTTAGCTAGACTAACTCAGAAAAAAATGAATACTCAAATAAAGTCAGAAGTGAAAGAGGAGACATTACAACTGATACCACAGAAATACAAAGGATCATAACAGATATGATAACGAATTATATACCAACAAATTGGATAACCTAGAAGAAATGGATAAATTCCTAAAAACATACAACCTAGTAAGTGTAAATCATGAAGAAATAGAAAATCTGAACAGACCAATAATGTGTCAGGAGATTGAATCAGTAATCAAAAATCTCCTGAAAAAGAAAAGCCCAGCACCAGATTTCTTCACTGGTAATTCTACAAAACAATTAAAGAACAATTAATATCAGTCTTTCTCAAACTTTTCCAAAAAGTTGATGAGGAGAGAACACTTTCATAATCATTTTATAAAGCCAGCATTACCCTAACACCAAAGCCAGACAAGAACACTACAAGAAAAAAGATTATAGGCCAATGTCCCTAATGTACATAAATGTAAATATCCTTAACAAAATACTGGCAAACTGAATTCAACAACACATTAAAAGAATCATACACCATCATCAAATGGGATTTATCCCCAGGATGCAAATATAGTCTAACATCTGCAAATCAATAAATGTGATCAATACATCATATTACAGAATAAAGGATGAAAGTCATATGATCCTCTTAATAGATGTAGAAAAAGTGTTTGACAAAATTTAGTATCCTTTCATGATAAAAACTTTCAACAAATTAAATATAGAAGGAATCAACATAAGAAAGGCAATATATGATAAGTCCACAACTAACAACACATTTAATGGTGAAAAGCTGAAAGATTTTTCTCTAAGATCAAACACAAGATAAGTGTGCCCACTTTCACCACTTCTATTCAACCACAGTACTGAGTCTTAGCCAGAGCAGTAAGACAATAAAAGAAATAAAAGTTATCAAAATTGGAAGGGGAGAAGTAAAATGTGTCTCTGCAGATGTCATGATGGTATATCACAAAATCCTAAAACTCTACAAAAAAAAAAAAGTTAAAACTAATAAATGAATTTTGTTGCAGGATACAAAAATCAACATGCAAAAATCAGATACCACTAAGAAGCTATCCCCCCCCAAAAAAAATTCTGTATACAATAGCATCGAAAACAATAAAACACTTAGGAATAAATTTAACTAAGGGGGTAAAAGATCTGCACACTGAAAACTATAAGACTTTAATGAAAGAAATTATAGAAGACACAAATAAATGGAAAGATATTGCATGCTTATGAATTGGAAGAATTAATATTGTTAAAATGTCCATACTATCCCAAATCATCTACAAATTCAATGCAATCCCTACCAAAATTCCAATGTCATTTTTCACAGAAATAGAAAAAGTAACCCTAAAATTTGTATGGCACCACCAAAGACTCTGGATAGCTACAGAAAAACAAAGCTGGAGGTATCACATGTCCCCATTTCAAACTATAAGACAAAGCTACAGTAATCAAAATAAAATGGTACTGGCATAAAAACAGACACATAAATCAATGGAAGAGAATAGACAGCTCAGAAATAAATCCACACATATTTAGTCAGTGAATTTTTGACAAAGGGACCAAGCAGACACAATGGGGGCAGGACAGTCTCTTCAATAAATGGTGCTGGGAAAACTGAACAGCTGCATGCAAATGAATGAAATTGGACCCTTATCTTACACTATATGCAAAAATAAACCCAAAATGGATTAAAGATTTAAACATAAAATCTGGAACTATAAAACTTCTAGAAGAAAACATAGGGGGAAAGCTGCTCAACATTGGTCTTGGCAATGATGTTTTGGGTTTAATACCCAAAGTACAAGCAAAAAAAACAAAAAACAAACAAACAAAAAGAAACAAATGGGACTACATCAAACGAAAGTCTTTGCACAGCAAAGGAAACAACAAAACGAAGAGGCAATCTGCAGAATAGAAGAAAATATTAGGAAACCAAAATATATAAGGAAGTTTTACAACTTAATGGCAAAAAAATAAAATAAATTTTAAAAAATAACCCAAATAAAAAAAGGGGAAAGGACTTGAATAGACAGTTTTCCAAAGAAGACATATAAATGGCCAACAGATACATGAAAAGATGGCCAACATCACTAATCATCAGGGCAATGCAAATCAAAACTACAATGAAATATAACCTCACATCTGTTAGGATGGCAATCATCAAAATGTCAAAAGATAAGTATTAGCAAGGATGTGGAGAATAGGGAAACCAAACCTTATGCACTGTTGGTAGGAATATAAAATTGGCACAGGTATTAATGGAACACAGTATGGAAGTTACAAAAAAATTAAAAATAAAACTACCATATGATCCAGCAATCCCATTTCTGGGTATATATCCAAAAGAAATAAAACCACCACCTCAAAGATATACCTGCACTCCCATATTCATTGCAGTGTTCCATTATTTACAATCGCAAGATATGAAAAACAACCTAAATGTTCATCAACGAATGAATGGATAAATAAAATGTCACACACACACACACACACACACACACACACACACACACACATACACACACACAGAGTAGAATATTATTCAATCTTTAAAAAGAAAAATCTTCCTTTTACAACAACATGTATGGACTGCAGAACATTATGCTAAGTAAAACAAGTCAGACACAGAAAGTCAAATATTACATGATCTCATTTACATGTGGAATCAAAACAAAAATAAAAACAAAAACCTGAACTAATATTAAGAGAATATTAACCAGAGGCTGGGGTGTGGGGGAATAGAGGTATTTAAAAAAAGAAGAAAAGAAGACAGTAGAATGATGGTTGCCGTCGGCGGGGGGAACAGGTCATGGGGAGTTATCATTTAATCAGTGCAAAGTTTCTGTTTTTGCCAAATGAAAAAAGTTCTGGCATGTATGGTAGTGATAGCTGTATAATAATATGAATGTATTTAATACCACTGAACTGTACACCTAAAAATGGTTAATATAGTAAATTTGATGTCATGCATATTTTATAATTAAAAAATTGGAACGACTTACTATTTAAAAATCAGGAACTACAGAATTAATGGGAGTAACAACAACAGCAATGATGATGATGATGACAATAATAATAATACAAACTGATTCTTCACTTTAAAAAATAGAAAATCTCAGGGGCACCTGGGTGGCACAGCGGTTAAAGCGTCTGCCTTCGGCTCAGGGCGTGATCCCGGTGTTCTGGGATCGAGCCCCACATCAGGCTCTTCCACTATGAGCCTGCTTCTTCCTCTCCCACTCCCCCTGCTTGTGTTCCCTCTCTCGCTGGCTGTCTCTATCTCTGTCAAATAAATAAATAAAATCTTTAAAAAAAATAAATAAATAAAAAATAGAGAGTCTCTGATAATAATTTTAAAGATTTTAATTTTAATTAAAGAGTGGCAATAAATAGACTTGTCACTGATTAGCGCTTTTTTTTAGGATTTAATCCATATTTGATGTATATATCATGTCCATCATAACCCAGGCCTGTACTCCATAACTACAGATAATAAATGAACAAAAATAAAATGGAAGAAAAAAAAACAAAAATGAAGATCCTGTTTAGAAGTATGCTAAAACAGTCTTTAATACAGATTCCATAGGCTCAGATTCTTGGCCTTTAGAACAAAACTTTCCCTTGACAACTCTATAAAGAAAACAATTGACTGATCAAATTCACAATGCTAAAAAAAGGAGGATACTTAAATGATTTCAGAAGGAAGTTCTAAGTATATTTAAATAATCCATTTACAGATAAAGTAAATGCTAATGAAACAAGAATTTAGAAATTTTGCACACGTTGTATTCTGCATATACTCAGTACTTTAGAACTTGCCACTAGTTCATCTGGCCTCCTCATTCCAACCAGTTCAACTCTGAGATTTTTTTTTTTTTTTTGAACACTGATAATTCAAGAATTCCAACCAGTTCAACTCTGAGATTTTTTTTTTTTTTGAACACTGATAATTCAAGAATTCAAACACTGCTTCTAGGGGTGGATCCAGGTTTTGTGTGGCTTCCACAATTTAGAGAGCCCTCTCTAAGAATAAGAACAAAAGGGAATATAAGTCTATGAAAATGCATTGCTAGTGTCCTTCTTGCAAGGAATTAGCTGCATGGTATACCTGTCTCTCCTTTCCTCATTTTATAATCAAGGAAGAATAGTTTTCTTCTGTTTCAGTGCAATTGTACTCTCTCTCTGAAGAACTAAGAAAATACTTTTCTTTTCTAACAGATCTTAATTTACCATCCAGACATCTCCCCACAGCAGGGGGTCCCTGGCCTTCTTTCAGCAGGGGGCCAAATGAACCCCTTTCTGCTTCACGTTTTTAAGAACAAAGCCTGCAATTCATTTTTCCTTATAATGACATGTTCTTGTGACTGCAGAGATTTCCCTTTTACCATACCCCCACTTTCTGCCAATTTTATAAAATGAAGATCACAAGGGAAGAGTGAAGCAAATGTTTCTATGAGTCCCTCCACCAATAAGAAAGAAGTTCAGCTGTTTCTCAGATTACAAGGCAAGCAAATGGCCTTTCCCTGTGTTAGTATGCCAGGATATAGAATTTTACTATCTTGTTAAAACACTATTAGTAAACAGGATGCAAAAATGAAACAGATTTATATTTGTACTTGGATAGCTATAAATGGCAGTAGTATAGACACAGAAATTGCTCAAGGAATCTGAATCACAAAGGAGAATATAAAATTAAGAGAGTATAAAGACAAATATAAGCCAGATTAATACTTGCAACTTGTCTTTGTTCTCTAGTTGCAGTATCATAAAACATGAGAGAGATGAAAAATGGAGAATGGAAAGAAATGAGAATGGATAAGAAAAATTACTACTGGCATTGTTGGTCCTTTAATTTAGTACAAATTATTATCACATTTTAGTGAGTGAACCGTGTACAATACATTTTGAAAGTTCAAATCCATTGAAATGAATTTTAATTCAACATTTTTCTTTATTCAACATTTTCCTACATGAAAAGCTACATATTTCCAATTTCTTCAGTTTCTCACCCAGCAATCAAGAGTATATGCTCATTCAGGGCGCCTGGGTGGCTCAGTCAGTTAAGCATCCAACTCCTGATTTCAGCTCAGGTCATGATCTCAGGGTTGTGAGGTCAAGCCCTGCGTGGGGCTCCGTGCTAAGAGCAGAGCCTGCTTGGGATTCTCTCTTTCTCCCTCTCCCTCTCTCTCTCTCTCTAAAAAAAAGGGGGGGTGAGTATATGCTCATTAATTTTAAACCATTGATTCCAGACTAACAATGAGTCAACATACTGTATGTGCTGGAAAAGCTGATGTGGAAAGCTTTATTCAATATTTGTTTTTATTATTATCTCCATACCGTCTTACTAAATAGGCTACTTATGAATATGGTAATGAATAATTTGTACTCATAGTTTGCTTTTGTTAAACAAAGCAGCAGAATCTACCTCAGGGGAATCCTGATTTAAGTCTCAGCTTAAAATATCCCTGTCAGTTAGGGAGCGTTAGACTCCAAGTTTCCTCCAAGCCCCTGAACTGAAACCTCATTCATGTTTTGTCATTTCCTTGAGAGACAAAGAGGCTACCTCCTGAGAAAACAATTGTAAACGGTTGAGCAAATAATTGCTGCCTTGTAATTCTACATCATGCTTCATGATCTCAGGGCTTATGTCTAGGAGATAACATCTGAACTGATGTATCAGCCAAAATCTGTAAATTCTAGGGTGAAACATAGTATGTACCATCTATTTCCTAAGAATTAATAAATACAAAAATAGAAAGAAACACAATCTCCATCACTCTAAAAATGCACATGAAAGCCCACATGCAGACCTCCAGAACATGTGTGGGAAGCCATTTGGGATGATCTGTTGGGATGCAAAGAGATTGAGCCACCTCTCCTTAGAGCAACCCCATAGGAAGCATGAGCTGGTTACATATATCAAACCAGAGGCTGCTAAACATCCCGTCCTATGCCTTCTTTCCTCCCACTCCTTCCCCCTCAAGGAAAAAGGGTCTAATTTTTTTAGTGTCTGCAATTAAACTGTTGATTATTGCATTTCATCAATTTCTGGACCCCATCAAAGGCAATATAAATTCTATTCTACTTAAAGGTAGAGTCAGTTTATATTTTGGCTCCTCCTAATCAACCTTTGGGAAACCAAATCTGCTTACCCACATCAATTATAAAAGAGATTTTCAGGGAAAGGGGTGAGAAGATCTACCTCCTCTGACTCTCTCTAAGCATTTGTGACTTCTTGAGCTCTTTGACATCATATTATGACCTTTGACCATGGTTCACATCCTGTAGCATAAGGAGGTAACACAGTGTGTTACCACAGTGGTTGACAGTGTGACCTCTTTGGTATGATATCAGTGCTGATACATTGGTACTGAGTAATATTTGACAGCTACATAACTTCCCAAGCCTCAGTCTTTTCATCTATAAAGTGGGAATAATAACCGGACAAAACTGAGATTGCATTTCTGGGAGTATTAAATGAGTTAATGCAGATAAAACATTTAGAATAGTTACTTCTAATAGGGTAACACTCAATAAGTACCAGCTATTGCCTTTAGAGAAAGATTCTCTTATGGGAAAAGCATATGGCCTAAAAAAGATTTTATGCATATTTAGGGACTCCACCACATGTCCATCCCCTTCATTTGAGACAATCAAATTCTTGCCACATTCTTTTCTCATAGTTTTTCAAATTCACAATATGTTCTTCTCCAAATTCTAAAATCCCTCTGATATCTAAAGACAGCCAGGAGCTAGAGGACAGCTTTGGCCCAAATGATCTTACTTATCTGTTCTTAGAGAAAACAATTTTTTTTAATGATTTTTTATTATATTATGTTAGTCACCATACAGTACATCCCCGGTTTCCGATGTAAGGCTCGATGATTCGTTAGTTGCGTATAACACCCAGTGCACCATGCAATACGTGCCCTCCTTACGACCCATCACCGGTCTATCCCATTCCCCCACCCCCCTCCCCTCTGAGGCCCTCAGTTTGTTTCTCATAGTCCATAGTCTCTCATGTTTCATTCTGCCTTCTGATTACCCCCCCTTTCTTTATCCCTTTCTTCTCCTACCGATCTTCCTAGTTCTTATGTTCCATAGATGAGAGAAATCATATGATAGTTGTCTTTCTCTGCTTGACTTATTTCACTTAGCATTATCTCCTCCAGTGCCGTCCATGTTGCAGCAAATGTTGAGAAATCGTTCTTTCTGATAGCTCAGTAATATTCCATTGTATATATGGACCACAACTTCTTAATCCAGTCATCTGTTGAAGGGCATCTCGGCTCCTTCCACAATTTAGCTATTGTGGACATTGCTGCTATGAACATTGGGGTGCATATGGCCCTTCTCTTCACTACGTCTGTATCTTTGGGGTAAATACCCAGTAGTGCAATGGCTGGATCATAGGGTAGCTCAATTTTTAACTTTTTAAGGGACCTCCACACGGTTTTCCAAAGTGGCTGTACCAACTTGCATTCCCACCAACAATGTAGGAGGGATCCCCTTTCTCCACATCCTCTCCAACAATTGTTGTTTCTTGCCTTGTCTATTTTTGCCATTCTAACTGGCGTAAGGTGGTATCTCAGTGTGGTTTTGATTTGAATTTCCTTGATGGCTAATGATTTTGAACATTTTTTCATGTGTCTGTTAGCCATTTGTATGTCTTCATTGGAAAAGTGTCTGTCCATATCTTCTGCCCATTTTTTGATTTGTTTATTTGTTTCTTGTGTATTGAGTTTGAGAAGTTCTTTATAGATCTTGGATACCAGTCCTTTATCTGTAGTGTCATTTGCAAATATATTCTCCCATTCCGTGGGCTGCCTCTTAGTTTTTCTGACTGTTTCCTTGGCTGTGCAGAAACTTTTAATCTTGATGAAGTTCCATAAATTCATTTTATCTTTTGTTTCTCTTGCCTTTGGGGATGTATCATGAAAAAGGTTGCTTTGGCCGATGTCGTAGAGGTTGCTGCCTATGTTCTCCTCTGGAATTTTGATGGATTCCTGTCTCACATCGAGGTCTTTCATCCATTTGGAGTTTATTTTTGTGTATGGTGTGAGAGAGTGGTCAAGTTTCATTCTTTTGCATGTAGCTGTCCAATTTTCCCAGCACCATTTATTGAAGAGACTGTCTTTTTCCCAACGGATGTTTTTTCCTGCTTTATCAAATATTAGTTGCCCAAAGAGCCGAGGGTCCATTTCTGGGCTCTCTATTCTGTTCCACTGGTCTATGTGTCTGTTTTTGTGCAAGTACCATGCTGTCTTTGTGATCACAGCTTTGTAGTACAGCTTGAAATCCGGCATTGTGATGCCCCCAGCTTTGTTTTTCCTTTTCAACAGTTCTTGGAGATTCGGGGCCTTTTCTGTTTCCATACAAATTTAAGGACTATTTGTTCCAGTTCTTTGAAAAATGTCCTCGGTATTTTGATCGGGATAGCATTGAAAGTGTAGATTGCTCTGGGTAGCATGGACATTTTAACTATGTTAATTCTTCCGATCCATGAGCATGGAATATTTTTCCATCTTTTTATGTCTTCCTCAATGTCTTTCAAGAGTGATTTATAGTTTCTAGAATATAGGTCCTTTACGTCTCTGGTTAAGTTAATTCCAAGGTAACGTATGGTTTTTGGTGCTATTGTAAATGGGATGGATTCCCTAATTTCTCTTTCTTCGGTCTCGTTATTCATGTATAGAAATGCAACTGATTTCTGAGCATTGATTTTGCATCCCGCCACGTTACTGAATTGCTCTATAACTTCTAATAGTTTGCGAGTGGCTTCTTTTGGGTTTTCCATATAGAGTATCATGTCATCTGTGAAGAGAGACATTTTGACTTCTTTTTTGCCGATTTGAATACCTTTGATCCCTTTTTGTCGTCTGATTGCTGTTGCAAGGACTTCTAGTACTATGTTGAATAATAGTGGCGAGAGTGGGCATCCTTGTCGTGTTCCTGATCTTAAGGGAAAGGCTTCCAGCTTTTCCACATTGAGAATAATATTTGCAGTAGGCTTTTCATAGATGGCTTTTATGAGATTGAGAAATGTACCCTCTATTCCTACACTCTGATGGGTTTTAATCAGGAAAGGATGCTGTATTTTGTCGAATGCTTTTTCTGCATCAATTGAGAGGATCATATGGTTCCTGAATCTTTTCTTGTTGATATGATGTATCACGCTCATTGATTTACGAATGTTGAACCACGCTTGCATCCCAGGTATGAATACCACTTGATCGTGATGGATAATCCTTTTAATGTACTGTTGGATTCTATTAGCAAGTATCTTGTTGAGGATTTTAGCGTCCATATTCATTAGGGAAATCGGTCTGTAATTCTCCTTTTTGATGGGGTCTTTGCCTGGTTTGGGGATCAAGGTAATATTGGCCTCATAGAATGAGTTTGGTAGCTTTCCTTCTGTTTCTATTTTTTGAAATAGCTTTAGGAGAATAGGTATTATTTCTTCTTTGAATGTTTGGTAGAATTCCCCAGGAAAACTGTCCGGGCCTGGAGTTTTGTTATTTGGAAGGTTGTTTATCACTGACTCAATTTCTTCATAATTAATTGGCCTGTTTAAGGCATCAATTTCTTCCGGTTTCAATCTTGGTAGTTTATAGGTTTCCAGGAAGGCCTCCATCTCTTCCAGATTGCTTAGTTTTTTGGCATATAGCTGTTGATAAAAATTTCTAATAATCCTTCCAATTTCAATGGTGTTTGTCGTGACCTCTCCTTTTTCATTCATAATTTTAATAATCTGGGTCCTTTCTCTTTTCTTTTGGATAAGTCTTGCCAGTGGTCTGTCAATTTTATTGATTCTCTCAAAGAACCAGCTTCTAGTCCTGTTGATCTGCTCTACTGTACTTCTGGTTTCTGATTGATTGATTTCAGCTCTAATTTTGGTCAACTGCTTCCTCGTGCGTGGATTAGGCCTGTCCCTCTGTTGCTGTTCCAGCTTCTTGAGGTGAGAATATAAAAACTGCATTTTAGATTTTTCTATTCTTTTGAGTGAGGCTTGGATGGCTATGTATTTCCCCCTTAGGACTGCCTTTGCAGTATCCCATAGGTTTTGGACTGTTGTATTTTCATTCTCATTGGTCTCCATAAATTGTTTAATTTGATTTTTGATTTCCTGGTTTATCGAGTCATTCCTGAGCAGGATGGTTCTTAGTCTCCAAGTGTTTGAGTTTCTTCCAAATTTTTCCTTGTGGTTGAGTTCCAATTTCAGAGCGTTGTGGTCTGAGAATATGCAGGGGATAATTTCAGTCTTTTGGTATCGGTTGAGACCTGTTTTGTGTCCCAGAACATGGTCTATTCTTGAGAATGTTCCATGGGCAGAGAAAACAATTTTTAAGTAAATACTATGTTCACGCATTGTGTTAGCCATTCAGAATCATAACAAAAGAAATGGAAGACATTGTCTCAAGTCTCCTAATTGAGGTGGTGGGATGGGAAGAGGAATGGGAACATAAACAAGTGAATCAATAACAAGCTTTCTGCATCATCCTTTCCTTTAATGTATAAGTAATAATAGCCCAAATCATTATCCTGTCTTATGTCCTATATACTAATTTGCTGTTTTTGTTGTTGCTGTTGCTTTGAGGATCTCTAGTAAGTTCTAGTATACCCCATGATTCATTTCTGATTGTCATTAGTCATCCCTCCCATCAGACTGCTTCCCTGGCTACTATCATGTGGCGTGTTCTCCAAGCCACTTTGTTTGCTATGCTCAACTCTCTGATCTGCTTTATCTCCAAGCATGAATAGAGGTAAAACTGAAGGATGTAAGAAGGCAGGGACCATATATGGGGATTTGTAAATTATTATAACCCGAGAACCTACTAGCACAGTGCCAGGCCTCTAGTAGGCACAGTATAAATATCTATATCATGAAGGAATCATGAAAGAATTAGTGAACAAATAACATAAGACAATAAAGAGGAATTTTATTTTTCTCTCTTCTCTCCCTACGTTCTGGGTCTCCACATAGGGACAGTCAGGAAGCATTAGAAAACATTCAATTAATATATTGATTTCCGGGGCTCCTGGTAACTCAGTCAGTTGAGCCACCAACTCTTAGTTTCAGCTCAGGTCGTGATCTCAGGGGTGTGAGATTGAGCCTCGTATATGATTCTCTCTCTTTCTCTTCCTCTGCCCCCCCCAAATAAATAAATAAATCTTTAAAAAATATATGTACTAATTTCTACAACAATACCCTCTGCCAATAAGGAAAAAAAGACAAACTTTGCTTTACATTATTTAATAGCATTCTAATATCAAACATCTCAGTGTATCTGAGGTCTTGTATCTGTATAATTCAAAAGGTTCTCCAAAGTAGTTCTCAAAACAAAGGTAGCACTCTCTTCTTCTTCTCCTCAAAGGATGAATTTCAGCTTTCATTTCCCCCTCTCCTCCCATGCAGAAAGAGTTGAAAATTTTAAAATAGCTCATATTGGTCCCTGCTACAGGATGGTTGGTAGTGGTGATAATGTTGACCATACAGTTAACTTTTATGTAAGTGCTTTAAATATTTTAATACTCCATAACAAACTGTCCATGAACTGGGAACTCTAACCCCCATTATAGATGAAATTGAGGCTTACTGAGGCTGGAACTATGGTGAGTCAATGGTGTAGCAGGACTCAAATCCAAGTGTGCTTATTCTCAAGCCCAACAATTTGGTAAATAAGTAATCATTTAGGTGCAGATCAAGACCATGTTTAAATGGACTGACATGGTAAGCTCTACCACTGCACATATACCCTCACCCCTTCATTGCTATGTGTCTTATGCACTTTTTAATGGGTATAATTATACTTACCATCCCATTGACTTTATTCTGGTCATATGACTTGGTTTGAGCAAGAGATTATGAGCTGAAATGCCATTTGTCATATCCAAACAAAAATTTTACATGCAATTGTTTGGTTTATCTCAGTCTCTTACTCTTCCCTTCTACCATAAGAAAGTGTATGTCCCACATATGGGAGCAGAGCCAAATAGCTCTATCATAAGCCACTGAAATTTGGGGTTGTCCATTTGGAACAAAGTTAACTAATAGTACTGATAGATTATAAGTTTATACTTAGTTGAAAAAAAAAGATGCAATAAGCTCTATCAAACATTTATGACTGGGAAGAAAAAGAGAAAGAAAAAAAGCAAATGCCTAAAGAAATCAGGGCACATGAAAGAAAAATTTTAAATATATTGTTTAAAAAAAAAGGGAGAAAGATTGGCCTCGCATTATCCAAAGGGATCATTTGTTACTTAAAGTCCCAAAATGATAATGAAAAGGTAAAAGAAAATTAAAATAGAGTACACTTGAGTCAGTAAGAAAAATAAGAACTGACTATATAGAAGAAGCTCATCACAACTGATGGAATATGTTTTCTGAAACTATTAGACATGGAATTCACAGCCCAAGTACTGTGAAACAATAGGGCTCATGATAACTATGTGTCAGGTATGATGCTAAGCCCATTGCATTCAATGGGAAAGTCCCATTAAAATCTCACAACCACTCCAGTTAACCCTGCCCCATTACAGGTGACAAAGCTGAGACCTGCAATGAAGTCATGAAGCTTGTAAGAGGCAGAAACAAGATTTCAATACAATCAGTATAGCTCCATAATCTGTGTATCTGAAGGCTCAGTAATGTTAATTTCTTGTTACAGGAAAAGTAAAACATTTTTTTACACTGAATGAGAAAGACTATAGAAGAGTTTGAACTTATACAGATCATCTTATGAGTGGAGAGGAGGTTAAGAACACTTTGCCTGATATCAATGGTTCTCTTTGAAAGGTGATGTGAGAGAATGAGGATGCTGGTGGGAATGTGGGATTGTTGGTAGGGAGAAGAAGAGAGGGACTTGCACATGAAAGGATTCTAACACAAAGTGGAGGACCCAGCAGTGATACCATTCTGTCCAGTGATGTTACTTCTTCCAGTAGTGCCTAGAAATGCAAGTATAAGAAATGCACACATCTGATGATGGGCCTGATTTTGAGTTGAGAGCCCACAGGTCAGGTATAGTGGAAGAAGAAGGACATGAAGAGCCAGAAGCCTTGAGGTCTAAGAGGAAGAAAAGCAAACCCAGAAGAGATGAGTAAATATTCCTCCAAACTGTCATGGACAGTTATTTCCCCTTCTTTTGCCTAGATAAGAGACAGAAGTCCCATAACTTTTGCCCTTATATTTTCCTTTATTACATAATACTTTTCCTCATATCCGTCTCTTTTGCTTGTATAAGATAGCAATGTATTAATTTTGTTTTTGTTTTTTCTTTTATTTATTTCTAAACCTATCTCTATAATCTTATGGCATTACACAGTAAATTATAAGATGAGGTTTAGGCAAAATTACTCTGTAGGCTCCGGGAGGTAAATAAGAAGCATACCCAGATCTACACTTACAAAAATAAACAAACAAAACAACAACAAAAGTCAATAATTGTTCAAGTTATTAATCAATCCACAGAAATATCACATGTAGCTGTATTTAAAACATGTCTTATAGTAAGTTGCAAAAATGATATTAATCCTTCACTACAATCTGAATTCCCATCTTTCTCCCATCAATAAGGGGACCCATTTCTCCTCCCCTTGAGTTTACACCACCTTTCAATCTGCCTTGGCCAACAGAATACAGCAGAAGTAATGACATGTCAATTCCAAGCCAAGACCTCAAGAAGTTTTACATACTTATTCAATTTCTCTTGGAATCCTAGCAGACATCATGGAAATAAGCCCTGGCTTGCTAACTAGAGAATGAAAGACCACACAGAACAAAAATGAGCCATATCAGCTGAGGGCATCCCAATGAGCCAGCTCCCAGCCAACTGGACAGATACTCATGAGTAAGCCCAGCTAAGACCAGAAGAATCTCCTAGCTAAACCCAGCCCAAGTTGTTCACTTGCAAAATTATGACATAAATAAACAAATACCACTAATTTCAGGGTAATTTCATAGGTAATTTGCATGCAGCATTCATGGAAACGACTGATTGTGCCCTTTTGGCAGGCCTGGATCTGATCCCTGTGAGCTGAGGAACTGCGTCTTGGTCACTACTGGTCTCTCAAGTTTGAATTGGCAGGATTCCTAAGGCTGCAAGGCAATGCCTGATAGATCTAGGTTAAGAGGACAAGTTATGTGGTTCATCTTCTGCTATCCTGAAGCCCCAAATCATACAATCACAGCAAATTATGTGGTCGGCCTATACTAGAAGAGACTGTTTCGCCTTGCATTTGGGTTTTCGTGGTCTGGAATTTAGTGTTATCATCTGCCAACTCTCATCTATTGTTGGCCCAAGAGTAGACTAGGCAAGGCCAAGAGGGATTTTGAAGGAAGCAAGAGGTTCCTTTCCAAGGGAAATGATGACACGTCCATTTTCAAGAGAGACTATTTGAAACAGGGATCAAATGCTGATCATGTCCCCAGTGACAAGGTACGGGAAAAAAAAGAGACATATTCTCCTCATTTTTGACTTATCAGGGGTCTGGTAAATCAGTGGCAATGCCTAGGAGCAATGACAGAACAAGAGATTGATAGTGATGTCTGACTAAGGAAGGCAAAGCCTCTGTGGAAAACGTAGGCAACATGGTGCCCAGCTATAAGAAAACATGTTGGTGAGGATATATACAGTACTTCCTGAAAACACCAGAAAAGAACCAAAGGCAACATATCCAGAGAGTAAACCCTGAATAGAACTATTAAAGTGGTCCTACTTGGATGCACAGGCTGGAGCTAAGTTCTGAAGAAATTTGTGGTACTTTAAATATTGTGAGACATTACATTTGGGAATGTCTCTCAAAATAATTTAAAATATTAACAAAGTCTGGAAAAGAGGCTGTGAATCAGGTTTCTGATTTTCAAGATCAACAACTTACCAACAACACCAGAAAAACAGTGATTTCTTGCCTTTTGAGGAAACGTGAACTCTGTTTCCATATCCTCTCAGCCACTGCGACCTCTCCTGGCTGCCCCTATCAATCTAATTAATAACGCCACAGTCAGGAAAGTCAGCTGGTGTCCCCCATGGTGAAATGTTTTCTTCAGTTTCTAATTGGGCCACTCGCTCGTGGGCATCAGGGCTGCTCTCACAGGAAAGCGATGGCTGAGCAGTCCAAGAAGGCTGCCTCAGTTCCCATCGCGTGACTTGACACCCCACAGCAAGAAGGCCACCCGCTCAGATGCCAAACAAATGCTCTCAACCTGAAAAAGACAAGGATGCTTTCATTGGCCTCTGCAATCAGCTTGTCAAGTTGGAGGAGAGGAAGTCGGGGGAGAAAAGGAGAAAGAGCCTTCCAGAGCACACTCTTCCACACCTTCTTGTCAAAAGAATTGTAACCGCTCTGTTTGTTTACTAACAAGGATGCCAAAGGCCTCTTCTTGCCTTGGGTTTTACATATTGATAATATCAGAGGGGAAAAAAAGGTAAAGAAAAAAGACTGGGATTTTTTTTATTATTGTTGTTCTCTTCTTTGCCTAACAGAATGTCATCAAAGAACCATGGCTTGTTACTCAGGAAAGTGAAGGCATTGCTGATTTTACTCTTCACAAATAATCACATCTATGAGGTGTCCTGGACATGCCCAGGTATTATTACACAGGCCCATTTTCAAAAATCTCTTACTTAAATGTGACAAATGCTGGCAGAGGAAAGGATCTAGGGTTTCTCTGCTTTTGCAATACATAATAGTAATGCATTTTTTTCTTTTACATTCTTCAACACCGGACATCAAAGTGATTTAAAACACACCGAATTCACAGATTCCTTTGTCCAGTACTGAAATGCACAAATAGGACAGACAAACATATACAGGTAAGATTGTTACAGTTTCCAACCACGAAATTATTCAGTAAGTTGAATTTAAATTTTATCACCATCATTCTGTTGGACCCTTTAAGAAGCAAAGTGTTTCCAGACACAGAAAGGATCCATGTGTTGATATAGGATACAACTGACCTCTGCGTATCAGAGTCAGGAAAAGGTTAAGAATACAGATTCCTAGATCCAGAATGAATCAGCCTTTTCATGGATGGGTTACAGTTACTAGTACTTTAAATAGTCCCTGGAAAGATTCTTGTTTAATAAGCCAGATGCAGTTTGCTATATCTGCGATTGAGACATCATCAGACACCAAGATGTTATTAGTAGCTTCTTTCTGTTTGTTTGTTTTGCATTTTTTAAAAATGAAATGCCTCTGTTTGCAAGAGCTATGTGAGCTGAAAAAGACAACATCCTCGCCTTCTAGAAGCTTTACAGTAGATACCCATGATGCCTACGAACATGTAAAAATCATATTTGCCCACAAACAATAAGTGAGCTCTAAGACACTTGATAACTGATAACTTGATTACTGAAATGAAATTGGCAGTTGGTAGTGGAAAAATGAACTGTGACTTAACTTTCCCCAGTGAGGAAATCACTCCCCCAGGAGGACTTCAGTGTCCTTTTCAAGGTGATGGGGAAGTGTGCCTAACAAGTTTAGCCATAAAAGGCTTGGAAGATGTAATGGACAAAAGGACAGTGGGCTCACAGGAAGAGTCTCAAAGGAGAACAAAAGCAGATAATACAGCAGTTATTCACTGTAAAGGGCTTTGAAAGGTTCACAAAAACGTACCACAGTGGAAAGGATCTGACGAGGGATCAGAAGACTCAGATTTCATGGAGATACCAAGGTTGTCCTGAGGGGAATCTTAGTGCCCCAACCCCAATTTCTACCAACCTCCAAGCTGCCCCAAGCGTTTTAATAACAACAACATCCTTTCACATGGATAATCAACATTTCTCTACCTTTAAGTTAACAGTGAATAAATCATCTTTAGAAAACTTTGCCATTTTTCAGGGCACCTGGGTGGCTCAGTCAGTTAAGTGTCTACCTTCAGCTCGGGTACTGGGATCGAGCCCCCCATGGGGCTCCTCAATTAGTGGGGAGCCTGCTTCTCCTTCTGCCTGCCTCTCCCCCTGCTTGTGCTCTCTCTGTCAAATAAATAAAAATCTGGAAGAAAAAAGAAAGAAAAGAAAAGAAAAGAAAAGAAAAGAAAAGAAAAGAAAAGAAAGGAAAAAAGAAAGGAAAAAAGAAAGAAAGAAAGAAAGAAAGAAAGAAAGAAAGAAAGAAAGAAAGAAAGAAAGAAAGAAAGAAAGAAGGAAAGAAAGAAGAAGGAAGGAAGGAAGGAAGGAAGGAAGGAAGGAAGGAAGGAAGGAAGGAAGGAAGGAGGAAGGAAGGAAGGAAGGAAGGAAGGAAGGAAGGAAGGAAGGAAGGAAGGAAAGAAAGAAGGAAACTTTGCCATTTTTATTGATCTGCAACATAAATCTAATTTTGAAAATACATATGCTGGACATAACAGAGCTTCAAGACAACCTCCCTCATTTTCCTTCTCATTGACTAAGTACCCTCTAAATGGAAACATTGCTTTTGTTCTAGTCCTGGCTTAGAAAAATGTCTCCTTCTCTTTGGAATTGTTTTCCCCCATCAGAAACATTCAGGGTTGGGGCGCCTGGGTGGCACAGCGGTTAAGTGTCTGCCTTCGGCTCAGGGCGTGATCCTGGCGTTCTGGGATCGAGCCCCGCATCAGGCTCCTCCACTGTGAGCCTGCTTCTTCCTCTCCCACTCCCCCTGCTTGTGTTCCCTCTCTCGCTGGCTGTCTCTATCTCTGTCAAATAAATAAATAAAATCTTTAAAAAAAAAAAAAAAGAAAGAAAAAAAAAGAAACATTCAGGGTTGGTCTGTGTGACTTCTATCATCACAGAGCTAAAATATTATACTTTTCTTGTTCTCATGCTATAAAATATTAGCACTTTGTCATCACCAAACCAAAACCCCAAATCATCTTATGCTGTGCTCCTTAATTTGTCATGAGACTCTGCTTGTTCTGATTTGATCTCTTGATAGTTGCTAATCTTCTGATGGAGGAAAAAACATTAATTCCATAAATGGGCCTCTGGTGATCAGGGGCTCTGAAATGCTCAGCTTTATTTGTTAGCAACTCCATCCTCAGCATGAGTCGGTTTTTCTCTTCGCACATACCACAAATTCTATGTCTGTTTCTGTGCCAGCTCCTGGCAAACACCCACACCACCCTCACTCACTATGATCAAGTTAAAATGTGTATCAAAATAAACCCTAAACACTGTAAAGCCTCATAGAAAATTTTCCCCATCTCTATTTTTGTGAGTTTTGCTAATACTGTAAATTTTGTTTTTAACTGATGGATGCCATCCTGTGGGGAAACGTGGTAATACGGGAGCCATTGCTAACTCGCCTCTGGTCAGCTCTGGTGCAATTAGCAATAGGCCAGCATGCATTTTACACTCCACTAGCATTGGCATTGGGCTAGAATAAACTCAGGATAGTCCCCACCCAAAACTCTGACTCTCATTTGTGATTGCAGCCTAAATTATTTATTGAAAGGCTGCTAGCAAACTCAATAAAGGAACGGGTTTTGTTCCATGGATGATTATCTTTCCTAGTACGAATACAGAATCTCGTGTCTTCACAATGTCCCCTGAAAAGTCTGCACGGTGATTTCTTTCCTTCAAGAAGAAGAAAGAAAAAAATATGTGAGGTTACATCTCAGTGAGGTAAGAACTCAATTCTGTTTTATAACTGAGCTTACTGCCCACCTCACCAAATGAATCAACCTGATTAGCTGTCGAGTACAAACTGCTGAGAGCCCACCACGGAGCGGTCACCTTTACACTTAACAGCACAGGAAAATTACAATTTCAAAAAAAAACATTTAGTCACTTACTCTAAAATAGCAAATCCAGTCATTGTCATGAGTGTTGCTTAACACAATTTCATGCCCTCTCAGCCTTGCTGAGCTGCGTTTTCTCTTCACTGTCTCTGCACCAGGGAAGGTGAATGATTAAGGCTGGCAGCCTCACCCAGACAGCTGCCGACAAGCCCCTAAAAACCCACAAGATTTCTGCTGTCTTACAGATGCCACAAGAGGCAAGTGACAAGCTCGGAGTGACCCTTCCAAGGAGCCATAGTTGTGCAAGAGCATTTACCCCAGGTGTAGGTCAACCCTACGTTACCCCTGGATTCTAAGTTTATCTTCCTTCTTGTGTGCTTGAATAGCATTCTGGTGATGGCAGCATCAAACACGACAGCTACCCCCTTGTACTAAAGAATCTGAATGTTTTTCCCATCTCCACTATTAGATTATGAGCTCCTGGGAAACAAGAAAAGCCTTACACAACTCTGAATCTTTCCAAAAAATAAATAAACAAAAAAACAAGTAGTACTTTGTAAGCATTCATTACTTAGAAGTTGACTTTAAAAAGAAAGAGAAAGAGAAATACTAAGAATAATACAGTCATCTCTTGGTTAGGGAGTCTTTCTCTAAATTGTCTGATTGCATCATAGGAAAAAATTATGCTAATTTCCAAAATTGTCAGTTTCCCCCAATAACAAAGAAAAATCAAAACCTTAAACTAGAAGCTTTTCAATAACTGTAAACAACCAGCTCAGCCAGCACACAGAAGAGAGACAAACAATAAAAGACTGAGCAAAAGCGAAAGAATGGGTGACAGCTAGATCATCAGTTTCTTTTGCTACTACTTTATTTTTTATTTTTATTTTTTTAAAGATTTTTTATTTATTTATTTGACAGAGATAGAGACAGCCAGCGAGAGAGGGAACACAAGCAGGGGGAGTGGGAGAGGAAGAAGCAGGCTCATAGCGGAGGAGCCTGATGTGGGGCTCGATCCCATAACGCCGGGATCACGCCCTGAGCCGAAGGCAGATGCTTAACCGCTGTGCCACCCAGGCGCCCCCTTTTGCTACTACTTTAAATGGTTAGAACAGGGTTTTTTAAGTTCGGCACTATTATTAACATTTTAGGCTGGATAATTCTTTGTTGTGGGTGCGGTGGGCACTGTCCTGTGCATTACAGGCCATATGGTAGCATCCCTAGCCTCTACCCATTAGACACCAGTAGCACCTCTCCCACAGATATGACAACCAAAAAATGGCTCCAGACAATGCCAGATGTCCCCCAGAGGACAAAATCAGCCTGGTTGAGAACCATTAACTCTAGTTAATTTTTACTTAGCATGGACTCTCCAAAAGGAATAAAATGTAATCGATTTTTACATCATGGGCATCTTTTATTCAGTTGATATCTTTCTGCCTTTCACCCAGGTTTTGGAATTAAATTACGAATGTAAAGCAGAGGGTGGGAATACTAGCTCCTCAATATCACAACATCTTAAAGGCTTGAAACATTCCTAAACTGGGGGCAGCAGCTCTGAGTTCAGGATTCTGACTCACTGGAAAACCTGGACTGGACCCTCTGCGGCGGACGGCAACCACCATATTGAGTCTGGGCCACTCAATGGCTAAGAGAGGCCTTTGCCACTTCAAGATTTTGAGGATATCTGGATCTTAAAAAATGTAAGAAATTTCATAATGGAGTTCTAGGAAAAGGATAAGACTCTGTGTGACCAATAATGGAAATTTTAATTCAAACCAGTTTTCAAAAGTGGGGAGAAGTGTTGATCACAAAAATGAAATTTTTTCAGATACGTCAGGCCTCAGAATTGGCAAGTCTATGATTGTATGAAGGAGGACCCTGTTCCTCCTTTTTCTCTCTCTCTCTCTATACAGAGGATCATCTTTTTTTTTTCTTTCTTTTTCTCCTGTCTTCTTGAGGTTCATTCTTCTCATGGCATAAGGTATACATATCCTCTTTTAAATCTGTCAAAAGGAATCCAACAACTCTTCCAGAAAGAGTCCTGGAATTCAATCAAGATGGACCACTGAAGTTGAGTCCATCCCTGAACCTTTAGTGACTATGGCTACAAGAATGAAACATGCTGACTGGTTCAAGCCATCCAGGGCTATTCCTGTACCGAAGATAGTGAGATGAGCGATGGATTGAGCCAAAATAAAATCTGGCTGTTATTTGAAAGGGAAAAGGAAGGGACTGAGTTCTAGAATGCTAATAATACTATCTGCTACTACAGTTAAAAATTTCAATGCTTACATTAAAAAATAATATTTTAGGGGCACCTGGGTGGCACAGCGGTTAAGCGTCTGCCTTCGGCTCAGGGCGTGATCCTGGCATTGTGGGATCGAGTCCCACATCAGGCTCCTCTGCTATGAGTCTGCTTCTTCCTCTCCCACTCCCCCTGCTTGTGTTGCCTCTCTCACTGGCTGTCTCTGTCTCTGTCGAATAAATAAATAAAATCTTTAAAAAAAATATTTTAAAGCAAAAGTTACAATGTAACATTTTGCTATTTGAAAGGTAATTATAGGATTAGTATTTTCAAATTAATAGTGATTCGTAGTGAAGTGGGAGAGTGAGGTTCTGCTCTCATGGAGTCAAAGAATGAATCTCATGGACAAAGGACAAAGGAGAGCGAGTAAAGAGAGTTTTATTAAGCAAGATACAGAAAAAGCTCTCAGGAGTGAGAAGGGTCCTGACAGGGTTTTCATCCTGGGCCTCCACTGACAGTCTTTTATTTAGAACTGATCAGGGAGCTCGTGGCCTTATCATTCTGGTGATGTCTTGGTTTGAGTGAGGACTGGTAGTAACATCTTTAATGGCTTACTTCTTCTTTGGGGTCTGGTCACAATGTGACTGCCATTAAAAGACCCCACCTCTGACGCCCAAGGCAGGGTGGTCTGGTTTGTCTCTTATCTCTGGTTTCCTTATGTCTCAGTATTTCTGGAATTTCTGTGAGCCTAATCACATAGCCCTCTACCTATTTCTTCCTACATAGCCCCTCCTGTTCCTTATTCAATGAGACCCTTCGGATTTATATCTGTGGGTCATATACTTGGGGTATGATTGCCAACATGTATCTTCGGGGTGGGGAGGGTAGAGATAAAGGAAGTTTCTAAAGGAATTTTTATATGTTAAAGTAGACTTACAGAATCTGGGAGTCAGGCTAAGATTGCCTTTTGCTCTTGGCAAAGTGTCAACATCCAGGCAGTTAAGTTCCTAGGGGAATGTTTCAAGGACTTGTCAATGGGATATAAGTAGTAAGGAAATGTAATAATTTTTCTTCTGCCCTTGTTTCCCACATCAATAGTATGCTACATTGATTTGGCTTAGCAATGAACACAAGTTTGAAGTGTACTATGATCATCTTTCAATCCCTTCCTTTATGTATGTAATTGCATGTTATTTCCTCATTCCGAGATTATAGCAAAAGCTATAAATCTGAGACACTTTCTGAATGTAAGGCTCTGGCCAAATGGCCAAACAGCAAAGGGTGTCCTTCATCACCACCACCACCATCGCCATAGACAAGGTTTCTTTCCTCCTGTTGGCTCTTTTAGTTGTATTAGGAAGCTTTCAAAGATGCTCACAAAATTAGAAATAAGTTCACGTTCAAATGATGAAATGAAATACAAATAACCCTGCCTACAGAAAAGTAAACTCCCTGTTAGGGAGAATTACTTAACAATTTCCGTGAAGGTAAGTGCACACTGCAGTAAAGAGCTTAGAGATTGGGGAAAGGCTAAAGTTAAGCAGAGCTCCCCGGAGGATTGTAGGAGCAGTTTATGTTAAATATGCTAAAATGTTAGGGTATTATCTTTCTAATAAGATGAGATCAAAGAGGAGTCAACAAACAGAACTGAGAAAATAGATGCTGTTTCAGAGGTTCAAAAGTTCAAGAGTGTGTGCCTTCCAGCTTCCTGCTGACTTCTAGCTAGGGCTTGTCAGAATGTTCAAGAATTCCGAGAGAGCTTGTAGAGAAGCCAGTGAGGATTTCTTTGATATTTCTAAACATAAAGGCACCCTCCAGCTTCCACATGGACTATGTTCTAAGAGTTTAGGTTGTGAGATATTCATTTAAGACACAGTTAGCATTTTCCCTAGAGACAACCAGAGAGCTAAAACCAACGGCGGAAGCAATGTTCTGTCCTGAGCATCTTACGAAACCATGCTGCAATGTTCCTGTTAGAAAAATGCATTCCGAATCGCAGCTCGGAAAGGCAGGGACATATTTCCCCTCAGAGCAGGTCTTCAGTTTAAGTCCCTGGGCCAGGGGCCTGCGCTCCAAAAGAGAAAATAGGATAAAATATGGGGGTGATAGGAAATCTAAAGGTGAAAACCTCTGGAAGTTAGGGAGTAGGAAGTGTTCCCCTCTCTTCATACTCAGCCTGGGTCCTTCTCAAACTGAGGTTGGAGAGTTTGCTTTCCTATCTGACCATTTATAATATTATGCTTATCTCATCTTCCCTGCTTTTATTTTGTCATAAAATAAACACATTACTATTTGGAGATTTCATAAAGGCTTATATTTTCAGCAAAAGTGGACAGCAGCTATTAAAAAGAGTATCTCTTGGGGCACCTGGGTGGTGCAGTTGGTTATGTCTGATGGTTCCGGCTCAGGTGGTGATCGCAGGGTTGTGAGCTCGAGCCCAGCGTTGGCTCCACGCTCAGCAGAGTCTGCTAGAGTTTCTCTCTCCCTCTTCCTCTGTTCTTCCCCCCTGCGCACTCTCTCTCTCACTGAAATAAATACATCTCAATTTTTTCTTTTAAATAAAGACACTATCTCCTCTTTTGCCTTTATTTTTTTTTTAACTTGGACTCATGGAGATCTGTAAAACTGCCATGAATTTTTAAAATATCAATTTTTCACAATGTTTCAGGTAATACTCGCTGTAGAAGTGCCTTACAAGCCTTATAGCCATAAGATGGTTAACAAATCTTCCAAAGTTGTCAGGCTTCTAAGATATAGTTAAATCACAGGAGAATACAGATTAATAATGTATTACCTATGTCTATTACTGGGTTTTAAATGGTTAAAAGTCATTGGATGCTGCATAATTCAGAGCTGAAATGAAAATTTAAAATTGGATATTTGATATAACTGCAAATAGATATACTTAAGCAAGTCCAGAACTGATTATGCTAATTTGCCAATGAGCCAGCAAGAAATAGCCAAATGAGACAAGAAATGACACTCGGGTAAAGAAAAAAAAAAAAAAAAAGCCAAAGAAAAGGACATTCATGTTGCACAGAGAAAGAGTAAAAAAAAAAAAAAAAGTGATTAAGAAAAACAATTGTTTTACAGAGAAAGAAAAGGTAATTGAAAGAAAAGGGCAGGATTTCTCTCTTTTTCTAACACATGGGTATTTGGCAAGGACTGTATAGATTTCAGAACTGTCAAGACAATGAGAACAAAGTAGATGATTTAACTTGGCTCCCATCCTTAGGATGGGGGCAAGTATGCCTGGAATTGATACAGGAACATTAAGGAATGACACACACATCAACAGCCAGACACCCTGGGCAGTGTTTTGACCACTCTCAAAATCCAGAGTTTGCTGTCTTAGGGGAAGTAGAGGTTATTTACCAACCACTGAATTGCTATTATCAATTGTTTCACAGTAATAGGCATTAATGTTATTTTCTCACAAAAAGTGTTAATATCCCTGCCTTGTATTAAAGACATTGTCAGGAATACTAGAAAAAGGACAGGTGCCAGGACTGAGGGTTCATGAAACGAATCTTGGAAAATCGTGTAAGAGAGGACACTAATGCCAATGATACTCATGTAATAACGTTAAGGAACCTTTTCCTCTTCCTTACTTGGAAAGCACTGCCCAGATTAAGGCATAAAATTATTTCATGTTTGAAAAAATCTTGGGGAATTTCTTCACTATGACACAACCAACTACTTTCTGAAATTTTCTGTAACATACAGAACTTTTTATCAAAAACAACTTACTGAAGCTGGCTTTCCACAATCAACGAGAAGCTAGAGTGAGGTGAGAAAGGGTTTATAGATCTATTTTATTATTAGATGGAAACCACCAGATGGCACTGTGTTAGGCTGTATCCCAGTAATTTTCATTAGGCAATAATGTGCTTGTGGTTGGACCTTGGGGAAATGCAAGATAGCACTTTGGTGTAGTATCTTATAGGAAATAATTAAACATGCCAGTAACGCCTGTTCTATTGCTGAACTTGTGACTATGATCATTTCTTTGCTCTCTGCTACCTGCAGTGTAGAAATCCAACAGCCACAACACTCTACACTACTGACTGCCTAACTAGAAAAGGAAAGAACCACTTTGGGTAGGTGGGAGGGGAGTGTCTTGTGGTTATTGGATTTCTGCACTGTAGTCGGCTGATGGCGAGAAATGATTTCAGTCACAAATACAACAGCGATATGGGCATCTTGTCGTTTATGTAAGTAATGTTTAGTGTTTCACCCTGTGTACTTTACACACATGATTTCATTGATCCTGAAAACATCTCTGTGAAATAAGCAAGTAGAAATGTTGCTACGATCTGTTATAGAGAACTGTTTAACAAGCAACAATTTTTATAAGAACTCAAGTATTGACAAAACATAAATTCAGAACTATAACTCTGATATTTAATTATTTAGATTATGACTTGGTAATTTGGGGGGATGTCACGCCTGTAAGTGGAATTAAATTCTACACACTGACATGATGTGTAGAGAATCACAAAGTATTTCAACAGACTACCTAAAGCCTTGACTAAATAATTAAGTAGTTTTGTGACTTTGGGAAGTTCATATAACCTCTGGTCCTAAACAACTACACTGTGAAATCAGTAGGGCTGAACTAGATCCACGTGGTATCTGCAGTATAGTGAAGTGTTTGCAAGTATAGACTTTGGAGTCAGAAAAACTCCTGTTTGAATTTCTGCTGTCACTCAGCTGTGAGAACTTGAATATGTATTTAACCTTTTGAGCCTGTTTCCATACCTTTAAAATGAGGGTAATAATAATATCTCAATTTTCTTGTTGGGAAAATTAGGTTCAATAAACAAAATGTTTAGCATAGTGCCTGGCCTATACTAAGCATTCAATGAATATTAACTATTATTATTAACAAATAAGGTTCTACCTTATACTATTAAAGAGCTTCTTTTTTGGATTTTACTTATTGGGCTAAACATGCTCTAGTTTCTATAGCTGACCTAGGCTCTGCCAACTCATCATGTAGTGCTATTTACTTTTTAATAAACTTAATAAGTAACAGCTTGCTTTGTCAGCTCTCTCTATCTCTCCTGTTTTGAAAGGGGAGTGAGCAGGTCTGGCCGGAAAGTTAAGGCAGATAGCCAGAAATGCAGAATAAGTGACTTAATCAAAGTCACAGCTGGTATGAATGTCAGAGTTTTATCTACGGATCCAAAAGTTTTTGACTTGCAGTAATGTCCTTGGTCCAGGCTGCATCTTGCCAACCCAAGTAATATTTCAAAGGTTGATTTAGATTTGGCTGCTCAAAGCATAGATCACTACTCAAATCTTGATGACATTTCCAGCCCAGGGCCAAGATTCTACCATTCTTAAAAGTTATAGCCATAAACAAAGCAGTGGTACATCGCTAAATTAAAATGAGGAAGGAATTATTATCCACATGGAAGTATATTTTAGTTATTGCACCAAATTTAGATCAACCCAGTTGATTTGGTGGTATTTCTCAATAAGATCTGTGTTTTGGCAGTAGGGGAAAAGTTCAAAAGTGGCCCACAATGGTCTAAATCATATCTGACAAAGAGTAATATCTAGCTTCTCTAATGTGCCCACTGAAGTACCTATGAAGATTCAGAAGAAAACACATAGTACTAAACATAAAGACTTAAAGTCAACATTCAAATCAAAGTTGACTAGAATTTTTGCATTGTATCAGAGTAGGGGATAGAAATAAAAATCACAATTAGTAAAAATCCCCATGTGGCAGATACATGTTCTAAAGATGACCACACCGATTTATTCCATCCCATGTATTCTTACGTTACATTGATGCTCCTTCATCAAAAGGTGGGTTTTATTTCTCCCTCCATTGAATATAGACCTCCTTAGTATTTTTAGTATTTGTTTTTTGTTTTGTTTTGTTTTGTTTTGTTTTGTTTTTTTAGAGAGAGAGCCCACAGGTGTGTGAGCAGGGAAGTGGGGAGGAGAGGCAGAGGGAGAATGAGAGAGAGAATCTTAAGCATGCTCCACACCCAGTGCCGAGCCCCACACAAGGCTCGATCCCATGACCCCAAGATCAGAATCTGAGCTGAAAGCAAGAGTGAGATGACTAGGCGCCCCTAGTATTTGCTTTTAACAAATAAAATACAAAGGAAGAGACACTGTATGACTTCTACAGCTAGGTTGGAAAAGTCAATACTGATTCCACCTGGCCATCTGTTTCTCTCTTTCTGTACCTCTTCTTTGTAATTCACCTACCATGTGGTGAGGAAGCCCAGGCCAGACAGAGAGGCGACCAGCTGGTGTGCTGGCCAACAGCATCAGCTAAGGTCTAAACCAGTAGCCAGTGTGGTCAGCCACTAGATATATCAATGAGTAAACCTTCTGATGATTCTAGCCCCCAGACTCTGAGTTGCCCCAGCTGAGGCTTAGTGGAGAAGGGATTACCTACCTTAATGGGCTTTGCCCAAATTTCAGATTTGTAAGCACAGTAAATGTAATTTTAGGCCACTCAATTTGAGAGTAGTTTGTTACACACCAGTAGATTACTAGAAGACCCTGACACACATTTTGTCACATAAAAGAGAGAGATCCTACTGTTCTTATGTTGGAATCTGAGATGCATTCTTTCACCACTGGTCCCATTGTTCAAACAACCAGATTCAACTGGAAAACTGGATTGCTCTCTCTCCATTGGCATAGCTACCATGTTTAGACTTTAGCAGAGTATTACAGCAAAAGCAGTTTAATATTATTTACTAATATTTAGTGAATGATTATGATTAAGCAGGCACGGTGTCAATTGTGTGATTGAGTGATTTTGCCTTCAATTTCTCATTTAATGCCCTCAGCAACATAAAACCAGTATGCTTAACCACATGGAAATTTAAAACTATTCTCCTAAACTCTTTTTTTTTTTAAGATTTTATTTATTTATTTGACAGAGAGAGAGACAGCCCGTGAGAGAGGGACCACAAGCAGGGGGAGCAGGAGAGGAAGAAGCAGGCTCCCAGCAAAGGAGACTGACGCGGGGCTCGATCCCAGGATCACGCCCTGAGCCGAAGGCAGATGCTTAACTACTGAGCCACCCAGGCGCCCCTCTCCTAAACTCTTGTATCAATGAGGAAATAAAAACTTCGTTGGGAGCCCCTTGGAAAATAATGATAAAGAGAACATGATAAAATGAAATAATATGTCAAAATTTATGGGATGTCGCCAAAGCTCTATTCAGAGAACCAGAGTAAAATGTACTCAGGGTAAAATTAATAGATTTAAGCACTTTCACTTTAAACAAACAAAGAATAAAAATAAATCAACCAAGTATTCAATTCAGTAATTTATGAAATCAATTTAGAATGGATTATTATCCTGGTTAAAGCACAGATTATACAAAATAGAAAGGCTTGTGGTATTAAAAACATACAAAATAAATCCAGGAACAGTGTATCATGAAAAAGAAAAAGTTGTGAATATTGGGTGTACCAGTCAGGGTAGGCTAACTACCAGGAAAAAAAAAAAAAAAAAAAAAGCCCAAACCTTAAAGTCTCAGTCATTTAATAAAAGCTTATTGATTGCTTATGCCATAATCTAACGAAATGGTGATGGGGATCGACAGGGCTTTACTTCACAAACTTGGCTCCTTCCATTATATGATGCTACCATCTTAAACACATAAACTCCAAGGATGTCCTCAAATAGGAAGAAAATGAGTAATTGTTCATGGGTGATTTTTACGGTCTATCCCACAAGCTGTACTTAATACTTCTGCCCACATTGTTTTCACTAGAATCCAGTCATATAGCTTTATCTATCACAAGTTGGCTAGGAACCTTAGTATATCAACATGCACAAGAGGAAAAAGAAATGGGTTTGGTAAACATTGTCCATTGTCTCTGCCACAATCCTCTGCTGTGGTCAAGAAATATCCATTTTGCTTTTCATCCCACAGTGTAAAACATACTCATCCACTCCCAAGGAAAACTCAAAATCCTAAGCATTCATTCCAGTCAATTGAAAGTTTAAGAATTCCTGATGATGCAAAGTCCTTTTTAACTTGCCTCATATTGCTTCTTATGGTCTGGTGAACCAAAAAGAGAAATTATTGGTCTCCCTCTGACACTGACTGCACAATGGGGGAGCAGGGCCAATGTAACCACAATAAACATTCCCATTCAGAAAAGAGAAGAATGGAAATAACAAAGCAGTATTGGTGCACAGCAGTTCTGAAATCCTATGTGACAGATATTACAAACCTGACTTGGAAAGAACGTCTCCCTCCATTGCTCTTTTGATCCTTGGCCTTCTGAGTTGGGGGAGATGATTCTTTCATGTCAAAATACTCCACAGCCATATTTAAAATAAATTTTGGACATTCTGCTCACTATGGAGGCAGAAAAACTTTGGAAACTTGCTTTCTGCTCATTGAAAGCTGATGTTCCAATACTTGATTTAAAGTTTAGAGAGTTTTAGTCCCAGCTTATTGCTTTTTTAGGCTTCTAAATTATTTGTTATCAATTGGTATGTTACCATCTTACCAAGTGGTATGATGTACAGCAAACATAGCTGGTGGTCCTTCATGGACACAGTTCCCAAATCTGATGTATTTATTTGCTTTTTTGCCAACAGGCCACTCCAACCTTAATGGCTGCTTTCTTGAGTCTATTAAGCTTGACTAGGAGGACTATTTTCAATAAGCTTCTTTTACTTGCAAGCTTTCTCAGTCACATATGGCATCTAATCTTATATCCAGTTGTTTCAGACCTAGAAACAGTCAACTTTTCCAACTCTGCAACGATCTTTTTTCTAGACTTTCTCTATTTCCATTCATTTACGCTTACAACTTGGCCAATTCTTTCCTGAGCTCACTTAATCTTTGTCAACGTTAATTAATATGAGCTAAAATACACTAACAATTTTATTCTTTTAATTCACTTCCTGTCAGCTGAGCAGGCATATGGTCTGCCTCCCAATATAAGTTACAGTCTTACCACATGTGCTGTCAGTACTTTATATGAATTGCCATATTTCCAGCCTTCAATATCTGTTTCTTTGAATTCCGTCACCCAAATGCTAAACCAATGCCATGTATTTTAGATTTTTATGATAGCCACAGCCCATTTATGAATAATAAAGTTGATTGTTGTTTGGGAAAAAAAAATAGACAAGCCTCCAAACCTCAGAGGCTTAACATATAAGCAGATTGACAACACAGTTTCTGCTGCATGTAGTCATTCAGCAAAGGAAACTTGTTTTAGTTCCACTTTCTCCAACACACGTTTTCACAATCAGTCTAGCATCAGTCAGCCAGCTGAGAGACAGGGACAGAGAGAATGAGTGAGCACAAGCTTAGAGAATACACATCTGCTTTTAACTGGCTTACACTGAAATGGGGACATTACTCTTGCTTAAATTCTATCAGCTGGGACTAGTCTTACTGTCCCACCTAAATGGGAAGATCTGTGAAGTACAGTTCAGTTGTGGAGCCAGGCAGAGGAAGTGGATTTGGTAAACTTCTGATCAGTATTTCCAAGTGGAGAAAGCACATACATCTGCTGCTCTTATAGAGCTTAGAGTCTAGACAGGAAAGATAAGATAAGGCAAGGAAATGGCTCTACTCAAAATAGGGTGGAAATTCTTACCAGCAACAAATATTTGTGGAACAGATATTTAAGACTGTGATCTGGACAACTGGAATAATTCGATTTAAGGCCTTGATACCTAGTGAGAGAAAGAGAAGACAAAATTGCTATTTCTAGAAAAATGTAAACTAGAAAGAGAAACTCAAGTTCCGGAAGACTGGATCACCACAGACAGAGTAGAATCACCATAATTTTGTTTCAATTTGAGGCATGTAAGTTTTTAAGTAGGCTTATTTGTTACCACTTATAACACTCCTAAGATCAAGACTGGTTCTAAAGTATACAGAACAGCTAAGCCTATACATGGGGGTTAACCTGACAAGTTTGGATAGATGTAGAGATAGAAACCAAAGGGCTACACTAGTGAGCCTGAAAAGAAAAAAAAGAAAAGAAAAGAAAAGAAAAGAAAAGAAAAGAAAAGAAAAGAAAAGAAAAGAAAAGAAAAGAAAAAGAAAAGAAGAAAGAAAGAAAGAAAGAAAGAAAGAAAGAAAGAAAGAAAGAAAGAAAGAAAGAAAAGAAAGAAAGAAAGATATCAGAGACAATGTGAGAGGAAAGAGAAGATCTATGGAAGATGGTACTCAGATTTCTCTAGTGCCTATTTTTTTTGAAAATTTACCAATGCTGAAGATCCAAAGGTGACTAAAAATCATAATGTTATCCTCAGGGTACAACTTACATTCAATTGCAAGGCAACGACTAATTGAGGAAACAGTACACAACCCAAGGGAATCAACCCATTTCTTCATCTCCCCATTAGTTTCCTTCTATGATTATTTCATTCAAAACAGTCTCTAAAGCTTTGACAAGAATATCAAAGAGCATTAGACAGTGTCACATTTTAAAGGGCACTAACTTTTATTTGGGGAGAGGCTGTACTAAATATAAAATAATTTTTAATGCTTTCAATCCCCAGTTCAGCCCCCTGTAGAATGGATACTTGCTTCTACTTGGGCATCCAGGATCTTGCCATTAACATTTGTTCTACTAATTAGAAAAAGGATGTGCATCAAAAATAATAATATGAAGTAAATAGGTCTATTTTATTCTGTATTTTATGAATGATATCACATTCTCATATGTTGTGGCTTGCAATAATCATGTAACCTATTCTGCATCAGTAAATAGTGATTTATTTTTCTGAAGATTTAATATGATTCATTTTTGCTAGTAGTTTAAGTACCCATTAGTTAATGCTTTGCTGCTGCTGCTGACCTCAGTAGATTTTTGGTAAAGCTTTATATAGCATTTATAGGTCACAAAAATGCCAACAGTGTTCATTATGGTCATTTTCCAAACTACCTGACAGCAAAATGTTTTCCCTCAACTCATTTGTATGTATATCCCTTAATTAATGCTTCACCTCATGCCAAATTACAGTGAAATTCTTGTCACTTTACATGCAGCATGACATTTACACAAATATCTACTGAATTTATCATGAGCAATGCACACAGAATTTGTATCCTGTGGCTTGAAGGCAGATAGACCATAAACCTAGATCCAAATACCTGCAGACTGAAAACATTAGGGAAATTAGAAAAGTGAGAATCTTTGAAAAAGTGGAATAACGCCTTCTTTGCCATCCTCAAAGGTATCATGACTACTAATTGATGTCGACAAATATACCTTCTAAAACTAGTATAAATAATAATAATATAAATAAATAAAACCAGTATAAAAACTCTTTTAGGAGTATTTTCAGAAGTTGATATTTTGTATAAGAAATATTTCTCATCTAGGGGCGCCTGGGTGGCACAGTGATTAAGCGTCTGCCTTCAGCTCAGGGCGTGATCCCAGCGTTATGGGATCGAGCCCCGCATCAGGCTCCTCCGCTATGAGCCTGCTTCTTCCTCTCCCACTCCCCCTGCTTGTGTTCCCTCTCTCGCTGGCTGTCTCTATCTGTGTTAAATAAATAAATAAAATCTTTAAAAAAAAAAAAAAAGAAATATTTCTCATCTAAAAACCAGGTGGACTTTTTATTTTTTTCCAATCAGAAAAGGTGTTTGAAAGATTCCTAAGGACTCAAAAATGGAGAGTGCATCAATCCATTATGGAAAATGTCCTGTCTGGAGATGAAGGGCATTTCAGTTATGCCATTTGACTGTTTGGGGGATAAATATGCATTGGGAACATAAAAGAGTTCAAAAAACAGAATTCTAAAATTTTAGTCCAAATGAACTTCTGGGTTAGAAACAATAAAGTGCTTTCTGTCATAAGATTGATTTACATGAGACACATCTAATATAAGAATTTTCCAGGGGCGCCTGGGTGGCACAGCGGTTAAGCGTCTGCCTTCGGCTCAGGGCGTGATCCTGGCGTTATGGGATCGAGCCCCACATCAGGCTCCTCCGCTATGAGCCTGCTTCTTCCTCTCCCATTCCCCCTGCTTGTGTTCCCTCTCTTGCTGGCTGTCTCTGTCTTTGTCGAATAAATAAATAAAATCTTAAAAAAAAAAAAAAGAATTTTCCAGTAGCCCCACTTTATTTAATGTCTTAAGCACAGCAAAAGCAAGGGTGTAGGTTTAAGAGCATAGGCTCTGGAACTCGGTCATTTGGTTCTTGGTTTTTCCCCAATTCACTGTGGTACTTTGGGCAAATGATCTAACCTCTTTGTTCTTCAATTTTTCATTTAGGAAGTAAAGGAGGCCTTATAACAGTAATGACCTCATGAGTTTTATGAAGATTAAGTGAGTTAATACATGTACAGCAGTTTAGAATGATGCCTGGCACATAGTGAACATTCAATAAAAGTTAGCTATTACTAGTATTCCTAATATACAATGAGGTAACAGCAGAGATATGAAGTGACTTCCAACGTGCAATAGTTGCCTACTGGCCATCACAGTCCCCTGAATTCCAGATCCCATTTCCTTAGTGGCTTTCCCCTGAAACTTCTCATACAAATTGAAATAAAAACAATTTGGGTTTCAGCAATATTATTAATTTTCAATTCCATTCATATTCAAACTATCATTGGCTAGTTGTACTTGGCAAGTAAATTGCAGTAATTTCCCAACTCACAAAATTTTTTCTCAGCCATCTTTTTCTTTACCCAAAAGTGTCTGAAAACCTCTTTTTTTAAATTGAAATACAATTGATTAGAACTCAGATAAGGCTCCAGATCACTTTTTCCCTGGATACCTTGCCAAGGATCAACCCTTACTCAGAGAAAGACTAAACTTCAAAGACCAAGCTAAATGAGCTACCTTTTGTGGCCCAATCTTAAATTATTGGATGACATGTTAAGGATTAAAACTCCAAGCTCTACAACTGGGCATCACATGCAAATGAAACCAGACAAGGCGTTAATAGGCCATTCATCCTGAAAATATCTGACCCCAAAATGTCTGACCATAAACATGCCATACAGTTAAATAAGCACAGTATAAAATCTTATAAAAATGACAGATTTGGCTCCAAGCTTTGGCTCTCCTCCAACCAGCTTTCTGTTAAACAAAAAAAATTGAGAATGAATGATATTTAGGTCTTTAAAGATTTAAGATTCTAGAAAGATTCTGGGTTGTTTTTGTTTTGTTTTGGAGGTATGTTTAAAGACTCTATGTTGCTTCTTGGTGATCTCACATATCTTTCTCAAATATTTTAAACATAATGGTTTTCTCTGTGAAAGGAAAAAATATATGGTTCTCCAAGCAGGAATTAGTTTGAAAATAATCGTCTAATAAAACAAACTATTATGCAGAATACTCATTAGCTGAGGTTTTCACATAGGAATCTTTAAAACACCTACCTAAAGAGAAAATTTAATTTTGCTGATAAAATTAGATCAATTCATCAGTTAGCTATGCAATGGATATGTTTCATACATGAGGGAATATCAGCTAAATGATCTTAAAGAATTTTTTTCTTTTTTTCAAAACAAGAGGTCCTGCTAGATTTCCTTAGGGGAAGAAAAGGCAAGGCCGTTGTTAAATGTTTTTTAAATTTATTGCATGTCTTTATAACACCAGTGAAATATTTGCCATTTATCAAAATTATTAAGATTATCATATGCTATGATAATTAATGGTATTTAAAACATATTCAGATGCTCCTAAAATGGTCTATGTTGCTAACTCTGGGCATATTCCTTTCTGCAATGCTGCAATATACCTAGGGTAGGTCCATTGAAACCACGCTCAAAAGGTACTAAGGAAAGATAAGAAGGCAATAAAATTATGTATTTTCATAGTCAAAGAATTTATACAACATATATATAGATATGTCCTGCTAGAATTCACACACTGATGGCAAAAACAAGCAAATATACAGTCACATATGCCTTTTGACTCACTCCAGAAAGGAGAAAAATATAGAGATTATGGAGGACAAAACAAGGGAGAGATAGCTAAATTCTCCAAAAGTATATGTTGTTACAGATTAAAGGAAAGGTGATCTTAATTAAGCCTGGAAGAACTTGAGAAGTGAACAAGATTAAAATATTACCATTAAGTGGTATGGCAATCCCTCTAAATATTTATAACCTATACGCTAACAAAAATTAAAGATTTATATCATTAAGCCCTATAATCTATGTGAATGCTAATATTTTATAAACCTGCAGTAGACTCCTCCTTTTGAGGAACTGCTCTGATCCCTTAACCTGAGACACAAAGACACACAGATGACACCTTCTTGCCATATCTCTGCCTGGCCTTTCCACTGTGCACACGTGGTGTCTTCTTATAAGGACACTTGTCATTTTGGATTGAGGCTCACCCATATGTTCTCATTTCACCTTTAATTACCTCTTTAAAGGTCCTATCTCCAAAGACAGTCACAATCTGTGGTATACTGGTGGTTAGGGGACTTCAATGTATGAATTTTGCCGGGACAGATTCTGTTCATAACAGAATCTATGCTTCTACAATCACTGTTTTTTTCCCCACCTATCTCAGTTTTTCTCAAAGATGTTCAATACTGAACATCCCGGGGTGCCTGGGTGGCTCAGTCAGTTAAGAGTCTGCCTTCCATTCAGGTCATGATTCTGGAGTCCTGGGATGCAGCCCAACGTTAGGCTCGCTGCTCAGCAGGGAGCCTGCTTCTCCTTCTCCTCCCTGCTTATGCACGCGCTCTCTCTCTATCTCTGTCTCTCTCTCAAATAAAAAATAAAATAAAATAAAATCTTAAAAAAAAAAAAGAACTGAACATGCCTTTGTGATGAAATTTGCTGGAAGATGGACCAATATCTTACCCGCAGTATGAAGGCTCATCCACTGACTGCTCCCTTGTCTTTTGGCTAGTGTACGACAGCTTTAGTTGCTGTTAAGGAAACTGAGGACTTGAAATTTACTACCGACTTAAATTTACTACTGGCTTGATAAATTTAATCTATCCCTCAGACTGAAGTGTTTGAATTGGGGAGAGGCCAGAAAACAGGAAAACCGGTTAGAATGCTGACGTGTAGCTGAAGAAATGGAAATGAAAGAGGAAATTCAGGAGCTATAGGTGGATATCTTAGCTGGAAATGCTGAGCTTGCAGATGCAGGAAAAGACAGAATGAAAGTGGCCTTGGTAGGATTAAAAACTAGTCCACCTATCCAGGGAAGACCAGATCACACAATTCCTTTGCAGGGGACTGCACAATGTGGCAATGGAATGTTTGACAAAAGGAAATATTTATTTAAAAGTCAAAATGGAAATTAATCTGGACACCCTCACTGGCTTTAAAATGATGTTTTATGAGGCCCTATGATTCCACAGAGGAGAACAAAGGGAGAGGGACATAGGCATTATTCATTGCCAAGGCAGCTCTGCTTTTACTCTCCAGTAGAAATTTATTTAAAAATAGGATTTGTTCCTACACTATTCTCCAAATTTTGAAAACCACTAGGCTACGCAATATTTAAATTCTCTTTCCTTTAAAAAAATCAGGGTGCCTCGTTGACTCAGTCAGTTAAGAGTCTGCCTTCGGCTCAGGTCATGATCCCAGTCCTAGGGTCCTGGGATGGAGTCCCACATTGTGCTCCCTGCTTGGCAGGGAGTCTGCTTCTCCCTCTGCCTGCTGCTCCCCCCTGCTGTGTCCTCTCTCTCTCTCTCTCGCTGTCTCTCTCTCTCTGTCAAATAAATAAAATCTTAAAAAAACAAAAAAATCCCTGAAATCCCCAGTCTGAAAATACATTGAAAGTCCTAAATCAGAATTTTCAATGAGTAGTAACACAGCCCTTGTCAGTAAAGAATTCTTAAAGTCTTGGTGTGCCTGGGTGTCTTGGTCAGTTGAGCATCTGACTCTTAATTTCAGCTCAGGTCATGATCTCAGGGTTCTGGGATCAAGTCTTGCATTGGGCTCTATGCTCATTGGGAAGTCTACTTAAGATTCCCTCCCTCTCCCTCTACCCACCCCCCCCCCCCACTCTCTCTCTCTCTGTCTCTCTCAAAAAAACAAATAAATCTTAAAAAAAAAAAAAAGAATTCTTAAAGTCCTTGTTAGTTGAATATCTGGTCTGCAAATTGTCTTGAATTTAAAATGATCATCTCCATATTTGTGATGGAAAATGGAAGTTTAGGAAATAAATTTACTTCCCTAAGCAGCATCACTCATAATAAATAGTCTCTCTTAATTATCAGATTAAGGGAAAAAATACCTACTGTTTAATGCTTTGTACAGGTAAAATCAAGTTAAAAAGAACTTCAAATGCAGCAGGAGGGGTAGGGCATTGTAAAAGTAAGGGATAGGCTGACCTCTATGATGACCGTGGAGGTTTGAAGTGGGGGGGGGGGACATAAGAAGATGAACTGTGAGTTGGGAGGTGTGTGTAACTGAGGATGGATGGCAAGCAGGAGAAGGTCCGGAGGGATCCCCTGTGGTAGAGAAGGAAAAGGTCTACGAGGCTAATAGCTCCCAGAGCTCCCAGAGCTCTTACCCAAGAGATTACACTTGCAAATAGCAACTCTGGGCTCAGGAAAATCCTGATTTGCCATACTCTGAGAACTCGGCATCATTTATCAGATCACAAAGACATAACTTTTTGCTCCTTGAACTTCCATAAAGAACATAAAAGGCAATTAAAAAAAAGAAGAAGAAAGAAGAGAGAAAAGAAATGAGAAAGTACCATTAAATAACACATATCTTAATAGTCACACGTACTCACACTTTCTAAGCACTCGCAATCTAGAGCACTTTTTCTATCTGGTCCCTCAAGTCTAGCCAAAATTAATTAGTTAATTAATTAATTAAGGAAAGAAAAAGAAGTGGAAAGAGAAAAAAGGAGAACAGATCTAATAGCACTTAAAAGAGAACCAAGTGACAAACTACCGTCAGATACTACATGATTTCTACTTGAAAGTGAATGTCAGACTGCTGCAAACCAGCTCCAAAAAAGCTCACACTACAGAATTGACATTTCATTCCTAATTGAGCTTTCAAGACAACAGAACATTTTCAAAGTCTGATTCCTATTTTATGCACTTATTTTTCCTCTGCATTTTTAACATGTCGAGATACAGTGAAGTTAATGAGGTCAACAGTATCAATCATCAATGGCTGTGATCAAACTACTAACCAATTAGTGTTTAAACTAGAGAATGAATGTTTAAACTACATTTTCCATGTACTCCTGACTATCCGAAATTGTCAGCCTGTGTGCATATTTCTTCTGCCATCAGATTTTATGCCAGCTACTAATTTATCTATGATGACTGCTAGCATGTTTTAAAGTTTATATAATTAACCCTGCACTAGTGGGTGATACTTAGCAATACTGATCTTGAATTTATTTTTAATAAATTACAGTTTAGTGGGAGAAGCAAAGATTACATTCGGCCTTGTTGAGTACTTTACTGCATTGATTAGGTTCTAGCCACCAATTGAGCCAGGTACTCTCGCTGAATAAATCCATAAATATTTTCTACAGTAAGCAAGGACCCTGAGAATAATCCAATTGATAATTCTTTTTCAAATATAACCTTCTTAATATTATGATAATTTTAATATCTGAAAGCATTACTGAACTCTGTTTTGTGAACATTGTGTGTACTTTTTTTTTTTTTTCTCATCTCTCCCCTCTTTCTCTCACCCACATTCCTTCTGTCCAAACAGCCTTCACGGAATAAAGAAGACTCAAAATTGTAGGAGAAAAGCACAATACTATGCCTCATTGATGACATTTGGGAACCACGGAATCAATGTTTATCCGCCTCAGTCAGAAACCATTCTAGAATTTCTAGAGTTGGCTTGGGAAAGTGGTCTGTTGGGAAAAAGGTCGTGGGAAAGGCCCGGAGAACTTACAGTCGGGCTATGCATCATAGTAATTAATTATTTATTTTTCCAGGTTCAGGGCTGATGTAGATTTTACCATTCCCCCACTCCCCAAACCACTGCTATTGCCACCTCTACCTCCGACCACCAAGAATCTCATGCCAGGGAGAACCGCTGGCAGAAACTGCCAAATGGCAGTAAAAGCATAGTTAAGTTCAGCGTCTGTGTTAGAAACAAATGAGCAAGCAGGAAAGTGAATCAAGAAAGCGGTGCAACAGAGCCCCTGGGTGGCGCTGTCGGTTAGGCCTCGGACTTTTGGTTTTGGCTCAGGTCAGGCTCTCAGGGTCAAGTCATGATCTCAGGGTCCTGGGATCAAGCTCTGCACAGGACTCTGAGGTCAGCAAGGAGTCTGCTAAAGTTTCTCTCTCCCTCTCCCACTGGCCCTCCCCATGCTCACTCTCTCCCTCTCTCTCTATCACTCAAATAAATAAATCTGGGGGGGGGGGGGGAAGAAAAAGAAAGAAAGAAAGAAAGAAAGAAAGAAAGAAAGAAAGAAAGAAAGAAAGAAAGAAAGAAAGAAAGAAAGAAAGAAAGGAAGGAAGGAAGAGAGAGAGAGAGAGAGAGAGAAAGAAAGAAAGAAAGAAAGAAAGAAAGAAAGAAAGAGAAAGAAAGAAAGAAAGAAAGAAAGAAAGAAAGAAAGAAAGAAAGAGAAAGAAAGAAAAAGAAGAGAGAAGAAAGAAAGGAGGGAAGGAGGAAGGAGAGAGGAAGGAAGGAAGAGGAGCAATTACAATCACAACTGTGGTTGGCACCTCTGTAGAAAAGTCCAGGATATAATGAATATATAAGAAAACCTAGACTAGGAAATCAGGATGGAGTTTTCTAAGGAAGCACTTTACATTTACCTATGTGGTCCACACTTAACCAAATGCAAATGAGTTAATTTGTTGATTCAACAAAAATTTCTTGAACCCCTACCATGTGCCAGGCACCCTTCTGAGTGCGGAGTGCCCAGTGCCAGGGGTAGATAGGGGTAAATAAAATAAACAGAAATCCCTACCTCTATGTCATTTACATTGTGAACTAAAGGACACAAGATGAATCAGTGGGGTGTGGGGTTTAGTGCTCATCATTAAGGAAACAAAGCAGGAGGATGAGGCCGATGCCTCCTATGGAATACTCTGCAGCGGTCAGAAACAATAAACATGCTTTACTGAAACATGGACAGATGTCTTAAAACACAGTATTGAGTTTAACAACAACAAAAAAAGATATAAAATGAGCTCTGAAACATAGTATCCTCAAAGTAAATTAAAAACACCTCCCAGGTAAAACGACACGACCCATATTCCAAGGATTTGTACCTATGTATCTCAAACCTTTCAGCACGGGTGACTGAGAGAGGAGCAGAGTGGGAAAGACAATCAAGGATGACCAGGGATGCAAGGTAAAGCCAAGCAATAGGTAGATTTTACAAAGTTGATGGTAATAGTGTGCTCAGAACTTTGGGATGTGATTACATTAACTCTTTGAATTCAGGATTCCAAAACCAAAAAGAAAAAAAAAATGACAGGAAACAGGTATTGTTTCCTATTCCATATCACATCTCTACTTCAGTTACTTTGTAATAGATGCAGTATAAAAAATAGTGTAACCACACACTTTCAGTTTTCCCTGAAGATGAGTAAGAAACTGGCCAAAAATTAAATTCAAAACCACAATTGCAAAGAACAGGCCTTCCATGTTTCATGCAGATAAAACACAGGGATACAGAATGAGTTCAGTTCTTGGCGGTGGGCATTAACTCCTTCCACAATTATGGTGTGTTTGTGGTGCAGAAATCACTTTCCAAAGCAATAAATTATTGCCCCTTCATCTACAAAGTGTACTAGTTATTCCCAAGGAGAATACAGAACTATTATCTAAATTATTCAAAAAATGTAAGCTGATTGTCTTAATTACCTCTATAATTCATGAAAACTCAATTTTGTGGGTCTCTCTAAATAAAGTTGTGCATGCATTTTTAGGTTATTGCTCAGTATCTGTCTATCTTTTTATCATGAACAGGAATACAATTCAGGATAGAGTTTTCCGGACAGCTAAGGGAAAGAAGCTACATGTGCCACAAACATTCTGCAGTGGCATCTTACAACTGGGTCATTCAGAGTCTCATTTCCTGGCCACCACTGTTTTTCCTGGGGCTCACAGACCCAACCAGGGAGGCAACTATTTATTAAAGGTGTAAGAATTATTCCACCCCTGATTAGCTGGAAGGTTGGGATTCCTATTGCCATCCTGTAAGATGGGTGTATATATCTATTGCTTATTTAGCTAGTTCCTCAACCTATTTTATAGCTGATTAAGATGCAAAAGATTACTGTTGAAAAAGGCTGATTCTGCCACACACACCAAAAAAAAAAAAAAAAATCCATTTCCTTTCATTTGGTTTTAGATCTAAAAGTCTTTGAATGGTATAAAATCCTCTAACAAGATTTTCCCTTTCTTTTCCTGTGGGATCTAAGCCTATGAGTTCTGAAATAAAGGAAGGGAAACCGGCAGAAATGAAAAAAAAAAGTCCTGAGCAGCCTCCTCTTATGAGATATTCTGACCAATTTTAGAAGCTGTCCCAAACTAACAGTGCCCAAATATTTTGGCTCCAGAGTCACTTCATATTCTTAAAATAACTATTTAAGACTCCAACGGGCTTTTATTTATATGGGATATATATATCAGTGATTAAAACTGAGAAATTAATTCATTTATTTATCTATTTATTTCTTTTAAAGCTGAGACATTTTTAAAAACACTCAAGAATGCACAAGCACACATGCTATTAGCTGTCAGATTGATGACATCATCACACATCATGTAGCCTCTGGAAAGCTCTACTGTGTGAAGATGTGAGATGGGAGAATGAGAGTGCAAAAGGTAAATAATGCCCTAGTATTGTTAAGGAGATAGTTTTGACCTTGAAAATCCCAAAAGTGTTTTAGGAATCCGCAGGAGTCACAGAACACATTTTTAAGATCCACACTCGTGAATGAATTAATGCTGTGATACATTACTGAAAGAATTACTTAGCTTTGCATACAGAAATCTGCTGAATGTTTTTTGTTTTGGGTTTTTTTTCCCTCCTCAAAGTGATTAGGGTGGGACCAGATAGAAGCCAAATATGAAAACTGCTTGGGGCACGATGAAATAAGAAAAAGTATATATATTGGTCTTTGCCCTGGTTCCTGGCACAGAGGTCCTAAAACCCTTGTAATTTCCTAAAAAATAAGAGCACTAGGAGCATCTTTTGTTCTGGTATTTGGTCCCTGACCCCGGTTCCTGGTTCCTGACACAGAACTCCTAAATCTCTCTTGGAATTTCCTGAGTGGTAGGAGTGTATTTTTGTTCCAGTCAGTGAGGTGATTCTTGGTGAGTTCCTCAACAGCATCAGGATGGAGTCTGGTCACCAGAAAGACCAAGCCACAATTTGAAGCTCAGAACTTTCCACCCCACCACCCATCGACCAGGAAGGGGAGAGAGGTTTTAGACTGAATCAATGATTGATCATGATTACATAATGACGTATCCATAAAAATCCCAAAAGTACAGAATTCTGAGAACTTCCAGGTTCGTGAACACACCCACATGCCAGGAGGGTGGCTCACCCCAACTCCATGGAAAAGAAGTGCCCATCACCCTTCCTGACCTTACTCATGTGTCTCTTTATCTGGTCGTTCGCCTGTATACTTTATCATATCCCTTACTATGGAGTAAGTCAGTCAATGCAAGGAAGTGTTTCCCTGAGTTCTGCAAGCTGTTCTAGCAAATGATCAAACCCAAGGAAGGGGTCATGGGAATGACAGATTCAGAGCCAAGTCAGACAGAAATTGCTGGTAATGTAGGAACTACTATTTGCAGCTAGTGTCTGAAGCGGAGGGCGGTATTGTGGGACAGAGCCTTTAACCTGTGGGGTCCGCACTAACTCCAGGTATTGAATGTCAGAACTGAACTGAATTGTGGGACACCCAGCTGGTGTTAGAGAATTGGTGTGTGGAAAACTCTCACATCTGGTGTCAGAATTCCTATGAGGGTGGTCGTAGTGTGGAGGAAAAAAACGGAGTTTTTCCTACACAGGTAACTTCCAACATGGCATTCCATTCTCTCTGCACCCAGGTAGCCACTCCCTCCTTCTCCCACCAACTGCCAACCAGGGCAGCCACTCACCCTGACCTCCTCCCTTGTCTCTACCCCTTCATCTCTTAAACCTACCTTCCTTTTACACTGTTTGCTTCCAGATCCCTCCCATCTAAAAACATAAAATAAACTGCTTTTAAATGCTCACTGATAGGTGGGAATAACATGCATTTGCATTGTAAACCAAGAGCTTTACAAAATGGCTTTAAGCTAAAGGAACAAATTTCTATTGATAAAAATTCCTGAGGCCAGGGATCAGTGGAAAATTTCACCTGGCAGGAAATTTTTCCTGGCAAAAAAATCATGCCAATGGCAACCACTTCTTCCCTAAATACAACAATCCTTACTTGAAAGATGCTTTGATGCTCTCAAATATCTGCAAATCCAGCTCAGTGCTTGGCACCTAGCAAGTCCTCATTAATGTTAAAGTGAACCATCCATCTCTTTGTGTACAAACAGAAATATCTGAAGGCTGATGGAATTCCCTTAAGCTATTAAGATGCAATCTACTGTTTTCAATGCATGAAAATGCACTTTCAGTGCATTTGCAAAGTCAAAGCAATTTCCAAAGGTCCTAAATTTAAAGATTTAGATAAATGAATCCATTTTTTTCATTCAATTCTTCCTACCTTTCTTCCTTCTATCTCCCCTCTCCCCAACAAATAGTTATTATGCACTTACTTCAGACTGCTATAACAAAAATATCAAAGTCTGTGTGGCTCAAACGACAAACATTTTCTCATAGTTCTGAAGGTTGGAAGTTCAAGATCAAAGTGTTGGCAGATTAGGTGTCTGGCAAAAACCCACTTCCTGGCTCACAGATGGCCATCTTCTCATTCTGTCTTCACAGGGCAGAAAGAAGGAGCCAGCTCTCTGGGGCTTCTTTCTAATGGCACTAATTCCATTGACAAGAGTTCCACCTTCATGACCTAATCGACTCCCAAAGGCTGACCTCCTAACACCATCACCTTGAGGGTCAGAATATCAACATAGAAATGGGGGGGGGTGTATAATCACTCCATAAGAGGTACCTACTATGTGCCATTCACTGTTCTTGGTGGTTTGGGGTATTATTAAATAAAACAGACTGCTCTGCATTGGAGGTGCTTACTTTGAATGACACATTACCTAAAAAGTCTATTAAATAAGTAAGTTATCTGATATTGAAGTTGCTTCATATCGTGTTAACTTGTTGAAACTGACACTTTGTTTCCCAGAATCACCTTCCATGTATGATATTGGTTAGGGTCGGCCCAAAGTCAAATTTGTGAAAAATTGGGAAGGTAGATATCCGAGTCATAGTTCTCCAGAGAAACAGAACCAATAGGATATACATAGAGAGAGATATAAGAAAGGATGTATTAGATAAATTGACTCACATAACTATGGAGGCTGAGAAGTCCTCCAATCTGCTATCTGCAAGCTGGTGATATAAGTCTGTCTGAGTACAAAAGGCCTGAGAATTGGTGAATCAATGGAGTAAGTCCCAATCTGAGTCCAAAAGCCCCAGAACCAGAAGCACCAATGACCAAGGGCAGGAGAAGATGGATGTCCTAATTCTAGCAAAGAATGCAAATTTGCCCTTCCTCGGCCTTTGGGTTCTGTGCAGGCCCTCAGCAGATTGGATGATGCCCATCCACATTGGTGAGGGTGATCTTTACTCACTCTACCAATCCAAATGATAACCTCTTCCAGAACACCCTTCCAGACACACCCAGAAATAATGTTTTACCAGCTATCTGGGCATCCCTTAGCCTAGTAAAGTTGGCACATAATTAACCATGGCAGTGGCAGCCATTACTCTCTGGGGGTCATTCTTACTCAGTGAAGAGAGAGGCAGAAATGCAGGCACTTGCGGATCCAGTTTGTCTTCCGTGCTCACATCAAAGTGATTTTCCGTTTTGCAGGCCCTGCTGGCCAAGAGCAACCCCGGATCCACCACCAGACCCAGAATCAACAGCTTTCCACAGAGTTCTACACCAGCTTCCCTCTGCATTTCACTGGATGTGCTGGCCCCCCTGATTTCCCAGCAACTTCCAACTCATACTGCACTAGCATTAGAAAGGCTAGTTGGTGACTTGGAGATTGGCCTGGCTAGAACTGGAAATTTGACAGTCATCCACATATTAGTGATATTCAAAGGCTTTGTTAATCATTTTACAGTTGACAAGTCATTACCTATTTTATCATAATCTGTGAAGTGTACAGGATTGCTATCATGATCCTTATTTTACAGACGAGAAAATTAAGTTTCAATGGTCACACAGTAATGACAAGTATAATGGAGACCCAGTCTTTCTGCTCACTTCTAATCCTCTACTTTTTAGGGCATATATTAAGATCCAGTTAAAGGGCCTGAAACTGAAACATAGAGATTGTCTTTTTTTCTGGGCAGGACTACTATTGACACATTTATAAATAGATGTGGACCACACCCATGTATGAACTTCACTCTGCAAGCATCGAGGAGCAATGTAAATTTTACCAGTGTTTTGGTGGTGGGGAAGTGGGTCACATTTGTTTCACCAGACATACCCCATTTGATTCCTATTAGGTCCCATCACCATGTTCTACTCCACAAGATGCCCTTGGTTTCCCCCTAGTAATTCCTTTCTCAACACCAACTCCCTACCTGTCCCACCTCCCACATCTGTACTCCAATTTCACAAATGTTTCCTCTAGGCTTTTCGTATTATACTTTGTTTTCCAGAGCAATTTGACACCATCCCTGCTCCTGTAATCTTCCATTGTGATACCCTTCAACTGATGCTTCCTTGGTTCTGTGAAGAGCCAGCAGGCCAAATTTCTCTAATACGAGGATGGAGATTGACTCTCTTTAGATGGTACAGAACATCATAAAAAGAAGTTTTCCTGCAAATGTTTTCCCTGTTCTAAAGGTATCTTATGTGGGAAGATATAGGGTATATTGTAATGAGCTCAGCATTGGCGGCAGGGGGGGGGCGTCAAGAAATCTGGATTCTAGTCCTGTTTCTACCATGTGATGTCATTACGTTAGTGCAGGGTTTCTCACCCACAGCAGTGTTGACATTTTGGTTGGGTAACTCATTGTCATGGGGCTTTCCTGTGCATTCCAGGAGCTGTAGCAGTACCCCTGACCTCTACCTACCAGCTCCTCTAGCACCCCTCCCCTAGCTGTGGCTCTATGTCTCCAGACATTGCCAAATGTCCCCTCAGAGTCAAATCACCCCCAGCTAAGAACCACTGCCTCAGGGAGATAGGTCTGCTTTTGTCTTTGTAAACTGAGGAGATCATAGCATCTATGCCACAGTGTTGTTCAGATCATTAAGTGAGATTCTACATTTTAAATCACTCCACAGATACCAGTATGGACAAAATCCTTCAACAGGAATCGATTTTTCCCCTATTTAACCATTTGCTTGGGATTTTTCTAAGTCATCTAACCATAGACACTAATCAAATATTTCATCCAATATTTATAAAATTTAATATTTTTTATTTACAAGGTAAGGTAAATAATCTTGGTCTGTGCTTTTCTACCAGGAACAGAGTCACATCTGCCATTCGACACAACAGTTATTCGGTTTTAGAAACACTCACTAGGGTAGACAACCACTAGGACATTTGACAGTGCCTTTGAAATTTGGGCAGCTCTTCCCCCTAATCTGCATTACAATTCAGTAAAGGATAATCTACCAAAGGAGAAACGGTCTGGACAAACTTCTGATTAGCAGGAGGTTCCAAACAGCGGTGTCTCTGCCAGACAGATGTCAGCAGAATGCAACCTTCCAACCTCGTTGCAAGTGCACACGGGAGCTGCCTAACCAGCGGTGCTTTGACATGCCCCTCATTAGTTAAGATTTCATACAAAGGCTGCTTGATAATAAATCCATTTTTTTCAGAGGTCAGTATGTATTGGCCCCTCCAAAACCACCCTGGCATCAATCCCAGGACATAATTTATTGCCTGATAAGCAAGCAAGCTTTTCAATTATTTCCTCTCCCCCAAATCTCACTCCCTGTGATTTGACTGTCTTGCTGCCAAATCCTAGAAACCTGAAGCTAGGGGGGAAGGGAAGGGGGAGTCTTAAAGAGATAGTCAATTCGACACAAAAGTTTGGAAAAAATGAGAGCACCCCTACCTGCCTTGGTTGTGGTCACTGACTGATTTGCTCTGTCATTCCAATCCCTCTTTCCAGAAGTCTGAGTGTGTGTGAGTACTTTCCCACCAACGGCTGGCCTTTCATTCCCACTGACCACTCCTCATTTTACCCAGAAATCCCTCACTTCACTCCACCCACAGACCCAGTCTAGCCACCCTGGGGAAGTCCCTGAATTAAACTACAAGTTTTAGCTTCTCCTGACCAAGGCAAAGGCTCAGCCCAGAACAAAGGCCATCTTTGAGTCCCTGCATCAAGTGTCCCACTTAGTTGCTTTGCTCTGCCTTCTCTCTGCAGATCTCCCAGATGCCTACAGGATCTGCAGTCCTCTCTCCAGTGTTAGTTCTAACTTGTGGCCTGCCCATTCCCTGATCTTTGTCCCTTAGGTACATCCTGACAGCTGGTTCTCACCAGTTTCTACTCTGATTCCAGGTTCAAGTTACCTCCTTTCCTGTGATGTCATTGCCAGTCTGTCATCACAACATCAGAGTTGGTAGGTAATGCTGAAATAGATGATGTTTGACAAGATCACATAGCTTCTGAACTTTTGGACAATTATGGGCCAAAAGAATTGCACATGAGGAGAAAAATAACTCTCATCCTTTCAAAACCAAACTGCTTTACCAGTATTTTCTTTCTAGCATTTAAACTTGCAGTCACGTACTAGAAACCACTAGAAGATGAAGGCTGGAGAGTGTAGGAGAATTTCTAGCTTAATGAACTGTTACTCATATTTTTCTTAAATAATCTATTTCTGGAATAGAGGTTTTCCAAAGAATGCTGATGGATTTGTACTGGTTCATCAGTATTCTCTTTCCTCCCCAACTAGAATCCATGCCTTACTTGGAATCACTGACTGGGATGTAATATACACCTATAAATACAATCAAGCTTAACCTACGACATTTAGGTTAAATCCAAATTTAATTACAATACCACCAAGTGGATGCTTAAAGGATAGAACGAGTTTCTTCATACGCACTGTGAGGACGCCTTGAGAAGCTAATATGATAAAGCATGTCAACATATCCAGAAGACAGTATCTATAGCTCTATCTATAACATTTCGGTATTTTGGTTAATAAAGAAGTTTGACCAAAAAAGAAGTGTAAAACAGACAATGAAAGAGCTCTTTAATAATTAGCAGAACAAAAGGATAATGTGGGGGCAGAAAAACTGTTATTTTCATCTTCTGTCTTCTGGACACCAAAGAAAAATCACTGCACAATCTCTGAGGTGGGAATTTGAGACATTCCAGGTGTAGAAATTCAAAAGAAAAAGAGGATTACCAGGCAACCAGTAGGAAAATGATGAGAGATTGCCTCTGCATTGCCTGGGGGATGAAGTGGGATGTCTAAGAAGAGGCTCACAGGATGTCATTCATTAGCTTTGTGGGATAAACTTCTCCCCAGGTTCTAGCCACACCCAGTCCCCTTATTTTGTCAGAACATCAAGGGTAGAATCATGTCTCAGGACCACATTCTTATTAACAGGTTTATAGAGGTTTAAGAGGATATGTAAAACCAAACGCCAATATGTTATCTGAATCATGGTGATTTAGCTAAGCTGGCACTACATTTCCCATAATTCCCTCCCACATTACCCCAAAGAAGCTTTTTGCACAAATTTCGGAAGCTTATTTGAAGCAGTAGCCACACTGCTCTCACAGGTTGATTCAGGGGCACCAAGTGCTCTTCCATCTCAGACTCCTGGATGCTTCAACTGACCCTCGACTGAATGTGGCACATGCCCCTCAGCTGCTCTTTAGATTCTTTGTCTCCTGCCCCAGCGATGTGTGTAGCTCTGTGACAAAGGGCATCAGAGTCTCCTGCAGATCACCCATAGCATCAAAGTGGAAGGCAGTGAGGTACCCGGGCCCCAGTCCATCCTCATGGACCAGTGGTTCCCAGTTTTTCCTTACTCTCCCTCTCTTCACATCTTTTCTTGATTCCATGTCCTGCAGACTTCAAGCTCCAGAAAAGATGCAAAGACAACATCTTTAACCATCTCCCACAATTGCATAAGACAGAATCTTTCTAAAACCATCATGGTGGTTCCATCTCTCTGATCCTAACCTGACTTATGTAAAAAATAACGATAATTGGTCTTGAGTTCTTGAAGCCTATGTGACCAGCACATTCCCTCTCTATAGGCAGAACTACCCAGGAATGAAATAGTAACCAGAAGTTCGCTTAGAAAGCTTGGAAACAGAACTGAGTTAGATAATCAAATATTTAATGTAAATTAGACCTGTTTTAATATAGGATCTTCTTGACAGTCTAAAGAGATTCCTAAAAATTGTGTTATGTATGACATCTTTTTTCTGAACTCTGCTAGGACAGGCCTTGCCAAAATGAGCTTCTGTGACTGTTCACTTCTGTGACTGTTCACTGTTCACTGTGACTGCAGAGTGACCAGTATCTAATGGAGAACTTTTTCCTTGAATGTGTTAATCATTCAATTGCAGTTCCAGCTTTTTTTTTTTTCTTCTGGTCAGCTCTTTTGTGATCTATTATGATCCAAATACTGAAAAAAATACAAACATCCAAGTCTCTTCCCCACCATTGAAATTTTTTACTTCAGTTTCTAGGTTCTGCAAATTAGAGATAAATTTAGCTTCTCAAGCAAACTCTTTTACAAAGCAAATACCCCCATGGAGGCTAGCAGACTTTCTCCTCTTAGCATGAATTAACTCCATCTGTTTGCTTTCCTCTTGCTGTGGTCAGCTGTGCTGAAAGAATTGGTGTTTTAGCCAGCGTTAGAAAGGAAGAAAATTATTTTAGAATATTGGCTCTTTTAGGGAAGAGGAATCCAGTTGAGTCATCACAGGGGGAGCCCACAGACATAGGCAGTATAATCACTCAGGGCTTCTGAGGAAAAGGAGGAGAGACAAAACTATCAAGATACTTTTTCCGATTCCAAATTCTGCAGTCATAAGTACTTCAGTAGACAATTTAGACTCAGCGATAGAGTCTTCCCAAATCTCAGACCTTGATTGAGAAAATCAGATCGCGAATTCTAGTTCAAATGCTAAGTATGTGAACCACTCTCTCCCTAGTCAGATATCAATGCCATCTACATAAATGGCTCTCATTAGGTGACATTTGAAAGGCTTTGGCACAAAGAGATCTTGAAAATTTCAAAATAATCAAGCTGTAAGCAGCGATTATTGACAACATACAAAATTCACTGCATTTTTGTTGCTGTTAACTTGAATACAACCTCCAAATTACATGCCAAATGGAAAGTTTTTCTACCAGAATTTCAAATATTAGCGTTTATCAGATTCTTAAAAATATATTTTCAGCTTGAAAAGAGCCTGGAATTATTGGAATAAAAATGAAAGAGTGGAGATAACCATATTTTCCAAAATTCCACTTTCAAGCAAACTTTATGAAGCATTTTATTTTGTATAGAAACTTTGAAATAGCCTAAAGGCTTTCTTTGACCAGCTGTATATTCTATCTGTTAAATGTCCTCAGAGTGAAAAGATTCCCTCAGCAGAGGCACCTGCAGGATGTGCAACGATTCATTTTTACTCCGCGTGTTGGTTCTGTGGAAGCATCCACTCTACTGGCTCATCATTTACATTCACAATGGACATCTGGAGCCAGCAAAAGGGAACATTAGACTTGTTTGTGTTGTCAAATTAAAAAGGGAAAAGAGAATGGTTTAAAGTTCTGAGAGTCTCTGTAACATTTAATTATGCTTTTGACTGCAGTCCAATCAAAAATATGCTTTTGCAGGAAAACGGGCACTAAGAAAAAACCTGCTTCGCTATTCAGATTGTTGCCAGGTCAACCTCTCAATTCCTAAGCTTACAGAAAAGCAGCCATGACACGATTATAGGGTCTTTCCTCTGAGGAAGCTGAAGAGCTTCACCACAGTTCTCAACAAAATTGTATTTCCTCCGCATTCCCATTAGATGTTATTATCCCTCTCTCCTGATTGAGGAACTAACGAACTGGTAAGCCAACTAAGTTTAAGAAGTTAACTAGATCTGCAAGCCTAACATCTCATGGGATAAATTCAAATCCAATACATATGACTGGATACATATTTGATAATGGAATATTACACAGCTCAAAGAGTAATATTTCGATACTATTCTTATGGGAAGTTTATTTTCTTTTAGAAAATTTTAATATGAGAGTTTTAGTAATTTCAAAATCACTTCTCTGAAAGAAAAAGGATTTGCTATACCAAAATAAATAAATAAATAAAAATGGGGCAGCACTAACAACTGGCTGCTTCCCATGACCTTCATACTATTCCTAGTGAAACTGTTTCAGATATTAGGCTCTTTCTATCCTATCCCTAAATTAACTCAATCATCCATTCGCTGAGAGGCTGATAAGAAAGACTTCAATATACAGATGATGGTACTCGTGAAAAAAGTGGGGTTTTTTTCCTAGCTTATCTAGTCATTGCATAAACATTTAATGAGACTTTATTTATTGCACTGTACTAGATAACATGAGAAATTAAAAATGGAGCTTATAATCCAGCTAGAAAAAAAGGAACATAATAAATAGAAATAACAATGATTTCTGAAACAGTCATACTTCACAGAGAAGTTTTGTACAAGTGAATTTTAATTAGTGATATTCCTACCTCAACTACCCCTCTGCATGCACGCACATACACATGCAAATCACAGAGGGACCCAATAGGAGAGGGGGGATATTGTTCCTCTGGGGGAAAAAAAGTCCATTTTAATAATAAAATAAGCCTCTTGAAATTCAGGTTTTTAAAGAAAATTGAAACATATTAATAACCAAGGGGTTATTAACATAAGCATGAAGTTATTAATATAACCTCATGGTTATTACTACTATAATATACTAATAAGAGAACATGAACACCAGGCAAAACTTTGTTGAATCACAATTGTTTGTCTCATGTTGTTTATATTTAGTTTTAAAAGTACTAGTTCTTTTAAATAAATTTTTCATTGTCCTAAATGACTTTACATCTTAATTTACATTTAATTCTAAATTCTTTTAATATCATACTAGACCTCATTTTTTAAGGGCTTGGGATCATGATTTTGCTTTTCCATTTCTAACACCATTATACTTCATGTCACCTGGTAATATCTTTGTGAGGCATCATGTATTTTTATTTTTAACAAATGACATGGACTTGGCACAATGTTCAGGCTTGAAAATCTGTTCATTGCTTATTTGTATTTTTTGACATACTTACTAACAGCTAGTCCTTACTTTTTTTTGATTCAGAAAAGTATTTAGAGTCTATTCTTAAAATTGTTTTCTTACTTAACTTTTACTCCATGTACAATATGGAGATAATTATATAGCAGAACATCTTTGCCAAACTAGGATGTTGCTTATGGTTATCCTGTTGATGCCTACCTGTCCCACATCGTGTAAGGGGTATAACAAGTATGGAGAGGTGTCCCCTGGACTTTGTGGCTCCAGTTTCAGCACAGCTGATGCAGTTATCAGACTACCCCAACCTGCATGCTTGTTGCCCAGGAAGTTCCAGCAAATGCCCTAGCAGAAGAACAGGTTTGATAGCCAAAATTTATCATAAAACATTATGGCTTCATTTCCTTATATAACCTCCAAGTAATTATACCATGAAGTGTAGATTGCATTTCTCCCCCTTTTCCTATATACAGGACAGGAGCACCTGTAAAGCAGGTATCAGTTCCTTCCTGGCAATCACCTCTCAATAAAGTGAAGTAGGAGCCTCTCTAAGTGCCGTATTTTTACTCTTTATTACTGTAACTATGTTATCATGTTTCACCTTCAGGAAAAACACTGTGAGTAAAATACTAGAAGGGTTCATCTTACAGATGCTGAAATTGGGATGCAGAGATCGTAAGCTGCTTGCTCAACTTTGCAAAGTAGACAAATGGTTAAATTTATATGTTTTAGAGGGGTATTCTATCATAAAACAGTGAATCCCATGCCAGTGTGCCTTACCCATAGACTTCCTCCCTAGTTTTCCTAAGTGTATCTTGACAGGCTGGCGCCAGAAGTAGACATGGGTGCAAGCAGATAATCTGGTCCAGGAACACTAATGGCTTAGTACCAAACCACCAGAATCAGCACTGCAAGGAGAAATGTCATTGCTTTTTAGCCAGTAGCTGCTATCAACAACAAGAGTATTGGCTACCATTTCAAAAGATTTATTTCAAGCTGCTTGTATTCCAGATTTCCACCAATTAGCTCGGACTGACACAGGTTTACAGCATATTGAAACAAGAGGGGGCAGCCATCCTCTCCTATGGAGGAACAAGGGATTTGCTTCTGAAGCTGCTATTAGCATTAATGGGGTTGTGAATTTACCTTGTCTCATTTCAGTGGGAGGAGAGACTTCGCCGGATGATGAATGTAGATAAGATTATTCTATTCAAAGCATTGCTTGCAATTTCTATTAGTAGCCATGGTTTATCTCCGTGTATGTCTTTATGAACCAAATTTTGCTCCAAAGTCATAATGCTTTAGATTATCAGCCATATCAGGTAATGTCACCAATGATAAGTGCCTGCTGTTAAAATAAATGCTGTGTTCTGTTCTGCATCTCAACTTGTTTTTAATGCAGACTCCTAGGGGCTTGTGCAACAGTGGGAATCCATTTATCGGCACAAAACAGCCTCTTGTTTACACATGATCACTTGGTAATCATGCAGCCTGTGTACAAGAAGTCAAGAGAAATAATAAGCGTGGCTCAATCTGCAAGGCTGGAACAAGGGGGCTGTCTTTTGACAATCAAGCACTATTTATAGGGATTAATGTGGCTTTTGATAAACCGCCAAACAACCACAGAGGCCAGATTTAGAACAAGGCCCACTAAAGACCTTTTGGGCTCTTCATTTTCATGAAGACTCTTCTCAGAGCATGCTGAGCAATTGCTTAATAATTGGAAATCAAATGTATTAAAAGAAAGCATAGCTAAGTGCTCTCCCTGAAAACCCAAATAAACTTATTTATGCTCTTTTTCATACCAAAGAAATCACATTCTACAGTCATAAAAGGTAAAGATATTGTCTCCTTTTCCCCATAAAACCCAATGTCCCCAAAGCACATGCACACTTTCCCTGAATTAGAATTTATGCTCCTGGTATGAGTATAGCTCCACAAAGGAGGCAACTGCCTATGTGACACGACTTCAGAAATAATACAAAGCCCTGCCATCTCCAAAACTTTCTGTTCACCTTCTCACCTGGCTGACATGGGATTAAAGTAATATTTTCAAGGTAAGTGTTGGGAGATAGTCCTTCATATATTTCTCATGCTTCTATACATCTTGCTCAGTGTGCCAGGAATAAAAGGCCATGGCTGCTCTTTACACAGTGCCCTTTATCAGGGTCATGTTTGCAATGAGCAATCTTAGGGGATGAAGTAACATTTAGCCCAGACAAAAGACAGACTTGCTTACCGCTTGCTATAAAAGTAGCGAATTCTCCTAAGTTACTATTTCCCAGGTGTGATGCAAACCCTCTATATGTGAGGCATCCACCTGCCCCCTACTGCATGTAGATATATGATGCTCACGCTGCCTGCTGTACCGTAAGTAATAAAGCCCTTTTCTCTGATACAGGAGCCTCGTGTCTTCTGCCAGCATCCATCAAATAATAACATGAGAACACATTAGCTCAGAAGTAAGATAAAACCAAACTTCAAGGCTGGAACTAAGAGGTACTATCTGCATATGATGCAGATATCCAGAAGATTGCTGATAAAATAAGGGAGGAAGAATCTTTCCATTAACATATTAGCACATATTTCTTTATTGAATAGTCACTTCTCCCTTCCTTCCTTTTTTCTTTCCTTTCCTCCTCCCTTCCTCCTTTACTTTTCCTTCCTTCCTTCCTTTTTTTTTTCTCCTCTACTCTCAGTTCATGTGGTTCAGGTGGGTCCAGCCTCTTTTTTCCTCCCCTCCACAACTGAACACATCGTCCAGTCTAGATGTGTAAAGCATTCCATGCTCCTGCTTACACCAGTTGGTTCAGGAATGTGGTGCAAGCCACGTAAATGAGATTCAGTTTATTGAACACCAATTACAAAATAGGAACTATTCTGGCAGCTGCAAATATATTTGGAAGCAAATAGAAAAATTCCTTCTTTGGAAGAGCTTTTACACAAGTGGAATTTTCCTATAATTATTAGGAAAGAATGGCTGTCTTTGAGCCATGGTTGCTAAAATGGTAGAACAGAAGACAAAAGTTGTAGTGGCCAGGGCGCTTGAGTGGCTCAGTTGGTTAAGTGGCTGCCTTCTGCTCAGGTCATGATCCCAGGGTCTTGGAATGGAGCCATAAGGTGGGCTCCCTGCTCAGTGGGGAGCCTGCTTCTCCCTCTTCCTCTGCCCCCCCTCCCCCACACATATGTTCTCTCTCTCACTTGCTCTACTCACTCTGTCAAATAAATAAAAAAATAAAAATCTTTTTAAAAAACTATTAAAAAAATAAAGTTGCAGTGGCCATCCTCGTCTCCTCATTGGGAGATCCTATTTGATAATAGACTTATCCCAGAGGAAAGCAGATGAAGAGATCACTTCTGATGACTTATGGGAATACTCTATGTAGCCATGTATACCTGAGGCCAATCTAGCCCCAGATATTTTAGTCACATGAGCAGATCAATTCCATTTTTAAGTCAAGGCATTCTGAGCTGCGTTTCTGCAACTTAAAATCAAGAGCCCTGATAATACTGGACTTAAGCGAATCTGGGTAATACTGCATACTACACTGGGGATTTCTAATGCAGATTAGCATATTAAAGTCATGAGAAGTCCTGCTGTATTAAAAGAAAATGTTTAATTTTAACTTGGGATTTCTCATACTATTTTCCATAGACTTTCTCCCACTTTTTTTTTTAAGTAACATCTATCAGTTTATTATAAAACCAATGTTCCATGAACCTCACTTGGAGAATACTAGAATATTTTTCCTTCCAAATGCATTATAAACTCATGAATCAGAAAATCAAACTGAATAAACAGAAAATCTGTGCAAATATTAAAGCTTTCATCTATACAATCTTATACTTATTCTAGCAGCATTTAATGAAAACCCACTATGTGTCAGTGTGGAAGACATTAAAAACATCAACTCAGAAGGGAAATTAGAGGAGAGTATTTTAAGTGTCTAAAAATATTGGCATGCTTCATTTCAGTAAGGAAATTTGATATCAAGCTTTATCATACAAAAGCCATATTAAAACATTGAAAAGTCAATCTATTTTCATGATTTTTTGTTAGGAATTATAAAGCAAATTTCTCAGCATATATATGGTCATGATCTCTCAGAAGACAACTACAAATGGTTGAAATATCTAACCTATTTAGAACATGAGGATAATGTAATTTTGCAACAGGAAATCTAATAATATCAGATTTACAACACAATATATAGTCCAAATGGTTCCAGTCTGGTCAGGAAATGAAAAAAAGTCAATAAACTGATGTGTTAAATATTTTTAAAAATGAATGGAAACTGCTTTGTAATGTTATAAATAGAAAAGACATAAAGGAAAATATCTGCGTAGCACAACGTAATCTTGAAACCATACTTCTGGGAAATTAATTATGTGAATCAATTTGATTCAACACTTTGGGGGGGGGTCCTACCATTTGTCTAGTCCTGTGGTAGGAATTTGGAGAATATTTTCTTTTCTTTTTTGTTTTTAAAGATTTATTTACTTATTTGAGAGACAGCACATGCGAGCAGGTGGCAGGGGCAGAGGGAGAGAGAATCTCAAGCAGACTCACTGCTGAACATAGTGCTCGATGAGGGGCTCTATCCCACAACTCTGAGATCATGACTTGAGCCAAAACAAAGAGTCAGACACTCGACCAACTGAGCCACCCAGGTGCCCCTGGGTTTTTTTTTTTTTAAACACAAAAAATAATACAGCAATCTACAGCCATCTTATTTAGTTTGAGTAATCAATTTGGAAGGCAGATATCATTTTTTACATGCCCTCTAAGTGCCCACAGAAAATCAGAGAACAGAAACTCATCTATACAGTCATAAGCTCTAAATACAAGAGGTTGAGGAAGGGAGAAATGAATTGGGTCAGAAAACTTCAAAGAGAATCTCAAGAGAAGAAATTAATAAAAGCAAAACCATGGGAAGTTTTATTTTTATTTGGTTTTGGTTTTAGTTTGTTTATTTGTTTTTAAACGACAAAGTGTACATAGTGTTGCTTTGAATGGGGCAGAGGGAAAGCATTTACAAGTAGCTAAAATTAAGTTTGGTTAGAAAGTATAGGATCAATAACAGATAATAAAGAGAAAAGAGAAATGTCTCTTATGCATTTATTTCAACAAATATTTCTTAAGTAACTACCATGGGGAAAAACATTGTGGTAAGCTTTTGAAAATATATAACGATTAATAATTTCCAGATTTGTCACCAAGAAGTGTCAGTAAATCAGATACAGAAGAAAGCACACTGAAGGAAGCATGCAGCAAAGGTCATATGACTGAAATAATTATATGCTATTGGAGGTTCAAAATAGGGTAGATTCCTTCTGGTTGAAAGGTAGGAAAAACTATATACTTTGAGTCTTAAGGAATAAAAGATTGTGACAGGTGGAAAAGCACATAAGGAAGCATAGATAGAACTTGATAATCCATTGCATAGAGAGAATGTAGAAGTCTATCTCAAATGACATAATGTTTCTGAAATCATTTTGAATTAGTCAAGCACAACATAACTGTAAAGAATTACACAGTGGCCTGGGTCAACTCACTTAATGTGGTTGAGCCTTGGTTCCCCAAATGGAAAATGGGAAGAGTCATGAGTCCTCTGCCTTTTTCACATGACTTTTTTTAGAGGCTTAATAAGAAAATGTACCAGGATATCTTTCCATTTGTCACAACATGGACCTTGAGGACATTATGCTAAGCAAAGTAAGTCAAAGAAAGACAAAAATACTATATGATCTCACTTATATGCAGAATCTTAAAAAACAAGTAAGCAAACAAACAAACTGAATGCATAGATACAGAGAACAGATCAGTGGGTACCAGAGGTAGGTGGTAGAAGGGGTTAAAATGAGTGAAGGTGGTCAAAAGGTACAAATTTTCAGTTATAAAATAAATTAGTCCTAGAAATGTAATGCACAGCATGGTGACTGTGGTTAATAATATTGTATTGTATACATGAAAGTTGCTAAGAGAGTAGATCTTAAAAGTTCTCATCATGAGGGGGGTGTCCAAGATGGTGGTATAGAAAGATCCTGTACTTAACTTCCTCCCAAAGATATACCAAATCTACAACTGCATATGGATCACCATTTACCTCTGAAAAAGATCTGAAAACTAGATGAATTGCTCTTTACAACAAAGAATAGAAGGACCTCACTGAGATAGGTAGAAGAGGCAGAAACACGGTCTTCTTTAAAAAAAAAAAAAATGCCTGATGCAATGACACACAATAAAAAGGGATCTCAGCATACAGGCACTTCTGGAGTAGTGAGGCGTTGGTATCCTATATTGAACAGCCTGAACCCTAAGATTAGCACTGGAAAGATGAGCCGTCATTACATCTATCTTGAAAAACCAATGGGGCTAATGTCTAGGGGCCCCAAAGTGCCATAGGAAACTGAGATTCCCTCTTGGAGGATTGTCATGGAGTGGTGGGGAACAGCTGAGATTGTCCCCAAAATGGAGGTGCTGGCAGACACCACCGTTGCACACTCCACATAGCCTGTTAGCACAGAGAGGTGAACTTGGATATAGCCACATTTTTGGGACCAGCAGTGGGGGTGAGTGGTCATAGCACTTGCTGAGACCAGAGAGCACAGGTTGTTGCAACACTCCCCTGTTCCCAGACTGGGTCTGGTGAGCACAAGTGGTCACAGCACCTTCATACTCTGAGCTTAAAGTTGGCACTAGTGCACAGACAAGGCTCCTGGTTGTTGCACTGTTGAAGCCTGAGCATTCATGCAGACAAGATATTTTCCAGGTATTTTTCAGAAGCCAGCAAGCATGTTTCACCTATTACACTTCCCAGTTGCCTTGCTAAAGCCAGAGGACACATGATCCTCACAGGGGATACCCCTTGATTGCCCTGCCTGAGTGGCCAAGGGGACAAGTGTTCCAGAGCTCCATGGGACTACAAAAATTAAAAAGACAGCTATTAGCAGGCCATCAATCCTAGGGCACTACATAGATGGCAGACAGAAACACAATTACAGTCTTCCTGTGAAAAAGTTTATTTATTTGGCCTGAAGCTTCAGCCTAAGGGACAGGCTTCCAGATTTCTACACATGCAGATGCTAAGGAGACACACCCAGAAAACATAAGCAGGGAGACACTATCCTTGTTCACTACTCTAACGTATATACAGCTCAGCAGGACTTCCCATAAAGGAGCTATACACTCATCTGGAACCACTAGTTTTGCAATTGTCACCTCCAGATCATCTGGTATGGAGACCAACGGGGATTATACTTGCAGCCCCACAGAAATACATATATTTGCATGCTTTAAAAGACACTACCTTAGGGTCTGGCTTCCAATCAGCCTGAAACTTGAAACTAGGTGCTAAACGAGATTCCTCCCCTAGGATCACTGACAAGTCTTGGCATATGCTCAACGATGAGGGCATATCAAGAATACATTAGGCAGCTTGGACAATCACGAAGGCTTCAGAAGCAGCCAAGAGCTAGTGCAAGGTTCATTGAGAAGGATCATCACCTACACAAGGCCACTTATTCAAGACTGAGAGAGGTAGTAGTTTTGCCTAATACCTAGAAATAAACACAGAGAACCAAGCAAAATGACGAAACAGAGAAATACATGACAAATAAAAGAAAAAGACAAAATCTCAGAAAAAGGCCATCATTATACAGAGATAAGTAATCTAGCTGATAAAGAATTCAAATAATCTTAAAGATGCTCATCAAACTCAGGAGCAGAATGGATGAGCACATGACAACTTCAACAAAAAGACAGAAAACATAAAAAAATTACCAAACAGAAGTTGCAGAGCTGAAGAACACAATAACTGAACTGAAAAATACATTAGAGAGGTTTAACAGCACACTGGATGAAGTAGAAGAGTGAATCAGCAAGCTGGGAGATAATGCAATGGAAATCATTCAGAGCAGCAAAAAGAGAAAAGTATTTTAAAAAATGAAGATAATTTTTTAAAAACTAAAGATAACTTAGGGGACCTCTACAACAATATCAACAGAAATAATATTCACATTATAGAGTCCCAGAAGGAAAAAAAGGGAGAAAGGGGAAGAAAACTTGTCTGAAGAAATAACGGCATAAAGCTTCCTCAACCTAGGGAAGGAAACAGACATCCAGGTTCAAGAAGCCCAGAGAGTTCTAAATAAAATGAACCCAAAAAAATGAAACACACAAAGACACAATATAATCAAAATGCTGAAAGTTGATGATAAAGAGAGACTCTAAAAGCAACAAGAGAAAAACAAATTTTTATGTGCAAGAAACTCCATAAGGCTATCAGCAGATTTCTCAACAGAAACTTTGCAAGCCAGAAGTAATTAGTATAACCTATTCAAAGACCAAAAGGAAAAAAAACTTCCAGCCAAGAATACTTTACTCAGCAAAGTTATCAAAGGAGAGAGAAAGAATTTTCCAGACAAGCAAAAGCCAAAGGAGTTTAATAATATTAAACCAGTCTTACAAGAAATATTAAAGAGATTTCTTTAAGCTTGAAAGAAAAGACATTAATAACAAGAAAACATATGAAAGTAAAAATCTTACTGGAAAGGTAAATATATAGCAGAGGCAGTGGATTAATCACTTACAAAGTAACTAAGAAGGGGATGCCTGGGTGTTTTTGTTGGTTAAGTGTCCAACTCTTGATTTCAGGTCAGGTCATGATCTCAGGGCTATGAGATTGAGCCCACATTGGGCTCCACACTCAGTAGAGAGTCTTTCTGTGATTCTCTCCTTCTCCCTCTCCCTCTACCCCACCCCTGCTCTCTCCTTCTCTCAAATAAATAAATCTTAAAAAAAAAAAAAAGCAACTAAGAAGGCTAAGAAGACAAAAGTAGCAAAATTAACTAAGACTATAATAATTAGTGAAGAAATATGTAAAATAAAAAGATATAAAAAGAAACATCAAAGACATAAAATATGGGTGAGTATAAACATGTAGAGTTTTGAATGTGTTCAAATTTAAGTTGCTATCTATATCTATATCTATATATATACACATACACACGCAATGATATATGTAAATTTCATGGTAACCACAAAGCAAAAACTTACACACAAATAGATACACAAAAGAAAAATATAAAGGAATATAAACATAACACTAAAGAAAGCCATCAAACCACAAGGGAAGAGTAAAAGATAAGAAAGAAATAGAGCGTGGAATGATATATTCAAAGTGCTGAATGGGAAAAATCTGCAGCCAAGAATACTCTATCAAGCAAGGTTATCATTCACAATAGAGGAGAGATAAAGAGATTCCAAGATAAATAAAAACTAAAGGAGCTTGTGACCACTAAACCAGCCCTGCAAGAAATATTAAAGGGGACACTTTGAGTGCAAAGGAGAGACCAAAAGTGACAAAGACTAGAAAGGATAAGAGAAAATCTCCAGAAACAAGGCCAAAACAAATAATAAAATGGCAATAAATACATAAGAATAAATAATTACTTTGAATATAAATGGACTAAACACTCCAATCAAAAGATACAGGGTATCAGAATGGATTAAAAAAAAAATAAACATCTATATGCTGCCTACAAGAGACTCATTTTAGACCTAAAGACACCTTCAGACTGAAAGTGAGGGGATGGAGAAACATTTATCATGCCAATGGATGTCAAAAGAAAGCCAGAATAGCAAACTTACAATGGGCAAATGAGACTTTAAAACAGACTGTAAAAAAAGAAACAAAGAAGAGCATTATATAATCAAAAAGGGGACAATTCAACAAGAAAATAGAACAATTATAAATATTTATGCACTCAACATAGGAACATCCAAATATATAAAACAATTAATAACAAATATAAAGAAACTAACTGATAATAACACAAAATAATAGTAGGGGACTTTAACAACCCATTTACATCAACAGACAGATCATCTAAACAGTTGGAGAGGATGTGGAGAAAGGGGATCCCTCCTACATTGTTGGTGGGAATGCAAGTTGGTAGAGCCACTCTGGAAAACAGTGTGGAGGTCCCTTAAAAAGTTAATAATTGAGCTACCCTATGATCCAGCCATTGTACTACTGGGTATTTACCCCAAAGATACAGACATAGTGAAGAGAAGGGCCATATGCACCCCAATGTTCATAGCAGCATTGTCCACAATAGCTAAATCGTGGAAGGAACCGAGATGCCCTTCAACAGATGACTGGATTAAGAAGTTGTGGTCCACATATACAATGGAATATTACTCAGCTATCAAAAAGAACGATTTCTCAACATTTGCTGCAACATGGGTGGCACTGGAGGAGATAATGCTAAGTGAAATAAGTCAAGCAGAGAAAGACAATTATCATATGGTTTCTCTCATCTATGGAACATAAGAACTAGGAAGATCGGTAGGGGAAGAAAGGGATAAAGAAAGGGGGGTAATCAGAAGGGCGAATGAAGCATGAGAGACCATGGATTCTGAGAAACAAACTGAGGAGGCCTCAGAGGGGAGGGGGGTGGGGGAATGGGATAGGCTGGTGATGGGTAGTAAGGAGGGCACGTATTGCATGGTGCACTGGGTGTTTGTTATACGCAACTAATGAATCATGGAACTTTACATCAAAAACTAGGGATGTACTATATGGTGACTAACATACTATAATAAAAAAATTATTATTTAAAAAAAAAAGAAAACAATGGCTTTGAATGACATGTTGTACCAGATGGACTTAACAGATATATTCAGAACATTCCATCCTAAAACAGCAGAATGCACATTCTTGTCAAGCACACATGGAGCTTTCTTCATAATAGATCACATACTGGGTCACAAATCAGGCCTCAACAAATACAAAAAGGTTGAAATCATACCATGGACCTTTTCTGACCACAATGCTATGAATCTAGAAGTCAACCACCAGAAAAATTTGGAAAGACAACAAATACATAAAGGTTAAATAACATGCTACTAAACAATGAATGGATCAACTAGTAAATCAAAGAAGAAATTTAAAAAATACATAGAAACAATTAAAAATGAAAACACAATAATTCAAAACCTTTGGGATTCAGCAAAAGTGGTCCTAAGAAGGAAGTATATAGCAATACAGGCCTACCTTAAGAAGCAAGAAAAATCTCAAATATACAGCCTAACTTTATACCTAAAGGAGCAAGAAAAAGAATAATAAATTAAGCCTAAAGCCAGCAGAAAGAAGATAATAATAAATTAGAGCAAAGATAAATGACATACAAACTAAAAAACCAATAGAACAGATCAATGAAACCAGGAACTGATTCTCTGAAAAAATTAATAAAATTGATAAACCTCTAGCCAGACTTAACAAAAAGAAAAGTGAAAGGACCCAAATGAATAAAATCACAAGTGAGAGAGAAGAAATAACAATCAACACCACAGAAATGTGAACAATTATGAGAACAATTATGAAAAACTACATGCCAACAAATTGGACAACCTGGAAGAAATGGATAAATTCCTACAAACATATAAGCTATCAAAACTGAAACAGGAAGAAATAGAAAATTTGAACACACTGATAACCTGCAAAGAAATCGAATCAGTAATCAAAAAACTCCCAACAAACAAAAGTTCAGGGCCAGATGGTTTCACAGGGTAGAAGTAGCAAATTCTACCCAAAGTTACTACCCATTCTTATCAAACTATTCCAAAAAATAGAAAAGGAAGAAAAAACTTCCAAATTCATTCTATGAGGCCAGAATTATCAAAACCAGGCAAAGACTCCACTAAAAAAGGGAATCAAAGGCCAATATCCCTGATGAACATGGATCCAAAAATTCTCAATAAAATACTAGGAAACTGAATTCAACAATACATTTAAAAATCATTCACCATAATCAAGTGGGATTTATTCCCAGGATGCAAGGATGTTTCAATATTCAAAAATCAATCAACATGATATACCATATTAATAAAAGAAAGGATAAGAACCATATGATCATTTCAATAGATGCAAAAAAAGCATTTGACAAAGTACAACATTTATTCATGATAAAAACCCTCAACAGAGTAGGTTTAGAGGGAACAGAAGGCAACATAATAAAGGCCATGTATGAGAAACCCACAGCTAATATCCTCAAAGGGGAAGAAACTGAGAGCTTTTCCTCTAAGTCAGGAAAAAGACAGGTATGTCTACTCTCACCACTGCTATACAACATAGTACTGGAAATCCTAGTCACAGCAATCAGACAACAAAAAGAAATAAAAGACATCCAAATTGGTAAGGAAGAAGTAAAACTTCCACTATTTGCAGATGATGTGATACTATAGATAGAAAACCCAAAAGTCTCCATCAAGAAACTGCTAGAATTGATAAATGAAATCAGAAGTCACAGGATACAAAATTAACATACAGAAGTCTGTTGCATTTCTACACGCCAATAATGAAGCAACAGAAAGAGAAATTAAGGAATCAATCCCATTTACAACTGCACCAAAAACAATCGCATACCTAAGAATAAACCTAACCAAAGAGATAAAAGACCTATACTCTGAAATCTATAAAACACTGATGAAAGAAATTGAAAATGACGGAAAGAAATGAAAAGACATTCCACGCTCATGGATTGGAAGAACAAATAATTGTTAAAATATCCACACTACCCAAAGCAATCTATACATTTAATGCAATCCCTATCAAAATACCAATAGCATTTTTCACAAAGCTAGAACAAACAATCCTAAAGTTTGTATGGAACCACAAAAGACTGCAAATATCCAAAGCAACCTTAAAAGAAAAAAGAAAAGAAAAGCTGGACACATCACCATTCCAGACTTCAAGTTATATTACAAAGCTGTAGTGATCAAAACAGTATAGTACTGGCACAAAAATAAACACATAGATCAATAGAACATAATAAAAAACCGAGAAATAAACCTACAACTGTATGGTCAATTAATCTTTAATGAAGCAAGAGAGAATACACAATGGGAAAGACAGTCTCTTCAACAAATGATGTTGGGAAAACTGGACAGCAACATGCAAAAGAATGAAAATGGCCCACTTTCTTAAACAATGCACAAAAATAAATTCAAAATGGATGAAAGAACTGAACGTGAGACAGGAAACCATGAAAATACTAGAAGAGAAGACACACAGTAACTTCTCTGACATCAGCCATAGCAACTTCTTTCTGATATGTCTCCTGAGGCAAGGGAAACAAAACCAAAAATAAACTATTGGAACCTCATGAAAATAAAAAGCTTCTGCACAGCAAAGGAAACAATCAACAAAACTGAAGGGCAACCCACAGCATGGGAGAAGATATTTGCAAATGACATATTTGATAAAGGGTTAGTATCCAAAATATAAAGAACTTACACAACTCAACACCCCAAAACCGAATAATCCAATTAAAAATGGGCAGAAGAAATTAATAGACATTTTTCCAAAGAGGACATACAGATGGCCAATAGGCACATGAAAAGATGCTCAACATTACTGATCATCAGGGAAATAGAAATCAAAACTACAATGAGATATCACCTTACATCTGTCAGAATGGCTAAAATCAATAACACAAGAAAAAAGAAGTGTTGGCAAGGATGTGGAGAAAGGGCAACTGTCTTGCACTGTTGGTGGGAATGCAAACTGGTTCTCAAAAAGTTAAAAATAGAACTAACCTATGATCCAGCAATTGCATGACTAGGTATTTACTCAAAGGATACAGAAATACTAATTCAAAGGGATACATGCACCCTGATGTTTTGTTGTTGTTGTTGTTTTATATTTTTTGCAAATATCTTTAATGGTTGGCTTAACTGGCACCCTGATGTCTACAGCAGCATTATCTACAATAGCCAAATCCTAGAAACAGACCAAGCGCCCATCCACTAACGAATGGATAAAGAAGATGTGGTATATAAATACACGATGGAATATCACTCAGCCATAAAAAAGAATGAAATCTTGCCACTTGCAATGACATGGATGGAATTAGCAGGTATTATGCTAAGCAAACTAAGTCGGTCAGAGAAAGACAAATACCATATGATTTCACTCATTTGTGTAATTTAAGAAACAAAACTAACAAGCAAAGGGGAATAAAAAACAGAGAGGGAGCAAACCAAGAAATAGACTTTTTTTATTTTATTTTTTTAATGAAACAGACCTATAGAGAACAAACTGATGGTTACCAGAGGAGAGGTGGGTGGGAGATGGGTAAAATAGGTGATGGGGATTTAGGAGTGCACTTGTGATGACAGTATAGAAGTTCCTCAAAAAATTAAAAATAGAGCTACCATAAAATCTAGCAATTCCACTTCTAGGTATCTAGCTGAGAAAAATGAAAACACTAATTCAAAAAGATATATGTACCCCTATGTTCACTGCAGTGTTATTTACAATAGCCAAGATAAGGAAATCTAAGGGTCTACTGATGGATGAATGGACAAAGAAGATGTGATATATGTATATACACAATGGAATGCCGCTTAGCCATAAAAAAGAATGAAATCTTACCATTTGCAACAACATGCATGGGCCTTGAGGATACTAAGTTAAGTGAAATACGTCAAATAGAGAAAGACAAATACTGCATGATTTCACTTATATGTAGAATCTAAAAAACAAAACAAACAAAACAAAATAAAACCCAGACACACAGATAAAGAGAACAGACTGGTAGTTGCCACAGGGGAGGGTGTTTGGGAGGGGGCAGCAAAATGGGGTGAAGGTGATTAAGTACAAACTTCAGGTAAAAAATAAGTCATGAGGATGTAATGTACAGCATGAGGAGTACAGGCAATAACACTGCATTAACTTTGCAGGATGGCAGATGGTAACTAGACTTATCGTGGAGACCATTTCACGATGTACACAAATGTCAAATCACTATGTTTTACACCTGAAACTAATATAGCACTGTATGCCAATTATACCTCACTAAGTTTTTAAAAAGTTCTCACCAGAAGAAAAAAATGTAACTATGTGGTGATGAATGTTAAGTAAATTCATTGAAGTGATCATTTGGCAATGGACACATCTGAAACTAATATAATGTTATATATCAACCATATCTCAATTTAAAAAAAAAGGGTGTCAACATATTTCCCTTACCACACATATTTCCTTTTTAAACAGCTTTATTGAGATATAGCTAGTATGTAAAAAAGACTAGATATAATAATGTAAACAATTTGATGACTTTGGATATATACACCCACAAACATCACCACAGTCAAGATAATAAACATATCTATCACCTCCAAAAGTTTTCTCATGCTCCTTTTTGTTGTTGTTTTCTGGGTTTTTTATTTTGTTTTGTGGTAAGAACACTTAACATGAAATCTATCCTCTTAACAATTTTTTAAGGTGGCAGTACAGTATTTTTAACTATAGCCACAATGTTGGATAGCAGATATCTAGAACTTAGTCATTTCACAAAACCAAAACTTTACATACATCCAACTTTCCATTTCCCCTTGCCCCTCGGTCCCAGATATCCCAAATGCTATTCTCCGCTTCTAGAAGTTTGATTATTTTAGATACTTCATATAAGTGGACTCATACGATATTTTTCCCAACAACATATTTTTTAAATTACAAATCACTTTAAAATTGAAGTTTATGAGTCCCAAAGCCAAACCTGGACATTTGAGTAAGTCAGTCAACTTTAAGCAAAGTTAAAATTAAAATAGAGGTTTCATTTCCAAGAAAAATCCACACGGCCAAAGCAAAAATCTTCTGACTAAAGATGCAAATATGAAAACCAAAAAGAAATAGGCTTACCAGAGCAAAAACGAAGTCAGATCTGCCTATCCTGCACCCCATTCACAATACAGGTTTCTGCCATAGCCTCAGAGAAATTCTAATATGTTTTGACATATTGATCTGTGGGAGACTCTACCACTGCATTAGCATTCTTCAAATTATTTTTACGTTTAAATTGATTTCAATTACATGGACATTTCAAAACATTAATATTCATTTGAGATATTTCTGATATCTTCTCAGTGTGCTAAACTTTTTTTGGCACTGGTTCATAATTAACCCACTCCCCATGTAACTGCTGAAGAACAACCCTACGAAATTCTGATTAGTATAAGAGCCTTTTTGCATATGCTTGAAGTTCCTAAATTATAAACATTCCATTGACAAAGAGTTCACACATACAAATTATGTCACCAAGATTTCACTTTCAGATTTCCCTCTCCCATTGTCTGAGAATAAGTAACTTGGATGAGAGAAAACCTCAAGCAATGAACACATTCATTCAGTTATTATAAGAAGAAAAGAGGGATTTGATTGGTCCTTTGGGGATTTGGGGGAAGGGAATACAGAGTTTGAGGGGGGAAAAAAAGACAATGAACTGACCCCTTCCTGTAGACCCTAAAAGACTCAGTTTGAACAGAATGGATGTCCTATGGAAACTTAACAGAAAAACTAAATTGATTTGTGCAAATAGAGGAAGCATGGACAATTTCAGGAGCCATAGACAAAGGGAACCACAGGCATTTAACACAGAAATTAACAGAATTTGTGGGTTGGAGTCATGGAATTACTAATGTTTGAAATAATGCCATCTAAGCCTCACTGGGCAGAGAAACCCACATGTTATCTGAGCTACACGAGAATTAAATGAAATAATATATAAAATACTTGGCACTTAGAAGGCATTTAAGAAGCAGGAGTCGCAACTATTATATTATCTTATTTAGGCTTCGCAATTTATCTAAACTTCAGTTCAACAAAAGATTTGGGGCTGCATTCACCAAGAGTATTAGGCTGGAAAGCAAGATTAGGCAACACTGCCCCCTCGTGGTTTACTTTGTCCTCCAGAAAGCTAAACCTCATTAGCCAACTGAAATGAATGTAAGCCTGGGTTCCTGCATTTGGTTGAGGTCCAATGATCCACGGAAAAGAAGGTGTACTTATATTCCAATTGGAATGAGATCTTGTATGAAAGCCTGGAAGCTTCCCTAAAATTGTATTAGACTGGAGAGAACTCTTTAAACCAGGGAAAAGTGCACCGAGTTAAGAATGGTCCAGATGGCACAGCAGGTAGAGATTTTAGAAGAACCAGTAGTTCCAGGGGAAGGTCCGATCAAGCTTCACCATCCCTTGACCTGGCCAGCCGAAAGTTCTGTTCTCTGGGAAATAGAAAGGTGCATTATTAGAGGAAGTCAGCATCACCTGGAATGTAACAGCTTTAGAGTTGAAAATAGCAAGGTAAGGTGATTTCCGGGCTAGTGGAAAAGATTAGTGAGTCAATGGGGTAAAGGAAATGGACAGCAGCACAAACAGGTTCTGTGAGTGGCGTGGAGGTCGGCACATCAGAAGATCTCAGCACAAGCACAGGTAGAGGTTAAAGCTGGTCCAGCTGGTCCAGCAAAAACAGAAGGAGAGAGATAGCTGTTCTGGAGGCAGAACTTCTCAGAATTGTCCTTGTTCATCCTGAGCCAGGGATCCTAGAGGAAATGTCAAGGAGATCTAAAGGAGAAGGGGTCTTTCATTAAGGCTTTGTCGTGGCACACAGTCATTGGCCAGGTTACAGTTTAAATCCATTTAACAGATGTGGATATTGAGATTCAGAAGCTTGACCAAATTCACACAAGCACAAAGGTGAGGACATGGATCTATATGAAATTAATTTACCTTTTAGCTATACCAAACTGCCTCCTTTTTTAAAAAAATCTTGGGTACCAAGAGACTTGTATTTCTCTGCTCCTTCCAATTTTAAACTTTTCTTATTTTACATTACACTTAGTTACATAAGTTTCTTCCAATCATTTTCTGGAGTAGGCAGGGTATAAATATTACATAAACGAAATAAATGATATGTCCATGGGAAAATGTGTTACAAGTACCGAACAACAACTGGCATATAGACTACAACATTTTCGTGATTTGAGATCAGAATATATTGTAGCCAATCAGAGGATTCTTTTACAATCTACCAACAGGTGCCATTAAAATAATTGTAAATAAGTAATACTCTATATACGTCAAACTGCTTTGAAAAGACTATTCTGAAAAGTTCTATTACCTGACCTTGATGGATATCTTTCAGTACATAGTGAATTTAAAAATTTATATATATATTAGAGAAATCTGATGTGACAAGGTTACACTCCTAGAATTATATATCAACTTCTTTCAGAGATTTTTGGTCTAAAATTCCAGTGAGACAGAAATAAGCAGAATTGAAAATAATGGTTCAGTCACTAAGATAATTGTTAGTATACTTAATGTAAAAGAGAATTTTTCCATGACAACATAAAAAAGGCCAATAATTAAGGTTCTTTAGGGGAAAAGAGGCCAACAAATATTTTCTAGTTTTTCCGTAGGATGACAGCATGGACAATAACAGATTTAAATTAGATAGGCAGGGATCCACTGAATTATAGAGCTGGATGCCATACTATTTACACATTGTCTACCAGTGTGAGTTTGATTTGTGGATAAAATAGAAAAGTTTTCATTTAATTATTTACTCAAAGAGGTTAATTTTTTCTCTAACCATTCCCCTTTGGAAAACAAAGGCAGTCCTCAAATAATTTACATTTGACACCTGAATTTCCCTCACACGTCTGTGTGGGGCAACACGCCTGGGTCAGTGGAGCTTGACTTCCAGCCCACAAACCACACCCCCCAGGGCAGCTTCCATCTGATAGCTACCGTGTTCCTCTCAGTGTAGACAAGAGGCACTCAAAACCCTGGGAGAGATGTGAAACAGGACAAGGTGGGTACAAGAGCAGTCATGATCTTGTCATCCTAGTATTTCAAGCAGAAAGAGAATTAATACAAGGGGTTAGGTGCTTTCCAAACTGTCAGACAAGCCAGAGGAATAGAGAAGTCAGGAAATGCGGCCACTAGCATTCAGGGTTTACCATTATGTCTCAGGACTTGAAAGTGTATAGTACCACTAGTGCTGCTAGTGATCAGAGCTGCCTCTAGCACTGTGAAGTGAGTCAGTCACACGATAATATTAGAGGCCCCGGACCTCACAACAGCTGAAGCCCACATATCTGACCATGATTGCCAAGAGGAGTCATAAGGGCTTTCTGGTTCTCTCTCACCTTCCAAATCTCATACAAATGCTGCTGATCAGAAAAATCTCTGCTTGGGGAGCCTGGGTGGCACAGTGGTTAAGCGTCTGCCTTCGGCTCAGGGCATGATCCCGGCATTATGGGATCGAGCCCCACATCAGGCTCTTAAGCTATGAGCCTGCTTCTTCCTCTCCCACTCCCCCTGCTTGTATTCCCTCTCTCGCTGGCTGTCTCTATCTCTATCGAATAAATAAATAAAATTTATTAAAAAATTTAAAAAAAGAAAAATCTCTGCTTGCCCTGTGAGGGGCTGGAAGTTCTCAGGCGGTGTCCAAGCTTACAGTCACTAGAAGGACTTTGGCAGAAAAAGACTCTAGGGTCCTCTAAGAAACACTTATTGTTAGGGGAAAGGAATCTGAATTAGGGACCCAGGCTTATTCAGGGAGGCTTGGTTCAGGCACAATGTGTAGTTGAGGTTGGCTGATCATTTTAGCCAATTAGGGCCACACTCTGGAAACAAGAGCTGAGCATATGACCATGAACCAAAAAGATGCAACTCTAAGAGACAATACACACCACCCATGGCTGAAGGAATGAGGTTAAGCTCCATCAGAGAACCCATGCAAGGAACTGGACCAGCAAAGCCTAAGCACAGCAGTGAGCTCTGCCAAACGACTTGACAAGAGCAATGCTGTCCACCAGCTACAGAACAAATGATAACAGACAAATGAGTTTCACCAGTGAATCAGCCAGTTTCCCAATTTCCTCTTGGTGAAGCAATTATAAGCAAGATCTGCCCCTTTGAGTAATCTCTTGGAGTCACGGAGCAATTCAGAAGAGAGGGAAAGAAAGGTTCTAGACATCCTGCTATTTTGGAAATTATGAAATTGAGTTGGTTTTAATTTAAATTTTTTTTAAGTTTCCAGATAAACATAGTAAATTAAGAGCCCTGCTGCCTTCTAAAAGCTCAATGTTCTGTATTTTTTTTTTTTAATAAAGGCATAAAGATGCATGGGCAAAGAGTTTTTGGAAAGGAGACAAAGACCACACAGTTTTGGAAGCTAGAAAACAATTGGATGAGTGGTAAATTACTTGGCAAATCTGAGAGAGCTGAATTCTAAGCCAGTGGTAGGAAAACCTGAGAAACAACCCAATGTATGGTACAGAATCCCCCAAAGACCCAAGATTTAGTGGACCAAGTACCTCTGGAAGACCCAGGGGTAAAAGTGATGATAAACCTGCAGGATAGTTTGAAAGTCATTTCTGAGAAACATACAGACCTCTTGGACCCTCACCAAACTTGTGAAGCTGGACAGCCATTCCTTGGTCTCTGGCAAACTCGAAGTTACTCTGCAGAAAGTGAAACTGAGGTTGTCTCTACTAAAGGGCCACCAGGCAGAGGTGCAGGAAGAGGTGCCAAAATAAAAATGGGGGACTTAAATGCAAGTTCCCAGACTGAATGTTGAGATGTCAGCATTCTCCTATCCCCAAATCTCCCCCTGAACCTAGCTCTCAGATTGCCAGCTGTGAAGACTATACGTCCAGCCAGGAGGTCGAAAACACCTTTTCTGGGCAATCTTGCAAGTCCAAGAGAAAGCCTTGAAAATACTCTCCTAAAGGATTTCCCAAAGAAACATTCTAGTCAAATTACTCGACTCTGAAGCCTACAGTTCACGCGCCCCCACACATGCACACAGTTTCTAAAGAGGATTTTTTTTTGTTGCCCTCTTCTTAAATATGAATGGCCAATAAAGATATTTGAGGCAAGCATCCAAATGACAGAAAGTGGTCAAAGCAAACACCCATAAAAGCAACCCGAGGAAAAACAAGACTACACTGGAGAAAGAATAATAAAATTAAAAATAGCATTAATTTTCTCAGAGGAAAAAAAGAAGTTATTACATCAACCAATCAAAAAAAGAATGATACCTTAATTAAGGTAATACTAACCGCTATAATAGAGACAACACCTTGGCATCTCAATAGCTTAATATCATAGATATTTATTTCTCACCTATATAGAGTCCAATTAGTAATGGGATAGGGGAGGGGCTCTGTTCCACATATTACCCCAGGTTCCTGCCTCCCCACTTGTGACTTCTCCATCCCTTTTGTCCTTAGAGCTCTATCTATTCGTGTGACAAATGATGAAAGAAATGGCAAAGGAAACATACTTAGTTTCTCTTTGTCTTAGAAGAATATACACTATTGTTGTTCACTTTCCAATAGCACGATGCAAGGGGAGTCAGATCCCTGACTGAGCAGTCAGTTTCCATCAGCAACTTTATTTTAAGGAACGAATACAAACCTATATTGGATAGCTGACTGCCTGTGTCACACTACTGTGGGGAGGGCGAGAAAAGAAACCATTCAGAAAACAAAAGAAAAAAAATAGCTCTTGGAAAGGAAAAGTGTAACAGCAGTTATTAAATATACAATGTAAGAGCTGGAAGATACAATTGAGAAAACATGAAAAAGACTGAGAAAACCTGGCAGAATATAGCAAAAGGAGGAAAGGGTGGAAAATAGGACAGAAACATAAAAAAAAAGAAAAAAAAAAAAAAAGAAAGAAAAGAAAAGAAAAAGAAGTCAATCCATAGGGTCTAAGATCAAAAGGTATTCCAGAAAGAAAAATACAGGGAAAAGAGGTGGGGGAAAATAATAATCAAATAAACAATTCAGGACAAATTCACAGAACTGTAAAAAATGAATCAACAGACTGAAAAATTTCATCAAAGGACTGACATAAGAGATAAAATAGACTCATGCCAAGATGTTTCAGATCACTGAGGACAACAAGATTTGAAATGTTTTAAGAGCAATAAAAATCATAGTTCTCACAATGAACAAAAATCAGAGTGGCATTGGACTTCTCAATACTACAATGGAAGCTCTAAGAGAGAGGAGCATTGAGTTACAAGGAAGCACTCAGCCTGGAATTCTACACCAGCCAAACCGGCCACTGAAGGTGATGGCATGATAAGAAAGACAGCGTCATTCATGCAATGCCTCAAAAAGTTTACCTGTCATGGAACCTTCTTTCAGGACCATCCTAGAAATTGTGTTCTGCCGAAACAAGGCATGAACTGAGAAAAGAAATAATAGAGAGCTAGGGGGACAGGATCCAACCTGAGAGAAAAATAAAGAAAATCCATAGAATGACGGAGAACAGAAATTTCAAGACAGTCCCGCATCAGGCCTAGATATCAGCCAATCCTAGATTTCAGGAGCAGAGAGATGTTTTACTAAACAGATGACATTCATAGCATACCTGCAATACTGACCTGACGGTGAGGGGATATTTCAGTAGTGGCAGGAGAAGTTGGAGATGTAGTAGAAGTAGTAACAGCAGCAGTAGCAGTGGTAGGATTACAGAAGATTTTATTTATTTATTTGAGAGAGACACAGAAAGAGAGAGAGAGAGTACATGCAAGCATGGTGAGGGGCAGAGGCAGAGGGAGAAGCAGACTCCCCGCTGAGCTGGGAGCCTGACCTGGGTCTCGACCCTGGGACTCCAGGATCATGACCTGAGCCACAGGCAGATGCTTAACCAACTGAGCCACCCAGATGCCCCAATAGAAATTAATTTAACTTAAATCCAGCTGAAGGAAAAGAATAAATTAAAGAGCATAAGAGCATGTATGAGATACATACTAGTCATACATGATTGACGAATCAGGTAAAATTGCGGGTTTTGTAAAATGTCTAGCTCTGCCTTAAAGCATAGAGGTTGATTGTTTTCATTTTTCCCATTCCGTGCCATTGCACTTCTCAGGAACCCATCCCTGAAAGTAGAAGAGGGACACTATATGTCCACTATGTGGACACTATGGAGATAGACAGGTATTTTCTTTTCCGGGGGGGCCTAGGTTTTACCTTCTCACAATGGTTGCCTTTCATATGCACCATTAGTTGAAATCATTTGGTCGCTTCTGTATAAACATTGGCAACAATTTCAAACTTTTATTAAAATTTTGATCTTTTAAAGTTTAAATTATGTCCTTTGAGGAAAGGTATTGGCAATTCTCTGTGAATGTTCTGCAAAATAAAATTAATCTTTAATAATTAAGAACAGGAAAGGCAACTTGGAACTCTGCAAAAGTAGGAGACTTACCTATCCATCTGGTACAATTTGTGCCAGCCATGGCAATTAGTACAGATTTAATACTTACAAGAAAATTCCTATAAGTAAAAAAAATAAGCCATATTACCCTGACCTGGCTTACTAAATTTTAGGAATCACCTTTGATATTCATACCATAGCAGGACTTTTGTGAGTGGAAAATACAAACCCTATCTTGTTTAAGCCAGGTGTTTTGTTCTGTTTTGTTTTTCTTATACATGCATCTTCACTCCATGTCTAACTATTAAAGACACCAAAATACCCTCCTACCCACTTCCACACCAAAAATTGCAAGTTTGGATCAGATAACAGTGTGAAGCACTGGTTAGGATGAAGGTTCAGCTGGGTTTCTCAAAAGGGAACTGGTGAATCACATACCTAAGAACTGTGTGGAGTATTTCCTAAAAATGCAAATTCCTGGGCCCCGCCACAGAACAATTAATTCAAAATCTCTCTGGTAGATCTCCAAATCTGATTTTTTTTTTTTAATTTACCAACATGCCCTGTGATTCTCATGTAGCTGAAATTTGAAGATGCACTGCTTTAGGATGTGGGATACAAAGGTCGATCACTACAGAAGTCATAGTGCCACAGACTCCAAGCAAAGGCAAGGGACTCTCATTCTCAGGCACAGAAGCAGGATCAGGTTCCTTCAGAAGCCACAGAATCACTAAAATTGGAGAATAAGGAAGTAAGCCTTGAAAATACAGTTTGCTTGGGCTGAGCTCAACATAAATAAGATTCTTCCTAATTTTCTGCAGAAATAGAGGCTTGTGATTGCGGACATTCTTGCATCTGCATTATTATTTTATTACTTTCATGATACTAATTCTCTAAATTTTATTTTTAAATAAAGAATTGAGATAAAGCAATGGGGGCTGTGTGTTTTGATGTCTTTAACTGTTAGGATTGAGTATAGCTGCCTGTATAGGAAATAACCCTGGCTTAAGAAAGATGGGAGTTTTATTTTTGTCTCATGTAAGAGCTGATAAAGCAGGCCCATAAATTCTTCAGGGGCCATGCTTCTTCCAGGTCTCTGCTCTACCATCCTAATAGTCTCACTAGGTGCTTGTGCTTATGTTTATATTATAGATGCCGGGCCCTAGGCATCGTGTCCTGTTCCAAGCAGCAGGAAGGAATAATAGCAGAAATGTGCATATCAACCACATCAGCCTCCTTTTCAAGGCGCTTTCCCAAAAGCCCTACAAAACAACTTCCAGCTACCTTTCATCAGCCAGCTTCCATTGGCTATGCAAAGAAGTTTGTGAAATATAGTTTTGGTGGGGCACATTGCAACCTCCAGCGAAACTGAGGTTCCACTGCACAAAGGGAGGAGGAGAATGGATATGGAGCAGGTACCGGGAAGTCTCAATTCTGTCCTGTACTTAATATTTGGCTATGTGAAATTCACTTATCTTCCCTAGGCCTCAGCTTTCTCATTTGTAAAACAGAAACTGACACTTTTCATGATTGTTAAAACATTTAAAGATAACATATGTGGGGCGCCTGGGTGGCTCAATAGTTAAGCGTCTGCCTTCGGCTCAGGGCGTGATCCCAGGGTCCTGGGATCGGGCCCCACACCAGGCTCCTCCGCTGGGAGCCTGCTTCTTCCTCTCCCACTCCCCCTGCCTGTGTTCCTTGTCTTGCTGGCTAGCTCTCTTTCCCTCAAATAAATAAAATCTTAAAAAAAAAAAAAAAAAGATAACATATGTAAAAATCTTGACACACAGTAGGATTTAATAAATGAAATGATTACCCCCAAAAAAGCTCTAACTTCTGAAATATATTTGTGTGCTTACTGAACACTGTTGTTGAAAGGTTAATTATCTGATCACGTACTATGCCGTCAAATACGGAACTACATCACACTGCCTTGCCAGTGCAACTCAATTACTTCTTTGTATCTCGTTTCATTATCTCTGTCCCACCCTCTGGAGAAGTACCAATTAGGAGTTAACACACTCTCACAGGGTTAGTCAACTGCTGAAGAAAACTAAGTATCTAGGAATAATGGAAAAGACGAATAATAAAGAAATCCACACAGCGTGTGTGATATACAATCCACATCCATATAACCCTTTACTCTCCACGGAAGCAATGGCCTCATTAGCCCAATAGACAGTTTGTCTTAAAGACATACCACTTTCCTTTTTAAAAACTGCAAGTCCGGGCTTCTCCAGTCATGTTTCTACAAGGAGACTATGAGATCTAAGCATTTTTAGTGTACTATTATTCATTTCTCTACTTGTTTTTTTGTAGATCAAAAAATATGACCACAAAGTCCTCCCATCCCAGGAAGCATGTCCCTTTGCAAGGTGATTTATCACTCTTCTACCAAGAGTTAGAGTCTATTCCTCTACCTCTTGAATCTAGGCTGGTCCTGGACTCACTTTGACCAATAGAAGGTGGCAAAAGTGACATGATGCAACTTACAAGACTACGTAGGTCTTAACAGGCTTTATGGCTCTGGCTTCACCCACGTGGAGCCCTGCTCTGAGGCTGCCATGTAATAAGAAAGCATGTCTGGTCTATGGGGAGGCAGACATAGGTGCCCCAGAGGACAGCCAGCACTGACTGCCAGAAATGTGAGTTAGACCGTCTCAGATTTTCCAGCCCAGGCTGAATGCAACTCTGAGCAAGTGAGCCCAGAAGAAACAGGAGAGGAACCACCCAGCCAACAGACCAAATGGTGAGAAGTTGTAAATTGTTGTTATTGTAAACCATTAAGCTTTGAAGGAATTTGTTACACAGCAATATAAACTGAAATATTATCACCCCAAGAAGAAAAACAGTGAAGCTTGTATTTCCTTTATAGTGATCTTTACTCTGTGGAAAGAAACCTAATACAGTCCTAGCACATGGTGGGTGCTTAATAATTACTGGTAAAATGAATGAATGAATGAATGAATGAATGAATGAATGAGTCATGGCAAACTCCCTTTAAGTCAATAAAGATCTACAGTCTGTAATCTGCTCATCATTAAATCTCCACTAGAATCAAGATCAGAGCACCATCTATTGGTCAACAGATAATTGTGAAGAGGCAAAGCAGGGATGAGTTCACACTACATTTTAATGTGAAATTTAATAATTTAGTAACACTTCCGAGTGAGCCATATGCTTGTCTTAGAAAAGAAAATCATTATATAGATGCACTCAATGTTTTTCCCCCTCTCTTCTCTCTCTTTTATAATAGGAGCAGCTTCAACATACAATGGTTTCCACTATTTTATTGTTACTTAAAAAGCTACCCCAAACCAAATTCACCCTTTATGAACTCAGACTGTAGTATCAGATGAGATTATTTATAACTTTTCCCAATTTTATATCTAATTAATACTAGAAATCCCCAGGAATTTACATGTCTCAAAGTAAATGTTTTAGGAGTATCTTACTGAGAATTATTTTTAATTGCCACAATGGAAGATGAGTAAACTATCCTTTGAAATCTTTCCAGTCGAAAATCACTGTGCCTATGTTCTATGATATAGAACTTCAGCGTGTCAATTGCCCATCTGAGTGTTGGAGTAAACCCAAATTGCCTTGCTAGGAAAATCTTGGCCTTTTGCACAAAATCTCATCAGGCACATATCCATCGAAGATCATGTGGCCTTTGAATCAGATATGTGTGCTGTTGGAAGAGAAGATTCTCCCTTTACTGCTAATCTTTATGCAGCGAGTAGAAATGAGAGGGCACCCAGCAGTACCTTACCTCTACAAGCCATTTGGTCCCTTTTAGTTGGCATTTTATAGACCTAATTCCCAGCTTCAATAAGCAGTCGGGGATCCCTTTATGAAAATTGGCTTCCTCTGTGGTTAGGGGTCGTCTTTTCTTAAAACTATGTTTGTTTGGTGGAGGTCCCTTAAAAAGTTAAAAATTGAGCTACCCTATGATCCAGCCATTGCACTACTGGGTATTTACCCCAAAGATACAGACGTAGTGAAGAGAAGGGCCATATGCACCCCAATGTTCATAGCAGCAATGTCCACAATAGCTAAATTGTGGAAGGAGCCGAGATGCCCTTCAACAGATGACTGGATTAAGAAGTTGTGGTCCATATATACAATGGAATATTACTCAGCTATCAGAAAGAACGAGTTCTCAACATTTGCTACAACATGGACAGCACTGGAGGAGATAATGCTAAGTGAAATAAGTCAAGCAGAGAAAGACAACTATCATATGATTTCTCTCATCTATGGAACATAAGAACTAGGATGATCGGTAGGGGAAGAAAGGGATAAAGAAAGGGGGGGTAATCAGAAGGGGGAATGAAACATGAGAGACTATGGACTATGAGAAACAAACTGAGGACTTCAGAGGGGAGGGGGCTGGGGCAATGGGATAGACGGGTGATGGGTAGTAAGGAGGGCACGTATTGCATGGTGCACTGGGTGTTATACACAACTAACGAATCATCGAGCCTTACATCGGAAACCGGGGATGTACTGTATGGTGACTAACATAATATAATAAAAAATCATTTAAAAAAAAAAAAACTATGTTTGTTTGTTTGTTTTTTCTTTTTCTGTGGTCATGGGCTTTTTGTGACAGGGGAATCCTTGTGGTATAGGAGTTCCTTGTAATACAGGGAAGGTTGTGGTTAGGGTACCTTGTAACACAGCAGGACTCTGGGCAGACATAACTTGTTACCAAGAGGGTTTTGGACCAGAGGTGACATAGGGTGAGCCCAGACACTCTCAGAAGAATAGAGGTGATGTGGTCTTCATTAATGCTTAAATGACAGAGGAGATAGCGGTTGGACTTTGAAGTATATACAGAATTTGTATACTTAAAATTATTACAAGGAAATATAATCCAAACTCTTTTATTTATTATCCAAAAGTGTATGAGTGTGTAGGTGTACATATGTATGTATGTGAGAGGAACTGAGAGAGAGACAGGGAGAGAGGGAGGAAGGAGATACAGAGAGACAGAGAGAATATTAATATTATACTATTTCTGGAGAATTGCCTGAAGGCTATGCCATACTTCCATTCCTCTAAATATTCTAAAATGTATTCCCAGACAAGCCAGACCATAAGAGGAAAGGAAACGTGTATTTCATTATTTTAACCATCACATAATTTCTTTCGTTTGGGCAACCATCATCTTGAGTTAGGACTTTCTGCAATGTCCTCTTACCTGGTCTGCCTATATGTGTTTCCATACCCCTCTAATGCATTCTCCACACGCCAATCAGGCTGCTTCTTGAAAATTGCAAATCCTATCTTGTCACGTGTCTACTTAAAATCTTCTGTGGGGGCGCATGGGTGGCACAGCGGTTAAGCGTCTGCCTTCGGCTCAGGGTGTGATCCCGGCGTTGTGGGATCGAGCCCCACATCAGGCTCCTCTGCTGTGAGCCTGCTTCTTCCTCTCCCACTCCCCCTGCTTGTGTTCCCTCTCGCTGGCTGTCTCTATCTCTGTCAAATAAATAAATAAAATCTTTAAAAAAAAAAAACACCTTCTGTGACTTCCTATTGGACTTTACATTAAAGACAAAATCTTTAACATTACCCATTGGGCTACGCATGACCTCATCCTTACCTCCCTCTTTAGTTTCTGAAGGTCACTTGGCCCCCTTCACTAATCTGATGGAATTACAAAGAAGGAGGTCCAGCAAATAATGTTTCTCTTCCCTATACAAGTTCTAAACCAATTGCTTAGGCAAAAGAACAAGATAAATGAGAGACTTAAAAATCTTTATCACATATTACATTGGTATTGGAGAATATAGCCTTTAAATGAAGGGAATTTCTGAAGGTTAAACCTGAGAATTAGGTTTACCCTACCAGATATAGGCAGTATTGAATGACTTTCCTCATGCCTGAGGGCAGAGCCTCAGTTACAAAGTTTAAGTCCTGGCAATAGTTTAGAAGAGCCTAGGTTATGCTTCAGTATCAAATGATTCCCAAATCTCACTGGCTTGAAGCCACAAAGGCATATTGCTTGCTCATTTAATGTCCGTCGTAGGGCAGCTGAGACTCTGCTCTATATTTCGGTCTGTCTCTGGGACCCAGACTGAAGAAACAACCACTCTCTCAAACTTTGCTGGTTGCCACTGCAGAAAGATAAGACAGGGCTTTGAAAGTTTCTCTTCCTGGCGGTCACACGCTCCACTCCGAAAGTGAAACACACCACTTTCAATCTCAACCCAGCAGTCAGAACGAATAAAATGGCCCTACCAGGAAATATAGCCCAGAGAAGAAGAATGGACATTGGTGAGCAAAAACTTTAAATATTTCCATGGCCAAGAGCAACTGTAGACAGGTGCTCTCCATAGGCATGCCGGCCTCCTAAGAGACACAGAAGTGGAAGGTGCTAGGCTCCACATACCAAAAGTTACCACTCAGAATTTCATGGAGATGGATAAAACTTCTCTAGGTGATATCTTTCTCATGGAAACCAGATTAACAGGGAAGAGGTATTCCGCCTTAGGAGACCAATTGTGAAAATTTGAGGTTTGAGCTCAATTGGGATTAAAAATGAAGCGCAATTTGAGTTAGGCATTCTTCTGTGAATGGGGGCAGCCTCACATGGGGAAATACATTAAGCAGAGCGTGCCAATTATGTAGGAGGCTCCCAACAAATGGTATAACCAAAGTGGATTCCAGAAATTACAATGTAGAATCATTAATCCTCAAGGAACAAAGAGAGAAAGTTGTTCTTGCAACTCAGTTTTTACAAGATTTTTCCATAATTTCCCAAAAGGGAGGCTCTGGGACAACTAGCAGTCAGTATCATGGTATTTTCCTTGACATGCTTTAACTGAAATATCACACACATACAAAATGGGCTCAGTGCCCACATGGATGAGGGCATGGAGGAATTCTTCTCCAAAAGGCTGATCCAGAAGGATCACCTCTGGGTCCCTGAAGAGGACCTGGCCAATGACAGGGGGTGCCACCCCTGTTCCTCATACGCTATGAAAGAAACTCAGACATGCTTTTAACTGAAATATTACATGCATACAGAAAAGTATACAAGTCATAAAGGCTTGATATATTTTCACAAAATGAACACATCTGGGTAACTAAGCACCCAGATCAAGTACCAGAACATTATTACCTCAGAGCCCCTCCTTCCTCCTTGTGTTTCCTTTCAGTCACTAAAATAGCGTGTCTCCATACACTACTCTATAGAGAGCAATTTATGCTGTTGGGAGGAGAGTGGGAATGAAAGGGCAGGTAAGGAGGAAATTTACATTTGCCATGTGCTATTTTAATTTTGCATATCAAGAATATAACTACATATTACCTTTGAAATAAAACAATTTACATCCTCCTATCTTAACCCAGTGATTCCCCTTGATGATCCTGTATTACCATGTTCCATTCAGGTACAGTGATTATGAACACAGACTCTGAAGCAATATAGAAATGAGTTGATATCATGTCTTACCAATCAGGAGCGGCTTCTGGGCCTTGGTCAAGTTACTCAAGTTCCCAAAGCGTGTGTTCCATCATCTAAAAAGTTATGATAATAATAACTAATTCATAAAGGATTAAATGAGATAGCATTTGTAAAGTAATTAATGTAGTACCTGAAACATACCAAGAGTCTTCTAAATTGTGCCTATTTTATTCTATGGAATAAAAATGTCAGGTAAGGCCTTTGGAGATTGACGAATATACTCTAAGTCATTAGATTAAAAACATAGTTATTTTCTTTTTATTTGGAATAGTTGAAGGAATGAGTGGTATTTACCATTCACAGTGTCTGAGAAACACAGAGCTAGCTAACAGTAACTTAGAAATCATCAGATTCATTTATTTGCTTGTTTACACAAATGAATAAACTGAAACCAAAAGAGTCAATTATTTATTTTTACTCTATCATTTGATCCCAAAAAAGTCAAAAACCTGATTTCAATTTCTCTGACTTCCAGTCCAGTGCTTTGCCTACTATGCCATGATCCATTCACTCAGCCATAGCCTAATAGAGCTAACAGTTATTGAGTGTCTCATAAGTATATTGCCAGTAAAATTCAGACTAAAATGGCTATCCCAGGAAAAGGTGGAAAAACACTTTCTATTAGATCAGGCTGACTTCCATTTATTCCATCAGCAGCATCTGTGCTTACTGGAAGGGGCTGCAAGGAGATTACCTATGTATTAGAAGATTGCTAATATGTGGTATTAAAAATTAATTCCATTTCTGAATATACTGAACAAGAGGGGATCTTACTAGCCATCTGCTGCTGAGTCTTCTGTTGGCCTGGTTGATTATATTTATGCTAATGAAAAATCAACCCACAGGGCTGCAGAAATCTTTCATTCTTCTCTCTTCTTCATACACATCCTATCTAGGAAAAGGGATTGAGCCTAAAATTAGAGAGTTGTGATTCAACTTGAGTGGAAAAGTGTAAGGAGACAAACTGGGGCTTGAGGAAGAAGGGAGCAGGTGTCATAGAAGACTTTCCTCAAGTATTGACAGCTTTGGTTTTGGAGGTGGGGACTTGTGATTCAGTTGAGAAAAGAACTTCAAACTTGGGTTTGAATCTTGACATCTTGCTGTTGCATCTTACTGTTAATTCTGTGGCCTTGTCTTAGTCCCTTCCTTGTTTGGCATTCGTTTCCTCATCTCTAGAGCATTTTTACAACTGATCTCTGAAACTGTAATATAATTGTCGGCAGCTATAAGATGAAAGAATTTCAAACTGTTTAAAATACAAAAAAAGCGCTAATGTTTCAGCCACTCAACATACTATACAGCTAAATCAGTCTCATAATTATTATTTCTATTATTTTTTTAAACCTTATTGACAAATCAGGAAAACCTTAAAACTTTTTTTTTTTTTTCCCCTTTAAAAATATCTCAGGGGCGCCTGGGTAACTCAGTCGGTAGAGCATCTGACTCTTGATTTTGGTTCAGGTCGTGAACTCAGGTACCTGGAATCAGGCCCTGTGTGGGGCTCCCTGCTCCGCAGGGAACCTGCTTGAGATTCTTTCTCTGCCCTTCTCCTGGCACACATTCTCTCTCTCTCCCTCTCTCTCTCGGTTTCTTTAAAATAAATAAAATCTTTTAAAATATCTAAGATTGGGAATTTCCCAATCTTAGATTTCCTTTTAATAAATAGGAATACTTTGATCAGCAAAGAGGATGCCTTAGACATGCATACATTGGCAGATCAAAGAAAGATTAATATTTAATACATAGAAATGAACATAAAGGAGTAGAAAAATAAAATTTTTCTTAACCACTACATGCATTTGATCAAATGACCATACACTTTATGTTCTTTCAAAAGCATAACACATGGATATAGCATCAATAATTCCAAGTACCTATTTTGTTAATGGTATATTCTTGAAAATAAGTAATATCACCCTATCACCTTTTGTAAAGCACTTCAAGGAGATGTATTCCTTATGTATGTGTTCATAGTACTGACTCTCAAAAGTGAAGCACATAAAAATCAATCTCAAAACAAACTCTGATTCCCAATTTAATAGTCTGGCATATTTGTAAAAGTAACATTTTCAAGGAAACTTATTCAACAAAGCATTAATAACTTGGTGGTTATTGACTATAAAGCCTTAATTAATCTTTAATATAAAGTTTACTTTTTTCTCTGTTTACATTCTTTACAGTGAACAGATACATTGTGTTATATCACCCAAAGAATAATAGATGAAGGAATTGTTTCTGAAGTAATTCTAACCACTCTGGTTGTGCAATACCACACTCACAAAAAACACATAAAATGCAAATACACAGTAAGGTGAATAAATATAAAGCAAACACCCATGTATCTACCACTTGGGTCAGACATAGAGTGAGTGCTGACAGCGTGATAGATATCCCCCATGAGTTTCTTCTTTCATATAACCCTCTCTCCTCATTTGGGGTAATTATCATGACTTATACTCTTCATATAATATTTCTTCATCTTCTTTACACCATTACCACCAATGTATTTCTCTTTTAAAATATAGTTTACTTGTGTTTGTTTTGATCAGGATGTACATATAATTTTGTGACTGGCTTCTTTTTTTAAAATTACGCTTATATAATTAATCCACATTGCTGCACAGAGTTGTAGTTTGTTCACTTGTGTATCTACTGTGTATGATTTCATCATATAAATCTATAAAATATATTTATCTATTTCAATATTGACAGACATTTTATTTATTTCCAGTTTTTGGATATCACAAGCAATTCTATTCTGAATATTCTTATAATGTACCCTGGCACAAATGTGTACAAGTTTCTCTAGGTGTCAGAAACTATGGTGGGGCTGAGTTTATACCCTGCTTGCAAGCTAACAAGTCAATCTGCCACAGTTTCATGAGGATGGGTAGCAGACATGAGACTCCTGGATCAGAGGCGAAGGACAGTTTCTCACAGCAATAGTCATAAGCAGGAAGTCAGCATTTGCACCAATTCCCTGAGGCTTAATTCCCACAAGATGCCTATAAACACAGTGGGCTACACTACAGAAGAGGAACTCTAAGCTTAGGGAACTCGAATTTTTTTTTTAATAGACTTTAAGCCTGACCAACTTGAGTTCCAGGAGGGCCACTATCTCTACCTTCCAACTTTATTTTCTGGGCAGATATTCTGGAAAAGATAGAAGAAAGGCAGTTAGTAGCTCTGCCCAAAATATGCATAGAAATGTAAGAAAGCTATGGAGAATTATCTCCCAACATCAGGAAAAGATTATTTTTATGAGAAAATTAACCTTCCTATTTTTCTTCTACATTAATTTTTTAAAGAAACATGAGTTTCTGAAACATGAATTTGTGAAAATATTAACATTTCCACTTACACATACATTTTAAAACATGAATTATTAGAGGTAAGTTTTTAATTCTTTTTTAATTCTAAATTTCATGGCTTAAAGATAGTTCAGAAGAAAATTTTTGTTTTGTTTTCTTTTTAAGATTTTATTTATTTTGAGAGAGAGAGGGAGAGAACGAATGAGCAGGAGGGAATGGTAGAGATAGAGGGAGAAGTAGGCTCCCTGATGAACTGGGAGCCTGACACAGAGCTCAATACCAGGACCCTGAAATCATGACCTGAGATGAGGGCAGACACTTAACTGAGCACCCAGGTGCCCCCTTTTGTTTTATTTTCTTACTTAAAGGTGGTGAAATAAAATTCTCCACAAACTGTTCTTTATTTCCTCAAATTTTAAAGAAAAATTCTAATTCCACGCTGGATTCTCTAATCCATTTTAGGCAACATCACCGTAAATGCAACTGTAAATACATTAATCATTTGAACAGGGGATAAAAGTGAATCACCATATGCAGGGAAGAAAATACTAAATTGATCATGACTGAAATCCATTCCCAGCCTCAGGTGCCATCATGACCCCCTATCATACCATTTTAGTTCTAATTTCTTCCTTATCAAAGCACTCCTGCATAGCCATATCTGTCAGAGAAGCTGTCCTTAAAAATAGATTACGTTTAAGTAATAGCTTTGCACAAGCACCTATGGAATTTGGCAAGTGCTACAAATCAGGTTGTGTTTTGTTGGTGTTGTTTTTTAAACATTACCAACTGTATTGAACGTGTCTTTTTACTCTGGTGTTTTGATATCTTGCATGACAACAGAAGAGACTGTCCTTTCCAAGGTTAGCCAATTTCCTAGAGATAGCAAACAACTTGCCTGTGAGCATGCTTTTCATATGCAAACCAACCAATCCAAAGCCCAGACCCCAGAACTACCTTTTTTATCTAGCTAGCTCTTACATTCAGGGCCATTTTCCATCTACCCCAGGGCCAGGTACCTGACAACCAGAGACAGCCCTTATTTACCAGAGCCCACCAAAATTATTCAAACTAGCCAATCCTAAACCTGCTTACCCTACCTCACTTATTCCCGATCAGTCTTCTAGATATCTTAGTAAATGTAACAAAGCAAGACAATTCAAGAAAGAAAAAGCTTATCTAGCTCTCAGATTTTAATTTCTAAACACCTTCCAACAATAAAAAGAACCAGGGGTCTTGTAGGAATGGTTCTTGCCCACATTGCTTCCTGCTCCCTCTGCCTTTGGCAGCCCTGGTGTTTCCCTGTGGCCCAGCATGGCATGCCATGCTTCATGTTTCTAGAAATTGGTGAGTATAAAAACTTCTTCCATTGTGAAAGTCATTTCTGTGTCTATGTGTCTTACTATACCTGATTAAAACAAATCTCAGGTACATCTTAAAACACCAGCACCCCTCTTGGCACCATCAACTCTACACCCTACCTACACACACATATTTTTATAGTCATCAAGAGGTCCCTCTGTTCCTGCTTATTTTCTCATGTTGGTTTAGAAATAATGAAGGTAGAGACAGCACACACTTTTGACAGCACACACTTAAATATAAGAAAAGAAGGCAATAAAGGGTGAAGCTCAGCAAAAACTTTGGCAAAACTAACTCACCGCCAGGCTACATCCAAGGAAGAAGAATTCTAGTATAATTACCCAGCATGGTCTCTAAGGAGTTTTCAGAAGTTTTTTAAATTGGGTTGCTGAGGACAACAAAATTAGTTGTCCACACACCCCTTTCTGCCAATCTCTGTATGCCCCTTTGTATTTGTCTCTGTGACATACAGAAATGGAGATCACGGGTCTTTCCAAAGTTTGAACTCTCCTATAATCAATTTCTCAGAGATTTTGCAAATGGTTGTCTGGGGAGAGTTCTTGAGGGGTGAGTAAGCCAGCAACAGCTTACTTTGCCATAAGCCTCATAGGGGTGATTCAGGTTTCACATCTAAGGAAATGCCTCCCAACATCTAACTGCAATGAGCTTAGAACTGGCGAGCCCCATTCAGAACAAAAAGAACCTGCAACAGCCAGGTCGAAACCTCTTCTTAAGATCCCTGAAGAATCTTAAGAGAGTGTTGAGTTGAATGAACTTATCACTTATGATGGAATTTCTTTAAGAAGATACCGAGTCAGATTTATTATAGAGCCAGAATCAGTATTGAGAGATTGAAAGAAAATCCAGCAAAAATCTGATAAGCAGTTATCACCCAAGGAAAAGATAAAAGAGAGGAACACAGACACCTAGGAAAGAATACTGGCTATGGTTACGGCTGGGTTATTAGAGGAATTAAAATGCACAGAAAAGAAAGAGAAATGCTCATGAATGAAGAGGAGGACGGAAGATTATTACTGTACTCGCCTCTCAGTTTCTCAGAGTGCTAATAAGAAAGGCAACCCACTGATCTGAAAAGATTGCAGGGAGGAAGGTCAAGAGGGAAAGAGGCAGGATGCCTCTGCATAGGCAAGTCATTTGGGTAGTATCTAGACAAGAAAGCAAATTCTATGCTCCTTTGGTAGCTCCAGAGAAGAACACTTTTACAAAAGCCTATTAGTATAAATTAGATTAGGACATTTGTTTATCCAACAATATGCCAAAAGCAGAGAAAGGACTTCATAGGCCAGATAGAGAAGCACTTACGGCATTTAACCAAATCTGATTGTGAACCTGGGAATCTTATCTAGGGATAAAACAAGACAAATAGGAGAAGAGCAAAAGAGCAGTCAGGCATTTGCTGAATCACATGGGAAATAACTAAAGACACTACAGAGACAATGACAGTCTCCCTAGTGTGAGATCATGGACTTCAAGTTAATAAACTGAGTAGTGCCCCAGCAGCCCCCCAAAGATTCAAAAATAATAGTTCTCAAGCCTGTTTCACAGTCTCCCAGTCAAAGGCTCCAGTGCTTTCATTTGCCAGATACCATCAAAAGATCAAGGAGCAAAGAGAGGAAAATGGATACTGTGAGTAGCTGGGTGTCTATGAGCATGACAAAATAAAAATGTGAACACTGCATTTAATTTGACTTTCCTTAAGAAAGGTAATGGACCACGAAGGTAGACTTAGGGACTCAACTACTTATTAAAATGTAATAGCATTTATATCAAAGGTGTCCCAAAAGATGAAAAGAGAGATAAAGAGTCAGAAGGTTTATCTGAACAAATTATAGCTGAAAACTTCCTAATCTGGGGAAGTACACAGGCCATCAAAATCCAGGAAGCACAGAGAACTCCCATTAAGTTCAACAAAAGCTGACCATCGCCAAGGCATATCATCATCAAATTCACAAAATACACAGACAAGGAAAGAATCCTGGAAGCAGCAAGGGGAAAAAATATCCTTAACCTACAAGGGATGACAGATCAGATTCTCAGCGGATCTGCCCACAGAGAATTGGCAGGCCAGAAAGGAGGGGAAGGAAATACTCAATGTGCTGAATAGGAAAAAATACACACTCAAGAAATCTTTATCCAGCAAGGCTGTCATTCAGAATAGAAGGAGAGATACAGAGTTTTCCACACAAACAAAAACAAAAGGAGTTTCTGACCACTAAACCAACCCTGCAAGAAATTTTAAGGGGGACTCTTTGAGTGGAGAAAAAAAGACCAAAAGCAATAAAGACTAGAAAGGACCAGAGAACATCACCAGAGACACCAACTCTACAGGTAACACAATGACACTAAGTACATATCTTTCAATAATCACTCTGAATGTAAATGGACTAAATGGGCCAATCAAAAGACATAGGGTATCAGAAAGGATTAAAAAAAAAAAAAAAAGACCCATCGATATGCTGCTTATAAGAGACTCATTTTAGATCTAAAGACCCTGCAAATTGAAATTGAGGGAATGGAGAACCATCTAGCATGCTAATGGAGGTCAAAAGAAAGCCAGAGTAGCCATACTTATATCAGACATACTAGATTTTAAAAGAAAGACTGTAGGGGCGCCTGGGTGGCACAGCGGTTAAGCGTCTGCCTTCGGCTCAGGGCGTGATCCCGGCGTTATGGGATCGAGCCCCACATGGGGCTCCTCTGCTATGAGCCTGCTTCTTCCTCTCCCACTCCCCCTGCTTGTGTTCCCTCTCTCGCTGGCTGTCTCTATCTCTGTCGAATAAATAAATAAAATCTTAAAAAAATAAATAAATAAATAAAAGAAAGATTGTAACAAAAGAAGAAGAAGGGCATTATATCATAATTATGGGGTCTATCCATCAAGAAAATCTAACAATTATAAATATTTATGCTCCCAACTTGGGAGCACCCAAGTTTGATAAGTCTGGCTAGGGGTTTATCAATTTTATTCTTTGGAAGTACCATTCTTAGTTTTGTTAATCTGTTCTACTGGTTTTCTTTGTTTTTATAGCATGTATTTCTGCTTTAATCTTTATTATTTCCCTTCTTCTGCTGGATTTAGGCTTTATTTGCTGTTTCTTTTCTTTTCTTTTTTTTTTTTTTTTAAAGATTTTATTTATTTATTTGACAGAGATAGAGACAGCCAGCGAGAGAGGGAACACAAGTTGGAGGAGTGGGAGAGGAAGAAGCAGGCTCATAGCAGAGGAGCCTGATGTGGGGCTCGATCCCATAACGCCGGGATCACGCCCTGAGCAGAAGGCAGACGCTTAACCGCTGTGCCACCCAGGCGCCCCTGCTGTTTCTTTTCTAACTCCTTTAACTGTAAGGTTAGGTTTTGTATTTGAGACTTTTCATGCTTCTTGAGGTAGGCCTTTACTGCAATATACTTCTCTCTAAGGACTGCCTTTGCTTCACCCCAAAGGTTTTGAGCTGTCATGCTTTCATTTTCTTTTGCTTCCATGTTTAAAATGCTTCCATTTTTTAAAATCCTTCTTTAATTTCCTGGTTAACCCATTCATTCTTTAGTAGGATGTCCTTTAACCTCCATTTGAGGTCTTTCCATATTTTTTCTTGTGGTTGACTTCATTCATAGCATTGTGGTCTGAAAACATGCATGGTATGATTTTGATTTTTTTATACTTGTTGAGGGCTGATTTATGACCCAATATGTGATCTCTATTCTGACGAATGTTCATGTGCACTTGAGAAGAATTTGTATTTGTAAGGGGCACAGGGAAAGAATCACAAGCAGACTCCTCGCTGAGCATGGAGCCCGACATGGGGCTCAATCTCACAACCTTGAGATTATGACCTGAGCTGAAACCAAGAGTCTGACTCTCAACCCACTGAGCCACCCAGGTGCCCCATGGGGAAAATTTTTTGATGGCATCTTAATACTTCTTCGATATGGAAGATGAGGAAAAAGAAAAGAGGACAGTGGCTAAAACTTTCAGTTCTGGGTTTAGAGTTAAATCACCTTCTCACTGGACAATCGAGGAGATATAATGGAGCAAAAGCTGGTTTATGGGGGCAGCCAATAACTTCAGCTTTAGACATACCCACTTTAGATCCCAGCAGTGTCAGCCCCACCCCCTGCCCTTCAGAATTCCACAGGCCACAGAAGTCTAAGGCCCTCTCTGCATCTACTGGGCCCTATCATTCACAAACCCCAAACCTGACACTGGAATTCTCTCCAATGAAATGATACAGCAGAGAACTTAAATTATTTTTCTTCCCTTCCCTGTTATCCTTTTTGACCCCTACCCTCCCCAATTCTGAGGATCTTTCCTTTATAGTAAATATTATCACTTAAAAAAAAAATCCTTTCTGTAGTATATTCCTGTACTAAAACAGTGTTATAGTGTTACAATTTGTATTTTGAATATCTCACTTTAGACATACTGGTATATTTATTATTCCATCCATTCTCCTAAAAAATCCTATGGGATAAGTGAGGGTAGCTATAATTAACCTTGTTCTGTAAATGGCATAACAAATAATCAATATAATCAAGAAACTGATTCAGAGGCAATCGCTGATTTACAAATTCCTTTTCAATATCCTACCCAATAAACAAAATGTTACTTCCAAACTCTTCCTTTCCTTTAAAAGAAAGATGCAACATAAATTTAGTTTTGTTGTGTATGGTAATTCTAATTGCATCTCAAAGCAATATATGGTTAAAATCTAAACAAGAATTAGGAATAAATGCCTCCTAATCAAAATCCCATTGCCTTTTTCCAAACTTCACTTGTTTTCTAAAATTATCTACAACAACCACAGGGGAAGACTACTAAACAAAATTCTAAAAGAAGATGATCCTAATGCTTTGTGATCTTGTGGGCCATAATTTACTACTCAAATAGGATAAATTAGAAAAAAAAAAAAAAACACTTTGTTTCCCTTACCACCTCTAGCCTGGGCATAAAAACCTTATAATTTCTAGTATATGCTTATTAGCAGTAGAGCATGTTTAAATACAAACAATAAGATATAAAAACAGAAACTATGCAAGGCAGTTTCAGGTCCAAAAGGTGCTTACTCTGTAAGTATCTCAAACTGCAGTCTCCTCACGTCTCAGATCCTTAGCAAAAGGCATGCAATCAAGCCTCCATTCTGAGCAGAATGCTTCTAACTTATTAATTCTAACAGACAAGATAAGGGGAAAGAAACCCTCTGAAGCATGTAAATTCCATTGTTTTAATGTCTAAGTAGTTTTAACCCTACAGGGTAGCTCACCAACTATTGAGGAGCTCTTGAATGTTGAATGATGTTCTTCAGTTCTTTGTTTTAAGTTCAACATAATTATTCTGTGTATGAGCAAATGTTCCTGAAAACAATGGTTTTAAAACTTAAATCAATTGTTCTCAACACTGGGAGGCAGACCTCTGAGAAGCAATGGAGTTACAAGGTCTGAAGCAATAGGGATATAAGCACATCAAATGTAGACTGGAGTGAATAACATTCTGCATGTACAGAATGAGGTTAATTAGAGCTACCGCCACTTATCTCACAGGATTTTTTGTTTTAGGATAATGGATGGAATAAAAAATATTCCAGCACAGTTCACAGTAAATTTTCTAATTACATATTTTCCAATCAATGGACCTAAAAATGCAAATTCTTTTTGGCATATTCATAATATTTTGCTACTGTGCAAGAATTTTCATACTAAAAAAAATAATAAGTTGGGATCCATTATTTGAATCTTAGAGTGGGAAAAGAATTGCACTCCTGATAGGATTATTACTATTTAATCTCTTGTGATATTTTTATTTTATATATCTTGGAAAATATTTTTTAATCAGCAAACATAAGAACCATGTATAATGAACAAAACATGTAAAATATAGAGAGGAAAGGTGATTATCAGGGTCCCTCAGGTTTGGTTGTTACTGTGAACTATCTCTAGAATATGTCCTACCTGAAAAATGGGAATGTAATTCCCATTTTATAACTTCCTTATCCATGGAAAATTTTTTTAACATTTAAAATTTTTAAATTAATAGAGAAGTCATATCTATGAGTACACTGAACTCCTCGGAGAAAGGGACTATGTAAATGCAAAAAGCACCACTATTATTGCTCTGCAATAAATCCCAGCTACCATAGTAGGTAATTAAGGGAGAGAGCTGGGAGTAATTAAAAGTAATTGATATCTCGCTGTCCTTGCAAGGTGCTGTTTTGCTCTTCCTGGATACCTTCAAAGCAGTGTCAAGTACAAAAAATAAATAAATAACTCTTAGATGAAAGAAATCTGTCAAGTCCTCTTTTTCCAGCCTTGGCAACCCGAGACATAGTATCACCCACCTGAGAGGGGTTCTCAGGAACTCATGGACCCCGTTATTAACAGGAAAAAAAAAAAAAAAAAGTCTCACACAGTGAAACTTTCCACAGTGTCATGTAGGGTCTTTGTGCTTCTCACATGAAGGGTGATTGTTAAAGCATTGACAGGAAATAGTCTGAACACTTAAATGTTTTCTGATTTCTTGCCAGTTATAAAGTAAGTTGCTTAGTGCTCAAAAATGCATCTTGCTGGGCACCTGGCTGGCTCAGTCAGTAGAGCACGTGACTCTTGATCTCGGGATTCCCATATTGGGTGTAGAAATTACTTAAAAATGAAATCATTTTTTTTAAATTAAATCTTAAAAACATTTTTTTAAACCCCACATATTGTCTAATTGTGTCAGGTATGAGGGGGTTGAAAGTCTGTGGGTGCTGACGTCTTCTCACAGAGATTCCTCCCGCCTCCTTCATTTCCAGCTGAAACCTCACTACCTTGTGTTTAAACTTTGACTAAGCCAAGATCATCCCCACTCGCACGAATTTCTTCATTTCTCAACTAAGAATGGCCAGATCATTTTTTCTCTACTCACTCAAATTCTGTCCATCATTCAGGTCCTACTCTCCCATGATTGCACTTGTCAGAATTCAGATGTATCTTCCTAGGATCATATTCAGAATTTTTTGCTCTAAAACCTTAGTGATTCCTAAAGACACTAGCCACACAATAACAGAAAGTACAGATATTTAGGAAATATTTTCTGACCCAGGTTACAGCTTGCTTTCTGGAATAGGGAACCAAATGGAGATCTGCAAATCTTTGTGTAATCTTTCAGACAGAGTGTTAAGTCATTAGCAATCTACACGAAATCATGCTGGAATAAGGCAGTAGATAGGGCAAAATTGACCAGGGCCAGTAAATCTGTTATGCAGGAGGAGTCTCCTGGCTTGTTTTAAACTTGGCTAAACTCAGGCATTAATAAGGGCACAAGACAGTATATTTGTTCTGTCCTGACACTATATCTCCAGATTGGCTTTAGACTTTCCTCCAACTACTTCTTTCACCTACAGGTAATGCCAGCATGTTTGGTTATCAGCACAACACAGTTCCTTCAACAATAACGCTTTGGTTTTCTCCCTGCCCTGCTGTAACTCTTTGTGATAGCTACTCCTGAAGTTATCGTATCAATGAAGCCACCACCTCTGTGAGACAGCTTTCTGCCCAAGATACCACGACTGCTGATTGTGGCCGCCAGAGACTTTCCAAGTTGGCAGATACGTTTCGAGAAGTCAGAATCTTAGGGAGTTCGCTTCTGTCCAAATTGAGATTCCCAAAGAGTGAACAGCTAAGGTAGATATAAAGAAGAAAGAAACTTCCATTTATAGGACTTGATATGCCAGGTATTAATGCTGATACAGTTAGTCATTAAATAATTTGTTGAGGACATACAGGCTTGAAAAAGTTAAGTAATTTTCCCAAGGTCATATTATTTCAGAGCTAGAATTTCAATTCAGGTCTGTGCCACTTCAAAGTCCTTCTTTCCACTGTGCACTTCTGCATGTCTGGCATCCAAGAAGCACAAAGCCCACAGAGAGTGCCAGAGAAGGAGCAGCTGAGTGAGCTCCGGCTACGTGCTCTCTGAACTGTTTTGAGTGAAGGGATTTTGGGCTTACCCATGGTGATAATAGTCAGATGGCTTCTAGAAACTGTAGGTGAATAAATCTGCCCTCCAGGGATTCTGGGACAAAAAAAAAAAAAAAAAGATGGGATTTCCTCTCAAATGTGAATGGAAAGAATAAAATAAATAAAAGGAAGCCAACACTATGCTCCAGTCTTTGGAGAACAACTTCTAGGTCAGTAATTTTATATCAATGGCTGCTGCAGACATAGGGATCTCTATCACTGTGAGACAGTTACCTTTCTCATGGACAGCACCCCTTAGGTTGAAGACCGGGAGGCACACGACAAATGCATGCCATCAATCAGATATTGGCTTGCTATTTTCTATGAATTTGACATATCCCTGTTTTCCCATATGCCTTGCCTCTTCCTGCTACACATTGCCTTCCCACTCTCCCTCCCCCTCTTCATTTGTCACCTTCTGTTCCCTCCCCTGCTTCTTCTGCTTTCAATTTAGTGTTGTTAAATGTTTTATGTGTGAAATAACATGCATAATACTAAGAGTCTTCAAGAGAACAATAGAAATATATATACCATCACTCCGTGTATGTGTATGTGTCTCTCTGTGTGCATGTGTGTACGTGATTACGGTGTATGACCATAGCAATAATAACATAGCATCAGACCAGAAAAAAATGTAGGATGGGTGAGCTAAAGTGTTAATAAAAACACAGAGTATGTCTCAGGGCACTCTACTGTCCTCCTTTGGACCTTGATACCAACTGCTATCCATGTATCATTACAAAAGCACTGGCAAACGCAAGAAGCCCTCATAGTTATTTTGCAGAGTAGTATAAAGGTCTGTGTGGCTCTGAAATGTTTTGAAAATATCAGCTAGAGAACATAGCATCTACTTGGTAGATAGAGTAAGGATGTGGATAAATTAGAGCATTATATATTTCTTTGATGTAAAAGAACCTCAGGCACTATATAGATGACAACCAAATTTACAGACAGAGATCTCAAGCTCAGTAATACATAGTGTCCTTTGTATGAGTAATCCTTAAAAAACCGATGATCTCTGAGACAGGGTTCATAGTACAGTGATACCTGAATTAACACAAATCTCCCTGAATCAAAGGTTCAGGTATGGACATGGTTGGGATAACAGCTGCTGTCCTTAGCACAAGGTCAATAGAAGGAACAAATGAGGAAGACAAATAGTGATGATATTTTTTCAAGCAAATCATTTCTAGGTGACATAAAGGCATATTCTGGACACTGCCAAAGAGCTCCGTCATCTAGGAGTTGGGGAGCCAGGGGAAGGCGGGGTGCTGCTAGGTTTGATCTTGTTTTGCCTCCAAGAGAAACTTGAACATTCAAACACTCCAGGATCGAGAATGCATAAGCACAAATCGAGAAATGAGCAAGATTCCTTCCCCAAACAATTACAGGAAGGAATATACTTTTGGAAAGATTTCCCAATCCTTCCTGTATTACTTAGCGGCAGGACTTGTAGTGGAGACAGACTCGGCAACAAATAACTTCAAGTCAATGTGACAAATACTATAATGCAGCTATATAGAAACTGCTGTGGTGGTAAAAGACAGAATCTTTTCCTTGACTTTGAGCTGTGAGGATTTTAGGGAAAGTTCCAGAAAAGAGGTTATGTTAGGACAGATGTTAAATCTTGAGTTGGAGTTTAGGCAGAATGGAAGGGTGGGAACTCAGACGGTAGGAAAAGCATATGCAAATACAAGGAGGGTATTTAGAAATGATAAGGAAGCCAGTGATGAGGAGGGCAGCGCATGTTGTGGGGACTGCTTAGAGTAGAGTTCTGAAATATCTTATGGGGTGAGGTAGAGAGGCATTTTGTAAGCCAGTCTATAGATTAGATATAGAGCATTAGGAAGGGGAAGAGACAAGTAAGACTAATATTTCTCTACCTGAGGGACAAAGTAGATGATGCTTTTAACCAAAGCAGAAAATATAGCTCAAATGTCAATTTTTCTATAGCCTTCCATCTGATAGCAGCAGACCCTCAGCTTCCTCCACAAAGCTTTCTTTTTTTTTTTAAGTACCCACAAACCAGTAAGCCAACTAGAATCATTATGTTGCACCTCCTATGTCCTTTTTTTCTCAAGTGGGCTTCCACTCACTCACATCTGCTGCCTGCAAAGTAATGTGGAACAACTTCTCCATCTTCCATGAGAACATGCCTTGTCAATGACCATATCAAGGGCACTATTTCTAAATGACCCTATGGCTTTCATGTTTCCATCCTCCAGAATGGCACTGTGTTACACGCCAAGGCAGAACACTGGGCAAATTTGGGCTCACCCACTAGAATTTCTCCTCCATTAGAATGTATGCTCTATAAGTGCAGAAATTTTTAGTTTTCATTTACTGCAATATCTTCTGTATCTACAATAGTGCCTGGCACATAACAGTGGCTCAATAAATATTTTTTTAATTAAACTTTAGGTAATTATAGCCTCGCATGCAATTTTAAGATATAATACAGGGAGATCCGATGTACCCTTTAGTAATTTCCCCCAATAGTAACATCTGGAAAAACTATAATACAATAACACACCAGGATATTGACATTAAAGCAGTCAAAATACAAAACATTTCTGTCACCATAAAGATTCCTCATGTTGCCCTTTTATAGTGGTATACACTCCCTCCAAAGGAAAGTTGCTACAAGTATTGCTATCAAATGAGGCCTGTGAGAGGTAACTATAAAAGACTAGAGAAAATACAGAATTCTATACTTACATTGTTTCACAATTAATTTAATTTTTACATCAGTTTAAAGAAACTTAAATGTGACAAATTGAGGCTGTGGTTTAAAGAAAAACAAGACAAAGATTTCTAATCAGTGCAGCTAATTAGATATTGGCCCTAAATCAAAAGATTGGCAAATAATTTTTACTTACAGTGTATTTATTTAGGTTAAAATAGAATTAAAGATGCATACATTTCTGTTAAGATTATTATTCCATGAAATCTTGCCATTTGCAACCACATGGATGGAACCAGAGTGTATTATGCTAAGTGAAATAAGCCAGTAGGAGAAAGACAAATATCATATGATTTCACTCATATATGGAATTTAAGAAACAAAACAGATGAACATAGGGGAAGGGAAGGAAAAATAAAATGAGATGAAAATTGAGAGGGAGGCGAACTATAAGAGACACTGGACTCCAGAAAACAAACTGAGGGTTGCTGGAGGGGGAGGTAAGTGGGGTAATGGGGTAACTGGGTTATGGGCAGTAAGGAGGGCACGTGATGAAATGAGCACTGGGTGTTATTGCAACTGATGAATCACTAAGTTTTAATTCTGAAACTAATTTTTTTTAAAAGATTATTATTCCGTATTTTATAAAACTTTTTCGTTAAACAACTACTGATCCCAACCATCTTGAATAAAAGGCCTTCTGCCTGAGTCCATCAGTGTGGTTAAGTCTTTCACTCTCAAAAATGAGGCTCGGGGCACCTGGGTGGCTCAGTTGGTTAAGCGACTGCCTTCGGCTCAGGTCATGATCCCAGGGTTCTGGGATGGAGCCCCGCATTGGGCTCCCTGCTCAGTGGGGAGCCTGCTTCTTCTACTCCCTCTGCCTGCCGCTCCCCCTGCTTGTGCTCTCTCTGTCAAATAAATAAATAAAATCTTTAAAAAAAAAAAAAAAAAAACGAGGCTCAAACTTAGTTCAAGGGACTGTTGGGCACAAATGCCCTCTCTCCTATTTCACTTTTCTGCTGTTCAGCCCTTCCTCCCATCCCAAGTTTTGTTCTCCTCTTTCAGTTGCAAAACAAAGATGTCCATGAATATGATTTAAAATACTGATGTGAGGTGCTGAGGAGGAGTAAGAGGAAAGGTCAACATCTTTAAGCAGCAGCAAGCCACAAATGCTCTCTTACTTAAAAAAAGAAGAAGAAGAAGAAGAAGAAGAAGAAGCAATGGGAAGTGTAGGGGGACTGGCAATCAGAAAATGGGTTCAAGATTGAAGATAACATGTTTCAAGACTTGTCCTCTTTATATCCATCCTACCAGGAGCCAAACTGGGTCATGTGACTCACCTACTTGGCTCCCCATTACCTAAGACAACGTCCAAAGTCACTCGTGACCTATTGAGATACTCTATGTTCTGATCCCTGGCCGTTTCTCCATTCTTTTCACCTGCTATTTCCTGCCATGTAGTTCCCTCTCCAGAGATACCAAATGACATTTCCCTACACACCCAGTAAGCTGTGTCTCCCATCAGAGCTCCTATTGGTGCCATCTCTTCTACCCCAACTGCCTCCTCATACCCACCTTTGTCCCCTTACTTCCTCTCACTACAGCCTGATTCTTACTCATTTAATAATTACTCACTTCACTCATTACTTCTTCCACAAAGCTTTCCTGTAAGCCTCCTCTGACAATTACTGAGTTAGATGACTTGAGTCTATTAATCAATATTCTTTTTCTCCAAGCCACAGAAACCCAACTCAAATGAGCTTAGGAGAACAAAGAAAATCTGTGTCACTCAAAAAGAAATTACAGGAAGAGCATCCCATGGGAAGAGATGTCCATTTTACTGTGAAAAGTCTGCACTATTATACTTACTACATGGTATTATAATCTGTTTATGTTTCTATCTTCCTCAGTCTTTATGCCTGAAGATACTTATCTTAGGTTTTTCCAATGTCAAATGTAATAATATCCAGTGTGGTCCATTAAATACATGTTGGTTTAACAATAGTTAAATACATGTTGGTTTAATAAAGGAAATCATTACATTCAGGTAGAAAGTTCAGAAAAGTGATATACAGAGGGAATATTCTATATACAGATGTTGTTTATCAGTACAGATAAAGAACTGATGCAGGTGCCTGACTGGCTCAGTCAGTGGAGCAAGTGACTCTTGATCTCAGGGGTTATGAGTTCAAGCCCCTTACTGGGTGTAGAGATACTTAAAAAAAAAAAAAAAAAAAAAAAAAAAACTTGACAAGTAGTTTCAGAATAAAAGAAAAATTTATAAAAAATACATTTAAGGACAGATGATGATCTTAGACTTAACATTTTAACCTTGGGGAAAAACAGGGATGCCTTTCCATTGAGATGGAGGGAAAGGAGGGAAAGTCGTGATAATGCAAATGAGATCAGAAGTGAGGAGATGAGTTGAAAAAGCTTGTGCTGCTGGCTACTCTTTTCCCTCAAAGATAATGTCATCTGCTTCAGAGCGAGAAGACAGTGCTATTTGGAACTGAGGCAGGAAGACTGACCAAAGTACTAACTTGTAGGAAAAACATCTTAGGAAAATGGGAACAGTTTCTTTGAAGGGACAAGGAAAAGTGAAGTGGAGGGATAATTTAACACCTGCTTTACCACAGACCCCGTGCCTCACAGCACAGCCACAACCACCTGGCCAGGAAATTCCATGTATATCCATGTGTCACTTTACCCACTAAGTTGGCTCTTCGTAGAAAGGAGTCCTTCTATTTACCTCTATACTTATACCTATATTTTACCTGTCTTTAACCTCCTTTCCCTCTTCCTATGAATACGCTCAAGTCTTACTCATCCTAAAAAAAGAAATTTTTGTTTCCATGCAACTACAATCTTTTCTTCTCATGCCCAGAATTTTTGAAGAGTCATAATTATTCCCTCTCTCCTTTTACTTACTTTCTATTCACTCTCTCATCCACTGCTCTTTGATTTTGGCTCCAATGCTACTGAAACAGCTTTTACAAAACTCATGATCATCTAGTTACAAAGAACCGTAGCCTTTTTTCTTAATCTCCCTCCTTTCTGGCATTTCTGAAAGCTTTTGAGCCCACTGACAGTCCCCTCCTTTGAAACATTCTCATCCTCTGGCTCTGGACAGAGCAATCAGAATCACCATACAAAATAAAACATGATAGTGGTACAAAGCAAAAACTGTGGCCTGAATCCAGGCCATGCGGTTTCCCCACTGTGTGGTGTTAGACAAGTTATTTGGCTTTTCCACATATCAGTTTACATAGCTACAAAACAGATATAATACCCACTTAGCAGTAATGCCCTCAGAACTCAATCATTTAACACTTAAGAACTATCGAATGCCAACAACATACCACGTACTCTCTTGAGTGCCTGGAATACATTAGTGGAAAAGAAAAAGACAAAAACCCCTGCATTATTCAGCTGGGAAAGGGAGACAATAAATAATAAATATAATAAATATGTATATGGTATAGTATGTTAGAGGATGATGATGATACAGAAAAGTAAAAATTAGGGAGGGGGATTAGAAGAGTCACAATGGTGGAACAGACTGCGATTTTACATAGGGAGGCCAAAGAAGGATTTATCGAGAAAATGATATCTGAGCACAAATTTTGGAGGGGAGAGAACTAATTATGTGGAAATTTGAGAAATAAGCGCTCAAGGCAGAAGAAACAGACTGTGTAAAGTCAGCAAGAGATGTGTTCAGAGAGGTAAGGAAGAGTGGAGTGTGCTCTGGTAGGTCATTATTAGGAAACTGTCTTTTATTTTGAGTGAAATTGAAAGCCCATTCAGGGTCTTGAGTGAGAGGTGACATAATATCTAAATACTATAGTAGCCCCACTGTGGCTGATGCGTAGAGAATGGATTACCTGAGCTAAGTACAAAAGCCAGAGTTCAGGGAGCTCTTGCAACAATCCTGGTGAAAGACCGTAGTAGTATGTATCAGAAAGATGGTGACAAGTTGGGAGAAAGTGGTAGGAAGTGATTGGACTGCCAGGCAGATTTTGAAGGTAGAAATTCAAGTGTTTTCTAATATGTTTGACTTTAAGAGGAACAGAAAAGAAATGCATCATCCCAAGATTGGGTTGGCCTGAGCAACTGAAAATGAAGTTAGCATTTTCTGTAATGGAAAAGACTAGCACAGGGAATGAATGTCACATCATAAAATTTTTATGTCAAAATACTCCACTGTGCTTTTAAAACAATGTACCCATCCCCTTCTTTATCACATAGTGTTGCAGCATTCTTGAAGTAAATTCATACACAAAATACAATTTGTTTTGATATTTATAACAATTTTTTAGAAGAGCAGGAAAGATATTATTCCCCATGTAACAGATGAGATGACTAAGGCTCAAAAGAACTATGAGATTAACCCAAGGCCCCAATGTGGTTAGAATGGATTATACAATAGAAGACTGGGGGTTTTTGTCTCTTTATCTGGTTCACTTTAGATCATAAAGTATTTTCTAAGAATGAGAGCAGTGCAAGATAACTTCAAGACCATGCAGTCCAAACCCTTCTACATTATACCTGATGACTCTAATTCAAGAATCTAAGCAACCTACTTTGAATCACCCTGTTTTTGCTTTTGAAACCTCCTAAAGACTTCCAAAGACTAGATCGAGATTCCATTTTGGTATGCTGAATGACTAATGTACTACATTTTTCAATCAGAAAAATGCCCAGTGGTATAGAAAGGAAACTAGAAGAGTAATGTCCTAGGAGCAAATGAAGAAAGTGTGTGGAGGAGGGCAATCTACTTTGCCAAATACTGCTGAGCAAGAAGGATGAGGCCTGAGAATTGGCCATTGGCTTTAGCAACATGACGATCACTGGGGACCTAGACAAGAGCACTTTCAGGGTAGTGGTAGAAGCAAAAGCCTGACTAGAGGGGCTAAATATGAAGAAAAGAGAAAACTTGAAAGCAGCAAGAAATTTATTATAAATTGGAGCACTGAAAAATGAAGTCAAAAGAAAATATTCTTCTCTTTTTTTTTACTATTTTATTTAAATTCAATTAGTTAACAAATAGTCTATCATTCATTTCAGATGTAGAGTTCAGCAATTCATCAGTTGCATACATATAACACCCAGTGCTCATCACCTCACATGCCCTCTTTAATGCCCATCACCATTTCCCCATCCCCTCCCCCACCTTCCCTCCAGCGATCCTGTTTGTTTCTACAGTTAAGAGTCTCTTATGGTTTGTCTCCCTCTATGATTTCGTCTTATTTTATTTTTCCATCCCTTCCCCTATGATCCTCTGTTTTGTTTCTTAAATTCCACATATCAGATAAAGGGCTAGTATCCAAGATCTATAAAGAACTTACCAAACTCAACACTCAAAAAACAAATAATCCATTCAAGAAATGGGCAGAAGGCATGAACAGACATTTCTCCAAAGAAGACATACAAATGGCCAACAGACACATGAAAAAATGCTCAACATCATTCAGCATCAGGGAAATACAAATCAAAACCACGATGAGATACTGCCTCACACCAGTCAGAATGACTAAAATTAACAAGTCAGGAAACAACAAATGTTGGTAAGGATGCCAAGAAAGGGAAGCCCTCTTACACTGTTGGTGTTCCCAAGCTGGTACAACCACTGTGGCAAACAGTATGGAGGTTCCTCAAGAAGTTAAAAATACAGCTACTCTGTGACCCATCAATTACACCACTAGGTATTTACCCAAAGGATACCCCAATGTTCATAGCAGCAATGTCCACAATAGCTAAACTATGGAAAGAGCCCAGATGTCCATCGACAGATGAATGGATAAAGAAGAGGTAGTGTGTGTACACACACACACACACACACACACACACACACACACACACACACAGAGGAATATTACTCACCCATCAAAAAGGATGAAATCTTACCATTTATAGCAATATGGCTGAAACTAGAGGGTATTATACTGAGTGAAATAAGCCAATCAGAGAAAGACAATTATCATACGGTCTCTCTTTTTTAAAAATGGGGGCAGGGGAGAAGGTTTATGGGCTAATGGGACCGCCGAGTAGAAAGCGAAAAAAATACTGGTGATGTGGGGGATAGAGGTAAAAACAATGGGGATAACGCCCTTGACTATGCCAAAGAGATGAAATCTAGCGCCCAAGGGGAGAGACTGACATTAGAATGAGATGTGTGTAGTTCTTCCGGGTAACAGGTAAGAAAATAAAGTATACAGATAAAATAGCTGTTGGGCAAGTAGCATGGGGGAGTCTGCAAAAGTTCCTCTGAGTGCTTGTAAGCACACAGTGAGGTAGGAAACAGGTCATATGCAGAAAGTGAGGATAAGGGAGAAGAAGCTGGAAGTTAGAGGAGAGAGAAAGTGGGAGAGTGAACGAACTAGGCAAAGACAGCATGATTGTCAGGTAAAGTTAAAGATGTACTTGAGGTGCTTGGTCCAGAGCCATGGGAGTGTCCACAGTCCAGGGCGGGTACCCCAGCTGCTGTACCCCAGGTTCCCGGTGTGTTTGAACAAGTGGTAGCTATTATTATTGTGTTATTCACAAGCACCCTCTCCCTTAATAGAGGTATTAGAGAACACTGAATTAACTACCTGAAAATTGCTTGACATAGTTTTTAGGCAGAAACTTAAGAATTTCCTCTTTAATGTCCAATTACTTGGCATTTCTATAATCCTTTATATTTGCAAATTGTTCCACAGTCATGCTTATTGTGTATGCTTCCCCATATCCCTGACTTACACACAGAATAAAATCAAGTTAAGTAAATCTGAGGAGGCACAATGCTTTGTTCAGTCAGTACTTGGCAGCAGTCAACAGAGAGGAATTACTCATCGTGGATTCAACAGTTTAGAGCAGCATTTCCTCACAGTATACTCTGTGGACCATTAATCCCAGCAGATGTTCCACGAGTCAAGAGTTCTAAGGTCAAATAAGTGTGAGAACTCTACATGCTATATCTCAACTTAGATTGTTACAATGCTCATTAGCATCTCTGCTCACCCCTGGTGTTAAAGAGATCTGCTTAACTTATTTAACCTTGCACTTCTGAGGCTTATTTGACTACAAAATTCCTTTATTTTTTTTTTAAAGCTGAGCCCACTTTTATGGATGTACGTAGCAGTCATCAATACAGCCAATTATCATATCCACCCGTCCCTTTTCCCTTTTTAGCCCACTGCAGCTTTAGCTGGGCACGCTGCTACTTAGCCAAAAGGTTAGATTTCCAGCTCCCCTTAACTGCTGGTCTTGGCCACACAACTAAGTTCTAACCAATGAGATATAATTGGAAATGATACGAGTGACAACCTAGAAATAGCCTAAAAGGCAAGAAGCACTCCTTTTTTGTACCACTCCTTTCCTCCTTTTGGCCAGCCAGAATGCACAATGATGGTTTCAGCTGTAGTAGTTGAACCTGTAGAATGTTCACTAAAGGCAAGAAAGCTGCAAGACAGCAAGAACCTGGCTCCTTGATCATTGTGGAGCACCTCATGAGCCATAGAGTACCTAACCTCCAACTCCTTTAAGTGAGAGAGAAATAATCTTTGATTTTGTATACAGACTGTTATTTTGTTTTTTCTGTTACTCCAGGCTGAACCAAGCCCTAATACAGTGTAACACCTATCATCATCTCATAGAACAGTGCTATCAGAGGACACTGAGAGAAATGCTGGTCAGCCACGGAAACCTGGTGCCTCTTATCCCCAACATGTATGTCTTTGTCTGCCTCCACGCACAGAGAATTTTTGTTTCTGCCTCGTTTTTACATTTGATTCCAAATATTTACAAACAAAAGACAGCAGGTAAATGGAAACAGCAATGGCCATGTCATACATTCAAGTCCTAACTCTGCTTCTTGACCTTAGGCAAGTACTCTAAAATATCTGTTCCTCAGTTTCCGTGAAGGTATCAAAGAAATAGTATGTTCTTTGCTTCACCGTGTTGTTATAATAATAAAATATACACCAAAAAAAAAAAAATCTGAATGTAGCATACTACACAAAAGCTCTGTTACTCCACTGTACTGAGGGAGTTCAGGTCCAAACCTATTAATGCACAGGTAGGCACACATGAGCTCTCTCACATCATTTCTCTAGATGTCATTTCTCAGTGGACAGGTAGAACTAGAAAGCCTCCTAGGTCCCATTCCAATGCAAATTCGACATGCAAATGGCATTCTTTTCGAATCTTAAGGCTAGAATGCAACCTTTGGGAGACTTTTAAGGCTGTGTCTCTACATTAAAGTGAGATCACACCTAAACTATCTTGCAAATAGAAATTTATTAGCTTGTAAGGACCTTGAGAGAATAAATTCTAAATCCCCGCCTTCAAGAGAATATCTGAGGGTTTAACAGTTCTCACTATAAGAAAATCACTCCTCAGAATTAAATTTAAATTCCTTACTCTAAGTCTCAGGTTCTCTTGTGCAGACTTTGATAGTCAGGAAAAAGCTGGTACAATTTGTTCAACATTTACCCTATATGTGTTTGATGACAGTTTCTAAGACAATCTTCATGTGAATATTGAGTCTAAAATTCACACTTGCCATGGCAACTGTTGTTTCTATATTTAAAAAACAAATCATGCAAGATATCCAACTCACTGATGAGGACTTTCATGAACATAATACAAGTACTTTATTTCTAAAGTTACAGATATTTAGAAATCTATTTATAAGAAAAGAGATTGAGTAACAAATTTGCAAATCAAAACATGCTTTAAAGCTAAATTATCATTTCTAAACTAAGTAGCTGAAAAAATAAGACTATTAGTTAAAATAGGTACATACATTATTCAAACGATAGAGCTAACATTTTAAGCTTAAAATAACTGAAAAACAAATGTCTAATTGATATTCATTTATTCTTGTCACTATATAACCAGAACAGTGCAAACTACTTTTGTATGGCATCATTCACAGAAAGAGTATTTCAACATCCTTTACAAAATTAAAATAATGCATAATATTAATTTTGTTTGTTTTCAGTTTCTGGGACATGTCTGACATATATTACCAGATATATTCAGTCTCAGTTTGCTATTTTTATTGTAAATCCTGATGAAGGGTGTTAGCATTGCACTCAACAAAATCCATTAAATGATTGATTTTCTTAAACCAATATGAAATTAGCCTAGTAAAATGGAGTTACTTAAAAACATTAATTAAATGTCTGTGTTTGCTTATCAACCCTGATCCCCTGTGCACTATTTAACTGCATAACTCTACAGAACTGGTACTCTCCATTTGTCCCTATTGACGAACTTACCTTCATAAGATCTGAAATGCCAAGAAAGTAGTTGAAGTGAGAAGTAGGGAGGGGGGGCTATGAAAGTCACTTTTCAGGGCACTTGGGTAGCTCAGTCAGTTGGGTGTCTGACTCTAGATTTTGGCTCAGGTCATGATCTCCTGCTGTGTGTTAAGCCTGCTTAAGATTCTCCCTCTCCCTTTACCCCCCCATTCATATGTATTCTCTCTCTCCCTCTCTAAAAAAGAAAAATTAAATTAAAAAATTTTTAAAAGTCCATTTTTGTATGTAAAGGTATTGTGGAAACGAGAGTGAGTTTTCGGTTAGAAGAATGAGTTACAAATAAAGAAAGAAGGCTAGAGTGAAATCTATGGTGGTAGATTAGAATCAAAGGTATCTTATCAATTTTTAATATAACTATGAATAGATATAGAAATAAATACAGGTATGTCCATATGCATAGGTTAGTTTATATACATATATTGCCCTGGTATGTCCACTGAGAAAACCTAGGTAGCAATACTAGTCCAGTAGTAATGAGACTATCTAGCTCCCAAATCTTAAGTTTCTAAATACTTTCCTCCAGTGGAAAAAAAAAAAAAAAAAAAACAGAACTCTCAGAGGAAGAGTGGATTCCAGGGCCAATGTAGGAAAAATATGAGACAATTCTGGAATACCTTGTGGTACCAAAAGGAAAGGAAATGCTAGAAAATGATGAGAACATATTAAAGAACAATTTGAAGAATTTTGGTGGCCAAATCTGGGTCAGTCTCAACAATGACATAATTGATATATTGGATTATAATCCATAGTTAATAGTGATATAAACAAATAATTGAATAAGTATATAAATGAGAAGGGATGGCTTTTATTACAGTCAAATTCTAACTGATAGCTGTAGATGGAATGAAGGAGATAGAAAATCACTCTTAGGCAAACACCACATAATAGCTATTGCAGGCAAGAGTCACAGATGGATGCTAAAATTAATATGTAAAAATATGATAAGAAACAGGATATTTGCATCATTGCAAAATATCTCCTCACAAGACACTTATTAATTACAAATGAAAAAAAAAAACCTTACGGTGAAGAAATATGGTGGATCCTATCTTAAACAAGCGATGAAAGTTGGAATTGCATAAGAACTCATGAATTAAGACATGTCTTAATACTATACCTCCTGATATGATATACTGAAGAGATTTCAACATTGCTTCTGCGATATTCTCACCAAAAAATGCATAACTTGAATTTAATTATGAGGAAACATCAGATAAACCCAAATCAAGTGACATTCTATAAAATAACTGGTTCCTGCTCTTCAAAATGTCAAGGTCATAAAAGAGAAACAAAGACAGAAGAATTATAATATGAGTTGAGAAGGCTAACAAAATAAAACAACTTAAGGTAAAGTGGGACTTCGGATTAAATCTTGGACTAGAAAAGCAGCATTAGTGGTACAACTGGGAAAATACAAAGTCTCTAGATTAGTTAATGACATTATTGTATAAATGTTTATTTTTTTGCTGTCCTTAATTTTATTGTGATTATGCAAGATGTTAACATTAGCGGAAGCTGGGTTAATAGTATATAAAAGCTCTCTCTTTTTGTAACTTTCAGTAAGCGTAAGATGATTTCAAGTTAAAAGTTAATTTAAAGTAAGTCCATCTCCATCTCCAGTCCCATGAACTTCAGGTGACAATACTTTACCTTTGTGCTGTGGTTGTCTATTGCTGTGAAATAAACCAATCTTAGTGACATAAAACAACATTTATTATTGTATCTCATTTTTAAAGGTTTTAATCTGAAATCACCTCATGCTTGCTAAAGTTGCAAAAACTGCACAGAGAATTTTTATATACCATTCACCAAATTTCTCCTAATGTTAATTTCTTATAAAACCATAATATAATCAGTGAGTTTTAAAAAATGAACATTGATACAATAATACTATTATTATTATTATGTGTCATGGTTGTAGGCACTGATTGGACTGGACTGGGTGGTTCTCACTCAGAATCTTCCTTGTGGCTAAGTTCAGACAATGACACTGGCTGGAGTCATCTGAAGGCTACAATGACCATACCTGTGGTATATGCTCTGCATTTTGGGAAACACTGATCTACCTGGACTCTCTCCAACATGAGCATTGTTGATTGTTCATATTCTCTTGCTATAGTCATTGTTTTCTCTCTAATAGCAACACACTCTTGGGGGATTTTTTTAAATATTTGCAAAAGACACATTTAATAAAAGACTGCTACTCAAAATATACAAAGAAGTCTTAAAACTCAACAATAAGAAAACAACCCAATTAAAAAATGGTCAAAAGACCTGAACAGACACTTCATCAAAGAAGATATGCAGATGGAAAGTAACTGTATGAAAAGATATTCAATGTCATATGTCACTAGGCAATTACAAATTGAAATAACAATAACATACCATTACACGCCTATTAGAATGGTCAAATACAAAACACTGACAACACCAAATGCTTGTGAGGACGTGGAGCAACATTCACTGCTGGTAGGAAGCAAAATGGTACAGCCACAGACGTTTTGGTGTTTTCTGATAAAAGTAAACATCCTCTTACTATATAATCCTGCAGTCACACTCCTTGGTATTTACCTAAATGAACTGAACACTTGCATTCACATGAAAATAACTCTATCCATATTTATTCACCATTGCCAAAACTTGGAAGCAACTAAGACGTCCACCAGTAAGTGAATGGATAAACTGTGGTACATCCAGGCAATGGAATATTCATTTCAGTGCTAAAAAGAAATGAGCTACCCAGCCATGAAAAGACACAGAAAAAAACTTAAATGCACAAAACTAAGTGAAAGAAACCAATCTGAAAAGGCTACACACTGAATGATTCTAACTATGTAACCTTCTGGAAAAGATAAAACTATGGAGACAGTAAGATCACCGTTTGCCAGGATTAGGGTGGAGGGAGGGATGAATATGCAGAGCACACAGGATTTTTAAGGCAGTGAAACTATTGTGTATGATTGTACATGATGGATACATGTTATTATACATTTGTCATCCATAAAATGTACAACACCAAGTGAAAACTAATGAACAGAAAAAGAGTGAACCCTAATGTAAACTAAGAACTTTGGGTGATAACTGTGTTAATATAGGTTAATTGATTGGAATAAATGCACTGCTCTAGTGCAGGATAGTCAAGGAGGTTGTACACGTGTGAGGACAAGGGGTATATATGGGGAATTCTGGTACTTCCCACTCAATTTTGCTGTGAGCCTTAAAACTGGTCTAAAAAAATAAAGTTTATTAATTTGAAATTTTAAAAAATAAAAATGGGCAAATATGATATTGTATGGAAATATTTCTTAAGCAAAATACAAAAAGTGCCAACCACAAATGAAAAGACTGATACATCTGATTACATTAAAATAGAAACTTCTGTTAACAAGACACCATAAACAAAAAAATTTCTTTTAAAAGCTACAATCTGCAAGAAGATATTTGTAACTCATGCATGTCCAGAACACATGTAGAGAAAAATACAAATTATTCAACAGAAAAGCAGCAAAGAAATGAATAAGAATTCACAAAGGAGGGAATCCACATGATCAACAGAAATAAAATAGGTACATATCCTCATCAGTAATCGAGAAAACACAAGCTAAAAACCTCAAGGAGATATCATTTCACAATCACCAATTCAGTAAAAAATTTCAAAAGCCTATTATTTGGTGTGGAAGTGGAGAAATACAAAACTTCTATCCAGGGATGGGAAGATAAATTGGCATATCCACTTTACAGAACAATTTAGCAATATCTTACACAGTTAAGATGAAAATATTCAGCTATTCCTAGAGATACTTTTTCCCATGGAAACAAAAAAGTATGTACATGTAATGTTTATTAAAACTTCGTTTAACCTAAATGTCTACCAGAAGGAAATGATAAATTTTAATATATTTATTCAATGAAGCACTATACAACTGTTAAGATGAATGAACTAGAATCACATGTATCCTCATGGACTAATTTCTAAAGCAGAGTTGAACGAATAAAGAAAGTTACTGAATGATATATATAATATAATAGTATTTACTTAAATCTAGAAAATACGCAGAATGGTGTTATGTATTGTTTATGGATACATGCTGTTTTAGTTATTGTGTAAAAATTTGGGATGATCAGTACTAACTTGGGTTTATCTCAGGAGAGGGAGGGAAAGTTAGATTAGGGAAAGCTACCCAGGGCTGTCTCAACTTTATAAAGTTTTATTTCTTTTTATTTTTATTTAAAGCAAGTAAAACAAAAGGGTTACATTTTCTATAACATTCTTTGAAATGTTCTATGTGTTTGAAATACATCTTAATTATCGAGAAATTTGATAAAATCAAATAATTAAAAAGTTTATTTCCTCTGCTCATTACCACCTAACCCAGCATTGGCAGGACACCATTCCTGAATTTCCCAGTTGGAACAAGGGAAATTTTGTAATAATCTGATTTTAACCAAAGGAAATGAAAGTACGAACTAAAATGGAGATATAGGGGCTCCTGGGTGGCTCAGATAGTTAAGTGTCTACCTTTGGCTCAGGTCATGATCCCAGGGTCCTGGGATGGAGCCCGGACATCGGCTCCCTGGTCAGCGGGGAGTCTGCTTCTCCTCTCCCTCTGCCTCTCTCCCCTGCTCATGCTTTTTCTTTCTCTTTCTCTTTCTCTCTTTCTCTCTTTCTCTCTCTCTCTCTCTCTCTCTGTCTCAAATGAATAAATAAAATCTTTTTTTTAAATAAAAAAAATAATAAATAAAACCAGGACATAAATTGGTCAGAAAAATAAATGGCCACGAAAGCCCCAAACCACCATGAAAATGAAAGAACGCCTCAGGCATCATCTTTCACTATTCAGTAAGAGATGACACCTGACAGAAATTGAGTACGCCAACAGGATATTTTATTTGGTTCTCTTACTCCAACTATTTGGTAGAAGAAATTTCACTAAGGAAGTGAAAGCAAAATTATACAGAGATGCCATCTGAAAGTGTATGTCATTTTAGTAAACAAAAGGCTACCCTTTCATCCTGAAATGAAAAGTTAAAAATCATACCTAAGTGAGAGCTTAAATTAATATGCAGTAATTTTGTACCTTGTGCTTGATGGTGGAAGTTTTCTGCAGAAGTGGCCACGACAGGACAGAGTCACTGCATGATGATCCCAGAACTGAACCATCACTAGGGAAAAGAAAAAGCCAGTTATATTCCAAAGAGAAATGTATTTGAGAAAAACTCAAAAACCCTCTGATTAGCTTCCCTACTCCCTCCATTCTTATGCTTTTATTCATTCCCCACAGATTAGTCTATAGATATTCCAAGGCTGAAAAAGCATCCTGCATCCTTGTGCTGGAATGAAAAGGTGGAAAAGCAACAATGACTTCAAATGCTATTGTTGCAAACTGCATAGACCCACCACTCCCTACGGAGTGACACCAAGGAAGGAAGCATATCCAGTCTTCTACATCCTTGAGGTTTTGCACAATTTCATTTAAATTATATTTTAGGTTTCATTGTTACATTTCTTTTTTTTTTTTTTTAAGATTTTATTTATTTATTCGACAGAGATAGAGACAGCCAGCGAGAGAGGGAACACAAGCAGGGGGAGTGGGAGAGGAAGAAGCAGGCTCATAGCAGAAGAGCCTGATGTGGGGCTCGATCCCGTAACGCCGGGATCACGCCCTGAGCCGAAGGCAGACGCTTAACCTCTGTGCCACCCAGGCGCCCCTCATTGCTACATTTCAAGTACTCAGAAGGCACTATCAGCTTTCAATCCTAGGACTAAAGAAAGAAATCCTAAACTATTGAACTATTTACTCCTTAAAAAGTTGGCTTTCACTGGGGTGCCTGGGTGGCGTAGTTGGTTAAGTGCCGGACTCTTGGTTTTGGCTCAGGTTATGATCTTGGGGTCTTGGGATCAAGCCCCCTGTGGGGCTCCACCCTCAGCATGAAGTCGGCTTCAGATTCTCTTTCCCTCTGCCCCTCCCACTGTGCTCTCTCTCTCTAAAATAAACTAATTAACTTTTTTTTTTTTTAAATTAGCTCTCACATAACTGGGCTCTTGCTTTGGTAGTGTAAATCACTCCTAGGTAGCAGCTAATGCCATCTCTGGACATCCAGATTAAAAATGTAAAGAGTCATGAAAAATCTAGATATTATATGTTTAATCATAGAAAATATTACATATTAAGGAGGACTTCTAGATAAGTAACCGAATTTTTTTTCATTCCTACGTTTGGTATTTTTTACCTTAACCTTTACAACAGATACATTTTTTCAATGAGAAAATGTATAGTATGGCCGAGAGTGAGTATGGACAGTTAATTTTCCCAACAACTCATTTCTTGAGATATCTGCTACAAGCTCAAGGCACCCCGGGTGCATCATATCACAAAATTCATGAGAAGCCTTGGGGCATCTGGGTGCCTCAGTCGGTTAAGCAACCGACTCTTGATTTTGGCCCAGGTCATGATTTCAAGGTCCTAGAATCAAGCCCTGCATTGGACTCCACCCTGAGTGCAGAGTGTCTGCTTGTCTGCTCCCTCTGCTCCTCCCCCCATGCACTCTCTCTCTCTCCATCTCTAAAATAAATAAATAAATAAATAAATAAATAAATACAATCTTTAGAAAAAATTCAGGAGAAGCCTTTATATTTGAAACAATAGAACACTTAGAGCATGCAGTCTTATATTGTCAGTTATTTTACAGCTTCCATAGGAAGAGGATGAAAAAGTCTGTAGTACTGATGTTGGAAGTACTTGAGTCCTTCCCATTCACCACAAACCAGAATAATGAACAAAGGAATTATACTTATGATCCCCACACTCCCTGCCTCATACTGCCTTCTGATTCAGTTTCATGTCTTAAGAATACAGACCATATCATTGCATTAGTTTTCTTACAGTCAGTGGAATGCCTGGTCCCTACAAATAAATTCTCCACATTCCACAGATGTGGAAGCTAAGATTCAGAGGAGTGGAGGGCCTTGTGCAAGGTGGAAGGACAAATCCCAAGCCTGATGATTGCAGCGGGGCCCTGGCCCTCACCCTCGCCCACGGTAAGGCACGGAGGGCCCCTAGCGTGACACTATCCCAGCTTCCTATGAAGACTGCAGATATCTCATGTTCCTCAAATGAAAGATGGCTCAGAGAAGGAAACTTATTTAATAGGATACAATGTGGCAAAATACCATTTACTGACAATGATAATATCCCGCCCAGGTAAACTGGTGATGACATATCTGACTGCTGCCTTCCTTCCCAAAGCTGCTAAAAAAGGTAATTTTATGTTCTGACATGATTAAAATCCCTTGGGATCCATTTATGCTGAATGTAATCTAAGAACAAAAATGAACATTGTTTCCTACCACATGTACTTTGATGCATGTGCTCTCTGGGAGGATTATGTGATAGACAGCTTTCAAGAGAAAGAGAAAAGCAATCTTAATTGTGATTATGAATATTTAAAAAAGAAAGAGAAAGCAATCTTAATTGTGATTATGAATATTTAAACCAGGTGTGATTTCCTGGCTGTGTTTAGCCAAATCTCCCGCAGACCCCTCCATCCAGCCCCTCTCAGCTCAGTCCAGGTAGACTGGCGTACATTACAGTTAACTGGCACAGCAAGCTTCCAATAGAATCTTGTCAGTGCAATTTCACACAACAGGTGTGCATATGTGTTCTGCATATTAGGAAAGCTCTTTGCCAGTGCAACAGGTTTTTTGTTGTTTTGGTTTTGTTTTTTTTTTATTCTGATTTCATTTAAAGCCTCAAATGAGGTCCCAATGGTAAGTGCTATCAGGGAAGAAAAAGTTAACAATGATAGTCGCAGTTCTCAGACTATCTTGGCTTTGTCAACCAAACCATTTAGGCAGTGCGCTTGCTCTACTGTGGTCTGTTTCTACTTCTTGCTCTTATGATGGTGATTTGGATTAGTAAGGGTCTGATTATTTTTATTAATGAAAAAAATTTTTATTGTTTTTTACTGCATATAAATTAAACATGTAGGGGTGGTGGAATTAATCCCATTTCTTACTTTATACATTTTGCACTGTTTGAATTTTCAAATAGCATGTGCTATCTTAATAATTTTATATATTGGGGTGCCTGGGTGGTGCAGTCATTAAGCGTCTGCCTTTGGCTCAGGGCGTGATCCCGGAGTCCTGGGATCGAGCCCCACATCAGGCTCCTCTGCTAGGAGCCTGCTTCTCCCTCTCCCACTCCCCCTGCTTGTATTCCCTCTCTCACTGGCTGTCTCTGTCAAATAAATAAATAAAATCTTTAAATAATAATAATAATAATTTTATATATTAATGAACTAATTTTTAAAATAATGGACATTTTCCTAAATAAGCAAACACAAGCAATACTTGCTTATTTTTCAATACACAGACAACAATAAAATATACAAAATAGAAAGCAACCATCACCTAGAGATATCAACTGGTATATACATATTTATTTAAATTAACTAAAAAAATACTTTTAACTTGGTTAATACAGTTTTGTTATATATTCCTTTCTCTTGTAATGTAGATGATAATCTTTCCATATAAATGCGTTTCTGCAACATTATTTTTTAATAGCTTCAATATATTCCATTATGGGCATGTCTTAATAATCTCTAGCCAATGCCCTAATAATATACATTTAGTTTGCTTCTAATTCCTCAACATTATAAATAATACCACATAAACATTCATGCACATCTCTGATTAATTCCTTATAAGGAAGTTGAAAAGGGTGCAGATTTTAAGGCCCTTATATATGTTGCAGGAGCATCATGTAAAAGGTTGAAGCCATTTGTATTCCTACCCACCATATAGTAAAGCTACCATTCATTTATGATGGTTTTCCTGTTTCACCATAAAAACAAAAGAAAAATAATTAGATTTTATTTAACGAAAACTGAAGCTAGAGAATCAAAAGTACTAACACCAATTAACACAGTACTCTCACCAACACCAGTACAGCCTTGTTCAAATTCTTTTCCTTGGGAGGAAGGAAAGACCTTACTGCAATTTGTTGAGTACCCATAACGGACCAACCCCTTTGCAAAATGCCTGACATAAGGCATTCCATTCAGTCTTTCACAACAACCCGAGGAAACACTTATCTCTGTGTTACAGATAGGTAACCGAGGTTCACGAAGGCTAAGCATCTTGACCAAAGTTACCTAGACAATTAGTTTCAGCCCTGATACACAGGCAGATTTGTCTGACATCATGTTCTTTTGTCATTCAGATTTGATGTTCTCCACCAGATTCCCAACTCTTTATCATGTTGGTGACACATGACCTTGTTGAGTTTCCTATAATGCAAGGCACTCCTGGTCTCAAGTCTGGAAGAAATACGCGCTTCAATGTTTACACCTTTTATAAGAAAACACATAAAGCAATTCGATGGGAAATGAGTATATTATTTTGTAACATTTTCACATAATTTTCAACTTGGGTCATTCATACTCTGTAAAACTCAAAGTTCAGACATGGAACTTTTCAAATAGGTTTTGGGAAAAGACTTTCAACTACATGCGTTTGCCTTGAATTTCTTTAAAAAAAAAAAAAACTTTAACTTACTAATGAGTATGCACCTTGAGAAATAAATGGCAGAGAAAAACAAAAAGCCAAAATGAGAGCTGAGAAAGCAATGCTGGATGCTGGGGAATATGCACTTAAGAACAACAGTGACAACTTCTAATGCATAACTCACATCCCACACACCCATATGAAAGGCAAAATCTTAAGTAATAGACTTAACTGTCAATTATACTATCTGTTCTCACATTCAGTGTTAATGAAACTGGAGCAGCAGGAGAATGCACACATTTTTTGTTAGAAACAAATGGGTGACTTCATTTGTTCCAACTTTTTAAATTCCTTTTGTTGACCACACTTTCAGAATTTTTTGATGTTGAAATTTAACCATAAGGTCATCCTTTCTTAAAAGAAAATTATCCCCTTAAAATACTCAATGCAATATCATGCCAAAATGTATAACATCAGTTAAGTTTCCTACAAAAATATTTACTCCCTAACCTGGCATTTTAATGAAGTAGGCAGAGCAGCAAAGATTCTGTAAGCTTTTCCTAGCCCCCAACAGTAAGACAATTACAAATCCTAAATTTTAAATCAGCTGATTATGAAATCTCATATTTCTCTTTATTTTAATACCATATCCTGCTTCTCCAACATTGTAAGCCATAATATACTGCATATATATGCAGTACCCTAATTATTATAGGAAATTCTGGAAATTCATAAAATGCTAATCTTGCTTTTTAATTCACAACTTCAGTTTGCAAAGTGGCAAAATTAAAGTCAGAAAGGAAGGAAACTGGGAAAATCCTAGCTGATTTACACTTGGGAGAGAGACATTTTTGTTTGTTTGTTTGCACATATAAGCCTAGAGAGACAAATTTAGGAGCAGGAGTGATGCTGGCATTCTCCTCTAATCTGATATTTGAAAAGCAAATCTTCACTCTTATTTATCTATGCTGTGGGAAATCAGTTTTCCCCATGCTTTGACCAAAGGCATCCTCCAGAATCCTGACATTGATGCACATAGGATGGCTATCTTCAACCTGAGACCAAGTTAAAAGTGCCCCCCGCACCCGCCGCCGCCCCGCACAGACACACGTACACAGAGTACCCGGTTTCCCTCACCGAAAACTTCTGGGACGCTCCATGGCATTCACCCTTTGCTATCACAGCACACATCTCGACTGAAGCACTTCCTATATAAAATTGATGGTTTCAATCCCAGGAAAGAAGTCACCCTAAATAAACAAATACTTGGATAGTATGACAATATTTTTACCAAGGAATCAGGTGTTTGAGATTCAACAATGTTCAGTATGGTAACTAGAATAAATGAGTTCTCTCCAGATATAAGACATTGGCATTTGTTGTCCACACTATAAAAATATAAAAAGTTATGATTACACAGTATCTGATGAAGCTCAATTTAAAAAGCTGCAGATAAACTCCATTTGATGTAATCTGAATTGGTCTGAAAGCATCTTCCAATTTTCTTAGACATGTTGGGAACATAGCCTCATCCTGCTCCCATGTCCCTGCCTCCACAGAAGTAGTGTTTCCAAAAGTGAGCATTCTGCCATTAGAAGAACTTGTAAGGAGAAGGACACCTGTGTTCTCATTGACATACAGTGTTCATTAGAACTCTGAGAGCTGAGGTCTCTCACCAACTCAATTTAAGCAACTTTTATTTATGCAACACTTAGAAAACCCATAAAGAAAGAATAGGTGGCCTTCAGGCTATTCCTAAATGACCCCAGGAGTGATACACCTCCTCATTTCTGCTGGGTAGAGAATCTACTTACTTTTCCACAGAGGGGCTCTATTTTCTCTTTCAGTTTTATTGACAGCAGCATGGGTCTACTCCTACTGAGATTCAGTCCCGGGGGCATTTTCAATTACAGCAAACAAAAGCTTCTTAACATTCTTTCCACATCATGATCCAAATGCCCCAATACCCTGTGTGGGAGAACACACCGATTGGAAGCTGGTGTTCATACACAATTTATATAAGCATCTTTGCAGCACTACAGAGATGTAGGATTGGGACACTGAAAATCATGGAGAGGGTATACTTAAAATTATTTGGTTGCTTTCTGGACCGTGAAAACTACCTGTGAGCCAGACCTGACATTAACCTTCAAAATGCATGTTAAGTCCTAGATGGTGGAGAGGAACCAAGGAAGAGGCTGGGGACTTGCAGATTAGGAAAGGGAAGGCAATGAATAGTTTACTCCACTTTCTGAACAGTTGTCACCTCTTGTAAGAAGTATTGGAAATATTTTAAAGTTTATATTCAACATTTTATATACTTTTAAAAAGACCATTTCAATCTACACTATCTGTATATTAATGAGCAAATATGAAGAGCAAGCATATAGGTGGGTATTATTGTTACCAGACTATTTATAGGTGAGTTTAGGTAACTTACCCAAGGTCACACAACTAGTAAACTAATGGTAGAGCTGGGTTCCTACCCAGGCATTCTGGCTCCAGAGTTCACTCCGTTTACCATCACATTATAAACCTCTTTCAGTTTTCAGAAAATTTTATTTTTGAAGTTTTGAAAATCTTATTTCCCTTTTAAATAATCATACAGAGATATTAACTTGATCTAATCTCAGCTATCCAAACCCTCTCTCTACCTCCAAGTCCCCTGACTAGGTTTACCCTAAAGGTATGCACATTGAAGTTTTTATTTTCTCGGAGATGATTTTATAAATAGCATAAAGTTCTTTGAAATTCCCAAATAAATGCATATAAAGCTTTGAACTAATATTTGAGGCACTAGCAAGCTATGCCAAAGTAATCTTTATCACTATAAAAAGCAAGTTTCAGTGGCCCGATGATTCTTTTATTTATTTATTCAATTATTTATTTATAACATCTAGAGCAAATGATCTTTCAGGTTAATCTTACAGTTGAAAAATCTCATAGAGAGGGGAGAAACGAACAGATGGCATCATTCCAGGAAAGGCCAAGAAAATTAGTAGTTTCTGCATAGCAATTTAAAATTCACATCAAAACTGAAGCACATGACTAGTTAAAGCAGGCAATCTGTTGTCTGGGTTAGAGTTTACAGGAGAAAGCCCAAGTACCACCAAAAAGGATATCATCTCTGACTCCAGGGATGTTTCCATATCCTCTAATTGGTGCCATTCTGTACTAATCAATACTTTACAAGCACCTAATAGGCACTTCTGCAAATCCTGGCAAAACAACTCACACCACAGAAAGCACCCTAGCCCTGAATATTCATACCCAAGTGCAAATGTTAATTCATGTAGTGCTTGCGTTAAACTGGTTTAATTATCTACTGAAGGAATCTATTAAAGGCATGCTGTCAATCCTACAGATTGGGTTCAACAAAGTGAAACTGAATTGGGTGTCTTTTCAGCTAATTACAAAATTCTGCCTGACATGCTTTAAGAATGGTCAAAAAAAGTACACATGGCCAACATGCGGTTGCCCAACACGCACCACATCTCCTCTTGTCAATCAAGGAAATACAGAACACAATGTCAGGAAAAGAAGCACAGCCTAGGAAACCATGTGTCCTTTTATCACACCTCTTATACTGTCCCATAAGAAATGTGACCTGCCACAAATAATCAGATTTTTAAAAAAATCTCCAGCTGCCCATAAGTGGTTTTTCATCGCATAGTTTAAGCCAATAACCAATAACTTTTAAACATTTAGAGATATTCTTCAATGGCTACTCTATACATTTAGCTTTTAAAAAATCTGTTTATAGAATTCTTTTTCCTTTTGTCTCTAATATTAACCTAAAAATGAAAAAGAAAGTATGATTCTCCCCTTTCTGTCTCCCCTATTTTCTCTAGGTCTTAAGTTTCACTAGGTCTCAAGTTGCTACCAGCTCATCCCACACTCATATAACACCGAGCAGACCTCATAAGGATGGTAGTTTACAATACAGCATCTAGATAATGTTCCAAAAATTTGGTGGCATGGAGCCACCTTACTGCCAAAATCAGACATTCTTGTCCTCTGCCTGGAAATGTTCACTATTACCCAGGCCAACCAGATTTCCCATATCTTTTCTCCTGACATACCGACACCTTAGGTTTTATACCATCCACATCTGTATTTAAAATACCTATATAAAAACTAACGTTCAAATAATAACCCTGAGCCATTAAATAGGTTGATTTGGCATCAGCACACTTTTCCAGAAGACACGCAGCATTTAAGGAGATTTTACAAAGATTACCCTCAATGATGGATAAGGGATTGATGATTAAATTATTCAGACAATTCCCTATATAATAATTCACATCCTTTTCCTCTATCACATAACATGTCCAAAATATCAGCAAATCTCATTAGCATTACTTTAAAAATCTATCCAGAGTCTATCTACCTCCAATCTTTCGGCCATGTTCAAGGTACCATCATCTCTTGCCTATTGTACTCCAATGGCTTCAAAACTTGTACCTCTGCTTCCCTCTTTGCCCTTCTCTTAGTCTATATTCCCTCCACATAGAAGCTATAACATAAAGATAACATAATAACTAAGTCAAAAATACAAAAAGTCATATCAAAGCGAAATCGGTCAGTCACAAAATGACAAACATTGAATGATTCCACTTAGAAAGTATCTAAAATAGTCAAACTCATAGAAACAGAAAGTAGAACAGTGGTTGCCAAGGGCTGGGGGGAGGAGAAAATGGGAAGTTGTTGCTCAATGGAAATAAAGTTTCAATTTTGCAAGATGAAAAACAGCTAGAGATCTGTTACACAAGGATATGAATATAGTTAACACTACTGAACTAAACATTTAGAATGGTATTTTTTAAAAAATGGTAGAGCTTATTTTTCCTCTTTTCAAAATCTTCCTAAAACTTCACATGTTACTCAGCAAAATCCTGAACCTTTTCCTTGGTCCAGAGGGCTAAGTATGGTTGGACCCCCACTACTCTCTACAGTGTCTGTGCCAACCCCCACACCCACTTGCCCAACCGCATCCCCCACTTTCCCCTCACTCATTGTCTGCAGCCAAACTGGCCATCTCCCCTTGCCTTTAACACAGCAAGCCCACACCACTGTGAAGCAAACATTTTTCCTTTCAGAGATTCACACTATTCATTTGTTTATTTCATGTAGGGCTCTGATCAAAAATTACCTGCCAGTGATGATGCAACTGACATCATCAACCTACAATCACACCTGTCATTGGGTACATTTCTCCTGGCTTACTTTTCGTCCTAGCATTACCACCTGGTCAACTTTCTATTTCTTTCCTGTCTCTCACTAATAAATCATAAACTCCAAGAATTCAAAACATTTGTTTTGTTCACGGCTCTATCAGTACCTGCTCAATAAATATTTATTTATTAATAAATATTTAATAATAAATATTAATAAATATTTACTAAAGTTGTTTTGTCTAGTTTTTGATGTTGTATATTCTTCTTCTTTCTTCTGAGATCACAATATACTCAAAAGATACCATGTGAAAGGAGCAGCAGTGATTATCAAAGCTGCCTTGTAGCACAAGTATGCAGTGGTGTCATTTCTGTGAGGTGGTCATAAATTCCAGGCTGATTCACACATACACACACACACCCACCCACACACACACACACACACACAATCTGTGTGTTGCCTAAAGCTAAATTTATTAACTTGGACCTGCAATGCTGACTGTTGATATGAACTGGTGCCAAGAGGCCTGTAAGGATGAAGAAAAAAAAAGTAGGAAGGTAAATAAAGAGGAGAAACAGTTAAGAAAACTGGAGCAGAATGTAGAGACAAAAGAATGCTAAATCTATAGCAGGAAGGTAAATCAGAGCCTCTTTAAATTGTTATGAAAAAATTTAGAAATGCAATATCAGAAGTTAAATAAGGTCATTCATAAGAGAATATCTGTAGCATATTTCCAACCTACTGTGGAAGTAAAATTCATGAATAATATTAAAGGTATTTACATGATCCACTGTTCTCCCGAATAGTGTTTGCCTACTGTAATAAGATCCGGGTTGCTTGAGCAAAATACAAACTTGGGGTTGTAAGACTTAAACCTGACTGCCCACATTAGTGAAAAAAGAAGATGAACTTTCTCTTAATAGTTTACATCAATATTATCACTTTATTCCATTTATGTTACAGGCTACTGTGATTAAATTATTACTCTGTAATTACACTATATGACCCTTAACAGAGATTCTATTATTCTTTTTGAGTATACCTTGTTCTTAGTTTCATTTAAAACCAAGTTTTAAAATTCAAATTTAACTCAAGCAATTCCAATCTTCCTTTGTAAAGTAAATAGCATATGAAAAAATACAGTCTATCCTAAAGACAACAGAATATTTGTTAACAGGGGCACCTGGGTGGCACAGTCGTTAAGCATCTGCCTTCAGCTCAGGGCGTGATCCCAGCATTATGGGACCGAGCCCCACATCAGGCTCCTCCGCTATGAGCCTGCTTCTTCCTCTCCCACTACCCCTGCTTGTGTTCCCTCTCTCGCTGGCTGTCTCTCTCTGTCAAATAAATAAATAAAATCTTAAAAAAAAAAAAGATAGCTCATCTTTAAAAAAAAAAAAAAGAATATTCATTAACAAAAACCTGACTAAAAATTACTCCCCTTTCCAATTTTCCTAAAGTCAGTTTTTTTAAAACATATATCTATCTCATTTCCTTCCAACTCTTGAAAGTTGATAGAATTACATTTACAAATGCAAAAAGCAAATTCTTAAAGCTAAGGAACTTTCCTCTTTTTTTTCCCCCATCTTCTCTCAGCATCTATTTATATAAAACATCCTTGGGGAAAAAATGAAAAAAAAAAAAAAACTGTGTTATTAATATCAGAGTTTTCTAGCAGTAACATGTCTCTCAGACTCTATAAATGAGGATAGCTTACCTTTATAATTTACCTGTATTTTATCTTTTTACCTGGACCTTATCTCCAGATAGTTAGGGTCTCCTGGGAGTAATTCAGATGCTCTTCCTGGAAGGCCTGTTTCACTCTTTATTAACCTCATTAGCCCGGCTCAACTAAGTGTTTGATAGATACTTTTTTTACCACAGCTTCCTACTTCCCCTGAACACACGCTTTAGCTCTACCTATTTTAACTTTACTGTGGCATACAGCAGGACCTCTGGTCCCTCTGCTTCCCTTCCTGGTTGTTTTGTTGTTGTTCTATAGCCAGCATTTTAACTATCTGAAGAAATCAATCCTTATCTCTTCTTAGACGCACCAGATGACTGTTAGTGAGTCAAATTTAATGGATTTCAGCTCTTTCCCCCATCAAACAGAAAAGCATATCAGCTATCCAAATAATATTAGGAAAGCACTTTAAGTCAGTGTTTTCATGTTCCTTTTAAGTCAAGTAGATGTGAAAGGACATCTCACTATGACAAGCCCCTGCTCTTTATTACAGATTCATATAATTGATTTAGTGAACAATTGATTCAGCCAGTATTTTGAGAGTCCATTGTGTGCAATGTGCTGTGCTATGTCCCATGGAACATGAGGAGATGATTGAGGTATGTTCTTTGTCCCCAAGAAGCTCACAAAAACTTAAGGGTTTACATTTTAGTTTTATGTACCGAAGGAAGTTATGAAACTTATACAGAGTAAGAAGTAAGATAATTGTGTACAATGACTTGCAAGCGAAAACCTCTGTATAAGCATTACATCAGATACTCAATCTGCAAAGAAGGAAACTGTGGTAGATTGATTGCCAAAATGTCCTCAATTCTTCACCCCCTCTTCATGCCCTTTGCGATGTGACTATCAGCTCCCATCCAAAGGTAGAATCTACTTCCCTACCCCTTGAATCTGGACTAGCCTTATAACTTGCTTTGGCCAACAGATAATGCCAGAAGAATCCCTGTGCCAGTTCTGTGCTAAGGTTCCAAGAGGCTTGACCTCTTCTGTTCTCTCTCCTGGAACCTTGTCACCAACATGTGAACAAGACCAAGCTAGATGGCTAGATAGTGAGACATATCTGGCCTGGTTACCTCCGTCACCCAACCAGCAACCAGCACACAGCCAGACATGAGCAAGGCTATTTTAGATGAGGCAGCCTCTAGCTTATCTGCCAGATTTCCACAGATGTGTGAGCTAACCCAGCTGAGATTGGCTGAGCCTGGTCCAGATCAGCAGAACTGTCAAGCTGACTCATAGATTCATGAGAAATAAAACAAACACTTCTTTCGAGCTACTGAGATGGAGATGGTTTATTGCACAGTAATAATATATTGTTGTGATGTTACATAACCAATACAGGGTCATGGATATAGCATTTGCAGATGCATAAGCAACCATGGTTTTCTCTACTTGTATTATGCAACTACATCTATAAAATTTAAACTGTATATACATTTCAGTATTTACAATAAAATAAATGAAATGACTTCAACAATAATGTAATAAAAGAAACATGAGTTCCCAAGACTCTGTTTTGTTTTGTTTCCATTTTGTTCACTGAGATAGCCCAAGCATCAGGAAGAGTAACTAGCACAGAGCAGGTGCTCAAAAAATTTTTTTGGTTGAAATACTAAATGCATTTAACCAAATATTTATTTAATTATCTCTCAATACAGAATTAAGCCTGAGAAAAGGCATTTAAATGGATTCCAAGAAAGTGAGTAGGTTTCAGGAAACTAGAAGACTGTAGTGACACTCCAAATATGCTATGATGAGATCTTAAACTGGGTTGGTGACAGCAAGAACGGAAGAAGAAGGATAGATCAATTTGTCCTCATTATATGGGATGAGCTTGCCTCTAAAATGTGTGTAACAACCTATTCTCTAGAATCCTTTCACACATCCATTTCAAAATTTCAATGAAACTGTGATAAAATTTCTAAATTCAAGTATACACAGTCTAATGATGGAGTTACTCCAGCCATCTCCTTTCTGTATTACAACCAAATTTGACAGTCCTACCATAAAGGTAGACACAGACAGGGACTGGGGATGCAGTACAGAAGTTTTCCTGGAAAAAAAGGTGATCAAATGCTGAGGCCAAAAGAAGTACCCAAATAAAGGATCAAGTGAAAAATATGTTAGGGAGGAAATTCAGCAAAAACAAAGAACAGAGGCAAGACAGAGCATGGCAAATCCTAGGAACTGCAAATAATTCAGTGTGGTTAGAGTAAAGCTTCAGAGAGGAAGTGAGGCAAGAGAAGAAGAAGTAATCAGGAATGAGCCCATAAAAAAAAAATTAGAACTTGATAAATGTTCACGTTTATTGGTAAGCAATGAGAAATGACTAAGGGGTCTTAAGCAAAGCAATGACAAAATGAGGCTTAGACAAGTTTAGAAAGATCCTCTCGAGTGTACTGTGGCAGTTAAATGGAGAGGAGCAAGAATGATGTCAAGGAGAGCATTCAGCAAATAGCTGCAGTGGTCCCAATGGGAAAGGCTGGGTGCCTGAACAAATGTAGTAGCGTTGGAGAATTATGCAAGTAGGTAGATTTGATATTTTGGAAAGAAAATATGAGGGAGTAAAGAGTGGATAAGTAGAATTCTGACTTTGGCAACTGGTGGATGAAAGGGGCAAGCATGAAACAAGAAGACACAGTAGGCAGCAGGCAAGAAGGAAGACTGTAAGTTCACTCTTTGAAGTTCATACATGCTATGTTTGAGATCATTTGAATCCTAAAGTGAAGATGTGCAATGAGAAGCCATCAATTTATCTAGCATTTTGTCTAGTTCTGCATAGTGCCTAACCAACAGGAAGTGCTCAGTAATTCATTTGTGAATAAAAGAACAAAAAATCTTGGAAAAGAGATCTAGATTTGAATCTAGAAAAGGAAATTAATATATACCTGGGAGAATTTATGCTGTGAGAATGTATTAAATCAGTTCCGCTCAAAGTATGGACTTCAGACAATGCTCATCCAGAAGCTGTCATGTGTCTTTAAGATAAAAACAGATATTAAAAATTACCATTTAGAAACTTTTATAGAATTTAACAGAGTAATTTTATGTCTGTTTTATTAAGATAAAAAATCGGGCTCATATTTTGTATGTTTTTCTTTTTATTTCATTTTTTCAGTAGTATAAATCTTTTTAATTTTTACAAAATTTTGGTATGTAATAGACTGGATATGTTACAAACAAACAAACACACAAATAAAAATCCTGGTCCATTATCACAGGTAGATTAAGCACTGAATTAGACCGTTTGAGGAAAATATTTATTACAGCTCCTCTTTGACCCATTCTCACCTCCAACTCTTTCTTCTTATCTGTTTTCTAAATCCAATTTGATTCCCTCCCTAGAACTCAGTAGTAAACTGAAGTGTCTTTTGTGCATTTTGTATACTTATCCAATTAGGCTACAAAATTATTCCAATAGCATGGATAAAAGGCACTTCTTTCCCTTGCTTGAGTCCTGTAGAAAGAACAGTGTGGTAATTCTAAGATAGCCCGTTGGTGTTCTACCCTGAATAATCCATATCCTTTGAGTGTAAGCAGGACCTATGACTTGCCTCTAGCCAAAAAACAAAAAAAACAAAAAACAAAAAAAAAAACATGGTAAGAGTGATTGGATATCACTTTCTTGTTTCACATAGATAGATAGATCTCCTGTCAATTTTGGTCTTACAATGGCACTGAAGAACCAAGCCACCATTAGTTCTAAAGCTACATACATCCTCCCCACCAAAAAAAGGAAAATAATTCTACCAACAACTTGTGGGCACTTAGAAGTGGATCATTTCCCAGTTGAGACTTCAGATGAGACCTCATTCTCAGCCAATATCTTTATTGTAGCCTTATAAGACCCTCAGCAAAGGACCTAGCTAAGCCATGCCTAGAATCCTGACCCAGAGAAAATGTGAGATAATAAATGTATATTATTGTAAGCTGCTAAATGTGTGGTAATTTATTATGCAGCATAAAAAACTAATACAATTAGACAGGTGGTAATTGTTTGGATTCGGGTGAAGAGAAACTTGGGTAAAGGGGACACTGGCAGTACTATTTCTATCATTTTAGACATGAAGAAAAGGAAAAAAAATATGGGAGGAATAAAAATTATTTTAGGGCACTAAAACTAATAGAATACCTAAATACCTTATGATTAAAACTTACAAGAGATACAAGTTTGTTGTCAAATTTTCAGTGAGTCATTATGAAACAAAACATCATGTAACAGAAGAGCATAGACAGGCTGGAAAGAAGAGCAGTGGAGGATCTGGAAGAGTCATGAGAAGGTCTTAGAAATGAGGGGGAAAAAATCATGATGAAGAGATTTAAAAACCAAGTCAAGTACTTAAGAGATGTCAGAAAGAAGAACTATAAAAGCAGTCATTATACTTCATGAGAAAATGGAAAATGGGTACAGGAGCCTTTTGTGAAAGCAGCTTCACTAGACTATGGAGCTTCAAAATAAATATTTTAAAGAGTTGGGGAGGGGATGGATGGTGCACATTTGGGGATACTGAATATAAATAAATAGAACAATTTTGGAAATTAAAGAAAGATGTTCAATGAAAGTTGGGTGATACCAAGTGTAGGGTTAAGGAATGTATATTTCAACATGGTGGAAGTAAGAGAAAAAAAGATTAATGATGCTAGAGCAAGAGGTGATTAAGGCATGACACCTGGGACTTGAGCAGACGCATGAGCTCTAAAGGAAAACACTTCTTACTCTCAGACTTTAAAAAAAAAAAAAAAAAAAAAAAGGACATGTAAAAAGAAGAGGTGATTTTTCAAAAAAGGCTCCCATAGGATAGTCTCTAACTTCTTGATAAAGAAGGGAAGTTGTCGGGGCGCCTGTGTGGCTCAGTCGTTAAGCGTCTGCCTTTGGCTCAGGGCGTGATCCTGGCGTTCTGGGATCGAGCCCCACATCAGGCTTCTCCGATGGGAGCCTGCTTCTTCCTCTACCACTCCCCCTGCTTGTCTCTCTCTCACTGGCTGTCTCTCTCACTGGCTGTCTCTGTGTCAAATAAATAAATAAAATCTTTAAAAAAAAAAAAAAAAAAAAAGAAGGGAAGGGAAGTTGTCCACTTCAAAGTGAGAGGGAAGGATGGGCCTCTGAATCGGAAGTGAGTGAAGGTTTGGAATAGCTCTTGTGCAGACTGTGTTAGAGGATCAACAAGAGATTAATGAAAGGATTAAGAAGCAATTAAAGTCAGGCAGCATGAATTGGTTGTAGGCCAAGTCTGCAGAGTTTTGCTTGAAATCTGTCACTGATGCTGGGTAACAGCTAGTAGAGAAGCTGGATTGATGGCGAATCAGTGGCTCATAGAAAGCACAGCATACATCACTAACGATGAGACGTGCATACACTACTTGATTTGAAAAGGACAGCCAGAAGATTGGAGATTTTAACAACAGATGGCAAATATACTTTCAGCCAGCTATGACATTGGTAAATTTTAAAATTCAACCACTAGAAAACAGAAAATGCCCTAAAGCATTTTAATCACAGCCTATTTTAGCATTATCCCTAACAGTCCAGCTAACTTCCTTAGACCAGTGCTTTTTCTCCTCCAATTCCTTATATATTAAAATATTTTAAACAGAAGCAGCATGGTCTTCTAGGAATTTGTATGTAGAGCTTATTAGCATCCTGATTCTGTAACTTAACTAGTTGCACTGGGGAAACTTATTTCTTCTCTCTGTCCCTTAGGTTCCTTATCATAAGTAGGGATAATTAACTCTCGGTGCAGATGTAATCATTAAATGAAACAATTTATGTACTGCTATCATGATATGTATGATGGATACTTAAATAATGTTATTTAACTTGTTTAGGAGCAATGTAATTCCATATATTATTTTCATTTTCTAGAACAAGCCAGTAAAAAATACTGAGAAAAACAGAAACCACAAAGTAGAAAAGAAAGGTAAATGTGATCACAAATCCATCATGCAAGCATTAAAACTTTTAATATTTTAGTACCAAATATAAATTTTTATAAATAGAGAGATAGTTTTGAGGCCATAAAGTTCAATCTCTACATTTTACAGATGAGAAAACGAAGGCCCAGTGAATACAGCTGGCTTTTCTAAGGGCTCTAAACTTATTGGCTATAGAGCCGGGACTAGAAATGAGGTCTTCCATCTCCAGTGCTTTTCCACTCACTGTGATGAGGGAGGTAAAATATTGCACTGTCAACAACCAACAGCTACTGGGTCCACACATACTTAGGGCACTCACCAGTCTGGCGTATAATCGTTATTTGTTATGATTTCACACCTCCTATTATGAAACCGATCGAAAGCGTACATGTAGATCAGCAAAAAGACAATCCTTCCAAATAAAAAAGGAAAAAAAGCACCTTATACCTATGCCTGCAGCATAAACTGTATAAAATTGATTTCCTCCAGTATCATAGTTTGCAAAAAGTCTATTTTTGCAAGAGAAAAACATAAATTTTTCAACTAACTTTGATATCAAGAAAAGCATGATGGCTGTAAGTCATCCACTTTGTAAGCTCTTAAAACTCAGTCCCGGGAGCTCTTGTGCCTTATCAACAGGCCTAATGATGTAAATTAGTCCACTGAAAGTTCAGAAAAAATATTTTCCCAGATTGTTAAAAACCTCAGGCCTAGTCCATGGATGCCACACTTAGCCAGAAATATGGTAAGATTCAAACTAGTTTTTATGGGTTAACAAGGAAAAACACACAAGGAGATATACATTGACTTCAAAATGATGTCTCCTGAAGGTTCATGGTTGAGTTCAACTTGCAGATGATATTTAGCAAAGAAATAACTATAGCATATCCTCTTACAATGATTCAGACATTAGTCCCCCAAATCTTGTTTGCACAACTTAAAAAAGGGTACTTGTAAAAAGAACACTCTGTCTGCTTCTTTTAAAACAGTAAGAAGTTAAGGATTTTAATTGGACAGTGTAACAAGTATTACCCAGGCCACCGGCCTACGGGGATCCTTCCAGCTCAGAGTATGTTTATGGAGTGTGAGACCTGTGTCTATGGTCAAGGCAAACACCAAACTTTGGTCAGTGTAAGAGGATTTTCATTTGGTTAATTAAACACTTATTATCTGCCTACTCTATCTGTTGTTTAGACACCTGAAAATACAAAACTAAGCAAGTCCCAGGTCCGGCCATCTAGAATGCTGTAATTTTCTGAGGGAGGCAGACACATAGAAAATTTCTATATGTTAAATTAGAGATAGAATGAGGACTCTATTTGGAGCACAGAAGTGAAGGGGGCATGGAGAGTGCAGTCATTAGCCTCATCTTTGGTTCTGAAGAAGGATTTCTGAAGATGGCTAATGTACTGGAGAGGATGACTAAAGAATTAGCAAGGTGGTAAAAGATGAGAAAGACATCCAGGCATGAACAAAGACCTAAGGCATTCACCAGGATGGTATGTTCTGAGAAGCATAAGCTGTTAGACATCCCTAAATAATAAAGTTTAAAACAGATGGCAGGGGGGACAAGGATTAAGAAGCACTGAAAGCCAGTTATTGGAGAGTCTCATGTACCACGGTGAGTAGCCAAAGAGCTTGGGCTTGATGCTGTGACTCACCAGGAACTAAACAAAGCAGCAGTGCGGTAGAAAGTTCACACTGGGCAGTTGAGGGGGGGGGGGTGCTGAGCTGAGAAGGGACTGGATGAGAAGGGTAGGGCCAACTAGAAGGATCCAGATATGGTATAAGGATCTGGTACAGGGCAATGACAGTGTGTGTGAAAAGGAGTTAACAGGGGAAAGAATGAGTGAAGAGGGAAGCAAGCATGGAGGGACCTGGGATGTGTCAGAGGAGGAGAGGGAAGAGTTAAGGATGACACTGTGGTTTCTGGCACATGTGTCTTGATGTTATTATCTCTGGTTACAAAGACAGAAAGAGCAGGGCTAGGGAAAAGAAAATGAGTTCAGTTTGGGACATGCTGAAAGAAAGGTATCTGTGAAACATCCTAAATAAATGGTCTGGCAAAGAGAGGTTATGTAAGACTGATGTTCTGGGGTTTCTCTTGATGGCCATCTTTCTCCTATTCTGGTGACTTGTAGCAAATTTCCCTGGCTACCTGCCCCAGGAGGAACAACACAGAGAATCCAAGCAGAAGCATATTCCTCTTGTACTTGGGATCCATTTCCTCCTAGGAAACCTCTTGTACCTTAGATAAAAAGCTGGACTATAGTTAGGGACAAAGAGAAGAAAATAGGATTACGTTGCAGATGAAACTGTGGTACCTTACAGAACCACTGCCAAACCCATTAGTTACGTCTCTGTCTCCCTGTTTCCCTTTCTACTGACCGTGCGGGACAGCTCCAGGCATTGAGTAAATAGGGTGGCTGACCATACCCCCATACCCTCAATCCCAGTAATCTTGTGGCTTCTTCTGTTTTTCTGTGTCCCTACCTCATGGAAGAATCCCTTCCAATGAAATCAAATTACTCAAGACCACTTCATGTCTAATCTGCATCTCCCAGAAACCCACCTTTCCCTCTCCCCTCATTTCATGCCGGATACCTCTCTTTCCCACCACCTTAGATTAGTCAGCTCATTTGGTCTTGCTTTCACTCACAAGTTGAAGGATTCTAGATACAGATATCTCGTGACTAATTTTTCTCCTCCCATTTTACAGACTTTGCAGCTCACTTCTAAATTCAAAGGCTTTTGGGGTGGATGGGTGGCTCAGTTAGTTAAACATCAGCCTTCAGTTCATGTCATGATCCCAGGGTCCTGGGAGCTGCCTAGGGCCCCCTCCTCAGCAGGGAGTCTGTTTCCCCTCTCCCTCTCCCTCTACCCCTTCTTCCCTCTCTCATGCTCACTCATTCTCTCTCCTCCTCTCTCTCCCTCCCTCAAATAAATAAAATTTTTTAAAAAATAAAAATAAATTCAAAGACTTTTTATTTGTGTCAGTGTGACACACTGGACCTGAATTTGAATCCCAATACTATCACCCAGAGAGGCAAGTCAATATGCTTACATAGTTTCTTTATCTGTAAAATGGAGGTAAACATGATTTCTTTTCAAGATTGTTGTGGAAATTAAATGAGGAAGCATGATAACAAACCGGCAGATGGTGGGTAGACAATGACCGCTGCTTCCCTTCCTATCTCTCTTTTAAATTCTCTCATGCCTTCTTCACAGTCCATCATTTTTGTTTGTGTGCTTTTCTATATTCTAGAATTGTGTTTCCCTCAACCAGTGCTCTAGCTTCCCTTCCCTCCTCTTAGTTACTCCTCCCTGGCTTCACACTCCCAATGCAGAGATGGGGTAGAGCTGTGGAGAGAAACCCAGACCTTACAATGTGCACAGTTATGATATCATGGTCTTCTTCTTGGATCTCTAATTTCTCTTACAAATAAAGTCTCCATGAGGGAGATGTCTTTTCTTGATTTATTTCTATAGTTAAGTGGCCATCGATTTTTCTAATCATTGCTGATGTTCACCTCAGTTGATTAAATACAATTTCTCCACCAATTTTCTTTGTTGCTCATCTTGTTCCCATACTATAAAACAGAGGTACTCTCCTCATGAGTACCTGTGTTTCTCACCTGGGTGTCCTGAGATGCCTTCTCTAGAACCAAAGGTTGCAGAATCCTTTCTGGGTTCATTAATAACCAACCTGTGGCTATACAGTTCACCCCACAAATTAAATTACATGGATTCATAAGATCTCAGGTCTTACAAGTTGTTTGTTGTTTCTTTAACCATGCTTGAAATGAAAGGAGATATTTTGTATGCTATTTAATTAAAGCATTAAGGAAGTGCAATCTTCCCCCATAAGCAAAACTCTCTTTCTGCAAATTCAGAATATTCAGTTGCATCACATACACTTTCAGCTTCAGTTAGCAGAAACTTAACTAGAAGTGGTTTAAAACTCTAGCTCATATTTTAAAGGTCCAGAGGTAGCATTCATTTGTAGTTAATTCTGTGGCTCAGCCTTGTCATTAAAGATCCAGGTGCTTGACATCGATCTAATTTGCCATCTCCAGCATGTCAGTGATCCATCCTTCATAGTTGTAAATGGTTGCAGTAGGGCTAGGCATCATTTGCAAACAAGACCATGTTTAGCAAGGAACAGAGGACTAGGGAACATACTTTTCCCAGAAGCACCCCTGCAGAATTCCCTCAGGTCCCACTCACCAGGATTAGATCCACTCATAGGAACCAATCACTGGCAAGGGGTACAGGGCACCATGCTTGCTTTAGACTTATCCTGACCACCTCCTAAGGTAGGTCAGGAGCCCATTCATGAACACAGAGCTCCGTGAAGGCATCTGGACAAAACTCAGTCTGTAACATCACAACAAAGAGGAGAGGAATAGTTGTTGCAGTTGCAATCAACAGTGTCTTGCCACAGTCAGAGCAAATACTGGTTTAAGTACAACGCCCTGACGAATGCTGCAAACCAGGGCTCAGATTAGAGCACCTGGGGCACAAAATTTAAGGAAGCATTCACCCTTTACACTTGCAGAGCACTGAGAGTAAACACCTTCCTAAATTTTGTGTCCTACGAACATTGCTGGCTTTACCCTAATCTTGGTCCTGGCGATGGTCATGGTATGATAAGTTCAATAAATGCATTTATTTAATTTTAAAGTGCGTTAGGAACCTATTTTGCCCATAAATACTTCAACTGACTCTTGAAATTCTATCACTAGCAGTTTATTCCTTTGTGCAAAGCTTGCCTTCTCTCCATGATATATTCTTCTATGTTCAAATGCCCCTAAAGAGGAATTTGGTATACCATCATTCTCTTTCCTTGTAACAGAAGAGTTACGTTTTGGAATCAAACCAGTGAGTTATTTCCACACGATATCTGTGTCACACTTGGGGTTCTTGAGGCAAGTTCTCTGGGATCTCAGTGAGAGAATGTAATACTAAGGAATGGTGGCAAAGGTTGGGAAGAAATGTTGTACTTCAGCAGAGTGCCTTCGGAGCAGAGTGCTATCTCCATAAACTTTGGGGACAGCATGCTGGAAAGGGACGCAGCAGGACAGCAAAGGGAATGGTTTGGTGAGCAGTTAGCTTTTGCAGCAGAACAAGGAATCATATAACACACAGGCTTAAAACGACCAACATTCATTACTGTGCTGGAATCCATGCATCAGCTGGGAGATTCTGTACATCTGGGACAGATTTAACTGGTATCTCTTCAGCTCCCTTGTGTGATTTGGAAAGAAGCTGCATGGTCTGGAATAGTCTCATTGTCAGGAGTGATGTGTCTTCTATCATCCAGCCAGTGAGCCCTCCCTTGCTCATGTAGAGTTTTCTAGGTTTCAAGAATAGATGAGCAAACACCAAAGTGTAAGTGATTTTCAAGACCCTGCTTATGTCATTTTGTTCATGTCCCATTGGCCAAAGCAAACCACATCATGAGGCTAAGAAGTGGTGTGGGAGCTGTGGGGGATGGACACTAATACTATAGAAAGAAGGGGTGTGAGTGTGTGTGCATGTGTGTGTCTGCATGTGTATTTATGGCCACTTTTGGAATGTAACACAGGAAGGGCTCTTACTAAAGGATTCCAGATATGGTTAGGATGCTTGTCACAGTGGATGAACTACAGGAAAATCTATTATGTAAAGAGTGTGTCATTCAGAGTAGTTGTTTCAAATGGAAAAAGAAAAAAGCTGCCATGATGGGAAATACTGGCAGTATCCAGCCAAGTACTATCTAGAGGAGGAGGCTACCAAGTGGACCTTCTCATCTCCATGACTCTCCACTGTGGGGATGGAGGAATCATTTTACTTGAATCAAAACCACCTTCACTCTATACTTCTCTACTCATAAGGCAAACAAGTGTTATTGGACTTGCAAAGCCAAGAGGCAGTTCCTAAACCAAGCCAAATCACTGACGATCTGACACTCTTTGTATTGTACTATTACATACATGTCCTACCATACTTAATAATGAACTAGAAATGCTAAGGATGATCATTAAAGTGAGGGTGTTGGGCTGGGCAATCTTTAAACGCCACTTCAATCTAAAATTCTATAATTTTCTAACTCTAATATCCTACCTCAAGCCCCGGACACAGTCCCTTCATAATTAAACGGAAAAACCCATATTCAGTCTTCCGGAGGGAGACTGCCAACTACCACCCACAGAGGCACCGACTGTTTTTGTCCTGCACGTGAGTTAAGAATATCTTCTACACTTTTACTGGTTGAAAAAGTCAAAAGAAGAATCATATTTTGTGACACTCCATATTATATGAAATTCAGATTGAATGCCAATAAATTATGCTTTGCTATAATGCAGCCACGTCTATTCATCTACATACTGTCTACAGCTCCTTTTGTGCTGCACCGGAGGAGTGAGCAGATACACCAGACACCACGTAGCTTGCAGAGCCTAAAACATTTACTATCTGGCCCTTCACTAAAAAGATTGTAAACCCTGTCCTGGAGGGAGAAAACGGAGTATCTGATCTTCTGCTTCTTCATTCCCTTGAACATCCCATCCTTACACTAAATGTTCCTCCCCAGATTAACCAGACCTCAAATACCTTGCTCTCTTCCCTACCTCTACTATTATGTAGAGAGGTTTTAGTCTGTGTTCCACTTCACAAGTAGCTTGTCAGGCAAATCATGCATATAATTCACATTTTAAATGAGTTAATTATTTAAGTGCTCAATCTTTTAGTCCGTCTATCAGCCAGCATTACAAGGAGGAAATGAATAAACATGAGGGCCCTTCACACTCCTCCCCCCATCATTCATTAAAAACATTTCGGGGACTCATTAGTCAGGAGCTTAAGCAGCCTTTATAGTAGGCTGATAAGATGCCACACATTCCTCTCCAAACTACATGAGTATCACCTAAATGGAAGGAGTGAGATTCCTATCAGCTCAGTAGAAATTAACTGTGACTCAGCCTCTCACTGCCTTTCTCTAGCTCTTCAGGAAAATCTAATTCCATCTCTGTGATTTATTTAAATTGCTGGAAAAAATGGTTAAGAGAATAAAGCACTTGGATGCATAAAATGATGTGTCACTTGCATCCCATGGAGTGCTTTCTGTTCTAGCGTCAGGAAATGAAAAAGAGTAAGAAAAAAATGGGCAGTCGTTAAAGGGATTTTAAATCAGAACACTGCACGCCCCAACTCTCTCATGATTCCTAAAAGCCTGTTGTGTACTTTCTCCCTTTTATGGCACTAAGATGGCAAAAGCACTCTCGTACTCGAAATTCACTTTCCAAAGCACATCGTCACTCTCACGCCGCCACCCGGCCGTGCCCCCTGAGCACCTTGCATGGAAGGCACAGAGTTTGGATGGCTTAGTCTCATCTGTTAGTTCTTCCTCTATCCTCATGGTGCCTACGTTGTAGCAGTATGGTGGGCGGTGACCTTAAGAAAAGCCCCTTGGGTCCTGAAGCTTTTGGTGGCATTTTATGATAATTAGTTTTTATGGCCGCATGCAGTTTTTCTAGTTGTTGTGCTTATTTAGGGGCTTAGTAAAAAGAGCACCGTATTTCAATAAAGAAGAAATCATTTGAGGGGCGTAATGAGAAAGGGGTTTATACTTCCCTTTTTTTTAACAAAATGCCAAGGTCTGGTGAATTAAACAAAATGAGTGCCTTTTGAATGCTTATAGTTTTCGTACTTACTCTTAATGTTACAAATCCCCCAAGGTCAGCCTATGTGTCTGGTGCCAGTGGGGCATCTGTTAGCCAAGGCAGAAGAGATTCATTTGTAGACTCCTGATAGCAGCTTTAAGTTCCAAGGATTGAAAATGTATGCCTGGTGGGGAGAAATGTTTATTTGGGCAGAGAGGGGCAAGGACAGTGGATTGGGGCCAATGTGAACAAAGAAGCATAATGGAGCCTTGTGCTGCCACTTAAAAGTCTGCCCACCTCCTACGAAATGGTAGCACTTGGCAGGGAAGCACTTCCAATGGAAAATAATGAGCTCTCTCATTAAAAAGTAATAGTTTGTAAAGTAAAATTTCAAAGCATAATTAATGAGCTTGTGAAAAGTGCCAAGCAAACAGTAGCTTAAATGGCAGCATTGAGAGTTACACAAGTTCAATATGGCAAAGGACATTTGCTAGCAAGGTTTGAAGCCTTACACAAAACCTCAAACTATCTTTTTCTTTTATAAAAGTATTTTGCTACATTCTTTACAACCTATTGTTGATTATGTTCCCCTTGGATTTATACTCCAGTACATTATAATTAAAGATTTTTTAAAAATATGTAGATCCTCATGTAAAAGCTATAAAAATGTTCTGCTGTGAGAGCCAATCACTGCATGTCTTAGAGCAGAATGATGTAATTTTCCAATTCAAAGTTTTGAACACATGGTCACTCAGTGGGATAGAATATCTGAAATCAGGATTGTTCCAGAAAATCCAGAATGTTTGGTTACCTTTATGAAAAGTTAAATATAATACTGCAAATGACTTTATTCTTAGATACTGTAGTACACCATGGTAGGTACTGTGTTTGTCTGCTTAATATGCAAGGATCCCTTCCTCCTTTTCTGTTGACAAATAAACCCAATGCAAAAGGATAACCAAGGATTAACCAAGGTCATGGGAGCCTTACCCTCCTGGCCTCCATTCACAACAGATTCACAATACCATTCTGGTCTCCATGATTGGGTAAGTGACTAAACAAGGCCCAACAGAGTCTTTTCCTGGGATTGCAATATGGACACTGGGGGGAAAAGGGTTGGCTCTCCCATCTTTGAAGATGCTTAGTTGGTATCCTACAGACTTGAAGGTGCCAGCAAAAGAAAGCTGGAAAGCAATAGGAGGGATTGAGCCTAACACAGAGAGAGAGAGAAACAGGTGACTAGCAGAGAGAAAGAGATCCTGGAAATATCACTTAAGTGTTAGCTAGCTATACCTGGTGCCATCTCCTTTTCTTTTCCACCAGTTGGTGAATCAGTAAAGTCCATTGTTTTGCTTGGGCTAGCCCAAGTCAGGTTTCTGTCCCTTATAACTTAAAAGGATCTGACCATCTCTTAATAGGTAAGACTATCTCTCATAAAAAGTGCAAGGTCTAGCTATGATGGGGAAGTTATTTAACCAATTCCACAGCAACTGTATACCAGGGAATGATATAATTTGCCCTCTCCTGGTTAAAATAAAGAGGATCTTGAGCAGAAAGAAAGAGATTAATGATAGCTATTTTCAGAATAGAAGTGCCATAGAATAATGTTAGATGTATAGACCACCTGAGAGAATCTACAGAATTCAAATCAGATAAGGAGCTCGAAACTCTAAAACAGACATAATTGGTATAATAATTTTGTTGGATTTTCAGATTTTGGGGGCTTCTGTAACTTTTCATTGTTTACTATTTCAGTGTTCCGTAGATACTTCTCCACATTGATTAAAAGAACAATTCTCTAGAAGTTCCCTGTCAACATAGAATATGTGAACACTGAGGATATATACACAAAGCTAAAGCTATATCTAGGTCTGGGCAATGAAAACTTAAAGAAAAAATTTTTTTTAAGTAATGATTTTAAGGTTGTGCAATCTTCAAGTTTGTTATATATACATGTTGACAGCACATGCACTTCCTCAGCAGCATAGACCATAACTAAGCCTAGTTAGCAAGACAAATTAGTCAAAAAGAGGAAGCTGCCAGATGGTGCACATTGTTAATAACGCCCATCTGTGAATTATGAAGCTGATTTGCGGGTGCATTTGGTGCTTCTTTTCTTGGACAGCAAAGTTGCTAGTAACAGCTTTCTAGAGGAGCCTGAGTGCTCTAGTGGCTTCACAGGTAACTTTAATTTATTCTCAGCCTGGGAATTTGAGGAAAAGTTGTTTCTTCTAGCCCAAAAGGACCAAAGGAGCAAACCGTGTCATCGATAATTGCAGGTTAACAGTGAATTGCTACCCTCTTTCAAAAATCAGGAAATTAGTAAAATGAAAAAGCCTTTAGAGGGTTCAACTGGAACCTGGACGATACAGATATGCAAAGTAATTCGAAGAAGCCTACCCTCTAGAGAGAGAAGTTTGGGTCCAGCCAGAAAGCAGAGAAAGGAAAGGTACAGGTTTCTCAGTCTGGACAGAGCCTAACTTTGACGATGTGCCAAAAAGGAGAGCCTTCAACACTTCAACAGATTTCCGTGAGTACTAGTCTCATTGGAAAGGCTGTGTGGAGACGGCATATGGAGGTTATACGCAACAGATTTTGTATCTCCAGGTCGATACACAGATGTTTCGGGCTATCTTATTCTGAGGTCATTAGACAGCTGGATTCTTCTGATACCTCTTAGTCTGATTCTATCCTCACCATGCAAACCTCAGACTCCAAAGCTGGTCAGTCAATATTGCAGAATTTTCTAACTATCCAAACCTCAAGTATCGCTATGCATGTGATAGTAAGTTCAAATAATCACTGAAGTAGTTGATTATTATTGTTTTTCCACATATTAAGTCAAATGTTATGAATTTGTTAATATTTGCCTATTTTTAATCTATAAAACAATACTTTGATAGCTTGGCTACATTAAGAAAATGAATTAATAATACAGACTTCAAAGGTTTTTGTCCACCTGTCAATTTATTTTGCAAGCTAATCAACTGGTATTCTACTGTCTACTTCAGAATAATTTGCCTTTTGGTTAAGATAAGAATGTAAAACTGCCATCGAATCCTGGAAAGTCAGAAATGAACAGGACCAGAGAGAGAGGAGATAAGATGGCGGAGGAGTAGGGGGTCCCCTTTTTCAGCTGGTCCCCTGAGTCGAGCTGGATAGGTACCAGACCATCCTGAACACCCACGGAATCAGCCTGAGATGCAGGAAGATACATCTGGATCTCTACAAATGAACATCTCTGGCCCTGAGTACTGAGGTATGAAGCGGGTAGCCGTGAAACCATGCACAGATATTGGAAGATAAACAAAAGGGGCAAGGAGCCGCCGCGCTCCGGTGCCGGGAAGCAGTAGCCACCTGCACTGGGGAGAGGGCTGACTCGTGGACCGGCACCCGCGAGAGAGCAGACTGTGACTGTGAGCCTGGGAAGGCGTGCGACCAGTCTGAAAACCGGAGCTCCGGATTGCGCGCGAACCACACTGAAACGGAGCTCCGGGGCGCGTGGGGGTGGCTGGCGGCTGGCGGTGTTAGAAACACAAAGGACAGAACGTGCAGGCACTGGAAGTGAGGGCTGGGATGCTGGGTGTGGGGCGCACATCCCTGGGACGCTGCAGGGTTAAGCAGCACCAACAGAAACAGAGTTAAAGTGGCCAGAGGAAAACGGTCTGCGATCCCTCTGTTCAGAGACAGAGGCTGGGATTCGGCTGCTGTTGCTCTGACTCTCAGAAGAGGCACAGCAAACCGCCAGGGAAAGCCACCAAAGAACAAAAGCCTGGAAATACTGGCTCACTGTGTGCCCATCCCCATCCCCCCTTGCAGGGGACACGGACACTCTACCCAAACAGGGTTGCCTGAGTATTGGCGTGGCAGACCCTTCCCCCAGAAGGCAGGCTGAAAAATCAAGAAGCCCACATCCCTAAGATCCCTGTAAAACAAGGGCACACGGCCTGGGCCCCAGTCAATAATTTGGGCTCTGGACAACCCCGCAACCTCTCCTCATCAGAATGACGAGAAGGAGAAGTCCCCCCCAGCAAAGAAAAGACAATGAGTCTGTGGCCTCTGCCACAGAACTGATGGATATGGATATAACCAAATTATCAGAAATGGAATTCAGAGTAAAAATGGTCAAGATGATGTATAGACTTGAAAAAAATATTAACGAAAATATTAACAAGAATATAGACTCTCTAAGGGCGGAAATGTGAGCAAATCTGGCAGAAATTAAAAATTCTATGAATGAAATGCAGTCAAAACTAGATGCTCTGACGGCCAGGGTGAATGAGGCAGAAGAACGTATCGGCGAATTAGAGGATGGGTTAGTAGAAGAGAAAGCTAAGATAGAAACTTGGCTCACTTACATCGGAAACCGGGGATGTACTATATGGTGACTAACATAATATAATAAAAAATCATTAAAAAAAAAAAAAAGAAAGAAACTTGGCTCAAAAAAATCCAATCTCAAGAATGTAGGTTACGAGAGATTACTGACTCAATGAAACGTTCCAATGTCAGAATCATTGGCATCCCCAAGGGGGTGGAGAAAAACAGAGGTCTAGAAGAGATGTTTGAACAAATTGTAGCTGAAAACTTCCCTAATCTAGCAAGGGAAACAAGCATTCGTGTCCAAGAGGCAGAGAGGACCCCTCCCAAGCTCAACCACGACAAACCTACGCCACGTCACGTCATAGTGCATTTCGCAAATATTAGATCCGAGGATACAGTATTGAAAGCGGCCAGGGCAAAGAAATTTCTCACGTACCAAGGCAAAGGTATCAGAATTACGTCAGACCTGTCTACACAGACCTGGAATGACAGAAAGGGTTGGGGGGCACTTTTAAAGCTCTTTCAGAGAAAAACATGAAGCCAAGGATCCTTTATCCAGCAAGGCTATCAATCAGAATTGATGGAGAGATAAAGACCTTCCAGAATTGCCAGTCAATGACCAATTTCGTAACCATGAAACCAGCCCTACAGGAGATATTAAGGGGGGTTCTATAAAGGTAAAAAGTCCCCAAGAGTGATACAGAACAGAAAGTCACAATCTATAGAAACAAAGACTTTACTGGCAACATGGCATCATTAAAATCATATCTCTCAATAATCACTCTCGATGTAAATGGCCTAAATGCTCCCATAAAACACCACAGGATTGCACATTGGATAAAAAGACATGACCCATCCATTTGCTGTCTACAAGAGACTCATTTTGAACCTAAAGATACATCCAGACTGAAAATAAAGGAATGGAATACCATCTTTCATGCCAATGGACCTCAAAAGAAAGCTGGGGTAGCAATTCTCATATCAGACAGATTGGATTTTAAACTAAAGACTACAGTTAGAGATACAGAAGGGCACTATATTATTCTTAAGGGATGTATCCAACAAGTGGATATGACAATTATAAATATATATGCCCCCACAGGGAAGCAGCAAGATACACAAGCCAACTCTTAACCAGAATAAAGAGACATATAGATAAAAATACGTTAATAGTAGGGGACCTTAATACTCCACTATCAGCAAGAGACAGACCACCTAAGCAGAAAATCAACAAAGAAACAAGAGCTTTGAATGCCATACTCGATGAGTTAGACCTCATTGATATATATAGAACACTACACCCCAGAACAAAAGAATACTCATTCTATTCTAATGCCCATGGAACATTCTCAAGAATAGACCATGTTCTGGGTCACAAAACAGGTCTCAACTGATACCAAAAGACTGAAATTATTCCCTGCATATTCTCAGACCACAATGCTTTGAAATTGGAACTCAACCACAAGGAAAAATTTGGAAGAAACTCAAACACTTGGAGACTAAGAACCATCCTGCTTGGGAATGATTCAATAAACCAGGAAATCAAAAATCAATTTAAACAATTTATGGAGACCAACGAGAATGAAAACACAACGGCCCAAAATCTATGGGTTACTGCAAAGGCAGTCCTAAGGGGAAAATACATAGCCATCCAAGCCTCACTCAAAAGAATAGAAAATCTAAAATGCAGTTTTTATATTCTCACCTCAAGAAGCTGGAACAGCAACAGAGGAACAGGCCTAATCCACGCACGAGAAAGCAGTTGATCAAGATTAGAGCAGAGATCAATGAATTAGAAACCAGGAGCACAGTAGAGCAGATCAACAGAACTAGAAGCTGGTTCTATGAAAGAATAAATAAAATTGACAAACCACTGGCAAGACTTATCCAAAAGAATAGAGAAAGGACCCAAATTAATAAAATTATGAATGAAAAGGGAGAGGTCACAACCAACACCAATGAAATAGGAAGGATTATTAGAAACTTTTATCAATAGCTTTATGCCAATATATTAAGCAATCTGGAAGAGATGGAGGCCTTCCTGGAAACCTATAAACTACGAAGACTAAAACAGGAAGAAATTGATTTTTTAAACAGACCAATTAATTATGAAGAGATTGAAACAGTGATTAAAAACCTTCCAAAAGGGGCGCCTGGGTAGTGCAGTCGTTAAGCGTCTGCCTTCGGCTCAGGGCGTGATCCCGGCGTTCCAGGATCGAGTGCCGCATCAGGCTCCTCCGCTGGGAGCCTGCTTCTTCCTCTCCCACTCCCCTGCTGTGTTCCCTCTCTCGCTGGCTGTCTCTCTGTCACATACATAAATAAAAAAAAAAAAAACTTCCAAAAAACAAAACGCCAGGGCCTGATGGATTTCCCGGGGAATTCTACCAAACATTCAAGGAAGAAATAATACCTATTCTCCTAAAGCTATTTCAAAAAATAGAAACAGAAGGAAAGCTACCAAACTCATTCTATGAGACCAATTATACCTTGATCCCCAAACCAGGCAAAGACCCCATCAAAAAGAATTACAGACCGAATTCCCTGATGAATATGCACGCCAAAATTCTCAACAAGATCCTTGCTAATAGAATCCAACAGTACATTAAAAGGATTATCCATCATGACCTAGTGGGATTCATCCTTGGGATGCAAGGGTGGTTCAACATTTGCAAATCTATCAGTGTGATAGATTATATCAACAAGAAAAAAGCCAAAAATCATATGATTCTCTCAATAGATGCAGAAAAAGCATTTAACAAAATACAGCATCCTTTCCTGATTAAAACCCTTCAGAGTGTAGGGATAGAGGGTACATTCCTCAATCTCATAAAAACCAACTATGAAAAGCCTACAGCAAATATCAGTCTCAATGGGGAAAAGCTGGAAGCCTTTCCGAGAAGGATGCCCACTCTTGCCATTATTATTCAACATAGGACTAGAAGTCCTTGCAACAGCAATCAGACAACAAAAAGGGATCAAAGGTATCCAAATCGGCAAAGAAGTCAAACTGTCTCTCTTCGCAGATGACATGATACTCTATATAGAAAACCCAAAAGAAACCACTCCCAAACTACTAGAAGTTATAGAGCAATTCAGTAATGTGGCGGGATACAAAATCAATGCTCAGAAATCAGTTGCATTTCTATACACAAACATTGAGACTGAAGAAAGAGAAATTAGGGAATCCATCCCATTTACAATAGCACCAAAAATCATACGCTATCTTGGAATTAACTTAACCAGAGACATTAAGGATCTATATTCTAGAAACTACAAATCACTCTTGAAAGACATTGAAGAAGACACAAAAAGATGGAAAAATATTCCATGCTCATGGATCGGAAGAATTAACATAGTTAATATGTCCATGCTACCCAGAGCAATCTATACTTTCAATGCTATCCCGATCAAAATACCAATGACATTTTTCAAAGAACTGGAACAAACAGCCCTTAAATTTGTGTGGAACCAGAAAAGGCCCCGAATCGCCAAGGAATTGTTGAAAAGGAAAAACAAAGCTGGGGGCATCACAATGCCGGATTTCAAGCTGTACTACAAAGCTGTGATCACAAAGACAGCATGGTACTGGCACAAAAACAGACACATAGACCAATGGAACAGAATAGAGAGCCCAGAAATGGACCCTCAGCTCTTTGGGCAACTAATATTTGATAAAGCAGGAAAAAACATCCGGTGGAAAAAAGACAGTCTCTTCAATAAATGGTGCTGGGAAAACTGGACAGCTACATGCAAAAGAATGAAACTTGACCACTCTCTCACGCCATAGACAAAGATAAACTCCAAATGGATGAAAGATCTCGATGTGAGACAGGAATCCGTCAAAATCATAGAGGAAAACATAGGCAGCAACCTCTATGTCATCAGCCACAGTAACCTTTTTCATGACACATCTCCAAAGGCAAGAGAAACAAAAGATAAAATGAACTTGTGGGACTTCATCAAGATAAAAAGCTTCTGCACAGCCAAGGAAACAGTCAAAAAAACAAAGAGGCAGCCCACGGAATGGGAGAATATATTTGCAAATGATACTACAGATAAAAGACTGGTATCCAAGATCTACAAAGAACTTCTCAAACTCAATACATGAGAAACAAACAAATCATAAAATGGGCAGAAGATATGAACAGACACTTTTTCAATGACGACATACAAATGGCTAACAGACACATGAAAAAATGTTCAAAATCATTAGCCATCAGGGAAATTCAAATCAAAACCACATTGAGATACCACCTTATGCCAGTCAGAATGGCAAAAATTGACAAGGCAAGAAACAACAATTGTTGGAGAGGATGTGGAGAAAGGGGATCCCTCCTACATTGTTGGTGGGAATGCAAGTTGGTACAGCCACTCTGGAAAACAGTGTGGAGGTCCCTTAAAAAGTTAAAAATTGAGCTACCCTATGACCTAGTCATTGCACTACCGGGTATCTACCCCAAAGATACAGACGTAGTGAAGAGAAGGGCCATATGCACCCCAATGTTCATAGCAGCACTGTCCACAATAGCTAAATCGTGGAAGGAGCCAAGATGCCCTTCAACAGATGACTGGATTAAGAAGTTGTGGTCCACATATACAATGGAATATTACTCAGCCATCAGAAAGAACAATTTCTCAACATTTGCTGCAACATGGACGGCACTGGAGGAGATAATGCTAAGTGAAATAAGTCAAGCAGAGAAAGACAATTATCATATGGTTTCTCTCATCTATGGAACATAAGAATTAGGAAGATCGGTAGGAGATGAAAGGGATAAAGAAAGGGGGGGTAATCAGAAGGGGGAATGAAGCATGAGAGACTATGGACTGAAAAACAAACTGAGGGCTTCAGAGGGGAGGGGATGGGGGAATGGGATAGGCTGGTGATGGGTAGTAAGGAGGGCACGTATTGCATGGTGCACTGGGTGTTATACGCAACTAAGGAATCATCGAACTTTGCATCAAGAACCGGGGATGTACTGTATGGTGAATAACATAATAAAAATATTATTATGAAAAAAAAAAAAGAAATGAACAGGACCAGATACCAGACAGTCCAAATCTCCAATTTTGCAAAAGAGTAAACTGAAGCCCACAGTGGTGAAGCAACTTGTTTGTAGGTGCAGAGCTGAGTAGAGTCAGAAGCAGGACTGGAGTCTAGCCTTCCAGTAGAGTCATCTTTCTGCCATATTACGCTGAATATACAATGTAAAAGAAACACAGCCAAGGGAAAAACTGAACTAAAATAAGGGAGACCAACGTTGTTCCAGCTCTTCCTTCAAGCTTTAACTGTTCATTCTTTTATTCTTAAAAGCATTATAAGCACTGTAAAAGACACCATAGTATTAAAACATATGTAATATTCTAGTTACAACTTTAAATGTCTTTATTATAGAAAATTTAAAAAATGCACCAATGTATGGAAAATAATAAATATCTGTAATTATACTCACACAGAAAAAATCAGTACTAACATTTGGCATATACTTTCCAGAACTTTTTTCTAGGCATATATACATATATATGTTTTACTCCCTCCCCAGCATGCAAACAGTGCACAGCAAAGAGGAGGCAGAATCATGCGGATTAAGAAAACAGACTGAGAGCAAAACTGTGGTCTGCTCTTTCTGGCAATGTGGCCTTAGGTAATTAATTAGAATCCTTCCATTCCTGAAGTCAACATAGTCCTACTTCATAACAAAGTTATGAAGATTTAATGACATTAATATTTGGAGATGCTTTGAATAGCACCTGGAATATAATAAGTGCTATATAAATGTTTATAAAATAAATAGGTACTCAATAAATATTTATGGAATAAATGAGTATATACACATGTGTGCATAATTAAAACTGTAATACTGAATATACAGCTCATACCCTGCTTGTTTCACTGTATATTGTTAGCATTTCCTATGTAAATAAATCTTATTTCATCAAATTTTTACTTTCTACTGAATCATTCCTTTTAGTTTACAAATTGCTATTCTTTCCAGATATCTGCATAGCTACCTCCATCGCCAAGTCTTAGGTTATACTGCCTTCTCACTAAGACCTACCCTCATTCTGCAGTCACCAACTCCAACACCCACTACTTTAGGTTGCCCTATAGCATTTATTCTCTTCTACCATTATATAAATAGTATTACATAAATATTTATTTATTGTATTTATATTTACTTTTACCTGCTGGACCATAAACTCCTTGAGAGCAGGAAACTATTTTGCTCACTGATATATCCCAAACACCTATAAAATATCTGTAAGAGAACAGGTGTTCAGTAAATATTTGCTAAATTGAAAAGGTCCCCCACTTTTTTTTCTTTTTTACTATTATAATGTTGTGATGAACGTTTCTGTATATAAAGTTTTCTCACAACATCTATTTATATCTTTCATGCTCTAGAAGTGAAATTGTTAGATCAAATGATATGATCATCTTTAAAATTCCTACTATTTATTGCCATAAACTTCTCTAGTTCTCTCCTAGGGAAGATAAATTTACCAATGTAGTGTGTGTGTGTGTGTGTGTGTGTGTATGTAGTGGGGGAAATAACAGCAACCAGCCCTCCTCCATGCTTCTGTTGCTCTGCCCACCACTAAGCAAACCCCCTCCCCAAGCAGTGAGGATTCGCTAACCTGATTGATCTAAATCCTAGACGTTCATTAGGCAAAACACAGTAGTGCACAAGGCAACTCTACATTAAAAGATGATGCATCTGTGTACAGCTGAGGGAAAAAAGCACTTTTCTCTCAAGTACTTTTCTGTCTCAAGTACTTTTCTACATTTGAGCACCTTCAATAATCACAAGTACATACTACCTGAAGCAGCTAATTATCTCCTAATTCTTTTGATTCAGCCTATTTTCTTCTATGCATAGGTTCTGGTCCATAATTTGAAAACTTAACTAAAAATCTGAACCTTGTGTAATATACCTCAACATAATAAAGGCGATATATGAGAAACCCACAGCTAATATCATCCTAAATGGGGAAAAAGTGAGAACTTTTCCTCTTGTCAGGAACAAGACGGGGATGTCCACTGTCACCACTGTTGTTTAACATAGTACCGGAAGTCCCAGCCACAGCTATCAGACAACAAAAAGAAATAAAAGCCATCCAAATTGGCAAGAAAAAAATAAAACTTTCACTATTTTCAGATGACATGATATTATATAGATCCAAAAGATTCCACACACACACACAAAAAAAAAACCACCAAAAAACCTGCTAGAACTGATAAACTCAATAAAGTCACAGGATACAAAATCAATGTACAGAAGTATGATGCATTTCTATACATCAATAATGAAGCAGCAGAAAACGAAACTAAGGAATCAATACCATTTATAATTGCACCAAAAACAATAACATACCTAGGAATAAACCTAACCAAAGAGGAATAAGATCTGTACTCCAAAAGCTATAAAACACTGATAAAAGAAATTGAAGATGACACAGAAATGGAAAGATATTACATGCTCATGGGTTGGAAGAACAAATGTTAACATGTCTGTACTACCAACACAGTCTACACATTTAGTGCAATCCCTCTTAAAATACCAATAGCATCTTTCACACAGGTAGAACAAACAATCCTAAAATTAGTATGGAACCACAAAGACTGTAAATAGCCAAAGCAACCTTGAAAAAGAAAAGCAAAGTTGGAGGCATCACAATTCCAGACTTCAAAGCTATAGTGCTCAAAACAGTATGGTACTGGCACAAAAACAGACACATAGATCAAAAGACTGTGAATAGCCAAAGCAACCTTGAAAAAGAAAAGCAAAGTTGGAGGCATCACAATTCCAGACTACAAAGCTGTAGTGATCAAAACAGTATGGTACTGGCACAAAAACAGACACATAGATCAAAGGAAGCCAGAAATGAACCCACAACAATATGGTCAGTTAATCTTCGATGAAGCAGGAAAGAATATACAATGGGAAAAAGACAGTCTCTTCAACAAATGGTGCTGGGAAAACTGGACAGCAACATGCAAAAGAATGAAACTGGACCACTTTCTTATAACATACACAAAAATAAATTTAAAATGGATGAAAGACCTAAATGTGAGACAGGAAACCATCAAAATCCTAGAAGGGAACACACACAGTAACTTCTTTGACATCAGCCATAGCAACTTCTTACTAGATACATCTCCTGAGGCAAGGGAAACAAAAGCAAAAAAAAAAAAAAAAAAAAAAAAAAACTACTGGGACTTCATCAAAATAAAAAGCTTTGCACAGTGAAGGAAACAATAAGCAAAACTAAAAGGCAACCTTCAGAATGGGAGAAGATATTTGCGAATGACTATCTGATAAAGGGTTAGTATCCAAAATATATAAAGAACTAATAAAACTCAACACCCCCAAACTGAATAATAAAATTAAAAAATGGGCAGAAGATATAAATAGACATTTTTCCAAAGAAGGCATACAGATGGCCAATGGAGACATGAAAAGATGCTCAACATTACTGATTGTCAGGGATTGTTTGATACAAATCAAAACCACAATGAAATGTCACCTCACACCTGTCAGAATCGCTAAAATTAAGAACAAAGGAAACAACAGTTGTTGGGGAGGATGTGAAGAAAGAGGAGCTGTCTTGCACTGTTGGTGGGAATGCAAATGGGGGCAGCCACTCTGAAAAACAGTAAGTAAGTTCCTCAAAAAGTTAAAAATAGAACTACCCTATGATCCAGCAAATGCATAACTATTTACCCAAAGAACACAAAAATACTAATTCAAAGGGATACAGGCATCCCGATATTTATAGCATCATTATAGAAAGATCCCAGGTGTCCACTGACTGATGAATGGGTAAAGAAGTATACACACACACACACACACACACACACACACACACACACACAGAAATATGAGCCATAAAAAAGAATGAAATCTTGCCATTTGCAACAACATGGATGGAGCTAGAGAGCATTATGCTAAGCGAAATAAGTCAGAGAAAGACAAACACCATATGATTTCACTCATATGTGGAAATTAAGAAATGAAACAAATGAGCAAAAGGAAAAAGAGAGAGAGAGAGAGGCAAACCAAGAAACAGACTCTTAAGTATAAGGAACAAACTGATGGTTACCAGAAGGGAGGTGAGGTGGATGGGTTAAATAGGAGATGGGGATTAAGGAGTACATTTGTTGTGATGAGCACCGGGTATTGCAAAGAAGTGTTTGAATCACTAAATTCTAACCTGAAACTAATATTACACTGTACATTAACTGGCATTTAAATAAAAAAAAAACTGAAAAAATATTAAAACAAATGAAACTATGAACCTTGAATCCACAGAGCTCATTAAATATTTGAATATGCTTCTCATATGACATAGATTTGAAATAATCCAACATTTAAAATTTTCTTCTCTGAATATAGCTTCATTTGTTTCTATTCCTTTAACAATTTGATATTCAAAATATAATGCAATATCCCAACAAATGTTTGAGCAGAGTATGGTTATCACTTTCCTCATTCTAAAGTGCATTCTTCTGTTAATGCCCATTAGCTTTATTGGCTGCCACAACACCCCATGGGTTCAGTAAATTTCCTGCTGAATCCATCTCCCATTTGGCTTTTGGTATGGATACCCAATCTCCTCTTTTCTATGCTTATGTCCTTGTATTTCTGGAGTTAGATTCAGGGTCTCATATAGTCTTGGTGCCCATAGAAAAGAGTTTACCATACACCTATATCAACCATTTGTTCATTTCTAGATAGTTTCCCCAACTCCATTGTAATTTCATGTTTATAAGAAGTACCGTTCAAAAAGAAAATGAGATATGATGTATTTTATGTGGGGTATATGCCATACACAATCACCAAGGGATTTTTCAGCATTTTCTGTAGCAAAATTCTAAGCCAATTTTAAAGGATGCTGACTGTGGAAAACTGACACAGGAAATAAGTCAGCAAAAGAATTTAAAACACAAAGGACAATGTGAGTACTAAGCACAAAAATGGCAATATGAGGTAGTTTATATATTTGGGGAAATTAGACTGTCATCTTTAAGCACTCATCAGTTAGATTTTAAGCTTGCACCTGTTTCACAGACATAAGCTTTGTGTCTTAATTTCATGTAAACATTTTAAACAATCAGAATATATAATTCTTATTACTTTGCTGGGATTCCAGTGGGAGAATTACTTTAACTACATATAACTCTATTTCAGACTGGTAGAGAGGAAATGTAATATAAAAAGAGGAGTGGATGTGAATAAAGTTCAGGTCAGGGATTTCTTATATTCTTGTGTATTTCTTATGTTCTTCCCTCCACTATTGGGCATAACCATTTTTAAGATGAAATACTAGAGCAGTGAACCCAGGAAAACAAGGGAAGCTACTAGTCACTTACTTTTGAATAAGTGTACCTTTCTTTGAAGGCTAGACTTGGTGGATAATTTGTGAAATGACAGATTATTTACCACATTTTAGAATCATGATTTCTGTGTAGCTCCCCCTTCTCTCAATGTCATTATCCCTGAAACTTCCTTCTCTTGTGTTGAATTCCATTGGGAACCAGCTAGCTGACTAGCTATTTAATTAAGAACTTAGCATGCGATAAAGATTGTGACTATACAGAACCCATGCATGTATTTTAGAAGACTCAGGGAAGCTTTGAGCAATTCTTGAAATTCAAGGTATCTAGGGACTCTAACCTTGTGCCTTAAAAGGAACATTATTACTGAAAGTGGTCTGTGGTACCAAGTTCCCCAGGTATCATGTTCAGACACTGCCAGCAATAGCTTTATAGTCTAAAGATACTACTCAGAATGGAATACTGAACACTGGTTAAAAATAAAGTCTGTCTTCAAATTCTAGCTCATCTATTCACTAGATATGTAATGTAACCTCTATGGGCCTCCATTTGCCCATCTGTACAATAAGGACATGACTACAAACTCAGAGGATTAGTACAAGAATGAAATCATATACTTGCTTATATATGGAAGGCATTCAAGAAGCACAGTGATGATTATATTAGTTATCTACTGCTGTGTAACAAATTACTTCAATGCTTAGTAGCTTAAAACAACAAAAAAAATCTTTTCATCTCATAGTTCTTATGGGTCAGGAGTTTGGGAGCCCCTTAACTAGACAGCTGTGGCTCAGGGTCTCTTACACAAGCATAGACAAATGTTGGCCAGGGCTGCAGTCCTGGCTAGCGGCTGGAGGATGTACTTCCAAGATGGTTTATTCATAGGGTATTGGCAGGAGGTGTCACTCTCTTGCCACGTGGTCTTCTCCAGAGGATTGTTTCAATGTCCCCATACCAGGACACCAGGCTTCCCTCAAAGCAAATGATCAAGAGAGAAAGGCTGAAGCTGCAGTGCTTTTTATGGCCTATACTCAGAAATTACACATAATCATATCCACAACATCTTATTGGTTGAACAGGTCATCCCTATTCAACACTGAAGAGTGCAAAAGAGTATGTATTCCAGGAGGCAAAGATCAGTAAGAGCCATCTTAGAGAGTAGCTGTCATGATGATGATGATGATGATGATGATGATGACGACGACGATGACGATGATGATGATGGTGATGGCACAGCCTCCAGGAGTTCAAGAGCTCACAGAGGAAAATTTCATGTAATCATACTCATGATTATTACTTAGTGAAGATAGACTAGGTGATTTATAATTCTTAGTTTTGATACACGAATAGCTTGATTGCTAAAATAGCATGCCATTCTGGGGAGAGAAATAGGGAGAACTGAATATATATTTCCAAAGAATTTCTAAAAGCTAGTGGTCCTTATATCAATTTCCACTTGCCTGAGGTAAAGACCACTCTTTGTAGCATTAATAGACAACAAGGGAGAGACAGAGCAGATAGCTACAGAAATCACACTTCTAGGAACAAAATGATCAGCCTAGATACATCACAAAATAGAGAGAGAGCTCTCATTCCATGGAATTCTTTGGAGACTTCCTACAGTGGTCTAGTGGATGAGTGCCTGCCCTAGCTTTGAGCATGAACACCCATGTCCTTGCTGTATGATATTGGACAAGTGTACATGACATACAAAATGTATGCCAATGGCTTAAAAGTAAAAGAAGCCAATGTTAGCTTCCCAAATAAATACAATTTCAACCTCCTCTTGTTCTTATTTTAAAATTATGTATTCCTATACATAAATCATAAGCTCACTAAGCACAACCTCATAATTTGACACCAATCTTTTCTCTTGAGAGTCATTACTCACATTCTCATCTTTGCAAGAGAATGGTGACATTTTTGCTTAAAAAAAGAACTCATTTTAATTTTAATTTCTACCCACCGTGCATTTTAAATCCGGTGGTATAAGCCGTGGAATGTTTGCCTCTGCCTCTGTCAGGCCCATGGAAGCCAGTTCAGGGGAAGGAAAGGGGAAGAAGGGAAACACCTGTCAAGCTCATAAGAGTCCAAGGGTGCACAGGGTAGGCAGAGAGGCCTCCCTGATCAATATGAGTTTTTGACAGATGTCACATCACTGTTGTCCTCTCCCCTTTGCCAATTTTTAGCTCTTATCATATTCAAGAATTAAATTCTCACTCTGAGGAGGGGAAAAAAAGAATGGAGACAATGTTTATTCCCCATACTCTTAGCTGTGGTTTGCCAAGCTGATTTCTGAATATGTAAATACTTTGCACATGGATATACAAAGACTATCTTCTTGGTCTTGTTAAAGATAGGAATTAAGCCAGAATGATCTCAGGGTAGGCTGGCAGAGAAGCCAGGGAGGTATATTCCACTTACGTAGCTACTTAAGCTAATTTATCTAGAAATCCTGACAAAATAAGTACTTTATGATCACTGCTTTAAAATACAGAATGACATAGGTGGGGGAGAGAGGTGGGGAGCAAATAAAAGGTTTTAAGAAGAAAAAGAGTGTTCTATTGTTGACAAGGCTTTTGTTCCAAGGTAACTCACCAGTGAGGCAGCCTGCCAACGTAATGCATGGGTCCTTGGGAAAAGCATGGGCATTTCCTTAGTGATATCGGGCTTATCGTGAGATAACTTGGGAATCAGGCCTCTGAGGAATTTTAATCTCAGTGTTAGAAATTTATGACATTAAATGCTATAGGTTGAAAACACATCACACTCAGAGAAGAAAAAAATATTATAGTACAGTGTGAAATATATCATTAGTACTTTGCACATTTTTTAAAATAAGGCATATTTGTGCACCAAATTTGGAAAAATGGTAAGTATGGATAAGCCGTTCTTGACAGAGATCTTCCAAATAAGGCTAAACCTTCTGGTATACCCTTTTGCTCTCCAGGCTGCATTTCAAAAGAAACAGAAAGCCCAAATGGAGACTAGGTAGCAAAGAAATGTATAACCAGAATGTTAGAGGACCAGGATCAATGCATTCTACCACCACCCCCATGACCTCCTCAATTCCCCAATTTTTATTCAGGGCTACTGGCACCCAAAGAAGTAAATCTGTTAACAGTAATTCTGAGGGACAATTCAGATTAAATGCTTTGATTGATGCTACTGTTGTATTTACAAATGTGCTGAGGGCTATTTCTATTGGCATTGAGTCAGAAAAACAGGCATAAGCTAGGTCAGGAGATTGAACCAAATATGTTTTCTCACTCACCATAGTTTCTGGATGAGGTTTACTGAACATTCACTCATTCTTTCCTTCGCTCATTTCTTTGCCCATTCATTCATTCAACAAGTTTATTGAATATATGTTGTGTTCCAGACATTGTTTTAGGATGCCACAGATAAAAGATAAGTATGATAAAGTCCCTGCCTTTAAGAAGCTCACTATCCTGTGGTGTTCCTCTCAAAGCCGTTGGAGTTCTGCAAGTTATAAAGATTAAGCTGAAGAAAAATGAAACTATTGAAAGTTTATGGACAGAGTGACTGATCTTCCGTCATGGATACTGATACAAAGGAGCGGTTCTTTGGGCTCACTGAAAGTTAAAATATATGAATGTGTAAGATTTTCAATTTCCTATAAAATCCCAATTGTGTGAGAGGCAAATTAGTGTGAAGAAAAATGCTTTGTAATAAAAACCACCACACATATATACATATATATACTAACACATATAGGCAAGATATATGTAGCCTATATATTGCCTTTTTATCCTTGAACTGGTGGTGGAGGAGTATCTTGCTTCTGTACTGAAGGGGACTGCAGGATGTGTACAGGCATCACTCAGCACCGCTAGCCGAGTCTCCTGCTGGAACATCCATGGCATAGCAGAAATAGCACTAAATTGGGACGCTCAGTCCTCACGTTCTGCTCTTAGCTCTGCCACTAACTCATCTTTACCAGAATCTTAACTACTTTGGGCATATCGGCATCCTTAATTACAAAGCAAGAGGGATAGAATATACGATCTGATTTAGCTCTGAAGTTCTATGATTCTTTGAATTTTCTGTTCCTGGATTATTCAAGAATGGGTATAATTAAGAATAAAAAAGAAGTAATAAGATCCAGATAGGCTCCTGCCATTCCCCACTTAAATCCTTGAGGCTTCTGTGCTCACCTCCCCGCTAGCAGTTCAACATATACACTCACCATCTTTGAACCTTCAAAATTACCAAATCCAATCTGTTGTTATTGTGCTGCCTTTCCCTGACCTCTCTGTCATGCCTGACTCTAGGGATCAACTGCTCCTTCTTAAAATTAGTTCTTTCCTTGTCAACTCTGGAGCTATCCTGCTTCTTTTCCATTTCAAACTATTCCTACTGACTCCGCTTCCATCCTGATTAAGCATCTGCACTGTGATAGCTTAGCCAGGGCTTTTCGTTACATGCATGATGGGCATACCCCATGTTTCCAGAATCACTCATGGCTTTTTTTCTCCCTCCTCAAAGTCTTTCTAGAAGATCCCATCCTACTCATGCCTTAAAAATTCACTTCTATATTGCTCTCACTCATTTGCCTGAAATTCCAATCATTTACCTCCAATTGCCTAAAAAACAGTTTCACTTGCATGGGAAAAACCACCTCAAACCCATCATATGTAAATCAATTATTTGTCCCTTCAAAGTAGCTCTGTTTTTCTTTTCCCAGCAACAGGAATACAGGCTCACTATCCTGTATCTAACACCCTTGAGCTAGACAGAACTTGAAATTAGATATTTTCAAATATTAGAAGATATATTACATATATCATATATTTTTTTAATACTCCCAGGAGTATCGTTAATATTTAGGGGGCAAAACACACCATTATTTACACAGTTAATAAAGATACAAATAACCTCTCAGTCAGTTCAGGTAAGGTTTTGCTGTCAAAGGACTTCAGGTCAGGTTACTGAACATATTAGCAAAAAATTTTTTTTAAATTTTCAGAGCTTTTTGGATTCAGGGATTATGAATTAAAGAATATTAATGATGACAACAATATTATAATAACAACTATTTACTGGAAACCAACAATCACTCAAGCAATGTGTTAGCTATTTTAGGTATATAACAATAATAATAAAAATGTGCTTATACTATGAGCTGAATATTGTTTATTCTCCTCATTTTACATGGAGGAAAACTGTAAAGTGCTACCATCATTTTTTTTAATTATCCAGGTTAGAAATCCAGAGTTATTTTCAGTTCCTCTCTCTCTTCCATTCCACCCACATTAAGTTAGTCTTCAAATCCTATTAATTCTTCCTTCCCATCTATGCCTCCTTTTGAAATTTCATTGCTTTGATATGACCTAACTCAGATCTTATGACTGAACAGGGCATATCTCAGATCCTTAGAATAATACAGGCCAGGCCAATATTCTATTTCCTCCAATTCAACCTTCCCCAAACTATTACTCTTCTTAAAATAACATATTTATTACGTATTCATTCATTCTTTCTAGAAATGCTTATTCGATATTTACTCTGTGCGACATTCCTCTTCTGAAAAAGGTTCAGTGGACTGCCATTGCCTATTTAATTAAGTCCAAACTCTTTGGATTCCCACCTGAAGTTCCAAAGAAGAACTACATTTTCAACTGTATCTCTTCCTATTCATTTAGTTGAGCTCTGGACTCCAGCCAGACTGCCACTCCATGAATATCCTTCCATGTATGTACATCTCCATTTCTGTTCATGCCACTCCACCCTCCAGAAATGTCCTCTTCCATTCTCCCCATCTGGTGACATCCTTCCCATCTCTACAGGTTTAACTGTGGTCGCCTACTTCCCTTAGCTATCTTCAACATCTCCAGCTTATAATTATGAATCTATCGTATCAATCACTATTCATTGGCTTATTATTATATACTGCCTTCTACTGTGACTTAGTTCTTCATATTTGTGTCTTACCTTTGCAAGCAAGATTGAAAATTTGTTGACAATAAAGGTAATTTTGTATTTCTTTGTACTCTCTATATTTAATATAATTCATACAACTGAAAATTATAATAAAGTTTGTTTAAACCACTTGATACAGGAGGAATATGAAAGAGGACCCATATCTCCCTAACTCTACACCCTTTCAACCATTTTTGTCTCATTTGTTATCTCAAGGAGTCTGAGATGATAATAACAATATGAAAAATACAGTAGAGTTGTTTCTTTATAGAAACAGGGTATTAAATGCAAATAGTATATAATCAAAATTATCTTTTAAAATTTCTTACGAAACTGCTGTATGGGAGATCTACCAGGTGTCAATAAATGTAACACAGCCAGTTTATCTTCCAATCTTAAAAAAATGTTGTTTCTTCCACTTACCCCCTGATTAAATAGTTAAGGGCCATGCTATATAATTAATATGTATACATAAGCGGTATAATCATACTTAGAATGGCAAGATGCTTAAAGTAACAGAGGCATGCAGCGAGAAAACATCAACCACAAGTCTCTCATACTTACTACACTGCACACATTCACTGAATGTGGAATGGTGAAATGAAATGTGATTCTTTCTCTTTAGCCACTTGTTTCCCAAAACTTAAATGCTCATTCACAGGGAATCTGAAATTACATCTTGTGTTATGCAGAATGCTAAGATGACCCCTAAGATTCCCATCCCCCTGCAACCCTCACCCTTGTATAATCCTCTCCTCCTGCATGTGAGCCAGTCCTATGAACATGATGAAATATCACTCCCAAGTCTGAGTTACTAATCAGTTGACTATGAGTTCATCAGAAGGGAGATTACCTTAGGTGGGCCTGATCTAGTCACGTGAGTACTTAAAACGACTGGGAGCCTTTTCTGAAGGAAGAAATTAAAAGGATTAAGAGATTCATAGAGTGAGAAGGCCTATGGAGAGGGCCACGTGACAAGGACCCGCCAGTGGCTTCTAGTTGCTGAGAGTGTTTCTAGCCAACAGTTAGTATCAAAATTGGACCAACAAATTGAGAGAGCTTGGAAACAGATGGCTCCCTAGTCTCATCTCTAGATGAAGGCATACTTGGCTTACATCTTGATTTTAGCCTTTGAAACCATAAACAGAGGGCAAAATTATAATGTCCTGGACTGCTGACCCATGAAAACTGTAAAACAATAAATTTTACACTGGTAAGTTTGTGGTAATTTGTGACACAGCAAAAGAAAACCTAATACATCAGCTTCCTATATAACAGACACCGTGCTCAGTACTTTAAATATGATCTTTTCATTATTTTTACCATAGATCGAAGGGATCCGAAGCTTAAAGAGACTACATAATCTGCCCACATTTGAATAAGTAGGAAGCAACAGACACAAGATTTTATATACAGATTTACCAAAAGCCCATGTTCTTCACCACCACTGATAGGAAAACTGGGCATTCTAAATTGGCCTTACTGCCTCAGCTAACATTCTGATTATCAAACTTCCTCTGTGCTTTCATCCAACTCTGTTTGGCTTTTTACTCCTTACTGAGAACTTCCTTACTTTATTGACATTGAAAAGAACCAGTTAGATTAATTTATTTCATTAAACATTTATGAAATACCTACTGTAGCAAAGCACTAAATAAAGTGCTGGGGGAATTCAAAGACTGATAAGACAGACCCTGGCCCTCAAGTTTCTTGCATACTAGTGGGAAAACAAACTCATATATACCTATCACAAAGGAGTGAGTAAGGCCGGGGGTGGGAGGGATTACCCAGCCTTGAGATTCTAAGAGAAAACATTTATCTATTAATTCACCTGATAAAGGGATAGTTATGGAATAAGACGCAGAAGCACATTTATATGCTCACCTCAGAGAAGATTTTATATTTATGGGAGGTTGCTGGTTCCATAAGATTGGGAAAAGAAATAATAAATAACTAATTGTATGTTTGCTTTTAAAACCTTAGATGATACCAGTAATAACTTCATTTATTGTCTGTCCTCTTACTACAAGCTAAGCAATGTTCGAAGTACTTACAAGTATTGTCTCATTCAGCTCTCACAAAAATCTATAAAATAGAAATTATTTTTGTTATTCTAATTTTACTGATGAGGTAAGATACTAAGACGTTAATGCATTCCACAGTATGACCATTTTATCTGAAAAGGAGAAGAGCCATGTAGAAAATGAGGTAGGTGAAGGGAGACAGAGATATTTGCTGCAACTGATCATAGAACTCAGCTATGTTTCTCAGCACCCAAGACAAAATGGGAAATAACCTGATTTCCACTGTCTTCCTAATCTGAAAACACTCACTGAAATCTAAGAAAAATTCATAATTAGGGTCCTTACATGGGAAGGATTTTGAATACTATAGTATACTATGTCTTATATAAGATTTTTAAAAAGTGTTCTGAAATTAACTTTTAAACCAAGAACAAAACAGTATATTGAAGTTCTGTGAAGGCATGTAGAAGTGAATTAATATAGTACTGTTATGTATCTTTTTACTTAACTTGACACAGCAGGAATGGCTGGTTAGCGGTTTCTTCAAACCACAGATCACAAACCATTCCTGGGTCATGAAATCAACCAAGTGAGTCACAGGCAGTTGTTTTTTTTTTTTTTTTAAATTATACGGACATATGGAGTGCCTGGGTGGCTCAGTGGGTTGAGCATCTGACTCTTGATTTTGGCTCAGGTCATAGTCTCAGGGTCCTGAGATTAAACCCCATGTCGGGCTCCTCACTCAGTGGGGAGTTTGCTGGAGATTCTCTCTCTTCCTCTCCCTCTGTCCAGCCCTCCTGCTCTTTCTCTATCTCTTTCTCAAATAAATAAATAAAAATAAAATAAAAATTGTACATATCTATATAGATATAGATATATGAGAAGGGGTACATTTCAAGTTCAAAAATAAATACAAGCATATCTGGGAGATATTGTGGGGTTGGTTCCAGACCACTGAAATAAAAAAGAATAGCACACTAAGGAGCCAAATGGTTTTTTGGTTTCACAGTGCATATAAAAGTTATGTTTACACTCTACCATAGTCAATTAAGTGTGCAATAGTATTATATTTTCTTAAAAACAATGTATTTGTGATATATATATATATGTATACACAAACACAATGGAATATTATTTAGCTATAAAAAAAGAATGAAATCGTGCCCTCTGCGAAGACATGGATGGAGCTAAGCAAAATAAGTCAGGGAAAGACAAACACCATGATTTCACTCATATGTGGAATTTAAGAAACAAATGAACAAAGAGAGAAAAAAGAGAGAGAGAGAGAGACAAACCAAGAAACAGACTCTTAACTATAGAGAACAAACTGATGGCTTGTTCAAGAGGTTTGTTCAAGTCAAGATGGTTTGTTCAAGTCAAGAGGACACTTGAACATGTGGTGAGAAAGTAGCCACCTGGGGCTCCTGGATGGCTCAGCCAATTAAGCATCTGCCTTTGACTCAGGTCAGGATCCTAGGGTCCTGGGATTGAGCCCCACATGTTGGGCTTCCTGCTCAGTGGGGAACCTGCTTCTCCCTCTCCTTCTCTCTGTCTTTGTTTCTCTCTCAAATAAATAAATAAATAAATCTTAAAAAAAAAAAAAAGTAGCCACCTGTAAGCCTAGAAAAGAGTCCTCGGAAAGAAACTACTTTGGGGCACCTGGCTGGCTCAGGAAGTAGAGTGTGCAACTCTTGATCTTGGGGTTGTGAGTTTGAGTCCCACTTTGGGTTTAGAGATTACTTAAACATAAAATCTTAAAAGAAAAAAATAGAATGTAGGCATACTCTGTATTATCTGAATGGTCACAATAAGATTCTAGTGCTTAAGGTAGTTCTGTTATTAAGTTAAAATTAAGCAGTACTGTTTTAATATCTGTGACATAACTTAAGAACCCTAGGGGCGCCTGGGTGGTGCAGTCGTTAAGCATCTGCCTTCGGCTCAGGGCGTGAGCCCAGTGTTCTGGGATCGAGCCCCACATCAGGCTCCTCTGCTGGGAGCCTGCTTCTTCCTCTTCCACTCCCCCTGCTTGTGTTCCCTCTCTCACTGGCTGTCTCTGTCAAATAAATAAATAAAATCTTAAAAAAAAAAAAAAAAGAACCCTGAAGGTGTTCTTAATATATAAATTCTGTATTCATTAAAAGTTGGAGACAAACGGCATCATAGAACACACAAAAATTAGGTTTTTCTTTAGTACAAATAGAGAAAATTGGTGGAAGAAATTAATTGTTGCATGATAGCCAAGATAGGCTGAACTCCAAAGCCCCTACACCTTAACAGTTAATACCACACTCAGATTTCAAGTGACGAAACTATTTCAACAGAACAGTATGCTATGTTTAATAATTAATGTTATTTGTTTCAACTCCATTTTTCAATTGTTTAAATCTTTATAGGGTTTGTGGATTTTAGAGTTGTGTAAAACAATTTGTATACAGAATTTTATATACTGTTCTATTTTTCTAAGATTTTTACTTATTTATTTGAGAGAGAGAGAGCTTGCACAAGTGAGGGGAAGGGCAGAGGGAGATGGAGAAGCAGACCTCCCGCCCCCCCCCCCCCCCGATGAGCAGGGAGCCCAATGTGGGGCTCGATCCTAAAACCCTGAGATGATGACCTGAGCTGATAGCAGACAATTAATTGAGCCATCCAGGTGCCCCTATACACTGTTCTATTTTAAAATAAATAAGAAAACATTGGAGCCTCAGAAAATATTTTTGCTCTTTAAAAAGGGGGCTCTCATTATGAAAGTTTGAGATACATTAGAGTGAAAAATGTCATGTTTTGGTTTTCTACAAAAAAGAAATAGAAACAACCAGGCTTTCTGGCATCTTGGCTTTACAGAAATGCCAGTTTAGCAAAATGAATGTAACTGCCAAGAATATGAACTAACATGGACAGTCGTCCTCTTCAACCAGGCTCTCCTTCTCCTGTCTGCTTCTCCTTTGTCAGATGCTTTGCCTACTCAGAACTTACTCTTCCTTTTATCAACTCCTCTTAGACTATTTTGGTTCACTACCATCTAATTTCTCTCTTGACTTTAGTACACAATATTAGCCCTTTACCTCAATCTCAGTTTCAGGTCAGAGAACTTTATAAAAGAGAAGAAACTGGACTAAATAAAATAACAAGTATGTAAATACTTAGAACAATGCCTGCAATATTGTAATGGCTCAAAACATACTCACTTCCCTTAGAGATAATCTATTTTACTTTAAAAATTAGGCAACCAAGATTTAGAAAGTTAGAGACCTATTTAATGTTACAGATAAAGTTAAAGGTAGAAGTAGCTCTAAATCATACTAAAAAAACCCAACTCTGGAATAACTGGTAAGTTTATAGAGAGTAAGATTTTTCTATAGTTTCTGCAAGTGCCACTTTAATAATCTATTTTTGACTGTCCTTGATGTGCTGAAGTACAATTTCGTTTTCTATTTTAAGACATTCTCATCTGCTGTTCTGCCCTTGGATATTCCTTGTAGGTTTGAAGTATCCTCTAGAAGACAATTATGGATTTATCCACTGGCATTCCAAACTTATTATTGAGCCTATTTCATTTTAAAATTTTCCCACACTGTATGCATGCCTAAGCATGCTCATAATATAGCGGATTCTCTATTTACATCTCTCAGTCCAATGCACAAGCTTTTGAAAATGATTTGACTATTCTTACAATTCACTATGGAAAAACTCAGTATTGCAGCCTAAAATATGCCTTTATTGTTTTCAGATAAGAGTATAAGAACAAGAATACTATATTCGTAAAAATCTAGATCACTTTGAAAAAAAAAAAAAAACAGTTCTCTAGTAGAACTCTAGCTAATTATAGACTGGGGACACTGGCAAGTTATTTAACAGATATCCCAAACAATAAGCTGGGACACTTCATACACTGTGGTATTAGGTTTCTTCAACATGAATATTCAAATTTTGATGAAGTTAATAAGGATGAATTCGTGTGTCTGTGTGTGTGTGTCTGTGTGTGTGTGAAAGAGTAAGAAAGAGAGAGATACAGATCTCAAAACAAGAGAACATAGCATGAAATACTAAGGGCTCAGATTTTATCCTATAGGCAACAGGGAGCCATTGAAGAATTTATTTTTTTTTAAGATTTATTTATTTGAGAGAGAAAGAGAGAGAGAGCATGAGCAGGAGGGGCATAGGGAGAGGGGAGAGAGAATCTCAAGCAGACTCCGTGCTGAGCACAGAGCCCGACTTGGGGCTCAATCTCACGACTCTGAGATCACAACCTAAGCCGAAACCAAAGAGTCAAAAGCATAACTGACTGCGTCATCCAGGCAGACCCCCCTCCTTTTTTTAAAGATCACTGAAGAATTTTAAGCAGGGTAATAGGAAGGGATTTTATTGTAGGAACAGAACTTGAGCAGCAATAGAGTGTGGATTGTGAACTGTGAGGCAGGAGGTAGGAAGATGAATTGGGGAGAAAATTCAATAGCCCAGGTGGCCTTAACTAAGGCAACACCAATGGTATTAAGAGAGAACGATAAAATAAGGCAAGACTTGGTTTTTAAAGAGAAAAACCGAAAACGGCTCCCAGGTTTCTAACTTTTAAGGCCAGATAGATGGTGGTGCTTCTAAATAAAATGAAGAGGAGTATGCATGAGGAAAGATTAAGAACATTCACTCTGACAGCCATAATTTTCTCAAGGAACTAGGAGGCAGGAGCCTCTTCTGAGAGAAAAGAGGAGAGTGCTTATATAGGACAGTTGTAGAAAATAGTGGAAGTTTGGAAAAGTCACTAATGGAAATGGAGAAGGAAGCTGGCCAAAGAATAGCCAAAGTTGTTGAGTGGTGTAAATGTCCTAGGGGAGGCAGGGCAACATGAATCTGTAGCGAAATCAATCTGCACAGGTGTATGAATATGTAGTGACATCAGTCTACACTACTATATGGTTTTCTTTCTTTCCAAACAATGCTCAGCCATCCACGTATGACAGAAGCAGATGTAGGAACTACCAGGCTGATCCAGAGTTGCAATTTTAAGTGTCAGATGCCACAGAATCCAAAAGTATGAGGAGATAAAAGCACTGTCAGAAAAAAAGTATTAAGGCATCAACTATAGAGTTTAGGATAGATAGGGAAAGGAGACCACGAGAGAGGAATGGACAGTCTCAGAGGGAAAAAGGTTTAAAAACTACAAGTGTCAAGGAGATTGGACTGCAGTTTTAATGAGAGAGTAATAAAGCTGAAAGGATACAAGGTACTGAGATTAAATTTTCCTAAGTAGAGAAATTCTAGATCTGTGCTATCCGATATGGTAGCCAATAGCCACAGATGGCTACTTATATTTAAATTAATTAAAATATAATTTTAGTTCCTCTGTCACACTGGCCACATTTCAAGTGCTCAGTAGCCATGCTTGGCTACTATATTGTCCATATTTCACAAGGCAGATAAAACATTGCCATCAGGTAGAAAGCTCCATTGGAGAGTGTGCCTCTAGCTAACGCCAAGTTCTAGGAAATGCCCAAGAATGTGAGCTCCTGAAGATAATGAAGACAAAAGCCATTGAAAGAGAGGCAGTAAAAGAATCAGAAAGGTAGGGGCGCCTGGGTGGCTCAGTCATTAAGTGTCTGCCTTCGGCTCAGGGTGTAATCCCAGGGTTCACAACTTCTGGTTCACAACCACCTCTTGTGAAACTCCATCAACTTGCTTCACCCAACTCAATACTGTGGGGGTGAGAAAGGAACCTGTTAACTCTGTATGGTCAGGTTAGTTGAAAATAATCTGTCTATGGGCACAGCTATAGCTTCATATAGACTATTTAACAGAGATTATCTATGGTAGACTATATGACAAAAGCAGTCTTTTTTTTATTGAAGAACACAGGTAGTTTGTATATATCTGCTCTGTTTATCAAACACATTTGCTATAATTTAGGACTTAAACTGAAGTTTTTTTTATAATCAAGTCAAGAAGGATATCTATCTGTGGAAATGTGGTATAGCTAGTTGGCTATTCATGACTATATCATATAGAACAATTTCCAGTAGCATTAGAGCTAATTGCCACCACCATGTCCCCTTTTCCTTTTTCTTAAAAGTTGCAGTTATGAGCTACAAGCCCACACTAATCCATCCCTACTAAAACAGTTCATGAGTCAGCACTGGCTCCTTGGTCTTCTCATTTCTCCACCCCTCACCCCAGTGATTAATGTAATGCCAGGAGGAAAAGGTTTACTGTTTTGGAAAGGTTGTTAATACTTTGTTTGGATGAGTAAATGAATAATCTTTCTCTCTATAACTTAGTAATTATAAGCTGGAATAAGCTCAGTCCCCTTTTCTATCACCAGTGCTAATCCCTCCAAACTTTGTCCATTCTTGTTAATACCTGCAATTGTACTCCTATTTGTTTTTCAGAACTAGGAAGAAACTGGGTCCTGCTTCTTATTTTTCAGTAGGCTATATGCCTTTAGTATCTGTTGATTCTGCTAGGTTGTACAGTTATTTGTGTGTAATAGCCTCTTCCATAGCAATATGCAGCAGAAAATCCCTTTTGACAAGCCATAGCAAGCTTAACTGAGTCTTGACGTATGCCATCAAGTAGCTTCCAGTGAGGCAGAAAGTCCTTCTTCTAAGGTAGCATATGCTTTCACCCAGTTTCAACATGACTATATGATCTCACATAACTAAGGAAATTACTTTCTTCATTTGTGAAAAGTTACAGAAAGGTATGGAGTTAATATTTGATTGAGCTAATTAAATTTTAAAGAGGTATGTGCTTTACCAGACTTTCTTCCTCCTTAGATTTAGTGAAACCTATTTTTTAAAAATCTGAGCATTAAATTACAGGTCAATTTTTTTAATTTTTTTTATTCTATTGTTTAATCATTCCCTAATGAGAATCCCAAGTCAATTCTTGTTAAATTTTCATTTTATTTTAAATGTCACACAGTAAGTGTTAATAGAAACTATAATGTTAAGATAGTATTTCTGATTCTCTCCCATTGACTTTGCAGCCTGACGCCATTCCAAATACTGACATTACTTTTAATGTTTTCAGGACAGATGCTGTTAGGGCTTTCAGCACAAGTAGTAGGTTATCAGGAGACATTAGTTAATTTGTGAACCTTCATCTGAATATCCTTCAGATACCCATGGGATCTGGGTGATATTATAACTTCAATGTCAGGCTGAAAAGTAACATCAGTAATGGGTACCATCCTTACTTACTCCCCAATGCAGCAATAAGGCAAGGAAAAGGAGATTGTAAACCATTGATCTGAACCATATAAATGGTTTGTGCTGTTATATTTGTCCCCAAAGTCAAATTTACCTAACACATAATACAAGTAGTCCCATTCAACTGCATCAAAGGACTTCTTTGCATCTAATAAAACTGTTGCTATTGGTTCCAATTTTCTCTTTGTATTCCAGATGAGTTGCATCAGCCTATGCAGATCATCTGATGCTTATCTTCCAGGTATAAAGCCTTCTTGGATGAGGGCCTATTAGATTTGTGATTACTTTATTTAGTCATATAGCAAGTGTTCTGGTACCTATTATTTTACACCTACTCACATTGTATAAAAGGATATTTTTCACAATACTGCTAAGGGAGTAACATGCAATCTTGAAGATGAGGCTATAAGGATACGTATAATAGGATAAAGGACTATAGGCTGCCTTGATTTCAAACCACAGATAATATCAAATGCTTTAAAAATTCAGTATAAACCATTTAAATGCATTACATTTATTCATAGTCTATTTCTGAAACTAGTAGCTATTCAGTGTGCTGAAGGCAGAGAGAAGTTAATGTGTTGGTAAGCAACCTAAACTTTTATAAAGCTATTTTGAAAGTAACTCAATGCCGCAGAAAGTAATATCAATTACTCCTTGCTTTTCAATTGACATTGCAAGGCTGCTCCAAATTTCTATCCTTCAGTTGAGCATCTACAAAGAAAAGGAAGGCACAGAGCACCTCCGTGGGAGATTTCTGGGAATTGCAATCACAAGAAGTAGTTTAGAACACACATGGAAATACTGCAGTTTTTTTCCTCCCAAGAGTTGATTAACCCTTCAATGCTCTGTGACTAAAGAACTACATACAAGTGAAAACCTGAGTAATGCAGAATAAGGGAGGGCCAGCTGGTAATCCTGGGGGTTCCTATAATCTCTATCTTGTGAGACAGTATGGTATAGGGAGAAGGACCTGGTCTTTGGAGCTAGTTTTAATCTTGGCTCCACTCTTTACTTACCAGTGTAGCCTTGGCAAGCTACAAACAGCACTGAGCTAGGGTTTTCTCATTCATAAAAGGTGGTTATAATACTCACATAAGTTGTTTTAAAGATCAAAAAAGATAACATATGTATAAAAAACTTAATCAAATATTTAATGCTCCATAAATGCCAGCTGTTTCATTATAATTAATGTTAATAATAAAGGTATATATGTATCTATATTTGCATTTTTCAGTAATCATAGGAAGGTCAAATCCAATGGCATATTGAGTATTCAGATTAGGCTTCATGGCAGCATGTTGGAAAAATAATGACATTCAACAAAGTGTACTGTGAAAATTTACTTTGTGATTAAGCTACACAGAATAAATGCACTTTTTAACCTACAGTATCTGAAGACAAGGTTTTATTTTTTTTAATTTTTTTAAAGATTTTATTTCTTTGAGAGGAGAGACAGAGATAACAAGCAGGGAGGAGAGGGAGAAGCAGGCTCCCACTGAGCAGGGAGCCCAACATGGGGCTCAATCCCTGGACCCTGGGATCACGACCTGAGCCGAAGGCAGAAGCTTAACCCACTGAGCTACTCAGGTGCCCCGTGAAGACAAGGTTTTAAACTGAAAAAACCAACAAATACAAACTTAAATAAATAAGTAAATAAATACATTTTCCATTATCATTAATTTTCTGTATTAATCCAGTATATTTCATTGAGTCCAAGAGATCCAGCTTTTTCTTTCCCAGCTATAAGAAACTGATTATATATGCTTGAAAAAAAGAAGTTCAGGAGAAAAGAGTCTCTAGTTTAAATATGCAGAATATAGTAAACAAATTCAAAAGGATTCAGCTTCAGCAGAATTTTCTATTTCCATAGTCAGTTTATTTTTTTTTAAGTTAATTTCCAAATAGATATTCTCTGTTGAAGTAAGCTACATAATTTTTCTTAATAGTTGGAAAAGTACCTTTGGACTCCAAGTGAAGCAATTTCTAGAGAAAATACATGATCCAAACCTGAAGCTCAAACCCTAAGTAGATATACTGAAATGTACACAATATTCCCAGGATATATGTAAACGAGGACAGCCACATAGTAAATGGTATTGGGTTTTGGTAATAGTATAATCCACTCTCATTAGGCATCTCCCTCTTGTGCATTAATACGTGACATCATACTCATATAACATTTCATAACGGAGTGAAATAAAAAGCCCCTCCAGATTGCAACTGTAAGATAATCAGATTCTGTAGTGCTCATTATGACTGCAATTATGTAACAAAACTCTCCAAATATAGTTCAGTTATTGCAGTTATTAATCATTCTGGTTTTGTTTCAAGTACTTGCTTTATAGCCTGCTGGATAGACTCCATTATTCTACAAGCTGAATGTCGAAAGTCAAACTTGTGCATGTGAATCTGCTGTTCTAACAGCCTTTCAACATAATTTACCCTTTCAATTTGTATTTGTGAATACAAAAAAAAGTGGAGAAATAAAGCTGGTGTCAATAGAGTCACTGACCTTTGCAGTAAACAGAAGATAGTCCTTAGTGGAAAACAACGTGGCAAATAAGAAATCTATTTTCTAGAACTAGAAATAGTGCCGCTTAAGAAGTTAGTCTCAGAATACTAATCAGTTCTTATGGAAAAAGGTGGGGGGGGAATTCTGAAAGAATCTGTATATTTGATAAGGAGAAAAATTATAAAAGGACAGCCGAACATGCATTTTTAAAGATTCAAAGCACCAACATCATGGATAGAGTGTATTCCTAAACATAAAACATATGCATAAAACTATATATTCTGATTAATTTAACTACAAAATGCCAACTAAGAGACAGCAGATTTATTATACAGAACAAACACCATCTGCAACACCTGAAACCAGTGCTATAGATATATTTCCAGGAGAAAAATACTACTGGAAAATTCTCAAGCCTATATTCTGAGATGCCAAGTATTAAATAAATAGGATTCCAAACAGACTCAGGGAAAATGACTCCATCATTATGTAAATGTTAACACCTAGAGAACCCAGAAAAATAAATATAATAATACACTGACATGGCTTACAAAATGCATATCACCAAATTCATGTAGTCCATGATTTCTTCAATTTGGCTACATACATTGGGCCCCAGGCTTTGCCCTTATCTGGAATCACCAAGAGTCCACATTCCTGGCCAGTGGGAGCAAATGTGAAGTCTTGGGAGCAAGTCCTTGCCATTTCCTTAATGTCCACAGGCATGATGTTCGTGTAGGAGTTTAAAATTTCACAGATGACATCTTGATTTTCTGCCTTGGAAAGTGTGCATGTAGAGTACACTAGTAACCCGCCAGGGCGTAAGGCCTTAATTGCAGACCTGTGTGTAATCAGGAAAATGGAGAAGTTTGGTTAGATGCAGGAAAAGGAAACTATGAGGTCAGAGGACAAGGAAGCTTACAATTGAAACTAACCTTACCATGACTTAGGCTGCAAAAACTCTGGATGTTTACTAGCCTTACAACTCTTTCTTCCTAATGTGTCCCTGGATGACTCCAAAAATGATAATCAGATCAATCAACATGGGAAAAACAGAGAATGTGTTTGGCTGATTCTTTGTTTTTTAAGGATAGTAGGATGGGGGTAGAACATGATTAATGGGTTTGTCTTTGAATATACGGAGTGGTGCTAATGAGTAGGTGGGAAGAAAACATCTGAACTTCGAGAAAGGAGTTAGGATTCAGTGATAGCTTAAGTCATGGGAGTAAATAGGATTTCCCCAGAAAAGAGCAAGAAAGTAAGTGGACTAGACACAGACACTAAGAGAATACCTATATTTAAAGGGAGACAAAACTCAGAAAGGAAATAACGAAGGCTTCACCTGATGACTGTGTAGCTTCGGGAAAAGATGGAAAGAAAGGTGTTTTTGTTTGTCTGTTTTGGCTCGGTTTTTTGTTTTTTTTTTTTAGGGGAAGACTTGAACATATTTGTAAATGCAGATCCAGGAGAAGAACAGACCTATGGCTACAGACAGCAAATGGAGGAGTTAGCTTCAGAAAGAAGAGGTTCCAGCACTTCATCTGAAACAACATGGGAGCATGAATAGGGAACCAAGATGTTTTAAGGTAAATAAAAGTTCAAGATAGAAAGAAAGCCTTGATAATAAGAGTGCAGTGGGAGACAAGGTAATCTACCGAAAGAGAAAACTAGAAAAGTTTTAGTCCTGCTGCTGTGGTGATAACCCCTGAGTAATTACTACTCAAGGTTTTTTGGTTTGTCTGTTTGTATGTTTTTTAAGAATCATGTTCTAAAACCTCCACTGGATTTCAGTATACAGACAGCCCCATGTATTTTAACAACCTAGAGCACATGCCAATAACGGAGATTTATAATGAAGATACACATCATCAAAATAAGTTCACATTTTATTCCCTATGTTCAATTATTAAAGGACTGAAGAGTCCTAATTCAAGACAAACTGATCACAAAGTTTTCCTTCCTCAAAGATCCTTAGACATCTTGAAACATAAAGTGAAAAATATATACATGTATTTTTTAAGTACTAACTCAAAACAATAAAGTAAATAGGATAGAATTATTAACTAATAACAGATTTCAACCCATTTCTGAAAGATGATATGCAGACGGAGGAGCAGCAACAGCATCAAGAAAGTAGAGAGAGCCTCTCATGGTGAGGACAACAGCCACAGAGGACGTAACTTGACCTGGGGAACTACAGAGGAGTTTGGGAACTGGAAATGCCAGATACAATGTGATGGGAGTAAAAAGTGAAAACAAGGATATTAATTCAGAGCATATGTAAGAAACCATGGATTCCATATTACCATATATGGCAAGTCAGGTAGTCAGGTAAAAAGTCTGGAAGGTTTTTATCTAAGAAAGTTGAATAAATTATTTGGGGAGACCTAAGTCAGCCACTGTCATTATTTGCCCTCCGAAACCAAAGTCCTCCGCATTCTACCTTGAAGGGAGCCATGAGATTAAGTGCCAGCTCATCACAAAGTGACATCACTAGGCACAAACTTCCACCCCCAAAATAAATCTCCTAGTGTTTTATTGTCCCATTAAATAAAAATGTACAACCAAGGATTGCCAGATAATTTGGGGCGAGAAATGCTTAAGCAATGTGTAAGAGTAAGAACAAAATACACAAAAAAATGGCCTACGAAGAAACAGAAAATTCAGAAAACAAGAAACATAATAAGACCTACTAAATGCAAAAAGATCAGCAAAGATATAGCACCCATAAAACAATAACAGAATGCCATGGAACAGGACCAAGAAAAGGGCTCATACGAGTTAAATATATGTTTAACAAAATAAATAATATTTTGTAGAAGTGTTTAGAAGTTAAGGTTGAAGAAATTGTCCAAAAAAGTAGAAAAACAGATTGACTAAAAATGAGACACGTAAGATCAATCAAGTAGGTCCAAATTTCAATTAACATGAGTACAGGAAAGGTAATATAGAGGACTGGAACTGGGGGGACACTAAATCAATGAAATAATAAGAGAATTTTCCAGGGATAAAAGGAGTGTCCCAGATGAAAGAATTCATCAAGAGGCTAGAACACTCTTTATTATCAATTGAGCATCTATTATGTTGCTGGGCATTGTTCTAAATGTTAGGTATATATTAAAATAGAACAACAACAACAAAAACTCCTTGCCTACATGAAGCTAACATTCTGGCTGGGGGAGACAGAATATAAAAAAAATAATAATATTGGGGCGCCTGGGTGGCACAGCGGTTAAGCGTCTGCCTTCGGCTCAGGGCGTGATCCCGGTGTTCTGGGATCGAGCCCCACATCAGGCTCCTCCGCTATGAGCCTGCTTCTTCCTCTCCCACTCCCCCTGCTTGTGTTCCCTCTCTCGCTGGCTGTCTCTCTCTGTCTAATAAATAAATAAAATCTTTAAAAATAATAATAATAATAATAATAATAATAATATTGACAGTAAGTTGTCATGAGCTAAATTGTGTCCTCCTCCCCTCCCCGAATTCATTTGCTGAATCCTAACCTTCAGTACTTCAGAATCTGATGGTATTTGGAAAATAGGATCTTTAAAGAGGAATTAAGTTAAAATGAAGTGGGCCCTACTCTAATATAACTGGTGTCTTGTAAAAAGGGGAATTTTGGACACACAGTTACAGAGGGAAGACCGTATGAAAACACAGGGAGACGACAGGTATCTACCAGCCAACCAGAGGCCTGAAGAAATCAACCCTGGGAACCTTGGTATCAGACTTCTAACCTCCAGAACTGTGAGAAAATAAACTTCTGTGATTTAAGACACTCAGTCTCTGGCAATTTAATACAAAGTATATACACACCAAAAGACAACTTGTGTGTATGTGTAAACATATACATATACACACATAAACATACATATACATATATATATATACATATATATATGCACACACACATATATGTATGTATGTGTGTGTGTATTTTTTCCTCACCAGACAATCCTCCTTCCAATTCTCTGAAAACACTGACTGCACGTCCAACAATTTAACTCAATTCTAACACTATTCACCTGGAGCTAGCATCAAATCCTACAGGTTAAGGGCTAAGCCCTACAAGGCTGCCTTTCAGAAGCCTATTGGAAGTTTAGGCCTCTGGTACTTCCGACTGAACTGCCATAAATTAAGGGTTCCCACAACCCCTGTCCTTGGGTTCAACAATTTGCTAGAACGGCTCTCAGAATTCAGGAAAAGAGTTTACTTACTAGATTACTGATTTATTATAAAAAGATACAATTCAGGAAAAGCCAGATGGAATGCATAGAACAAAGTATGGGAAAAGAGGTGCAGACTTGCTGTACCCTTTCCAGGCATGCCACCCTCCCAGCACCTCCTCACCAACCTGGAAGGCCCCCAAATCCCTTCAGTTAGGGTTTTTTATGGAGGCTTCATTAAGTAGGCATAACTGATTAAAACATTAGCCATTGGTGATTTAACTCATTCTCTCTGAAGGGGGAGGCAGAGGAGAGGGGTGCTGAAATCTCCAACCCTCTAATCACATGGTTGGTTCCCCTGACATCCTTAGAGGCTTTCCAAAAGCCACCTCATTAACATATACTAAGATGTGGTTGAGAAGTTTCTTATCAGTAACAAACGTTGCTCTTTTCATATTAACAAAAAGCAAATATTATAATAAAAGATGTTCCTATCCCTCTTATCACTTAGGAAATTACAAGGGCTTTAGGAGCTCTAGCCCGTATCCAGCAAAAAGACCAAATATATCTTTACAACATCACAGTTTACATATATATATATATATATATATATATATATATATATATATATTTTTGCTTAGTGATAGATTTATGAAGAAAATTAAATCAAGATAACAGGATTAGAAGAGCTTGGATGGTGGGGGGGGGCAGAGAGTCAGATTACAATATTACATGGGGTAGTTAGAATAGGATGACATTTGAACAAAGACCTGAGGAAGTAAGGAAGTGGCCATGCAGATATCTGAGGGAAGAGCATTTCACACAAAAGGAATAGCCAGTGCAATGACCCTGAGGCATGTTCAAGGAAAGAAGAGCCAGTGTGGTTGGAGCAAGGTGGGGGGGGGGGCAGAATGAGATGAGATCAGAGACCCATAAGGAAGGGGTGTAGAAGGTCTTATATTAACACTGTAAGCACTTCAATCTTATAATGAATGAAAAACATCCATACTTAGATGCATTATTATTAACTTTAAAATTTCAAGAACAAAAGATGCTAAATGCCCTCGGAAAGAAAAATGGGTCACCAATAAAGCTCCAGGGAACAGACTGGGATCAATGGCATAGCTCACTAGAAATTCTGGAAAAAAAGCAATTTAAAGTGGATGCTATTTACTGCCAAACTGTCAAATAAATATATAGGAGAAATACAGAAATGTTCAGATATCTGATGACTCAGAAATGTTACCTCTAGCAAAATGAGGAGGTAAATCAAGAAAGGGGAGAAATGTGATACTGAATGTAGTCAATGTAACATAGGAAAGCAGTGGAGGAAGGGAAATCCCAGAACGATAACTACTCAGAAGCCCCAGAGGTAACTACTCCAGATTAGAATGAGAGGGATATCTTTAGAAGGAAGTGAGAAGGGATACAAGAGATGAAATGCCTGAAAAGTGAGAAAACCTTGAAGATTTGGCATATGCAACTGGGCTGGGGCTGGGGGAAGGGAGAAAAAGAGGAGAAAGAGATTTTCCCATCAAATTTGACTGTAGGAACACTGTCCTTTCAGCACTTGATCGTTAACACTGAACCAAAAGGAAATGCAATTCTAAGGTATCAGTTCATTCTGCAGTGAACAATATTTACAGTCAGAATCATTCCATAGACTGATCTTAGTAATGCTTCAGAACAGATCTGTACATCTCAGAAAGAATACTGTGGACCGGACAGTAAAGGTGCTGTTGTAAGCCACCATGAAGTGGGGAGGGAGAAATGGAAGGCAGGGTGGGACTGCAAACATTCTGATATCACAAAAAGAGAAACCAAGAGATACTGGGCTCATTATTTCAAAAAAGAATAAAGTTGGAAGTGTGTTCAGAGACCCATTCCACTACTAACAGAATAAGAAGGTAAATCTAAGCATGCAGTGCTAAGTTTCTGAACCGAATGAGGGAGAAACTGAGGATAGGGTAAGAACTCAGGGTGCAAGTGGGGTGAGGAGGTAAGGGAGGCACAGATGAGAGAAGCCCTAGCAAGAAGTCAGTAGTCAATGTCTAAAGTTGATAAATTAAAAAATAAAGGATAAACATACTAGTTAGAAGTTTGGGAGTAACATGCAGAATAGGTAAAGAACAGAAATAATCAGAAGTGGTTGCCTATAAGGAATGAGACTAGGCAAAGAGGGGGGAGTGTAAATCTCTTTTAACTAAAAGTTCGTTTATATTTTCAATTTTTACCCATATGATGTATTTCTTTGATAACACAAATTAAAGGGGAGCTATGACAGTAAGATAAATATCAAAAATGTTCCCACAGACAAAATGTTCCCAGTTAATTTTTGGTTTTGTTTTTTTTACTCTTAAGGGATTAACTCTCTAGAAAAGTTATTCCCTCAGGTTCCAGATAACTAAAATTTTATGGTATTCAGAATTTCTAGTCTTCTCATGTATTCATTCATTGTAAAAAATATTTGGGGAAGTGCCTACCACTGAATGCCAACTTAACCTTCAGTGTTTGCTGGAAGTCTCTAAAAAATTTTTTTAATATGTATCTTACTTTTCACTGTCCCCTAAATATTCCCCCACAAAACCAAAAAAGGCTCCTATCTAGACACCAGAGATATGAACCATTCATGGGTTCACATTTGTGAAGAGCCTATGGTAGGAAAAATAATGCCCCCCCAAAGTTGGCCATATCCTGATCCCCAATACCTTTGAACATGTCACATTACATGGCAAAAGGATATTTATTTTTTTTTTATTAATAACGATTTTTTATTATATTATGTTAGTCACCATACAGTACATCCCCGGTTTTCGATGCAAGGCTCGATGATTCATCAGTTGTGTATAACACCCAGTGCACCATGCAATATGTGCCCTCCTTACTACCCATCACCGGTCTATCCCATTCCCCCACCCCCCTCCCCTCTGTAGCCCTCAGTTTGTTTCTCATAGTCCATAGTCTCTCATGTTTCATTCCCCCTTCTGATTACCCCCCCCTTCTTTATCCCTTTCTTCCCCTACTGATCATTCTAGTTCTTATGTTCCATAGATGAGAGAAATCATATGATAGTTGTCTTTCTCTGCTTGACTTATTTCACTAAGCATTATCTCCTCCAGTGCTGTCCATGTTGTAGCAAATGTTGAGAACTCATTCTTTCTGATTGCTGAGTAATATTCCATTGTATATATGGACCACAACTTCTTAATCCAGTCATCTGTTGCAGGGCATCTCGGCTCCTTCCACGATTTAGCTATTGTGGACATTGCTGCTATGAACATTGGGGTGCATATGGCCCTTCTCTTCACTACGTCTGTATCTTTGGGGTAAACACCCAGTAGTGCAATGGCTGGATCATAGGGTAGCTCAATTTTTAACTTTTTAAGGGACCTCCACACGGTCTTCCAGAGTGGCTGTACCAACTTGCATTCCCACCAACAATGTAGGAGGGATCCCCTTTCTCCACATCCTCTCCAACAATTGTTGTTTCTTGCCTTGTCTATTTTTGCCATTCTAACTGGCGTAAGGTGGTATCTCAGTGTGGTTTTGATTTGAATTTCCTTGATGGCTAATGATTTTGAACATTTTTTCATGTGTCTGTTAGCCATTTGTATGTCTTCATTGGAAAAGTGTCTGTTCATATCTTCTGCCCATTTTTTGATTTGTTTATTTGTTTCTCGTGTATTGAGTTTGAGAAGTTCTTTGTAGATCTTGGATACCAGTCCTTTATCTGTAGTGTCATTTGCAAATATATTCTCCCATTCCGTGGGCTGCCTCTTAGTTTTTCTGACTGTTTCCTTGGATGTGCAGAAACTTTTAATCTTGATGAAGTCCCATAAATTCATTTTATCTTTTGTTTCTCTTGCCTTTGGGGATGTGGGCAAAAGGATATTTAAAGATGTGATTAAATTAAGGAACTTGAGATAGGAACACTAAATTGGATTATCTGAGTTTGCCCAATGTAATCCCAAAGATCCTTACACATCGAAAAGGGAGGCAGGAGAGCAGAGAAAGAGGTGATGACTGAAGCTAAGGCAGGAGTGACAGGATTGCTGGTCAAAGACCAAAGCCAAGGAATGTGAGCAGTTTCTGGAAACCAGTAAAGGTAAGGAAACAATTCTCCACCATAGTCCCTTTGGGCTGCTATAACAAAAATACCATAGACTGGGTGGCTTAAATAATAAACATGTATTTCTCACAGGTCTGAAGGCTGGAAAGTCCAAGATCAAGGTACCAGCAGGTTTCCTGTCTGGTGAGGACCTGCTTCCTGGCTCACTGATGGCCCTTGGGTCCTCACACGGCAGAAGGCGTGAGGGCGCTCTCTCGGGTCTCTTTTATAAGGGCACTGATCCCATTCATAAGGGCTCCACCCTCATAATCTAATCACCCTCCAAAGGCCTACCACCTAAAACCATCACCTTTACGATTAGGATTTTTACATATAAATTTTGGGAGGATACAAATATCCAGTCTATAGTACTCACCTAGAGCATCTGGAAGGAACTGCAGCTCGGCCAGG